>NC_071393.1:32059244-32748234 GCF_022682495.2 Desmodus rotundus
GTTAATGGGTTTTGATGGTGGATTTCTATACATTCCTGACTCTGAGGATACAGCAAAGAAACACCACTTCAGGGTAGGCATACTGACAACTACAGATGTGATGTGCTAGGAATTAAGTCACTTGGATGTTGTGATTATAAAGTATTCTGTCTACCAAGTGAAGTACTCATACAAAGTTGTAGACAGAAGGTTTACCAAGAATTTCCTTCTCGTTCTAGAACTCAGAGGTGAAAGTTCCACTTCACTGTCTTAATTTTCCTCTAAATGCTTATAAACAATGGCAACATTTTAAAAGTGTCACATGACACACAAAGGATCTGAACAAGTTTAATTCCCTTGTATTCTGTATGAGTCCATCTTATGTTCTGGTCAAGTGTGGCAGAGAGCAGGGAAGCACATCCAGCGGATACAGAACGACTTGCTGAAGGAATCTGAACTCTGAGCACATCTCAAAGATGAGGGCAAAACGTTAAAATTTAATTGACATGGCATGTTCAGGCACACAGTGTAAATAATTTCACTCTGTGTGTTCCTTTAGTTTCAAGAGTCCTTGGCTCTCCCTTGGGTGTAAAGCCCTGCCTGGTCCCCCACTCTCCCCATGGAGGCCACCCCTGACCTGATCATCGCAGAGGATACTGACTGCCATGCCTTTCTATGTTGCTCTGAGGGTGATCCTGAAAAGTATGAGATGAGACATCAGAGATTGGTTACTTACTCTTGTTCAAGGATAAACTCAGAGAGCCTAGAAGTGGAGGCTCACCACTCCCAATATGGGGCCAAGTCATGGCCAGCTTGGAGTCCCCCCACCTCTTCCACCCATTATTTAATATCTGTGCACCTAACTCTTCTGATAGGTGCTTTCTAAGACTTACGTAAAGATGGAGAACATGTCCCTTTCTTAGAACATTAGGTCTATGAGAAATACATAAAAAGGTATTTAAGATTAAATGAGTTTCACAAGCACTAATCTAAGGCTGCAAAAAAAAAAAAAATGAACTCAGCTTTCCCAAAGTTATTTCACTATCGAAATGTTTTATTTACTAATACTCATTAGCATATTGTTACCTCTTGTTCTTCCGTAGACTGTATGGAAAACTATGTTCTTAGATAAATTTCAGTAAATAGTCCTATTGAAAGCTGAAATCTATGCCTTAGATTGAAGAAAAGTTGAACATAGCTTACATACAATCTTGAAATTAGGAACACATGATCACCACCCCAATGGTTCTTTTAAATATCCCATTCATTATTAAATTGAAGGTTTTTCAGAGAGGGGTATGAAATAAACAGCATTCTAGTCCATTTATTCAGTAAAGCTCTAAGATTAATTCAGAAAAAAGTTTTCTTTTTCTTTTCTACTAGACTGGATAGATTTTATGGAAAATCCCTTAAAAATGTTGAAACTGACTTTTCTTCTCTTTTCCTTCCACCTTTTTGCCCTTCTATAAGGAAGGAGTTGGGACTTGATTTATAACTATTATAGTTTGTATTTGATAGGGCCCAATGGAAACCTGCTTGCCAAGAGAAAGAGTAACAGCTAATAGTTTTAGCTGTAATCACAGAAAAATCCTCTCCTCTCCTTCCACCTTTCCATTGTTCCATGGTTGTGAGTCAGAGCTTCAACGGAAGCTCTCCAGTAAGTGCTAAGGTTGTATTTTCTTTCCACAGACTCTCCACAGTATCTCTTCCTCCTACCTCTGAAATAGCCAGAGAGATGCTACATAATGGAGCTACCACTGTTGCATTATGTTCTTTATTCTTTCCCTCCTCTCAGAAGCTCTCTTTGATTAACTTTTTTCTCCTTCCCCCCCCCCGTTCTTTCTCCTGAACTTTTAAAGATTTTATTCAATTCATAGGATGTTATTTTTCCCTATGGTTACTCAATGCTTTGCAACTGACCTCTGTCCATTTTTATGTGTATTTTCTCTGCCAACAAAAACTTAAAGTTCATTGGAGGTAGGTGCTATATATTTAAATATTTTATATTATCTTCAAAGTTTCATATGCAGTGCTCTGTATAGAGCAAACATTTGTTATTTGAATTGATTTAAGAATAATTTATATGGAGTGAATATGAGTGAGGATATTGACTCATCTTTTGGGCTTAATAATTACATGACTAGAACAAAAATGCTGGAGTCCACCTGACCTCAATTTAAATCTCAGGACAAAAAACATTAATAATCTTTGTGCTCTTGATCAAGCTACTTATCTTCTCGGAGCTTCTATTTTCTTATATATGTAATGGAAATATTACATCTACTTTTTTTAAAGGACTAAATGAAGTTGTAGGTTAAGTTCTGGCGTCAGACAGTGCTGAGTTTGACTTTCATCCCTGCTTCTTACTTGCTGCATCATCTTGAGCAAGTTCCTTAACCTCTGTGTGCCTCATTTTCCTCACCTGTACGCCAGGCTCCATAATAGTATTTATCTCATGAAACAATTTGATTTAATGAAGTAATGCTTGTAAAATGTAAAAATGGCACCTCATCCCTAATTAAGAATTTAATTAATGCCAACTGTTACCACAGAAGAACACCTAGCATTCCTGACACCAGTGGGCTCAAATAAACTTTCATTGTCTGCTAATTCTCATCTTTAAAATGGCTGCACTGACAGGCACTTTGTAGAATTTTTGGCTAAAGGCACATAATGCATATCTTTTGTGTATAAATGGTATTCTGACTATTTTCCCTGTCTTAAATGGCACCAAATTATTCTGAAGAAAAACTTTCTTAGGAAGACAATGAGCATCTGGATTAAAAGGACCTGACATTCTTAAAGTGTGGTAGGCTGCAGATTGTTTTCATTGAACACAGTCATTTTGTGATTTGACTTCTTTGGGATATGAATCAGAGAGGAAAAAAAACAACCGAAGGTTTTTTTCATGAAAAAAGGGCAGGATAGGCAAAGGATTTTTCACTGGCAAGACAATTTACACACTTGTCTTTTTCATAGTGAGTCATGGTCTGTGATACATTTCATAGAAATGTCCATGAGTTTCCAAATCTGGAATTAAACATATCAGCCAAACAAGGAGAGAAAAGGAAAAAAAAAAAAAAAGACTTCCAGTCTACCTAGTCACCATTCACAAAGTTCTGAAAGTAGAACTTCAAAAAAATGATTATTCTAGCATCTCACTTTTAGTGATATATTAAAAGCCATCGAGAGAAAGAATTAGCTAATCACTTTCCAGGCATCTTCAGCAGAACTGTTCTGGTATTCTTTTAGAGAAAGTTGTTTTCATCCTGCTCTCTTCTACAAATCTCTACTTTGCTCTCATATTGGCTGACCTAAGTGTATCTTAAAATGACATTATAAACTCTTTAAAAAGTTATTAAAGCTTACTGTTAGTCTTTTCATTTTTCTAATCTAGAAACCTCAACTCATTTAAAAAGCTCTCTTAAGTCCAGTTTTTTCACACTTTGGGTCATTTTGGGTGCCTATTCTGAGGGTGTTCCTCAGTTATCCTAATAACAGAATAGAAAACACCATCACTTTGTTACGGTCACTTGCATGTCCCCAGGACCTGGTACCACTCAGAGTACAGTACAGGTGCTTAAGTGAAATGTTGACTGAAAATAAATGTGGTCTCAATACTTAGGGAAAGCTTTGACTCTCTCAAGAAATGCTATGTGAGCTTCTCTTATTTTCACCACTAACCCACTCCACCCAAAATTTTACTTTTAATTATGAAGCCAGCAAGTGTCAAAACGGAGACCTGAAATTAGGTCTCTACTTCCCATTCACATCAGGTTATTGACTAAACATGAACATTTACTAAAGAAGAGCTTCTAGTGCTTTGAAGACTGTAGATCCCCAAACTTAACATCACACTCAGATAAAGAAGATAATAATGGAAGGGATACATACTAGTTCTAAGATGTCTTTGTTAAGAACTATATCTGGTTCCGGCCAAGATGGAGGTGTAGGTAGACACACTGTGCCTCCTCGCACAACCAAAAGAAGGACAACAACAATTTAAAAACGAAAACAACCAGAACTGACAGAAAATCGAACTGTATGGAAGTCTGACAACCAAGGAGATAAAGAAGAAACATTCATCCAGACCAGTAGGAGGGGTGGAGACTGGCAGCGGGGGTGGAGGGACTCGAGGCAAGGTGGCGGCTGGCAGACCCAGCGAGGTGGCGGATTGTGGAATAGGGCAGGCCAGGCTGCAGCTAGCAGACCCTGCAGCCCCACATTTGTACAAAGATAAACCAGGAGGACCAGTGGGGGAGCGAAGCAGACCACATACCCCAGGCCTCCAGCGCGGGGAAATAAAGCCTCAAACTTCTGAGTGAAAACACCCGTGGGGGTTGAGGCAGCAGCAGGAGAAACTCCCAGCCTCAAAGGAGAGGTCGTTGGAGAGACCCACAGGGGCCTAGAGCATGCACAGGCCCACCCACTTGGGCATCAGCACCAGAGGGGCCCAGTATGATTGTGGGTAGCAAAGGGAGTGACTGAAAGCCAGCAGAGAGTGGAGCAAGCACCATTGCTCCCTCTCAGCCCCTCCCCCACATACAGTGTCACAATGAGCAACCAGCGTTACCCCACCCAGTAACACCTAAGGCTCCACCCCTTTACAGAACAGGAGAACCAATACAAAAAAAAAATGGCCCAAATGAAAGAACAGATCAAAGCTCCAGAAAAAATACAACTAAGCAATGAAGAGATAGCCAACCTATCAGATGCACAGTTCAAAACACTGGTAATCAGGAAGCTCACAGAATTGGTTAAATTCAGTTGAAGATGAAAAAAGGAAAGCTATGCTAAGAGAAACAAAGGACAATGTACAGGGAACCAATAGTGATGGGAAGGAAAGTGGGACTCAACTCAACGGTGTGGACCAGAAGGAAGAAACATCCAACCAGAAAACAATGAAGAAACAAGAATTCGGAAAAATGAGGAGAGGCTTAGGAACCTCCAGGATATCTTTAAACATTCCAGTATCCAAATTATAGGGGTGCCAGAAGGAGAAGAGGAAGAACAAAAAGTTGAAAACTTATTTGAACAAATAATGAAGGAGAACTTCCCTAATCTAGCAAAGGAAATAGACTTCCAGGAAGTCCAGGAAGCTCAGAGAGTGCCAAAGAAGCTGGACCCAAGGAGGAACACACCAAGGCACATCATCATTACATTAGCCAAGATTAAAGAGAAGGAGAGAATCTTAGAAGCAGCAAGAGAAAAGGACACAGTTATTTATCAAGGAGTTCCCATAAGACTGTCAGCTGATTTCTCCAAAGAGACCTTACAGGCAAGAAGGGGCTGGAAAGAAGTATTTGAAGTCATGAAAGGCAAGGACCTACATCCAAGATGACTGTATCCAGCAAAGCTATCATTTAGAATGGAAGGGCAGATAAAGTGCTTCTCAGATAAGGTCAAGTTAAAGGAGTTCATCATCACCAAGCCCTTATTATATGAAGTGTTAAAGGGATTTATCTAAGAAAAAGAAGATTAAAAATAGGAACAGTAAAAAAGACAGCAGTCTCACAGTTATTAACAAGCACACCTAAAACAAAAACAAAAGCAAACTAAGCAAACAACTAGAACAGGAACAGAACCACAGAAATGGAGATCACATGGAGGGTTATCAACAGGGGAGTGGGAGGGGGAGAGAGGGGGGAAAGGTACAGAGAATAAGTAGTATAAATGGTAGGTAGAAAGTAGACAGGAGGAGGGTAAGCATGGTATCAGAAATGTAGAAGCCAAAGAACTTATATACATGACCCATGGAAATGAACTATGGGGGGGGATGTGGGGAGGGCAGGATGGAGTGGAGTGAAGGGGGGGAAATGGGACAACTGTAATAGCATAATCAATAAATATATTTTTAAAAAGAAATATATCTGAACATTGCTTTTATTGTTTAATTATAAAATATAATTTGTTCACAAATAGCTTTTTGTCTTCTCTGACCATGGCTGAGCTCCAATTCCCATTATCTTTCTGCAAGCATACCATTTTTTACATGGCTTCTTCACATTTTGTTCTAGGTATGAAATATTAATAGGACATGATAGGGCACTTTTAAGCTCTTCATCATCAAGATGTCCATGTGACATCTTGGTGCCGTGATTGAATGGTGTGTGTCCAGTGTGAGGACCTTGGGGCACCTTGTGATAAAATTCTTACTGCTCCAAGATTTCTGTAGTGTGGAAATCAATTGTCTTCACTATTTCTTTTATTTACTCTGCTGGAATTTACAACATCAACCAAAAATGGGTATTAAATGATCTGGGACACAGGGTCTCTAGCATTAAGTGCCTCAAAGGCAGGGTCTGTGTCAGAACTTGTATATCTGCACCCTAACCCAGTCTTCTTTTTGCTGTACAAGATACTGAACTGCTCACCTAAATCCACCTCAAATTCAAGAGCGTTTTGCTGGCTTGATAAGAATCAAGGGGTCAGCTTACTTTGCTATCAGCCATGAGACTCAATTCATGCTTCCAAACGTGTGTGTACCTGGTTCATACTTTTGTATTAACAAAGGTCAAAGACAAAGGGGGGAAAATCTCACTGTCTATCCATGAGAGACAAAGCTCTTCCCATCTCAGAAAGCTGTAATATAGTTCACCTGGAACCTGAGTGTGTTTCAAACTCGACCTAATACTGTTCTGGTTGATGAAAGACAGAACATTCCTTCTCTTTCCTAAAAGAATGACAAAATGGAAAAAAAAAAGAAAAAGAAAAAGAAAATTCATCGTAGTTTTTAAAATTTTCTATTCCAAACAAAAGGAAATCAAGTACAACAGAACTTTTTTTGAGGGAAGAACTAAATGGTGGTCCCTTGGTTTTAACAGGTTTTAGAGAATTCTAGTGCCACCCCCCCTCATTCATGGTAATCAGTTATTTAACACAGAATAGCTTCATTTATGAATGAAGGAGGACAATTGGCTGGCAGGGCAACTGACAAATAAAATATGCAGTTCATGAATATAAAGGAAATTCAATGAATTCATTTGATGATATATAAAATGTACTATTTACACATGAGTTTGTGTCAGAACAAAAAGGAAATCAATGCAGCATTTTGGAAAAAAAGTTAATATGAAAATGTCAAATATCAAGTTCCTAACCCTTTCATAATTTTTCTCTTAAGATATAAAAATGTAAGCTCTTCACTTTTCAATGGGAAAAATTACCCATTTGTGTCTGTGAACACTAGTTTAGAGCAGGGGAAACTGATGTTCATTTTAGCACAGAGCTCAATGACAAAAGGGTAAATAAAGACAGGCATTAGTTAGATTAGTTACTAAGATGAACAGTGATTTTCTTTTTCCTGAAAGAATTTAAAAAATCTGCTCCACCTCCATGTGTCATAATGTCATCCCTCTCCCACCTGGAGACAGATACCTGTACCAGGTGTTCTCACAGGCTCGGAGGGTCCTGCCCAAGTCTTGCTCCTCCCTATCTCAGGACTTGATCATACACTGTCTACACTTTATACTTTGTGCTACAAGTGAAATTTGATTGCTCTTGTCTGACAAATTCTTACTGCCCAGTGGCCAGCTCACTGGCTCCTTTTGGCTGATTGCAGAAGGGCTGAAATCCCCTGAGTGAGGGAGAGAAATGAGGAAGAGGGCAGAGACCCAACCCTGTTTCCCCCAGTTTTAGTCCACTTCATCTGAGGTGTGACTCAACCCAAGCAACTTCCATCAAACCACAGCCCCCACCCCTACCCCCGATGCATTGTTGGACATCTTCTTTAGTGGTAATTCTTGGCCTGAGATTACAGAGAATGCTGGTTTTATTAGAGTTCTTTCAACAAACTTATTTAATTGTTGCTGCCCCTTGGCAATCGGTGAGTCACTCTGAATGCTTCATAGAATCCCAGGAACACCTCATCCTCCCTCAGTACTTTCTTTTCTTCTTTTTAGTCTTCCTTTTATTTAGTTTAGAACAAGTCCTCTTCCCCCCCCCCCCCAACAGACATATCTCTGGAAAAGATTGAAAGGAGCCAGCAAGCTTGGCTTCCTCACCTCCCCGATCCTCATGTGAGGATGCTTTGTATTCCAAACTATAGCGCAAATGTGCATAAAGCAGTGGGTTTCCCCAGGTTTCTGGAGACTGGTTGCCTTGTTTGATCTTTGCAATACTGGAACTCTTTTAGAATTAAATGCAGAAAAACTTGATGGCACTTCTGTGCTTTGTGTAAAGTTCATCTTTGGGATAACTTTAAGGTATATGTTTTCCCCTCTTGAATGTTTTAAAGAGCTGAATTTCTGTCTCTTCACAGAGTATTGTAGCAGCTGTGTCTCATTTGCTTTGCAAGGGCATTAGAAGAAATCACTATTTTGGAAGCTCCTTAATATATGTGATAATTGTACAAAGTACTTTACAGTTTACATTGTTCTTTCCCATTATTTTACTCAGTCCTTTCTCATAGAAGCCCAAGACATAGTATTTACACATTTCAGAGAGAAAATAGAGGTATTGAAGAAATAACAGAAGTGTGTCAGGGCAACTTATCTCACTCTGGAATTAATTCACAGAGTGAAAAGTTTTCCTTCATATTCTTTAATACCTATGACCAGAAAGCACCACGCTTTGCAACCGGAACAGGTAGGACCAACACACCTGCTGAGCACTGCAGGGATGTGTGGTCTAGCTAGTCTTAGGTTTTCTGACAAAGAGCTATCTGGGTGACTGGACACTGGAAGCTGTGGCGTTCTGCTACTTTTATTAAAAGTGTTAAAAGGCATGGCTAAAAGCGCTGGTTCCAGGGTCAGACTGCCTGGGTTTGAATTCAAACTCCAACTTTTTATCAGCTGTGTGACCTATAAGGGGTGTATCACTTAACCCTTCTCAGCCTCATTTTTCTTAACTGTAAAATAGGAACGTTAGTTGCTACTTCATGAAGTTATTATGGGGCTGAATTGACTGGATCCATGTAAAGCTCAGGACCTGGCACGCAGTAAACCCTCAATAAATGTGAGCTATTACCACATTGTGGTTCAAAAGATGGCCAGCTGGTCATTTTTCCTGAGGTTATTTAAGGTTGATTTGTTTCATGACATCACACATATGGCCCAGTCAGGACCAGAAAGAGTTGGCGGTCTAAGAGGTACTTGTTGGAGTAAACAGAACTTTATACTAGTATTTCCTCTGCTCTTAAGAGCTCTGATAATTATACTCCTCTATAATCCCACTCTCAAACACAAAGGAGCAATGACATTCCTCCTGAATAATGTGAGGTATCGACAAAGGACCCTGTTCGCTAGTATTTCCACCTAGCGCCTCTGGAGTAGTGGCACACAAGAAAGGCAACGATGACGATGGATTTCTTATGGTTCCAGGTGAAAGTAAAGTATCGAGGAAATAGCAGGGCTCTGCCCACTTACAAATGTGCTCTTGTTAGAAGACAGAAGACTAAGTCCCACATCTGCTTCTATTTTGCTGAATAAACATGACAAAGTACATTGCTTCTTTGTACCTCAGTTTCCCCAACTATGGAATTATAATAATCATGGCATGACCAACTTGTTCCCCATTTGCTGGGACTTTCCCATAGCCAGTGCCATGTCCCGGGAACCTCTGTAGGCCAGGAAAACCAGGATGATTGGTCACCCCAAATCGGGGTGTCAAACTCATTTTCACCAGGAGCCACGTCAGTCTTGTGGTTGCCTTCAAAGGGCCAAATGTAGAGCTCCTCGCCCCTAGGGAAGGAGTAGCTGCATTTATACAGTCCTAAAATTACATTCGGCCCTTTGAAGGCAACCACGAGGCTGATGTGGTCCCTGGTGAAAATGAGTTTGACACCCCTGCCCTAAATATTAGCTTCTCCTTGTACTGTGTTCACCATACAACCAGTGGATATAAAGGTGCTTTGACATTTCATGAGCTGAAGAATATAGTTAACTCAAATCTAAACACCTAAAGTCCCAAAATGGTGTTTTGAGTTATTGGAAGGAAAACATGGTAATACAGGATGTCGTTTCTTAAGTAAAAATATACACAAATTCTTGGTGCATTGTTTAGTAAGCTGACTAGAGATATTTAATGTGACTGGCAAATTTCATTAATGGGCATGCCATGTCTTACATCATTCTTATATGTTTAAAGAAATGCAGTTGAAAGTAAACATAAGCATATTCACAGAGAACAGTTAGGACAGGTATTGTACACTCACGTCATAATAAAGATAGTTTTTATTGGAAGGAGCTCATTTGAAACATTTGCACTTCCTGGAAAGTTCTGTTTTGCACCAAAGGGGTATTTTGGAAAGGATTATTATGTGTAATAGTTTGATGAGTGATTTGTCTTAGGAAAAACTTCACAGGGAAACAAGTCTGGGGAAGATAGCATCACTGACTGTGGACTTTGTGCCTGAAAAACAAGTGCACACCAGGCATGCGGACCCATGGCTGGACATTAACTTGAAGCAGCACCAGTGTTCAACAGATGTGTGACAATATTCACCAATGTGCACACTCAGGACCTGAGCAGTTTACAAACATAGATCCACTTAATTTTCTTTTATATCATACAGAGATTATGCTTGAGTGGAACTTCAAAATTTACAAGCATGCATTTTATTGAAAATTCAAAAAGATTTTACTTAACTTGCATGTTTACCTACAGACATGTAACCAGACTTCAAGCCAATAAAAGATCTATAAATGCCAAATTGAGGCTCCTTGAAGACATGTGTAACAAGACAAATAATACATATATAGTATGTATTAGTAAAAGTATAAGAACAAGCAAATTCAGTCAAACTCAGTTGCTTACGTTAGTAGTGAGAAATAATGTGTATTTTAAAAAATATAACAGGTGTGTCCTGCTTGGCTCTCAAATGGAACATGTAAACCTTTGAGAAGTTGTTAAGATACTTGAAGACTGAACATGCCACATGCTTCTTTGTCTCTCCCAGAGGAGCCTTGGGTACATGGCTGATACTCAGTAAAATCTTGTTAACTTATATTGAATGGTCTCTGTATCACTAATAATTCAGAATAACATCATGAAACCACAGTGAGAAGGGCATGTTCTACCATTCCACATTCAATTTTTTCCCCAAGGAATGAACCACTTTACCTCTCAGACAAAAGCAAAGAACTTATTCAACCCAAAGCTGAAGGCTGTTGGAGTTATTGTTTATATTTCCCCAAACAGAAGGGTCATTATGTTGGCTTCAAAGTCCTTTTCTTCTGCCTTCCATCAAGGGATGCTAGTGCAAGAAGAAGGCTTCATTTCAGGTAATTTTCTTGTCTCTTTTGTTGTTGTTATTTAGGAAACCCTCCCATCCATTGTTATTCCAATGCTATCACTTCTAAATGGCGCTTTTCTTTGCTCTCAGACAACTCCAAGTCTTAAGCTAAAAGAATCTTGTGGATTACCAGAGTGCTGTCTAAACACAAGGGCCATTCCCGTGTTACTTCTTCGGCCTGCAGCCTCCAACATAGTGACACACAGCGTCATGCTGTACTGACCTCTCTCAGCTCCGGGAATGTGAGTCAAGGCTTTGCTTTCTAGTTAAGTTGGCAGATCCCGAGAGCAAGCCGGAACTTGTGAGGGGAGACATAAACTGAACACTGAGGTCATAACTTGAACAGAACCTCCAGAAAGACAGTGGCTCTTGCAGCATCATTCCCCTGACAGTAGTGATGCAAACTGAAAGTAGGAAAACTGCAGTCTTCTCTGAGGGGCATATGAGGGCAAGAGATTTTTCAGAGCTCACAAAGAGGAAGTCTGCGTGACATTTTTAAAACCTTGATAACCCTTGGCTCAGCTAGGCACTGAAGTTTATGCAGGAGTGACAGGTGATTCTTATGTAAGAGCGGACTCTCAGGTATGATAAATTGCGTCTTGAAAGCTCTCAGCTCAGCTGCCGCAGATGGCAGTGTCACGATGGCGGGGTTAGAGGTGGCATCCTGCTGGGCTGTGGGCTGTGTGAAATGGCTACTCAGTTCAGAACTGGCTCAGATGATTCCTTGAGCCTTAAGGTCATGACTAAGGGGCACAGCCCAACTACAGGGTTGACAGTTATACTAGCAACATTCTTTCCTACTCCCTTAGGCCCTGCTGCTGACACTCATTTCCACTCAAAGGTCCAGCAAGGATCAGGTTTTAACTTGTGGTCTTTGTAAATGTCTTTATAATTTGGGGTCACTGTCTATCCTGACTAGCTCCACTTAGGGGTGATTTCTATGCTTCTAAAGAATCGTGTGTGTATATGTGTATCCATATATACACAGCTATGGATATAAGGTTTTTTGATCCTGTCCTCATCCAAGGATATTTTTTCATTGCTTTTTAGAAAGAGGAAAGGAGAGAGGAAGCACGAGAGAGAAGCATCAATTGGTTGTCTCCCATATGCACTGGTACCAGGGATCAACCTGCACCCTAGGCATGTGCCCTGACTGAGAATAGCACCAGCAACCTTTCAGTTACAGGATGACGCTCCATCCCACTGAGACACACTGCCCAGGTCTATGCTATGTAATTTGTATGAACATGATTGGTTTGACCAAAGAGCCATTTCTACCTACTCCATCCCTATGAGGTGTACAACTTTCAGAGCATAGGTTTTAAGCCTTAGTTCTGAGTAGTCTGGAAACCCATAAAAATTACACATACAAAAAAACATTGTGAACAAACAGGACTGGGCAAAAATAGGTTTACAGTTGTGAGTACGCAAAACACAGTTTATTCTTACATTACTATTTATTAATTATTGCATTATTTTCCATACAGACTACTGTAAACCTATATTTGCCTCACCCTGTATATGCCTCTTTCTAGGGAGAATGCCTACAGCTTTCATAAAATTGTTATAGACGTCTGAGAACCAGCAAGTAGTAAGAGTCACTATTATACATGAAGTAAATGTTCAGAAGCATTCGTTGTTCTTTTCTACTAGATTTCCCACTTTGAATTTGAGATTGAACTTGATCAGTGGTGAGCAACATAGGGTAAGCTTGGAAGTCAGATAGACCCTTGATTCTGTCTGGACTCTGGCTCTGCTTTCCCTGACTGTGAGTTTACACATGTCACTTTTCTATGCCTCACACACACATATGCGATCATGCAGTATTCGTCTTTCTGTGTCTGACTTATTTTACTCAGCATAATGCCTTCAACATCCAACCATGTTGTCACAAATAGTATGATATCTTTGTGTTATTTACAGCTGAATAATTATTCTGTTTAATAAATGGACAACTTCTTTATCCATTTATTTATAAAAGGGATTTTTAGGTTGTTTCCATGTCTTGGCTATTGTAAGGCTTCTGAATGAGCCTTTAGGAGTGTGTGTTACAGGCTGAGTTTTGCAATTATACCCATTGAGACAGAAAAATAGGAGTCCACAGAAGTCTTGTGGGTGTGCACCCTTCTTTCTTTCTGTCATTCTTACCTTTCATAAAATAAACTACAAGCAAAATCAGAGCTGCCTGACTTAGGGCTGAGACCAAGTAAGGATAGTAACATGTTCTATGAGAATACCCCAATGGGAGGACTCACCTGAGAAGTTAGGAGAAAGGTAGCTATGTGGCTAGGGTAGCTGCCTATAATAGCACCTTCTTGTGAGGCGTAACTGAACCTGAGACATTGGCATTCAAAGCGAGTGGTCTAAGAAATTATCCTCCAAAGAAATAGTATCTTTTTCTTTCCTTTATTGCTACTTAAAGCCCTGTGTTCACCTTGATTACTCAGTACTGTATCTCAGGTATGTTTTCCTTATTACCACTTATTCTGCTCTTTAATCCTCCTTGTCTTACAAAAACATAGGAAAAAAAACCACATGGCGTGGGCCCTTACCTTGTATTTCTATTAAGGAATGAGAAAAAGTAATTAACATTTATTGGGCATCTGTTGGTGCCAGTTAATGTACTTACTCTCCAAGTTAACATGTTTTAGATGAGAAAAATTGAGTATGAGGAAGTTAAGCAACTTATCCAGAGCTGCCACGTAAGGAGTGGGACTTTGTTTGAAACCCTTGGCTGTCATGTCAGCCTCTGCGTTTCTACATGGAACTCTTCAAGGCAGGTAGAAAATCCTGAGGAACTGAATAAAAGAACATGGTTGGTGAAAAGGACTATTCTGTCTGAAGATTTATTTTCTTGCTTCCTTGTACTCCTTTTCTATACAGACCAACAGATAGATACACTCATTTGCATGTCCACATATGTGAGCTTAAGGCCTCTCCAATATTTCCTATTCATACCAACAGCAAAGGTTGCATTTCACAGATGTGGGAGCAGGGCCCAAGACTGCACTTCTGCCATTGGGCAGGCCAAGATGGTTAAGGGAGGTTAAAACAAAAGTAGAATAGGAATGGATTTATAAGTGCCAGATCAAAGATGTGGGTGGTCAAGTACTGAAGTATCTTGGTTTTCCTCTTACCCATCTTATTGTTCAAAGCGATTGCACTTGAACTTGAGTTTATTCTAAGTCAATATTATTACTCATTTTGGGTTTCTTTTCCACATAGCTTTATTTAGTGTTTGCTTCTATCTTGATAATTCCTCCAATGCCTTTCTTCCTCACCCTCTATTCCTGCCACTCTTCCCAAGTAAGCTTGAATCCCTGGTACAAAGTAGTATACTGAATGCCAGGTGAAAGTCAATGGATATCTCTGTAAAAACCAAGAGAAACAGGAGCTTCCCCTTGCCAGCACTTGTGAAAACAATTGAAAACAACTCATGCATAGGGTCAAGGCCAAGGCAGCCAGCCCACACTTGAGCACAGGCATCTGAGTTTGTCAAGTGAGTCAGTCAAATGAGAATGCTAGGCTTGATGCATACATCCATACATCTTGGCTGGGTGCAAGTCAATATCACCGTGCATGGAAGATGTCTATTTGCTATACAGTGTTTGTCATCCCATTAAACAATTCGTTTAAAGAGTGACTGATGTTCTGAGTACCTTTGTCCTTACAAGAAGTCCCTTGCTGCTGGGGCAGATGAATTGGGTTGAGTATTCTTTAATCTCCTGTTTCCTTTCCTCATCTCTCCCTGATTATCCACTGTCTCCTTCACCTCCACAAGAAAAAGTGTCCTCTCTCTTTGCCTATTGGCAATGCCAACACACATTTATACACCATTTATCTCCCCCACCAGAGTGGACATTCCATGCAGACCTGTTTTACCACTCACAAGTGATTCATCTGCAAGCCCCTGGTGTCGAGCTGATTGCTGGCACCAACTAGGCATTCAATAAATATTTGTTGAATGAATACAGGACAAAAGGCTGAAAAGCACATTCACTTATTTTGCTGTGTACTTGGCTTCACAGAAACATTTGAATATTTTTCTTTTGAGTGTCATTCATTTATACTTCCACTCTGCCTTCCTCAGTCCATATTTATGGAGTGTCTTTGATGTGTCAGGCACTGGACTACTTGCCAACATGAATGAGACGTGGACCCTACTTCCTTGGATGGTCTGGAGTGGGTTGTGCTGACCATGCTAGTTCTGAGTCAGGCCACCATACTGAGTGAATCACCAACCACTGTGGGTGTAGCCTTGAAGTGGCTTTGTGGGAGGATGCAGAGGAGGAAGACATTAACCTGACCTGGAGCCGGTCACAGCTCATGGAGCAGTGAACAACAACAACAACAAAATACATGAACTATGTAGAATAATATACACCTAGAAACAGGAAATAGTGGGGTCCAGCAAAAATGACTGCAGTGGCTAGTAGAGGTAGTACAGTGAGTTTCTCCCCCAACATGGACTTTACCTGATACTTTTAGCTAGTATATAATTTACATAACAAATACAGTGGTTTTTTTATGTACTATTGTATGTGTAAAACTATGCCAGTCTGGGCACATGGTAGTGAAAAAAAAAGGTGTGAAACTTGCTTCTGAGGAAGTGCAGGGCAAGACCCAAGTATCTGACTCACACCTGAAAATGAAAGTAAACGTGTGCAAGTGGAGGGAGAGTAAGAGAGAGCGGGGGGAGGGTTTGGGATGGTGAGAAAGGCAGAGACCAAATCTAAGGGCTGTTAGTCTGTCTCCTGCTTCTAAGTCCAAAATGTTCCAAAAATGGTGACTTGAAATACAGGAGTTTTAACTTTCTTCATTATAATTTTTTAAAATATCTTGATATTTTTGAGGTAACAGAGTGTAAGTTTAGTGAAAATATGAGAAATGTCTAAATAACTCCAATAATCTAGGTTATTGAGGGCTAGCATATTTTCAGATGACTTGTTTTATTCTGACCTAAGATTTCCAATGAATTTTCACATTTAGCCTTCTATCTCTACTCTCCATACACTATTGACCTTTAATTTTGTAAGTCTGTTCCCTGCTTTACAGCGTCTAAAAGTATTAGATCTTATGTTCATTTAGTGCATATTTATTTGGTAGTTAGGATGTGCCGGGCAGGGCCCAAGCTCTAGGAATTCAGCAGCCTCAAAATCCCTGACCTGTGCTGGCATCAGCAGACTTGGCTTTCGCACCTTTATGAGACATGTATCAAGGTGCCACTGAAAGAGTCTTCAGAGCCCATGTTTTAACAAAAGTATTCATCACGCATGTGTGTGATTTGATTGTAACCAATAAAGCGAATAAGCAGCAGAGTTGAATAACATAGAAACTCTGAAATTAAAGCAATTTGAAAAGTTTGAAAAGCATGACCCACCTGAAGTTCTAAATCACCACTCTTAGAAGCCTCTGTGAGGAAGACAAGTGAAAGGACAATTATCTGCTAAACATTGTATAAAAAGGAGTGTTTTCTTTTAAATATTGACGGAATGTTTACTACATTTTAGACACAAGGCTAGACACTTTTACATGCCTTATTTCATTCAGTTCTCACAATAACTTGGTGAAATGAATCTAAGGAAGTCAACCAAGACAACACACCTAGTTAATAGGGGGGAAAACACTTAAGTACAGATTCATTGACCTGAAAGTCCCTGCCTTAGGTAGAAATTTCTATCAAATATTCTTATTGAGACTCAAACAACTTCTTGGTAACATTACAAAACTCTTCTGGAGACTAAAGTAGAGATTAATTTGGTTTTGGATTTTGTCTCCTTAAATCCTGTGGGATTTATTGGAGGAGGCTATCATTTGTCATTTCTCTGTCTGCTACACATTAAACATGCTAGAGAGTCCTTTTTCAAAACAACCATCTGTGTTCTTGGATTTTAATCTCCATGAAAATGATGGATACATTCTTCTATTTCCATTAATACCTCAGGCCAGAGAGAGACATTCTATTGGCCTTCTTCAGTTATCTTTCCCAACATTCTTCTCAGTATCTGCTCCAAGGTCTTCATACCATCTTCCCTTGTGTTTGTGCATTGTGCATTATTTCTTAAAACAATTATATTGTGTTAATATACTATAATTATAGCACACATGTATTAAAATATAAGAATTGCATTTTTTAACCATTAAGAACCAAAAAACAAGCAGCCTCTGAATTTGAATAGTATCCAAATGATAACCCAAGGAGCCAAAGACAATTCAAACCTGGTACAAATAGTTCATCATATATGGCTTACATATAGGCCTACCTAAATTCAGGGAGTTGAATTAGGTATGGGCCTAGAATTTTACAACTTAAAAGAGCATTTGAGATCCAACACCTACAATGTGGAGAAGGAATTGAATTCTGGAAAGGTTAGTGATTTGGCCAAAGTCAAACAGGAAGACAGAACAGGATATAAATAATGATTCTTAAACTTTTATTTTAGATAAAAATGAGGCTATTACAGTACAGATTTTTTAATCATAATACCAGAGAATCAGATTTAGATTAGGGGTGGAGGTCCAGTAATCTGTGTGATGAATAACCCTCCGGACTGATTTGGCAGCTAGTGGTGTGAGACCACACTTTAAGAAACAGTAATCTGGCCCTGACCGGTGTGGCTCAGTTGGTTGGGTGTAGTCCTGCAAAGCAAAAGGTCACTGTTTCAATTCCTGGTCAGGGCAAATGCCTGGATTGTGAGTTTGGTCTCCATCAGCGTGCATAGTAAGGCAACCATGTTACTCTCGCATGTAACCTGAATTTAGGCCTCATGATCAATTTCTTCCCAAAGGGCTATGCTGCCTCCCTACATTAAGAAACATTCCAAACAATACATAAGACTCTTTGTGATGCAAATTAGTGCTTTTATGTCCTAACTCAACAATTAATTCCTGACTGCATCATTCATTGAGAGGTTTTTTTGATTTTTTTTTTCACTCAATAAATCAGCCCCTATGATATTCCAGGAACTGTGGCAGGAGCCAGAGATGATACAAAGATTAACACACAGCTCCACCTCCAAGGAGCCAAACACTTTATACGTGCTTTCTACAGCTTATCTCATTCCTTACCTTTGGAGAAGCCTGTACATAATAGCAACATAATCTGAGAGTTTTTCCTATATGTAGAATTATACATATTCTTTTCAACTTGTTCTTCATACCTAATATGTCTTAGAAGTATCTCTTTACCTGTTCTTTCTTTCTATATGTCTACTCTTTGTAATAGCTACAGAGTATTTCCCAATATTCATGTGCCATCATGTATTTAACCATTCACGTATTGACAAATATTAAATTGTTTATATTTTATCCTATTACAAAGAGTCCCATGATGGCTTCCAAAGTTAATATTGTTATCCCTACTTTAAAGATGAGTAGTTAGATAAAAGTTAATTACTTGTCCAAGATCGCACAATGGCAGAATGAGGATTCAAAATGAGGGATGTCTGTCTCAAGGTACTTTATTCTCACTATTATGCCTTCTAATAATTGCAGTAGAATGGAGTACATGCTGAATGGAGTACTAGGATATCAGCAAAAAGTCTAGCTGCAGCTAGAAACTCAGGGTCATCTGGGGAGTGGCGGGAGAGGCATCTAGGGGTCCTCTGGGCAGACTGGGAGAAGGCCACTCTAAAAAGAGGAATAGGTTTATTACAAACCAATCACTTACATGTATCGATCACCCACCAGACTACACTGTAATACACACTGGTGGGGAGATTCATAGAAAGAAGACATGATATCGACACACGAGAATCTTACAGCATGATTTTTGTATATCTGAAAAATACTAGAATAATAAGGTAATGAGTACAGCATAAATAAATACATGAGGTTTGTCTGGAAAAAGTCCAGCTATTGGTTTAAGTGTAAGGAGAATAGGTTGTGTGACATCAACGTAACCTGGCAGCCAAGGAGAGTGGACTGGAATGCACATGTGTGAACAATGATGACTTCACTGAACTATTTAGTGGGGGTGGTAGACGCCATTGAGCAAGCATGTGTACTGTGTGGCTATCATGTTCAAAATGACTGAGTGAGTAGAGCAATGAATCTGCATCAAGTTTTGCATTAAGCTTGAACATTCCTCCATGGAAACTACTTGGATGATTCAGAAGGCAGTAGTTGTGGGTAACTGATGATGGGCAGCTTCATCACAATGCACTACTCATGCTTCACGTCTTTTGGGGAATTTTTTTCAAAACAGCAAATCACACAGGTAACTCAGCCCCCGACCCCAAACAGCCCAGATTTGGTGCCCTGTGACTTCTACCTTTTCCCAAAACTAAAATCACCTTTGAAAGGGAAGAGATTTCAGACCATGGAATGAGATTTAGGAAAATACAACTGGGCAGCTGATGGCGATTGGGAGAGCTGTGTGAGGTCTCAAGGTGTCTACTTTGAAGGGGACTGAAGCATCATTGTCCTATGTACGGTGTTTCTTGTTTTTTGTACCTTCTTCAATAAATGTCCCTATTTTTCATAATACATGGCTGGATACCTTCTGACAGACCTCATACTTCATCTGTCAGCTTCAGGACAGTCCCAGAAGTGAGTGGGCTATGAGCCCTGTCTACATGGCAAGGCATGGCATGAAATTCTCCCTTTTAATACCTCAGTTTCTTCTCTGGAATCAAAAAAAGTAATACCTAGTCCCTGCCTACTTGACAGGGATGTTGCAAGGCTTGGTTAATTTCTGTAAATGTTTTGAGCTCCTCTAAGATGAGGTGTGTATTTTGTAAATAGGAGAAATTAATAGCAGCCGTCAGAATCAAAAGAACACTGAATTGTGCTGCAGGCATTTTCTGAGAGACACACACAGTGACCATATAGCACGAAGCCCACACTGTGTCCGTCACAGTGACCCTTGTCCAAAAGGTGAGCCTGGGTCTCATACAGGACATTTGGACAGCTCAGGCCCTGGTCCCAGAGGGAAAATTAAGGAGACTAGCTGGACTTTTAAACATTCAATTTCCCAGCTGATTACTATGATTAAGAGCCCATCTGGTGCAGCCCCTTTCTGAGGTATGTATGTGCAGGAAAGCAGGACTCTAGTAAAAGCAAAAAGCTAAGAAGAAAAGAAAATGCACAATGGAGTTGGTGCCATTTTGGAATCCTCTGCTAAGATGCTAGATAGGAATTTCATCACATTAGCATTAGCAAGGACAGTAGGCATATGTTATAAGAAAGGCAGTTAGTGAACAAGCGTTTCTCTTTTTCAGGCTTTTATGTTGGCTTACTGAGGATTCGGTGGTGTCATTGTCTGCCATGTGTCACAAGAGGCACACTGGTGTGCCACAAGAATCTTTAAAACATACCATACCTGACTATTTAGTTAGGGGCACTGACCTCTTTTCCCTTTGATTATCAAATTTAAAAAAATGACAAAGGCCAACACAACAATAGCCATCCAGTGTGAATGACTCAAAATTGTAGCTGTATTTTTGTCATATCAGCAAAAAGTGTTTTTAGGTGTGCCACAGAATTTCAGTAATTAGTTTGTACCATAAGATGGAAAAGGTTGAAAATCAGTGGTCTGTAGGGGCTGTGAACATGCTAAGAAGAAAATCCAGCTCTGGGATTCAGCAGCTAAATAGCAACATCTCCCTGGAAATTCATGGAAAATAAGCAATAGCAGGGCATACACACGATTACACTCCCACACAGGATGGTGGTTGGTGGTAATAACTCAGGATGAGGGGTATCCCACAGCTGGTGCTCCCCTTGCTCTTATCACCCCCCCCAAAAAGCTCTGAGCAAGGTGTGGAGAAAGCCTGTGTTAGCTTGCATGTCTCCACGGCCCCGTTAGGGTAATGACACTTGTAAGTCACTCCACAGTAAAGCCAATCTCATCAGCATTAAAAGGACTTACAGATGTGCAGAAACCAAGGTTATGATGCTAAACTGACTTCCAGATGGAATTTCTCATAACTTTCTGTTACCTGGGGGATCCTATATAAACCTGTTTCAGACAGAGTTTTTATTTCTGAGCTCCAACCAGGCTACTCCTTTCCAGGTCAATCCTCTAAATCTCCTGAAAAACCCTCCCTCAAAAAGTGAGGCTCTTGTCTCCTGTGGTCATCACTTCTGCTGGGGACTCCAGATCCACAGGGAATACTCATCAGTGATTTGATCTTAATCCCTCACTGCATTCGCACAGGTTCACTGAAAACATCTGGTAGCCTGACCCTTTCTCTACATTTGCCAAATGTATTGAGGGGAGGAAGAACTGGAGAACCCACATGTAGTCCTCTGTGGTGATGAGGGTAGACTAGGAAATGGTCTCACTTCGGGAGGACCTGTGAGCCCTAACTATTCGGCTCAGCCCATGAAAGGATTGATGATTTCCCTGCAAGTACTGGAAGGTCTCCACCTTCCAGGCTCTTGTGCTCAGTTTCTTTTGGCCAAGCCTAGGAATGTGTCCTCTCTGTCATCTCAAAAATCTGAAAATAAGTCTGACTTCTCCACAGGTTAGAATTAGTACTCAACAGCTCGTGAGGGGAATCCCACCTTGTTTTCCGGGAAGGTGGACCTCACAGCCTAAAATGTGGAGTTTTTTGCCCCTTTATTTTTATTGTTGACACAAATACAAATGTCCCATTTCTCCCACCTCAAGCAAACCTCCACCACCCCCCCTGGCCGTCACCACACGTTGTCTGTGTCTATGGGTCATGCATATATGTTCTTTCACTAGTCCCTTCTCATTCTTTTATCTAGTCCCCTCCTCCCTGTTCCCCTCTGACAGCTGTCAGTCTGTTCCATGTGTCCATACCTCTGTTTCTATTGTGTTCATCAGTTTATTTTGTTCAATACATTCCACATTTAAGTGAGATCATATGGTATTTGTCTTTCTCTGACTCGCTTATTTCACTTAGCAAAATAATCTCCAGTTCCATCCATTCTGT
This sequence comes from Desmodus rotundus, assembly GCF_022682495.2. Lineage (NCBI taxonomy): Eukaryota > Metazoa > Chordata > Mammalia > Chiroptera > Phyllostomidae > Desmodus > Desmodus rotundus. The sequence goes on from NC_071393.1 coordinate 32,081,361, forward strand.
TGGAAAGGTAAGATTCCCTTCTTTTTGATGGCTGTGTAGTACTCTATTATGTAAATGTACCACAAGCTTTTTAGCTACTCATCCCCTGATGCGCACTTGGGCTGATTCTAGATCTTGGTTATTGCAAATAATGCTTCTATGAACATAGAAGTGTTTCAGAATTCTTAGGATATATTCTTGGAAGTGGAATTACTGGGGCAAAAGGCAGTTCCATTTTTAATTTCTTGAGGAAATTCAGTACCGTTTTCCACAGTGGCTGTACCACTCTGCATTCCCACTAACAGTGCACTAGGGTTCCCTTTTCTCCACGTCCTTGCCAGCACTTGTTGGTTGATTTATTGAAGGTAGCCATTCTGATAGATGTGAGGTGATATCTCATTGTGGTTTTAATTAACATCTCTCTGATGATAAGTGATGTTGAGGATGTTTTCATATTTCTATTGGCCATCTGGTTGTTCCCTTTGGAAAAGTATCTATGTAGGTCCTTAGCCCTTTTTAAAAAATTGGACTGTTTTTCTTGTTGGTGTTAAGTTGTATAAATTTTTCATATATTTTGGAAATTATCCCCCTATCCAATGTATCATTGGCAAATATGGTCTCCCATACAGGTTCTCTTTTCATTCTTTTCATTTTGTTGATGATTTCTTTTACTGTTCAGAAGCTTTTTAGTTTGATGTAGTCTCATTTTTTTCCCTTTATTTCCCTTGCTCTAAGAGACTTATTGACAAAAATATTACTATAAAAGATGTCTGAGATTTTACTGCCTATGTTTCCTTCTGGGATTCTTATGGTTTCATGACTTACATTTGAAACTGTGTTTCATTTTGAGTTTATTCTTGTATATGGTATATGTTGGTGGTCTACTTTCATTTTTTTTTGCATGTACCAGTCCAATTTTCCCAGCACCATTTATTGAAGAGACTATCTTACTCCACTATATGTTCTTGCCTCCTTTGTCAAATATTAGTTGACCATATTAGCATGGGAGTTTTCTCTGGGCTCTTTATTCTGTTCAGTTGATTTATATGCCTGTTCTTGTACTGATACCAGGCTGTTTTGATTACAATGGTCCTGTAGTATAGTTTGATATTAGGTATTGCAGTCCTTCCAACTTTGTTCTTTCTCAAGATTGCTGAGATTATTTGCAATCATTTTTGATTTCATATAAATTTTGGAATATTTGTTCTAGATCTGTGAAATATGCCATTGGAATTTTAATAGAAATTTCACTGAGTGTATAGATTGCTTTTGGTAGTATGGACAATTTAATGATGTTAATTCTTCTAATCCTTGAACAGGGTACATGCTTCCACTTAATTGTATCTCTCTCAGCTTCTTTCTTCAATGTTTTATAACTTTCTAAGTACAGGTCTTTTACCTCCCTGGTTAAATTTATTCCTAGGTACCTTTTTTTTTTTTTTTGATGCTATAGTAAATAGGATTATTTTCTTAGTTTCTCTTTCTGATAGCTCATGTTTAGTGTATAGAAATGCCACCAATTTCTGAATGTTAGTTTTGTATCCTGCTACTTTACAAAATTCATTTATTAGCTCTAGTAGCTTTTAGTGGATTTTTTAGAGTTTTTCTATGTACAATATCATGTCATCTCTGAATAACAGTTTTACTTCCTCCTTTCCAATTTGGATGCCTTTTATTTCTTTTTCTTGTCTGATTGCTGTAGCTAAGACTACCAGTACTGTGTTGAATAAGAGTTCTGCAGAGACAGCAAGATGAATAGGAATGAAAAAGACCTTGACGTGGTTCCCTTAGGCCTATGTTTCTGAAAAGTGACTTTAATTACCAGCGCCATCCACTGAAGCTTTACCTTCTAGTAGGAGTTCATTAGTGAATCTATTAATTTATAGTGAGATCTCAGTTACAATAACAAAGTTGTTTCAGAGCCTAAGATTTTCTGGTGAAGTCTGTCTGTGGATGAGTCTCCTGAATAAAAGGCAAGTCTATTGATTTTAGTGCTGCTCAGCCATAGTTGTCTAACCTTTTAGAACAAAGGAGCTTGACAGAGTCAATTGGCAGGATGGAAAGCACCCAGATCTCATCATAGTGTCTTCTTGTGCTCCTGCTTACCCCTACTCAGCTCTAGGGACCTTCTAAGCTTCCCAGCATTTCTCCTGGGAATGCTAATCTGGTCCAGTTGGATTGCTTAGAGAGGAGTCTTTATTCTAAAGATTGAGTGAGTAAAATTTGTAAGAACTATTTTATGCAAGATAAAAATTAACTTAAACTCCTTTATTAGCAAGAATGTCCAGAGATACAATAATAACAACAATACTTTCTAGGGATCCAATATTTTATCACATAGAGGCTGCTGAACAGCTCTTCCTCATTGTCAGGAGGAAGATAAAGAAATGCAGATACAAGAGGAGTTTGAGGCCAGTGAGGAATGGCAGATACCTGGTGTAAGTGTCATCCCCAGCCTCCTTCCACCATGGCAGTGACAACTTACTAAGTGCTCATTAAACTTGTACTGAGATCAGACAGGACTTCAGGATTCTCAGTTTGTATTCCAGGCATCCCCTACCAGTCAGTCAGAGTTGTCATAAGAGAATTAATTTTTAAAAAATAAAAATGAGAAAGGTGGTATCCTGAGTGACTGGTATCCATGGCATAATTTAAATATCTCAAGAATGGGTTTGGACTATGAGGGTTTTGCTAGCCTTTCCATTTACAAATTATTAAATTGGGATAGCAGACTCAACTTGCAGTTACCCCACCCATTCTTCTCTACCACCCCAAAATACCACACCAGAAAAGATGGGAAATATGATCCTGCTTTTATGAGCCATCCTTAAGGCATTGTCTGGTCCATATTAAATGTCAGAAATAAATTATTCATGTGAGATGAAAATACAGAGATGTGATTATGTTATGAACACTAATTCTACCCAAGAAGAGAAGATTAACCCCCTTGCATGCCACCTGAATGCTACTATGACTTTTAAAATTATATTTTAGTGACCACATGCCTTGGGATTACATAGAAAATATGTAAACAGTTTACACAGGATACGTTGAACTTGATGCCCTCTCTTTATATCTTAAATGTATCCACTCCTCAGTCCTGTCCCACATGTGAAAACATATAAAAATTCAGTGAGCACTAACAGTTACCTCAGGTATGGGTAGAGGGAGTTTAGTCTAGGTCTAGATAAACTAAAACCATTTTGCAGAATTGGACCTGTGACCAATCTGCCACTCATGATCAGAGTTACTGGAATGCATGGTAGTACTGGTTAACTAGGGCACACTGCTGGAGGCCTTTCTCATCTTTAATTTACTTCTGTCATCAGTCTCTATCTAGTATGAGCATTTGGTTGCTTATTCTTTTGGGTGACCCAAAATGGCAGCTACTAGAGTACCTGTGCCCAGTGTTTTCTACATCTTGAGATTATAGGTGATAAAGAATGGCTGACTGAAAACTAAAGCAGAATGAGAGAAAGGATGCCATGAAATTCCTTCAGCCTCACCGAGGACCCTCTCTCCAATGTGATGAGTAGAGGGGACCTTTAATTCTGATGCTACCATTGCAATAATATATGAGCTTTGGAAAGACACATAATTGCCTTCCATGTAGCTCTCCACTGCCATGTGGAATAATGGTACCAACTGGATTTAGGAGACAATTACTAAATGATGTGTAAAGCATTTTACAATCTGAAGCATTAGCTCATAAAAGATGGAGAGGCAAAACATTCTGTTTCTTACCCTGTGTATGGGGCATATAAATGAATTTCATGGTACAGGAAGGGAAGGTCAGTTCACAAAATGTGGAAAAATATGATATTTGACCTCAAAGCTAAAGGTGAGAGATTTGGCTGGCAAGTATATATATGTATATATATGTACCTACATGTTAAAAAAGAAGTTGTCTTACTTGATACTTTGAGATGTGTATTGGCAACATTTTTTTTTGTTTGCTAGCCACTGTTAATATGGCTATTTCTTCTTTATTTATCTCAAAGAACAGACTTCTTAAAATTTTTCTAACATGATATGGAAAACAATATTTTTTTTATCTGAAAGTCATCTGAGTTGACTTTTTATGCATCTGATGCAGTCTTTCTTCCAGGCTAGCCTACCATGTTGATCACTTATTTACTAGTTTCTTTCCTTTCTCCACAAAAAAAGTTGACAGGTTTAGAAGGATGGCAGGGGACGATGTAATGAAAGTTATATACTATGTTTTATGTTCTTTGGGAATTTGAGAAAGCAGTAAGCCAGCTTTTAAAGGGAAGCATTTTTGACAGTCTAGATGGAAAGAATCCTCCACTACAGGACTAGTTATTGCATTGATCCTCTAATTGAGTTCTTCCTCTCTTTGATGACATAGGATCCTGCAGTATTCTAGCAAATGTTCTTTACATTAGAGTGAGACAGCCCTCGCATTCCCAGCAGACAGGACAAACAGGCCAACAGGCAAGGAGGCAGGATTTCCTGGGGTTTAGACTACTGCAGCTTCCTGGACAAATGAAAAAATGCAGGTGTTGTTCCCTTGCCCCCAGGCCAACCAGATCACAGGATAATTGCCCAGTTGCCTGCTGGGATGGACCCACCCTGCTCTTCTTCATCAAGGTTCATTTTTCATTTTGATTGAGTCATGATGGCTTAGTGCCATGAAACATCTGAGAATATGCCTAACGGGGTCACAGAGAACTCTAATAATTGCCCCTTCCCTAGAATCCAGGGCTCAGCTTCATGAAGTCACTTGTAAATAGTGGGCAAGCAGGGCTGGTTGCAGGGCTGTGTCCTTGTCTGAGAACGAATGGCAGCAGCAAAAAGTCTCCCTCTTGCTCGCCAGAGTTGCCTGGCTGCCTTACTTCCAGTGAGGCAGCACAGCTTGTTTTAGCTCTGAAGTGTGAAAAGCAAATAAAGTTTAGCAAGGAAAGCAGTGGAAGCTGCATAGCCTTCTTGGAGCATGAAGAGACACACCCAGTTCTATGCACTGAGTGCCAAAATTTTCCCACCCCTTACCAACCCCCTGACCCATGGCCACCCCTGAGAATTGTGGCTAAAGCAGCAGCAGGCTTGGTAGGTTGTCCCTCACTGCAACTTTCCTGATGTGGCTGGTGGGCAGACACTGGGACTTTTTCTAACTTGGGAAGAGACCGCACAGACACTCACTGTCCAACCCCTTGGTGTGTGCCTTGCTGTTCTTGACAGCAAGGAAGGGAAACACGCACACACAAGCATATAAACATGCAAACACACACACACAACCCTGACTGGTTTGCCCCTATACCCTGAGGAATAATTTAGGCTATTTTATTGTCTACCACCTCTGTTTGGGGGAAGATTTTAAAAATTCTAATACAGGATGCTGAGAAAGAAAAACATTGGCTTCTATGGTAAAACATGTCTGTCCTGAAAGAAAATGTTCAATTTTCTCCTAAATCAAATATTGACACGTATCAGCTGCTGCCTGATGTGTTGGTGTGGGAGGAACTTTCTGCACCTGAGCAGGGATATTGGTCTGGAGTCTGTCCTCTGAAATGCTAGCTGGTTTAGGATCTAAACAGGTTTGGTTAAAGGTTTTAGAATTGTCCCAGTTTGTTTTCAGAAAGCTGACCTCTCTGGGACACCCTCCTGAGCTGGGGGCCAGGGTGCTCCTTTGTGGAGCACACAGTTTTCTGCAGAAGCCTGGACCCCTACCTCAGCATCTGCAAGGACTCAAGCCCTGTTTACTTCTGCCAGGGGGTCATAGGTGTTTAACTGGAGATGTGGGAGGGGGGAAAGGCTAGGAGCATGGAGAAAGAATGGAATCCACAGGCAAAGGGAAATTCCCAGTACTAGATGTTTCACTTACTCCTTTCCCCATTGCTCTCCGAACACAAAGTCTGAATATTCTTTGTTCAACATCTACTCTCTCCTTCCCACTAGTCATGGATGTGCATGGGTACATGCACACGCAGACACCCTCTTACCTTGTTAAGTTCGCACGACGACGATATATACAGCCAGCGCTTTGCTTGCCTGCGCTGTGAAGGCCAGGGTTAATGCAGAAAGTTAGTGCAATGTTGCCGCAGAGCAGCGTGATCAGAATACAAGATGGAGCATGGGGGGAAAGGCCAAGAAATGTTTCTGTGCTTGGAGTTTACACAAGTCTCCTTGGCAACTTGTCTGAATTTATTTTTCCCCTAATGTGTGTGGGTTTCTTCCAAACCCTGGATGAAGTAGGAGTTGAGTTTCTAGCATTCCCCTATTTCTCTTCTGGAGGATGAGACTATTTTAGTTGGTTAGCAAGCCTTTCTCCTTGCAGCTCTTCTCCCCAAAACACCCCTCCCCCTCCTAGGTAGCTCCTTTACTTTGTGACCGTGCAGACTGTTGGTAGCTTTGCAGACTGCGGTCTCCGGTCTCCTAGGGGGACCGAGTGGCTGTGAGGGCCACAGCTGAGCGGTCTTCGGGCGCGTCCCTGCTGCCCGCGCGCGCCCCGTGCGCTGCGGCCACGCCTGGCTGCTGCAGACCGGCAGACACCGCCGAGTCCCCTTCCTCTATTGCTTTTCTTCTTCTGCCTGATCTTCTCCCTTTTCGTTTCCACGCACGCAAACACAAAAGGTCCCATGATTCTACTCAGAAGGTGAATATATATAAAGCTATTTAAAAAATACTTTTAGGAATCTAGTTAGTTGGTTTGATGGCGACAAAGCTCACTTCAGGGGAGACAACTATAAATACTGTTGTAATGGTTTTACTGAAAACTGCTCTACCTTACAATAGCTGTAGGGGTGTATTAGTGCCTCCTTGGAGCCGATGTTGAATAAAAGTCTTAATATTTCTTTTTCTAAAGGCAGGTAAAAATAGGAAAAAGAAACCTAGCTAAAAAATTTAAGGTTTCATTTTGGCTCTTTTACAAACAGATGTTGCTTGTCATTCCGTTGTTGTTAAGCAGGCAGCAGATTGGATCAAGCAGCAGTGTGTGTGCGTGTGTGTGTGTGTGTGTGTGTGTGTGAGTGGGGGGAGGGGGAGAGGGAGGAGGATGGGGAGAGAGAGGATGGTGCCGGCGAGAATGAGTCTTGGGGTGGGACTGTGTTGGGGGTAGATAGAGGGCTGGAAGGCAGACAGAGATCCATAGGTTTTGGGAAAGAGCAAGTATAGAGCAAGAACTAGATAGTAACTTATTTTCCTTCCAAACTTTAGTTTGATGGAAACTATAAAAAACCGTGTTTTATTTGGATGTGTGTTGCTGTTCTAAACCAAGAGGGAGGTGTGGAAATGAGTGGACGGGGACAGCCTTGGATGAGCCAAGCTGGCTTCCCCTGCGATGATAAGTGCAGGGAGAGGTTGTTCTGCCCGGCAGGGGCGCCTCCCCCAGGGAGCTTATGCCCTGAAGTAAGTAAGGCAAAGGCTTTCCTATTTCAGCTGAACTTAGTGTCTTGTGCTTGATAGTTGATTCTTTTTGAAAGTATTGTGGCGGTTCCAGGCTCTTTTGTACTTTTTCCTGAACAACAATCCTATTGTTACACAGTCAAGGTTCCAAGACAATACTTACTCTTTGCATATTGCACATCTCTTTTCTCACAGGATTCAAGTGATTGAATCCTCAGTTCTCTTCCAGGCTACCCTGAACTCTCACTTAACTCAGAGCTTTCTAATCTAAGTGTGTTGTGCTTTCTCAAGAGCAGACTATAGTTTTGAATATAGACGTGTTAAAGTTACCTGGCATATTGGAAGCCTTGTGCAGCAAATAGTTCATTTATAGTAGAAAAAGACAGACATCTGATTTTTAAAAATATGTATCTCATGTTTCTATATCAGAATGAAGGCCTTCTGTATTTTTTTAATTTTATTTTTTATAACCTTTCTGGCTTTTTTAAACAATACAGCTAGAAAGGAAATTATAGGCTAGCTTCATTGTTTGCATTTTTTAAAGGAAAAAAAAAAAGAAGAAAACCTGTCATCCTGAGCAAACTGATTGCTTTCAAAAGTGAAAGTAGTCTCTTTAGCCAGCTGCCCATGAAACAACGTGTTACTGGCAGCCTCTTTCCCTTTTTGTTTCATGCGGTGTGTCAGCAGCAAGTTTGCCTCCAATTCCTTTCTTTTAAATAGTTGGTCTCTGTTATTCATCTGTGGTAAGTGCATATGTAGCGGGTTTAATGTTGCTTGTAAGTTACAGAACAAGCTGACTAAGATAATGTAAGGGCATCTTTTGTTTTTATTCAATCTATCTTATTCTGTCACGCCATTTTCATGTCTTTGTTCTTTAGTCAACCTACCCACATTTTCGTTTCTCATTTTATGTATTTACGTATTTAATACGAGGGGTGTGTGGTAGAAGATTCTAAATATCAATTTCTAGTTGTTCCTTTGCTTGAAAGGAACACAGAAGACATGGTGCTGCTTTGGCGGTCTCCTTCCTCCCCTGCTCACTCTGGCCAGTTTGTCCTGTGCATAGGCAACTCTACCTCAGCTAGCTGCTTCGGTGTCAGAAGCCTCTGAATTGCATGCTTGAAAGACACTTCCATATGGGTCTGGTGTCCTGGTGGCAGTATCACAGGTGGATACAGCATGTGTGTCGCATGGCAACAATGAATTACACTCGAACAAGGATTGCTGGGTGTCTCTTTTGTTAAGGTGCTTGGATCCTTCTACAAAAAAAACAAGGGCTGCAGAGGGTGAGAGAAAAGACATCAGGAAAACTGAAAAGCCATAGGGAGACCAAAGACTAGCTGTCCCCCCAGCTTCATGATGTCAGAGTGAATGCCAAAGGGTAGATTTGAGGTTTTCTCCTTCCTTCCTTCCTTCCTCCCTCCCTCCCTTCCTCCTTTCCTTCCTCCCTCCCTCCCTCCTTCCCTTCCCCTCCCTTCCCTCACTTTGTGTTTCATTCTTTTCCTATGTTTCTCTTTTAATTATTTTCACTCTGTCTCTCTCTCTGTTCCCCCCCACACCTCTCTTTCCTCACTCCCTTCCTTCCTTCCTTTCTTCCTTCATAAAAAGTTGTTCTGTGGCAAAGCTCTATCCCCTTGGGACAAAGGAGATCTGCTCAGATCCTATTCAGGAGGCAAATATCTTAAAGAAGAATGGTGCAGGGCAGGGCATCTTTCCATTGGTGTCGTTCTCAGAGCATCACCATGGAGGTGGTGTTCAAGTCAGGGGCCAGGGAAAACTCAAATACATTTTCCGTTTTGCAATCAACTGCACAGTGAGTGTGCCTTCCATTGGTAAAGGAACAATGAAGAAAAAGAAAGCCCTGTGTCTTAAACATTGGCAATGAAAGAATGGTGGAATGGAAGCCAAGAATCCTGCTGTGGTGGAGAGAGGGCAGACTCATGAGTCCACCATGGTCAGATATTTCACTTCTTAACAGCTCCCTCAGCAGAGAGAAATAATGACTCCTGAATCATTTCGGAATCAAAAAGTTTAAACATTATCTCAATGATGCTATATCATGTCAGGTAATAATGATTGTCCAGCTTATACCATAATCAGTCTTAGTTATTGACAATCTATCTCTTAATCATGTTTAGCAAATGAGCACTTTGGTATAAAACATTGAAATTTGAGAGCATCCCAAGACCTCATATTTCTAGTTGATCATTTTCTGGTAAAATTATTCTCAAGGTTCATTTGTAGCCAGGGAAATTCCAGGAAAAATGTGAAAGTTGTTTATTTTCAGAACCTTTATACCATGTGTCATTTGGGAAGCAAAGTAAACATAATGCTTCTCAGTGTTTTTCTAGCATTATTTTTATTTCAGTTTCTGGTGTTCCTTTTTATTATCATTCCGCATTAATTCTAATTCATCTTTACAAAAGAACTGGGTGACAAAAAGAAACCAACTAAAAACAGGGCAAAAAAAATCTTCATTCATTTAATATAATTTTATTTTCCAGACACGGGTGGATAGTTTGGAGATACTGGCCTAGGAAGATGACAACGGTTTAAAAAATAAAATTCATAAGAAGTTACTTTTTCAGGTAATAGTATTTTCCTATAATTTTCTTCAAACTTCTATCCTCAAATATTGAAAATCTTTAGGGTATGCTTCAATGATGTAATTATGAAGAACAACTGCATTTTAAATTTGATTTTCAAAAATAACAACTACTTTGATAATATCCATAGCCATGAGTATGGCAGTTCAACATTCAATTGTACGGGGTTCCAAAGTTTTTTGAAGGTGAATACTTAACATTGCTGATGTGTTTTGACGGTGATTTTGGCAGAACTCACCTGAAACCAGTAGGCACTGGCCTTAAACTTTATGCTATCTTTGGTAGTTAAATTTAAAAATATAAATATTAGAGAATTGTGTCTAAAAACTCCCTCATATGATCTAAATTCCTAGAAGATTTGGCTTATTATATAAATTGCATAATAATAATATTGATACTTTAACTCTAGTCCTAGATTGGTAATACTGTGTGCATTTTATGGTACTGTCTCCATGCATGTCCCGTGACTAAAATTTGAGCTCAGTTGTCTTGATATATGAGGTCTGTCCAGAAGTGTCCAGCCTGTAATATGAAAAATAGAGACATTTACTAAAGAGGATACAAGAGACAAGGAGCATCGTACATAGGACAATGATGCTTCAGTACCCTTCAAAGTAGGTGCCTTGGGACCTCACACAGTCCTCCCAATCACCATCAGCTGCCCCGTCCTATTTTTCTGAATCTCATCAACGGTCTGAAATGTCTTCCCTTTCAAAGATGATTTTAGTTTTAAGAAAAGCCAGGAGTTGCAGGGTGCCAAATTTGGGCTGTTGGGGGAGCTGAGTCACCTGGGTGATTTGATGTTTCACCAAAATCTCTGCATGAGACGTGATGCATGAGTAGGCACATTGTCATGATGAAGCTGCCAGTCACCAGTTGCCCATAGCTGCAGCCTCCTGAATCATCCAAATAGTTTCCATGGAGGAATGTTCACACTTAATGCCACATTTGATGCAGGTTTGTTTTTCTATTCACTCAATCATTTTGAATGAGACAGCCATACAGTACACATGTTCACTCAACAGCATCTACCGCCCTCACTGACTAGTACAGTGAAGTCGTCATTGTTCATGCATGCGCACTACAGTCCAGTCTCCTTGGCTGCCAGGTTGCATTGATGTAGCATAAACCATTCTCGTTACATGAACAATGCTGGACTTTTTCTGGATAGAGCTCAGCACGTAGCTTCCTTTTAGTGTTATTGAAGGACTTTGTATCAATTAAGCATTTGACAAATTACCTTATACTGATCTTGCCATTGTTTAGAGGAATTGCCTATATATTCCAACTTAAGTATTAGTATTATTATCTAAAAGAGCCCCACAAAATTTTGCTTTAATAAAGCAAGACAAACTTTGCTTTGAAAAGAACCCTTATTTTTCTCCTCAACACAAAGAAGATTCTTGAAGGAGATATTCAATTAACATTTTGGAAAATAGCTATTGCCAAACAAACCACTCTTCTACTAGGTCAATGTTTGACTTTCTTTCTTTCTCTCTCTCTTTTTCTTTTTTTCTCTTTCTTTCTCTCTTTTCTTCTTTCTTTCTTTCTTTCTTTCTTTCTTTCTTTCTTTCTTTCTTTCTTTCTTTCTTTCTTTCTTTCTTTCTTTCGTTTCTTTCTTTCTTCCTTCCTTCCTTCCTTCCTTCCTTTCCTTTCCTTTCCCTTTCTTTCTTTCTTTCTTTCTTTCTTTCTTTCTTTCTTTCTTTCTTTCTTTCATCTCTCTGTCTCTCCTTCCTTCCTTCCTTCCTTCCTTCCTTCCTTCCTTCCTTCCTTCCTTCCTTCCTTCCTTCCTTCCTTCCTTCTCCTTCCTGTAGCCTGGGCATCTTCTGATTTCTCTTTTATTTTCTGAAATTAAAATTGGCTTGTTTAGAAACTAGTGTTGCAAACCATTTGGAATGTATAATTTCTCTTTGTCCTGTATTTGCCAAAAAATAAAAAGATTCAGAGATGCCTCCCAATTGAAACACAGCATTGAACCCCCTTCTATGGACTTTGAGGTACAAATTTATGAAGGTGGTTCCACTAAATGACTAAATGTGACATTCTGACAAATTTTTTATCCGTTGCTAGCAAATATTGTGTTATATATTTTAATAAACTTGAAAATAACAATTAGTTCTCATCACTCTGGGAGCCAGGCCTATTTGTTTGTGCTGTAATAAGAGCCCCAATGTCACACATCTTTTAGCGATCAATCCCCAACAGTGTTCACAGTGCCCATCTGTAAGTGCCTCTGGCCCCACACCTCTGTCAGAGAGATCAAAGGAAAACAAGAAGCTCATAGTTTACTTTAAAATCTTGTGTTTTGTGAAGGAAATGAACATTTTAAGATAAAATAAAGATTATTTTTGAGGAGACTGGTTAGGATTCCACTTTCACCTAACACTTGTTTCTTTTTTTTCTTTTTAAAAATTATTATCTTTTTATTGTTGTTCAGTTACAGTTGTCCCAATTTTTCCCTCATTGCTTTCGACTGCCATGCCCGCCCCCCACTCCCTCAGTCGGTTCCCATCCTGTTGTCCATTACTGTGGGTCCTTTATCCATGTTCCTTGACTGGACCCTTCCTCTTCTTTCCACTGTTATCCCTCTCCCTCCTCCCCTCTGGTCACAGTCAGTTTTGGATCTAAAAGTCAAGTCACAATGCTGCAACTTAATTCTGAGATTTGGTAACTTTACATCCCCAGTGGATTCCACATAACTATATGACTACAGACAGCTCTTCCATGATGAAGCAGGCAGATGGGGAAGCCATTCTGAATGACTACATCTCAGTCTCTGTTCCCCCTGCTGCTGGGTCCCTGTGTTCTTGCTTTCACCTTTCAGGTTCTGTAAAAAATGGCCTGCTCTTTACTCTGAATAATTCCCAAATTAATCTTGTCTTGTTTGTTATAAGTAAGTTCCCTGGATTCTTAAGAGTGAAATGAATGTTCATGTGTTGAGGCAAAGGCGATCATGTTTTTGAGAAACTGGATCTATAGATGTTGCTAACAAAAATGAAAATATGTCTCTTTGTAGGTCCTGCAAAGGTATGATGGTATATTTTCCCCACATATAGGGAGGGGGGATTATTTCACTTTCTATCATGTGTCCTTGAAGTGCTGATTAAAACTATGTTTTCAATAAAATTCACAAAAGGAACCATTAATGAAAGCTTGGTGTCTTGGATGTTCCATTCTCATAACTAGAAGTTTGGTTTTGAAGTAAGGATATTATGTTGACAAATGAAATATTTGTATGAGAAAGACTCAGAAACAGATTCATTCCCACATTCTCAAACAGTTTTGGGGGAAGCAATTATACAATTTCCTTTCTGGAACAAATTTTATTAAATATACCAACACTTGCTCAGTATTGGTGTTTGAATGAGTAATGGTGGTGAGAGTGAGGGTGGGGAACAAAAACACATATTTTCTTGAAGATGAATCTTCCAATGTAATATAGCTGCAAATCTCCTCTAGAATAGTATTAAAAATAATACTTACAACCTCATTGGCAGTGCTTGCTAGTTTCTTCAGCTGTTTATCGGAACGCAAATGGAAAAGGACAGCTTTACCATCTTTTTTCATGTAATTACATGTATTTTAAAAAATGGACTTGCCTTTGGGCTCTGAAGTGTTTTTCTTTCCCTACAAGTTAAAGAATTTCCTTTATTCCACTGGTTTTCTATACTGATATCACTTTGCCAAGATTGTGTGTTGAGGACTGAGTAAATGAGTGTTTTGTAATATTCAACAGCACAATGTTGAGGTTCACCTATAGCCACTGTATCTGCAGTGTGTGAAAACAAAGGGATGTATGTGGGGAAGAGTTCAGATGCTGCTACTTAACTTTTGCTCTCTAAGAGCAAGATGAAGTCTTTACATTTCTAGCATAAAATAATAAGATGGCGGAATCTTTGGTTGGAATAATGGCTTTAACATTTTGTTTTCAGACATGTCAAACCTCAAAACAAAAGAAGATACTGAGGCCTGTTGCCACAAACCCGTAGATCCGAACTTGTGGTGATAGTCCACACAAGCTTGTGTCTATAGGTATGTGTCTGTTAGGCAATCTCACTGACCGTGGGCCTTGCCTGTGTCTCACTCAATATCCCATCAAATTCCTTCACTCTCCCTCCCTTCCCCCTAGATTCCTTTAGCAATGATGGACATGAAAAGAGGGCCTGATACGGAGAAAGGAGACTTTCTGTTCTCAAATGAATGAGGTTCTTCAATAATTAATTTATAGACTTGACCTCAATTCCCTTATCACTTATAACTAATGTCCCCTATCAAATTGAGAGTCTAGGACTGCAGATGAGGCAGCAAAAATTTGAGTGACTCAGACAGCTTTTGTTGAGTGACGAACAACTAGATACATAAGCAAGGGTTTGTTTGGTTTTCTGGAAGTGTGACTAATTGTTTTTAAAGCTATAATCTTTTTCAGAAACACACAGCAACTTGTGTACAAGGCCATTTTCACTCTGGTTTGGGCTGCACTTTGTAGCAATTCTTCCTCACATTTTGTTGTCCAAGTGCCTTCTAATCAGTCCTTATCTTTAAAAGTAAAATTAATGGGAGGAATAAATGTGCTTCGCTATTTATATTTCTGTATATATCCTGTACTGTAAGAAAAAAATTATACAAAAGAAATGGCCGGTTTAGGCCCAACTTCATATTTGGCCAGTGTCTTCACCGTGTTTAAAAGGCTGGAATTGAAATTATTTTATTCCTTTGCCTCTTAAATGTCACCATTGTGCCAAGATTGGAAAGTCAAACTGACCACAGATCAAAGCAAAACTGGCTGCATTTGTCTCGTTCCAATAATGTGAGCTGAGAGTCTGTAAACAGGATCCAGGGTGAAAAGTTGACTCCATTCGAATGACTTAAACTTTGGCATTCCTTTTTGGTCCAACATAGTGCCAGGAATTCCCTTAACTTTTTGTTCATTTATGTGCGTTTTTTTTTTAAATAACAAAAATAATCAATATAAGGTACAACAGTTATTGAGTTAAGATCAGCAGAAAGTTTGAAATACAAATACATTTTATTTCATTAAATGCTGTCTCTTCTTAAGAGCCATATCATTCAAAGATAGCTAGAACTCTTCTATAAAGTATATAAAAATTAAATTTTGTATGTCAGAATTAGGAAGGCCCCAATAACATCACATATGTTTGAAAGGTAGAATATCAAGCTCTGCAAATGCTACCCCCAGAGGATATTGTGAATATGCATTTCCTTTATGTTCGTGCTGTGTAGCATTGAGGAGGGCTGTCTGTAGATTTCAACTCCCAGCCTGCCAGGAAGTCATTGCTTTATTATAGAATGATGGAATGTTATATCCAGAAGCCAAAAACTGTCCCCATTGGTGTGTATCATGTATCATTGTTTGCCCAAGGCCTTTATCCACCCATTAAGCAAACAACATACTTGGTTGGTTTTACATGCCTCTTTGATGTGGTTGACCAAGAATGGATACACTGCTAGCAGATGCAACTTGTACCTACTCTGATAAACACTTACACTTACGTTTGATAAAGGCAAAGTCATGTCGCATCATCTCTTTAACTTGCTGTTAAGTGTGCTACCAGTGAGACCAATGGAGTTCACGAATCCAGAAGATGCTGAGCTGCCTATATGCCTTGCATAAGGCTGACACAGGACTGCAGGATGGACAGTAGGTGCCCATGTGCCCTGCTCAAGGCTGACACAGGACTGCAGGATGGACAGTAGGTGCCCTTGTGCCCTGCTCAAGGCTGACACAGGACTGCAGGATGGACAGTAGGTGCCCATGTGCCCTGCTCAAGGCTGACACAGGACTGCAGGATGGACAGTAGGTGCCCATGTGCCCTGCTCAAGGCTGACACAGGTCTGCAGGATGGACAGTAAGTGACTGGCAGGTGGTTTCTTTTAATGAGAATTTTTAAACCAAAAGAAGAAAGATTACACAGAACAGTCAATTTTTTCAAAGTTTCTAAAAGGCCTAAGACATTTGATTCACCTGGCTAGAAAACTTTGTAGTGGAAAGCCCAAAGCCCCTGGACACTTGTTACAAGGAACAGGATATTAAGTATTTTACATTATGATGAAATTCAGTATTTTTCCCTTCTTCCATGTGAATGAATGGTGCTATAAATACTAATTATTCCTTTGGGAATCCCATAGCATGGACCAAATATTCTACAGGAAGCTGCAGATTTTCTGGTTTCCCCCCAAAACACTGAAATATATTTGTTTCAGTAGTCAGGATTGCATGGAAGTGTAGAGAGAATGGGAATAAAGCAAACTGGTTTTATTAAAATTCTTAAACCATTACTATCAAATACATTGATTATACTGTAGCACTGAAAAATAGTTTAGATATTTTTTAAACAGAAAAAATTTTATTCTAGGAATTTCACTTGATGAAGTAATTCACTGCTTATCACCAGAATTTGGGGGAGATGGGGGAGCTGAGATTGAGTTTTGAAAGGATTACTTGTTTGTATTCCAAATTGATAAATTGAATTTTCTACATGGAGAGAAAATGACATGTGCAGGGTAGAATTAACTTTGAATTTTAGGTTAATATAATTTCTTACTTTTTAATGAGCTTCTCAGTCATTCCTCAGTTTTTGTTAGGTCCCATGGATCCTGTCCCATGACTATAGTATTTAACCTCCTCAGATGTCACCTAGCCTCTCTAATTAAGATTTTTGAAATTTCTTGTTCCTAGAATGGTGCTATAATTTTACAGAGATGCCAATATAAATGACTCTTCAAAAATTTCAAAGATTTATTGCAACCAACATCATACTCAGTAAAGTGTGAGCTGTAATAGAGTGACCTTTTTCTTTTGGTGTATCCACATAGTTCAAAAATGTTTAAGATTCATTCACTCATTAATTCAACAAACCTTTGTAAATGCTTACTATTTGTTCAGCACTTTGCTAAAGATTGAGGCTATAACTATTTCTTGAAAGACTGGAATCTTTTTCACACATTAAAATTTAGAACTGTTAAGAGGAACCATCTAGGTATAGAATGTGTATTGTTCTCCCAACATAAATCTTGAAGCTATAACTCTTACTTCAAAAAACTAATTTTCTGGTCAGGAGTCCCTTTGGAGAATTGCATGTCAGACATTCTTACACGTGTTTTAATGAATCACGTGTTTTCATAACATTTGCCCAACTTCCAAGAACCTAATCAAGTACAGAGTATGTTTACCCATGGGGAGTCCCTGCTTTTTGTAACTCCAGATACTTGTGGTGTTGTCTGAGGTTCGCTCTTCTCTTCATCTGGGGGGATTGATACTGGGAGTGCTTAAAACCACAGTGTTCTGTAGACTGAGAGTCTCCACCCATGCGTTCAGAACACCTTTGGAATAGATCTTTTAAAGTTAAAAAGTACAATAGATTTTCTATACTTAAAAACATTATAACTACAATTCTCCTGTAAGTGCTCCTTATATTAGTTTATTTTTCCTCTTTTCAATGAGACATTTTGTCACATCATCCCATATCATAATTACATGTTATTACATGTCTACAATATTTACACTAATTATGTAATAAGCCATAATTGCACTAATACATAGTAATAGGCTAAAATCAGTATAAATAAACAAGGAAATTCACACAAGCAAAAGAGCAGAGTATTGAAAACCATTAGTATTCCAAGACCAACATCCTTTTATCTTTGACCACTAGAAGTTACACATGGAGAAAGATTCTTTTTATTTTCAGACATTTGAAAGATCTGTAAGTTATACGTTTAAGCTAATGTACTAGCATTTTATCACATCAAAACTTATCCTCTCTTTGTTGTATCCTCTTTTGCTAACTCTCATCTGCCCTACATTGCCTTATTTCCCATTCTAAAGGGTGGTTACAAAATCAGGAAAATAGTCAATACAAGAAAAATAAAAGAAATTCAAGTGAAAATGAATTATATTTTATTTTAATATCCCAGTGAATATAAAATCTTACATATAAATGAGTATCTAGAGGCAGAGGACTCAGAGTTAACTTTTCAAAATAATATTGTACTTAATTTATTTTTAAGAGAGGGGAAGGCAGGGAGAAAGAGAGGAAGAGAAACATCAATGTGTGAGAGGAACATTGATCACTTACCTCCCACCTTGGACCTGGCCCACAACCCAGGTATGTGTCCTGACTGAGAATTGAGCTAGTGGCCTTTTGGTTCACAGACTGTTGCTCAATCCACTGTGCCACACCAGCCAGAGCACAGTTAACCTCTTGAATTTCCACATGAGATCTGGACTTGAGGCAAACTTGCCAGGTTGAGTTCAGCCATCCTGCATGTCCCCTTCTCTGGATCTCAATAGCAAACCCACTTTACTCTAATTGAAGTTACAATGTAAGTGGAAGAGCAAAGGACCTGAGAAAAATAATCATCTGGCCGTTAACTTTAGGTTGGTACTCCCACTTCATTCATTCATTCATTCATACATTTTTGTTTTCATTCAGCAAATATTTCTTCCTCCCTTCCTTCCCCCATTCCTTCCTCCCCCCTTCCTTCCTTCTTTCTTTCTTCCCTCTCTCCCTCTTTCTTTCTCTCTTTCTTTTTCTCACCTTCCTTTCAGGGAGAGAGGGTAAGGGAAGGTAAACAGAGAGGGAGAAAAACACCAATGTGAGAAAGAAACATTGATTGGTTGTCTCTCTTAGCATTCCGACCCAGGATCAAACCCAAAACCCAGGCATGTGCCCTGACCAGGAATTGAACTGGCAACCTTTTACTTTGTGGGATGACACCCAAACAATTGAGCCATACCAGTCAGGGCACAAACATATTTTTTAGATCTCTACTGTGTGTTAAATAGTAGGCATGCAGCTGGTACTAGATTTGCAAAAGTGAGTGGCTCATCCCTATTTTCAAATAGCTCAGTATCTAGTGAAGGAGACAGACATGTAAGCAATGCCATGGTGTTAGGGTTACATTATGCATGTATATGTGAAAGTGGGAGGTTATCAGAGGAAGAACTGTTTGGTTTGAGGTTTGAGGGATGAATGAGAGTTTGCTTGATGAAACTAACTTCCCAGTGCATCTCCCAAACCAGGCAGCATTGATGCAACAGAGGTCACCTCCTCAAAAAAGCCACCCACACTATGATAGAGGTATGAGGGCACAGGGGTAGAAAATAGTCCTTTTCCAGGTTAGTGGAGAAATGCTAAATCTGTAGCATTTGGACCTATCTTTTCAACACAACCAGCACCGTAGTATTATCACCCTTTGGTATCCCACGTTCTTAGAGACTCCTCCATCTGTAAATGCCTAGGCCCACCTGTTTTGTGAACAGCTTTTACAAGGCAAGATCAGGCTCAAGTGAAGCAATGAAGAAAGATGAGCATCAAAGACCACAGAGCAGTCCTCATGGGAAATACAAACCTGACTAAATATGAGTTCACATGGCGATGGGATGTCACCAAGCTTGTGAGCCTGTCTGCTACTCCAGCATCTCACTGGGGCTGAACACAAAAGAAAGGCTCAGATTAAAAATTCATAGAACAAATAGGGAAATTTACTATCATACCTTATAAAGAAAATAACAGCCACATTTTATGTTGCTGAATAAACTGTTGGGGACAGACTTTATGGAAAATGCTGAAACATTCAACTCTGGAAGGAGGAGCACTTTATAAATATATGAATTATGTAATATATATGATTGATACTGTTGAGTGAATGCCCAAAATTTCTTCTATTATTGCCTTATCTCTTCTCAGAATCTTGTCTATATCTTTTCCCTGTGTTTTGGCTTAAGCTGTTTCTCCTCGTTTATTGATCTTTTAGAAATTCGAGTTTTTCAGTTTCACCATAGAAACATTCATTTTCCTACCCTTTTTCAATTGTCCAAGTTTAAATATTGCTCAGCTTCTGTGTTTTGTCCGAAGATACCAAAGGTCACTAGATTGATCAGGACAAATGCCATTATATAAAATTACCATAATTTTGAAGCACAGAGAATTTCAAGAAGACCAATCCCAAGTATTTCCTCTCTTGTTTGTCTGCACAATAATCTAAAGCTAAGGTTCTCGTGTTATTTTCCCTACTGTCAGACCCCTTGATGTGTTGTCCTTTATGCATGGCCCAAATAGGGGACAGCATGAAGATCATTCATAAGACTAACTTGCAATTTTATTGCTTAAGAAATAGTAGCTTTCCAGCCATTGTGACTGCATGCTCCCAGGTTGAGGTAGTAGGTTGTATAGTTTAGAATTACATCAAGGGAGATAACTGTACAGCCTCCTAGCTTTCCTTGGGTCTTGCACAAAGCAACATGCCAAGAACAAAGCATGATTCCTTCGGGCCTTTTTTCCCCCTAGGGAAGCCTATGAAAGGTAAGATTGGGTACAATACTTTACTGGTATTTTAGAATTCAGTTTTTGTTTAATTCTTGTACCCACACTGTATGTTCTGTTTCTTGGGGTTGAATTCTGTTTTACCAAAAACGGAAGATTTTGAGGAAATCAATATATCAGTTATCCATTGTGACAATAATACTACATAAGAATAACACCAAACCTCAGTGGCATACAACCAGAAATACACATTGTGCTGTGGCTAAGAGACATAGACTGGGCAGATTCTCTGCCTCATTCATTCTGGCTGTAAGCTGTAGAATGGGGTCAACTGGGTGGAGAGACAATTCAGTTCTACTCCATGTGTTACATCCTCCAAGAGGCTCCTCCTAGCACATTATCATGGTAAAAGCAGAAAGGCAAGGGTGAAAACAAGCCAAATGGCTTGACTATTTTGCAAGTTCCTGCCTGTTTTGTTTGCTAATACGTCATGATCAAAGGAAGTCACATGACCAAGGCTGGAGCTGTAGTGGGAGACACTACAAAGTTTCATGGCAAAGGTTGTGAACTGAGGAAGGCATGACAAATGGGGGCCATTTTTTTTGCAATCACATTGCACCTTCTCAGATTTCATCAAATGCAAGTAATTGCACACTCTCTACCTAGGAAGCTCCCAAGATCAAGAGCCATGTTTATGAATTCACACTTCTGGTTTTAAGTGAAACTGGTCTTTGTCTGAATGCTATTTACATCCCTGTTAATGAGATATGAACTATCTTCTGTGGAAAAAATGCCAAGAGACTGGAATGATAATAATGTGGGGATCGATTGTATTAGAATATAAGGCTTAGTCATTTCATAGTGATAATCAATGTTATGAACTATGGGCATTTTGCCTGACTTGGACAGAACTCACACAATCTCCAGAGTATATTAACAACAGACCAGCACTAGAACCTAAAAGTGTTGGCTAGAATGAGGTTGCCCCAAGCCAGACACATTTTAGTATAAAATGCAAACAGGTAGTCAGAAGGTACCTAATGAGGTTATTTAATTATTTTCTGGCATTTTAATATACAACATACATAAAAAGTAATGGTTTTATAGCTTCTAGCTATAGCTCACTCTAATCTACCTTTAAAAACTGAGATCCCAGTAGTGTCACCACTGTGATTCCCTGCTCCAATATTCCCACAGTGAGTCGCAGTGGTTGTTGCTGTGTGACTAGCTCCAGTTTCATGATGAAGCACAGCTGAAGGTTCAGGGTTAGTTTTAGGTCACTCTGAAAGTCTGCTCACAGAACCAGGGACAAAACTGTAAGTCTCCTGTACAGTCTTCATTTGTTAGCTCATTCATTTATCCTTTGGAGGGGCCTGTGGCCTTGCTCTAAAAGACACTGTCATTACTTTGTCACGTTTATTATGAGTTTGACATGAACCATAGCTGTTACCTCTGTCTTTGTTGGGTAAGAGTTTGTGTGTTAACCATCTGTAGCCACTTGACGTATAAGGACCTACTTAGTGCTATTTATATATTTGTAAAGTTTTTTTTTTTACTCAAGTTACCTTCCTGTACAAGGCAATAAGGTTTTGTCTTTTGAGGGGCATAAACTTGAGTGGTTTAATATAGTCATTTTTCCTAAGGCTGATTTGGTAGTAAGGTTGTATCTGCCAGAGTTTAAATAATGCCCTGTTTGCTTTTCAGAATGGCTATGGTGTCTAGGGGGGTCATACTCCTGTACTTTTCAGCAAATATCCATGACAGGACTAAGCATTTGTGAATGACAATAAATAAACAAACAAACAAATAAATAATGAATGAATGAATTAATTAATGTTGGAGGCCACATTAGACATATCTTTGTGTCAGTTTTAGCAGTAATGGATGGGTAAAGTGTTCTTCAAAGTGATCATTCTTTACTTTCTTCATTGGTGAGCACATGTTATATTTCCTTATAGAAACTCTTCACTGAATTTATATGTGACAAAGGAGCTCCTACCCTTTACGACAACATGGACGGAATGGAGAGCATTATACTAAGTGAAATAAGCCAGGTGGTGAAAGACAAGTACCATATGATCTCACCTATAAGTGGAACCTAATCAACAAAACAAATGAGCAAGCAAAATATAGCCAGAGACATTGAAATTAAGAACAAACTGACTGTAACCAGAGGGGAGATGGGAGGGGATAATGGTGGGGAAAGGGAAAAGGGATTTCAGGAACATCTATAAAGGACACATGGACAAAACCAAGGTAGGGGTGGGGTCAGGGATGGGAGGTGAGGATGGCTGGGCTGGGGGAGTACAGTAGGGGAGAAATGGAGACAATTG
The DNA here is from genome assembly GCF_022682495.2 of Desmodus rotundus. Taxonomy (NCBI): domain Eukaryota; kingdom Metazoa; phylum Chordata; class Mammalia; order Chiroptera; family Phyllostomidae; genus Desmodus; species Desmodus rotundus. The sequence goes on from NC_071393.1 coordinate 32,103,927, forward strand.
TACTTGAACAACAATAAAAAATAATAAAAAAAAATTTAGTCCCATATATTCCAAACATACCATTAATACAAATAACCATAGCATATTCTAAGAATTAATCCTAGGATTTAGAAAGAGGAAATAAAGTATTGCAGAATGCTACATTTTTAAAAAATATCATCAAGAAATGATATCTATACATATGGTGATATAAATGTTATTTTTCACATTTTAAAGTTTTTAAATTTTTTAACAATTTTATTGTCGTTATATTACAGTTGTTCCAATTTTTCCCCATTTGCTTTCCTCACCCCAGCCAAACCCCCACTCCCACAGTCAATCCCCACACTGTTGTCCATGTCCATGGGTCATTCATACATGTTCTTTGACTAGTCCTTTCTCCTTCTTTCCACTATTACCCCCCTCCACCCTTCCCTCTGGTCACTGTCAGTCTGTTCCATGTTTACATGCCTCTGGTTCTATTTTTCTCATTAGTTTACTTTGTTTATTAGGTTCCACTTATAGGTGAGATCATATGGTATTTGTCTTTCACCGACTGATTTATTTCATTTAGCACAATATTCTGTATTTCCATCCACGCTGTCACAAAAGATGTAGTTCCTTCTTTCTCTCTGCTGTGTAGTATTCCATTGTGTAAATGTACTGCAGTTTTTTGACCCACTCATTTGCTGATGGGCACTTTGGCTGCGTCCAGAACTTAGCTGTTGTGAATAGCACTGCTATGAACCTTGGGGTGATTAAGTTCTTTTGAATTGGTGATTTGGGATTCTTAGGGTATATGCCCAGGATACATTATTTTAATTTTCCAAAATGTGGTAATTTGATTCAGCTCTTTTCTAGCTCATTGATAAGCTTAAAAACAAATGTGTTGCTGGAATCTTGACCTTCTTCATCAGTCAGGGAGTGTTTTGCTGACACAACTTAAGGAGGCTCTGGCCAGTTAGTATAGTGAGTTTACAAACTTTCTTGAAGGTAGGTCATCTGCACTTTCTTATTTTCACATCACATTCTTTCTGACTTGGTTTATACATTGAACTAGTAAGTGAGAGTGCAGTTAGTCCCCATCCTGTACTAGGTAAGTGTTCACTTCCAAAGGCGTTCTCCTGTGGACACTTGCCTTCTCAAAGTTGACTTTGGCTCCTTGTCTTCTCTGAGCTTTCCAGAAGCCCCAATGAGAAATGAGTAGACTGAGTTTTTCTTATTTCAACCAATATATATTTTCTAAATACTAGTGCAAGCTTTGACTGCAAATAGAGTAACACCCTACCTCATTAATATTCTTCTCCCACTAGACTATTTTCCCTTTATCTCTTGCTCTCCAAATCCTAACCCCAGCAAAACACTTGTTTTTCTATTCTGAGTTAGACATATCTCTGGTGGTCTTTGATGGCTCATTTCTCTAACAGTTGTACTTCCAAGTTCTATTGAAAGCTTCCTTTCAGTAGTGTTTAGCAAAGTTTAGTAGTGTAAATCCCCTGAGATCTTGTTACTATGCAGATTCTGATTAAGTAGGTCTGAATGAGGCCTTAAATTCACATCTCACTCAATCCTTAAGTAAGTCTGATGCTGTGGGTGCCGGGGACACACTGCTGGATAGCACAGTTTTACATCATCAAATGCCTGTAAATTCCAGATGTCCAGGCACATAAGCTAAGGATAAGAAATTTGGAGACAGCTTCTCATCTTTAGAGAGGTACAGCAAGTTTCTCTTTTAATTGTAGTCACCCCACTTACCTTTTAAAAATATATTAGTACATTTTACTAGTACCGAACCTTAAGATGCAGCACTATGAAATCTGCATTTTAGAAGTAGTGACATTGTGACATTGAGTATAGTCCTAAGAATTTTTCAGTCATTCAACAGAAGCATCCTTGAATAGCTCAGGTAAAGAAAATTTAGCCGTGGGTAGGGTGGGAGGGTGGAGCATGAGTGCAGGTACCAAACCTGGTTCTGCCATACCCAAATCATTTAAACTTTCTGAACATCAGTATCAAATTATGTAAACCCAGAAGGGATAATTTCTGAGGCATCTTTAATATAGAATATTTTGCAATTCTGGGACTGTCATTCAGGAATCTTAGATAACAGTGACCAGAATCTTACATATAAGCCTCCATAGCCTTCTGCTTTGTAATGCAGATTGGGATTTCCTGGTTCCATTTCTGTGTGGTGAAGGAGACATGAACAGCAAGGTAAGGAACACTTTAGAACAATGGTTCCCACAATAAGCTATAAACACTGAATGCCACATTAAGGCAATGGAAAAAAGTATCCTAAGCAAACAGTCAATACTAATCCCCTTTTTCCTTCCATGGTTTGCAGATCACTAGTGTAGTAAATAAAAGTACATTAATTTCTCCCAGGTGAATATCTGTGCACAGAGTATGTTAGAGCACTAAATGTCACTTCATGGCAGAGAGCACCTCAGTGCGGAGCAGGAGAGGGACACAGAGTGTATGTGACATTCACCACCTCCCTCCCTGCTTCTTGTTTGTGCCTTTTCTAAACAAAAATTATGTGCTTCGTGCCCATCACCAACTGCAGGGGGGAGCGCAGGAGAGGCTCTGTGGCCATTCTCAGTCCTTTCACGTTGGTCACAGAACTCCCACTGTTCTGTGCTAATGCGAAGTGCAATAACGTTTAGCATTTGGACATCTCTGAGTCAAGAGGTTAACAGAAAACACATCTCCCATTGTGTTTCTGGAGCTCTGATACTGTTAAAGCCGAAAACACCATGGAGACAAATAGGTCTCTCTTTATGGAAGCTCTGGGTGAAGAGAAAATATATATGACATCTTTACGATAGGAGAGCCCTCTCTATATGGTGCATTACAGAAGGACGGAGGAGGGGAGAAGTTCATGTAGCAGTGTTCATGGTAGGGTTTGAGTCTTGTCTAGAAGGAGGTTTCTGTCTCATCTATGTTCTTTCCGTTAGTTGGATAAATAGTTTCAGTTCTGGTGGGGAGGGGTGCGATTTAGCCTTTGAAGGTACAAACTGGGGGAAAGAGGACTCTTTGGTTAAGCATAGTGGAAGTTTATGGGGAATTTCCTAAAATGTGACCAGAAGTCATATATAATGACACAGTTGCCTCTTTCTTTCCTATTTACTTTTGTACATCTTGCCTTTTCTGTTGTATGCTTCAGGGATCGGACTGTAAATGGATTTGTGAAAGGGAACCATGGAAAAAAACAATGCATTATAAACATAAAAAACAATGCATTATGCTGATATTTTTACCTGAAAGTAGACTGTGTGTTCTTTGTGGCCATATAAAGATCATATGCAAACATATTTTTGTGGTCTTATTATCCATTCACTTGAGAGTGTCCCTTAGGGAAATCTTAGTCAAGGTCTCTTCTTGTTCCTATAGAACTTAAAACAAAATTTGTTTTATAGTTTATGAATTGTGAATCAGAAGCTAAAATTAAGATGTTCCATTTCTTCAAGACCTAAAGACTTCACTCTGTGGTAAAAATAAATAAATAAGCAAGTAAATAAATAAATTCTGGATCAAAAATCTGTTTGAGGGATATTATCTACACAGCTTAGATATATCAAATAATTATCAAATTTTCTATGTTATAATGGTCTTAGAAACATTTGGAGGATATACACTATTGTATACCACTCAGTCTGGCTTTTGAGATGGTTGTTAGCAAGTGGAGATTGTGTTCAGCTTTACATCGAACTGAAAACTTTCAGACATGTTTCGAAACCAGACTGATGCACTGCAATACTATGTAATTGTTGGTTCAGTTGCAACAAATATAGCCAGATTTCATGTGTAAAGTTCATCAACTCCAGGAAAGAGGGAAAGGAATTCCAGAATGACTCATTGTTTAATGAATAAGGCCCCAAGTGTTCTGTGGTTGCCACTTTACAATTTGAATAAAATATATAGAATTCAAATCATAACTTGAATTCCAAATTCAGGAGATCATGCTCGATGGTGAGGCTGCAGTGTTAGGACAAATGCTGCTCTGGTCACCTGCTCCTCAGCAGCTTCAAACACGAAGGGGCACTCAGGACATGCGTTCTGTACCCTCTTGAGTTCCAGAGTGTTCGCATCTCTTTGTAGCTTTTCATTATTGACTAATAATAAATATCTAGAACAAATTAAATCAACCATAGCTAAAGGAGAATACATTCCCAAAGACTGAACAGAAAGGTATGAAATGAATTTTTGAGAAGTAAACCAAGAAGCAGAGTTTTCTGGTTAATCAATATAGTCTTTTTTAAAAAAAAATTGCTTTATATAAGATACATGAAAGACCAGTTTAAAAACTGAAGATTATATTCTGCCTAAAGCTAAAAGTATTCTAAATACACTGTAATATTCAAGATTTATAAATTATTCAGAATATTATATGCTTCAAGATCAACACTGTAAAGCTAAATTTATGTCTTAAAGTTCATTGGCATGCAGAAGTACCAATTATTGATCTCAACTTGGCAGAATATTTGTTAAATTAGATTTTGCCACTTACATTCTATGACTTAAGTTGAAAACTCATGTTAATATTGACTGCTTGATCTCATCCAATGGAAAAGTACCAAAGTATTCTTCTGCAAATTAAACGCTACTCTCAACCAATCCACCAAAATATTTAGTTCTGAATATAGCACATACGAAGTCAGTCCAGAAGGTATCCAGCCACATAAAATGAAAAATAGAGACATTTATTGAAGAAGGTACAAAAAACAAGAAACATTGTACATAGGACAATGATGCTTCAGTCCCCTTCAAAGTAGACACCTTGAGACTTCACACAGTTCTCCCAATCGCCATCAGCTGCCCAGTTGTATTTTCCTAAATCTCATCAACGGTCTGAAATCTCTTCCCTTTCAAAGGTGATTTTAGTTTTGGGAAAAGCCAGAAGTCACAGGGCACCAAATCTGGGCTGTAGATGGGTCTGAGTCACCTGGGTGATTTGACATTTCACAAGAAAACTTCAACAGATGTGATGCATGAGCAGAGACATTGTTGTGATGAAGCTGCCAATCACCAGTTGCTAATAACTGTGGCCCTCTGAATTATTGAAATTGTTCTTGCAGAGGAATGTTCAAGCTTAATGCAAAATTGGATGTAGATTCTTTGCTCTACTCCCTCAGTCATTTTACATGCGATGACCACACAGTACACATGCTTACTAAGTGGCATCTACTGCCCCAACTGCCTAGTACAATGAAGTCGTCATTGCTCATGCATCACATTCCAGTCCACTCTCCTTGACTGCCACGTTACATCGATGTCACGCCAACCATTCTCATTATATTAACAATGGCTGGACTTATTCAGGACAGACCTCATATATTACCCTGTGAACTTGTGTGATTTTGAATTTAGCCAGCTCTTTTTACTATTCTCTGTCTTTGCCAGATCATCTTTCTATGTTTTCCCATTCTGTGCTCAGCAATTGACCTTCATGGGCTGCCTCAACAATCTTTTGTGCCATCCTTCTGGCTTCTGAATGTGTTCACACAAAAAGAAGCACCTGCAGAGACCCAACGGAGAGTGCAGAGGTTGGGGTGTCTGATAGCCCTCACTTTCTTCCTGGACATGGGGCTGATCTGGTTTCACTCCTTACTGAAGGCGGCTGCACCTTGCAGTTCCAGTTCTCTCTTCAGTTCCTGAAAACCACTCCTTCTCCTTGTTTTCTCGGGCCTGGGTGTGGTAATAACTTTCCCCTATTGTTAGTTCTAGGACACTTCACCATCCCTTGTTGGTCTCTCTTAACTCCACTCAAACTTCATAAATACAATTGACCCTTGAAAAACACAGGTTTGAAATGTGTGGGTCCACTTAAAAGTGGATGTTTTTGAGTGAATGTGTAGCTGGTCTTCCAAATCCCCAGGTTTCTCACTGAGACTCAATCAAGGGCGGTTGCAGAGGCTGATTGTTGCATCGTTCTGCCCCATTGTGTATCCATGGATTTCAGTGTCTGTAGGGGTCTTGGAACCAATCTTCCTCAGATACTAACCCCCATGTTGTTCAAGGGTCAACTGTAATTCTTTTTCTAAACTTCCCCAGTTTCCCCATCTGAGTATTCACTTTTCTTGTCTGGACGCTAATTTCTACCTAAAGTCAGCATAAGCTATGTAAATAGAAATTAGTGATTCAGTTTCCATCCTGTGTGAGGGATATGGGATGGGGGAGTAGATAGTTGTTTTCCACAAGACAGTAAGCTGTAGAAGGGCAGGGACCCTATCAAATACCTCCTTTATAAGTCTTTACAGCACTTGCAAAGGGCTGAGCTAACGGTGCACAGCTAACAGTGCACTTGGAGAGTCTTACTGAGTTCCCCTGAAATACTCAAATTTGTTATAGGCTTAAATGGAACGTAAGCTCTTGACTCAGGATATAGACTTCAAGAAGTCAGGACCATATCATTTTTTTCAATGGCATGTTTAATAGTCTCACATGACACAAATATCATAGCCCCTCTGGCAATTCTAGCTGGATAAAAATAAAGATTAACTTCATGGATTAGGTTAATTTTGGTTTAATAGATGAGAAATAATTCTATTTAAAATATTTAGATCTAATTTTTCTTTAACATTACCAACTTATCCCTTTCTATTTCTTAGTTTTTCCCATTTCTACTATTGTTCATATATTTACTTATATTAACATAGTATTATATAATTTATATATTTTATAACATATACTGTATTATATATAATAGCATATAATAAATGATACATTATAATATAATCTTATTATATATTAAAATATATAAGTAAATATATGTTCACCTCTTCAGTAGTACTGATAATTTTCAGAATATAATCTAGGTAGAGATGTATAGTTGAAATAGGATTTAAGAATTACAGAGTGGGATGGTGAGGAGCCAGAGGAAAAAAGGAGGAAAAGAGAGGAGCTGCTGGCTGAGAAAATGGCTGTTGATAGTGGGTGAGGGGACATTGGAGGCTGAGAATGTCACTGGAACCATGTAAATAAAGAAGTTCCTCAAGTGACCTGGACCCTTCACACACCAGGATTTCGAACCGAGCAGTGAATCTCTCCAGTTTTCGTTAGACTCATGTGCAGTTCTAGTCACTGGAGCTTGCAGCTTAGGATGTGAGCTCCTGAAACATCTGGTGTTGTCTGTTTTTAGGCAGGTTCATGGTATAGACATGGACACTCAGTAGATGTGTCCAATTTAAATAGGCAGTTTTTACTCAGGCCTAAAGATGCTGGAAGATTTAAAAGCTGAGGCTGCTGCAGAATTTCTAAGTGACAGACTTCCTAAGTGCAATGTAGCTCCACATTTCAACAAGATCCAGGATTTTAGTGACACTTTCTATGGACAATTTCATGTAATTGTATATAAACTGGAGTCTGTCATATCCAGAAGATGGATAAATGGCATGCTGATATCTCTTCTAAATTGTGAAGATGATGCATTAGATCCAAGCTCCATTGTCCCTTTGATAGATGGGGGGACAGAAGGATTTAAAGGAAATGCCCAGGTGACTCTGCCCAGAATGACTGCTTGTGTTGAATGCATCCTGGAACTTGATCCTCCACAAGTTAATTTTCCCACATGCACCATCGCTTGTGTGCCCAGGCTACCAGAACACTGGACTGAGTATGCAAGGATATTGCTTGGCCTAACGAACGACCTGTTGGAGAAGGAATTCCATTAGATGGAGATGATCCTGATCGTATTCGGTGGATTTTCTAAAAATCCCTAGAGAGAGCACCACAGTATAACATCAGGGGTGTTACATCTGGACTCACTCGAGGAGTAGTGAAACGAGTCCAAAGGCAGCCATTGCAGCTGTGTGCGCCACTGAGGTTTTGAAAACAGCCCCAAGTGCATTTATTCCCCTTAATAACTGCTTGGGGTTCAGTGGTGTAAATGGACTGCACCCATGCACATTTGAAGCAGAGAGAAAGGAAAACTGCCCAGCTTGTAGCCAGCTTCCACAAAATATGCCATTTTCTCCATCAGCTAAACTACAGGAAGTTGTGGATTAGCTACCCAATAGGGCTTCTCTGCAGATGAAATCTCTAGCCATCACAGCCACAGTAGAGGGGAAAATAGAACACTTTACTTGCAGTCAGTAACTTCTGTTGAAGAACGAACAAGGCCAAATCTGTCCAAGACATTGAAAGAATCAGGACTTGTTGATGGGCAAGAACTGGCAGTTACTGGAATCAACACACGACAGACTATACTATTCAAACATCATTTTACTTCTTAAGGAAAATAAATAGAAAATTTATGGAAATGTTATATATTGTGAATGCTAAAAAAATTTAACTGATTCATTTTTAGCTTTACTGTTGCTGGAATTTCACTTTTTTTGTTTAAATATAATGAACCACCCTTTTTAAAGACAGAATTTGGAGCTGGTACTTGTAAGCATTTTCATTAATAATATGGGAAATGAAGCCTGGAGAGAGAGATTGTGATCAATTGCATTGCTTCTTTTACAGGAGACAAATACACTGTTGCATGTGAATTTTGTTATTATGGTGAAAGAATGCATTCCTCAGTTTTCATTTGAGCACCTACTTATACAAAATATACCCCGTCAAAGAAAAATAAGAAAACTAAGTTTTAAATAACATTAAATGTTATAACAACATCTGGAGCATATTGAACATAGCCTACATCTTGCTTGTTTAATATTCACTTAATGATGGCTGTCCAAATGAATATTAATTTTTGCAAAGGTTACCTTGTCCATAATAATTTGTAAATGGTGTTAGAACAGAATACCTGTACATGAAAATAGGAAATATTTTCAGGTGTTTACTTGCAGTGCTATAGAGGCCAATACGTACAACATTAAAGCCAAGACATGGATGTTTAAAATAATTTGATGTTTAAACAGTTATCACTGCTGCTTTTGTACTATTTATTAATATAATCATATATTGTCTACTTTTCTCACTGAAACTTTTTTAAAAAGATTTTATTTATTTATTCTTAGAGAGAGGGGAAGGGAGGGAGAAAGAGAGGGAAAGAAAGATCAATGTGCGGTTGCCTCTCGTGCACCCCCTACTGGGGACCTGGCCCACAACCCAGTCATGTGCCCTGACTGGGATTTGAACTGGTGACCCTGTGGTTTGCTGGCCGGCACTCAATCCACTGAGCCACACCAGCCAGAGCTCACCGAAACTTTTTAAAATATATTAAGGATAGTAAGTAGTTCTGTAGTATTGTAGGAATAATTTTTAAATGTGTAGCAAAATTACTAGTATAAAATTTTTATGGCACCTGAAAAAAACTACAGAGTAAAAGGAATAATTACCAGAATTGATACTTCCTTTTAAAAAATGGAAGTGCTTGGAACATTGTGAAGTCAGATAAGTTAACTTTGTGTCTCCCTGATAAGTGAAACTCTTAAAATAATAATTTTACTAGTCCTCTTGGGAAGTGACCAAAGCACTATGAGATAAGTTTAAAAAGCAAAAGAAAGAAAAGAAAAGAAAAAAGGAAAGGAAAGGAAAGGAAAAGGAAAGGAAAGAAAGGAAAAGAAAAGAGAAAAAGAAAGAAAGTGAAACTCTTAAAATGATCATTTTCCTCTTGGGAAGTGAGCAAAGCACTATTAGATAAGTTTAAAAAGCAAAAGAAAGAAAGGGAAGGGAAGGGAAGGGAGAAGGAAGGAAAAGAAAAAGAAAGAGAAGGAAGGAAGGAAGGAAGGGAGGAAGGAAGGGAGGAAGGAAAGAGAAAGAAAGAAAGGAAGAAAGGAAGAAAGGAAGAAAGGAAGAAAGGAAGAAAGGAAGAAAGGAAGAAAGGGAAAGGGAAAGGAAAGGAAAGGAAAGGAAAGGAAAGGAAAGGAAAGGAAAGGAAAGGAAAGGAAAAAGGAAAGGAAAGGAAAGGAAAGGAAAGGAAAGGAAAGGAAAGGAAAGGAAAGGAAAGGAAAGGAAAGGAAGAAAAAAAAGAAAAGAAAGAAGAAATGGAAAATAGTTTTGCCAACTCTTTCTTCTTGGCCTCTTGGAAAAAATCAAGCAAGTTCCCTATCTAGGGACTATTTCTTGTGGGCCAGACTGGATGATCTAATAGGTCTTTATAATCTCTAAATACTATGACTTTTATCTTCAAGTGAACTACATGGTTTATTTACAGAGAAACACACTCACAAGCTTAAGGAAATGCAGTATGACTAATGCTAAGAAAAAGAGAGCCAGGATGACTAAAGTGACTTTTTTCCAAATCGAATAAGTGAATAAAAATCATAGACAGTCAGTCTCTGTAGTGCCCCTCTCACATCTTCACATGTAGGTTTTATTTATTTTTTATTTTTTATTTTTTTCATTATCTGATCTTTTTAAAATTTTTTTATTTTTATTCAGTTACAATTGTCTGCATTTTCTCCCCATCCCTCCACCCCATATCCATATGATCTCACCTTTAACTGGAACACGTATAGGCTTTAGATGTCAGAATTCCCCTGCAATGAATTAGCTTTCGCCACCTGCAAATTATAAGCATGCTGTCCTGTTAAATCAGTAAACCAAGCTCTTCAATGAAAATTTGGTTTGTTCTAATTTTACACTCTATTCCAGGCACTTGGGAAGTTAAAAATGTTGGGAATGATAGAAAAATAAAAATTTCTAGAAAAATACATGTATAATAAATAAAGCATAATCACTGTGCATTTCTCCTTTATAAGATTCTGTTTTTATGCCTTGAGCTACATTTATCTAGACGAAGCAGTGGGAGGGAGCTCAATATTTGCATAAAAGCGCGGTTTCCTCAGGACTGTGTTGGCGTAGACAACAATTTTAAAGATTGTTTTTTCCCTCTGTGTTGTACAAACATTTTATGCTTTCCCCACTAGGTAATACTTAGAATTGCCTATGTGGGACTTACAATAAAAACTGTGTATTACCATTATTGACATTTCTTAATTTTATTAATCAAATCTCCAGATCTGATTTCATGCCCTCTTAAAATAAATATAGGGATAATCAAGAGATCTTCCTTCCAGAGGGCTAGTTTCTCAGCTGATTACTTGCCCAATTTACTCTGGCATACCCAAGTTAGAAGAATGCAGGTAAGATATGCCAATTGAGAAGACACAACAAATCCTAATATTGCCAATACATGATGTTCTTAAGACAACTGGATTAACTTCAGGTCATTCTGTATTTTCAGAGAAGATTTCTAGATGTTGACCATTTGTGATGAAAATGGTGGTACTGAGGAATTCTTCTGGGGCTGAATATTTTTTTTTTCTGTTTGTCGCTTTTAGTCCTGATTTACATTTGGAAATCCCTATTATTTCAGCACTGTGGTGAATGGCCGTATGAATATAATGCATCACTTTCTGACTTCCTATCACTTCTTGCACTGTTGTTTATGTTGCTTGACCTTAAATGAAAGCATTTCTTTAAAAATTATCATTTTTCTACAGGATCTCTTATGGCATGTGCTGAAAACCCCAGGAGGTCACTCCCACCCCCTCTGTCTCTCAGGGTCCCTTCCCCTGATAAATTCACTGTGGAATGTAGTGTATATTCTTCACCTTATAGTCTTAGAATTTAAGTGAAAATACCACCCTCATGAGCACAGGTCATTTTACTAACTTATCTCAGTTTAGTGTCTACCTATAATTTATCATTAATCTCATTACTTTCATAATCCATGTATTATAGTAGCCCTACAACTTATTACTGCTTAGAAATGTGTTCATGGTTGAGGATACATTTTTTTTTTTTACTATTTATATACTTTCCAAAGTCTCACTACAAAGCTACTTCATTTTTGTTTCCTTCTCACCGCTTTCAGGCAGCTCTTTCTTTTGTGCTCACACAATAACTTTGTTCGAACAGCTAACGCATATTACATCAGTGTTAGGTATGCCTATTTTACTGATAGATTTTGTGAATATTTTTTGATGTGGTGAACACCATTTTAATCATTCTTTTATTACCAGGCTGACACATAGTAGTTGCAACATAGTAGTTGCTTAATAAGTGTTGATTACTTGAACCATATTTTCCTTCAGTAAATAATTTTGACAGTCCTGTGATTTAGTAAATGAAAAACTCAAGTAACGTTTGGGTCCACAGCACATTCTATAGCATCTATAGAAATTTATCCTTTCCTTTTGCTGTTGTTTCGGTGCACAGGATTGAATCTGAAATTGTTTTAAAGTCAAGTCAAAATGAGGTACAACTGAAGCTTGGCTTTTGGAAAGTCTCCTTATGATGTTGGGAGTTCCCAGAAATTAAAGGGTTCATTAAACTACTGGTACATAGAATAAGCCTCTAAGAAATATTTTAATACTTATCAGAGCAGAACTGACTAAACTTTATTACTTATTTTTATTTCAGAGTAATCCCATGCAATTTTCCTGCAATGGGACAAAACTTACTGGGGAAGAAATTTTCCATGGTGTTCCCTTTTCCGCATTGCTCATTGGATGTAAATAAAACCGTCATGGTCTTGAAGATGATGGATGGTTTTGCTTTGTTGTTACTGAACTTTCACAGATGTTGTAGCTTCCTGCTGAGCTACGTGTCTAGTATAGTTTTTCATTTTTTTTTAAATTAAAGAATATATTTTATGATGATATTAGTAATAGCAATGATGGTGAATTATTAGTATTCAATGTATGAATGGAATGGATGATACTCGCTTTTTTTCTAAATCAAAATTAAAAAATCCTTCAGGTTAAGTGATGTGCCATTACATTATTAAATATGTCTAGCGATGCCTATTCTATTTAAGAATTCACTGAATACATTTGTGATTAGATTATATTTTATTTTTTTAATCCCAGGGATGAAATGAATAAATTGGTCTGTCTGGAAGGATTTCAGTACAGTCCTGTCTAAAGGGTTAGTGCTGTAATAGTTAACTACTGGTTTTTCCAATCGATTGCATTTCACTTTATCAAATAATTGTTAATTTACTACTCTTATGTTCTCTTTTCACCATGTCTACATTACATTTTTTAAAGATTTATTCATTTAGTTATTTCAGAAGGGAAGGGAGGGAGAAAGAGAGGGTAAGAAACAGAAATGTGTGGTTGCCTCTTGAGCGCCCCCTATTGGGGACCTGGCTCAAAACCCAGGCATGTGCCCTGACTGGGAAACAAACCAGCCACCCTTTGGTTTGCAGGCCAGCACTCCATACACTGAGCCACACCAGCCAGGGCTATTTTACATTTTCATTTATTAATGATATGGGCCGTCAGCAATGTGTTCAGTCTTCTCTGTTATATATAGGTTGTATTATACATCCCTTTTACATGTTGTATATATACTCATATTAGGCATATATGGCAGACACCCTTATTTTTGGTTTTGTTTTCAACTGTTTCAATTACCCATGGTTAATCACAGTCAGAAAATAGTAAATGGAAATTTTCAGAAATAAACAACTTATAAATTTTATATTGCATGGTGTTCTGATGAAATCTTGTTCTGACCCGCTCCACCCTGGCCGTGCATGAATTACTCCTTTGTCCAGCATATCTACAGTATACCTGTGGTACAAGAAGGTGTTTTGAGAAAGACCACATTCACATGACTTTTATTACAGTATATCATTGTAGTTGTTTTATTGTTAGTTATTATTGTGAATCTCTTACTATACCTAATTTATAAGTTAACCTTTATTATACCTATACATGTATAGGAAAAAACATAGTATTGTATAGGTTTCAGTACTATTTGTGGTCTCTGGAATCAAACTGGGGGCCTTGGAATGCATCTCCCACAGATAAGAGGGACTACTGCACTATATATATATCACATTTATTCATTCAGTTGTTAAATGGTACTTTAATGAGCATTTGTGCTAGACAGTGTGGTGGTGAATGGAAGATAGATATATTTCCTGCCCTCAAATATCTTGAAATGTAGTTAGGAGAATAAAATAATTACAAAATAACAACTTCACAAATACAAATGCATTAAGTACAATTCCAAAGTGCTGTGGTGAGTCAGATGAGGAGGGGATTTCCAATTGTAGAATCAAAGGAGACTTTGTGGAAGACATGTATTTTGATCTGGTGCTTGAAGAATGGGTAAGATTTTGGGTGACAGAGATTGGTAGCAAAATATTGCTGATAAAGAGAAAAGAGTAAATAAGGGACTCGATTGGAGAGACATAAGACCTGTCTGGGAACAAAAGTAGTCCATTTGGGCTTAGACACAAGATGCACATTTATTTGATAGAAAAAAAAAGGGTTTATGGGTTTCAACCAAATGTTGGCACCACCAATTCAATTCCAAAGGAGTCCCCAATTTGGGATTCAGTGAGGGAGAGAGACTTACTAGGTAAAAACAGCTCGCTCCTGAAATAGCTCATCCGTGGAATGACTGGGCTGTGGGAAAGCTCCGTCAAATAGGCTCAGCTGCGAGGCACCTTGGGAAGGATGGCTCTGGTGTCACATTGCCACTGTAACAGCTTGACTGGGGAAATGCAGATTTTGATGGAAACTGAAAGTGCACTCCTTGAGGCAGAGGTAAATCTGGCTTATCTAGAAAGAGTGCCCACCCCAGCCCCTTATTGGGATATTTCTATACAAATGAGGACTCCAGTAGCGCTATCTTTTAAAAATTTTTTTATTTTTAGAGAGAGGGGAAGGGAGGGAGAAAGAAAGGGAGAGAAACATCAATGTGTGGTTGCTTCTCACGAGCCCCCTACTGGAGACCTGGCCCACAGCTCAAGCATGTGCCTTGACTGGGAATCCAAGCGACAACCTTTTCATTCACAGGCTGATACTCAATCCACTGAGTCACACCAACCAGGGCCAAATAGCACCATCTTGACTGACCGGAACAGAGCCACTATGATAAGTCAGTGAAGATGCAAATGAGAATATAGCTTCACAACTCTGATTGGACAGGGAAAGTCTCAGTGCTGATTGGTTGAATTTCAATCCTAGGAACACTCTGGTAAGGGTTAACTCAGCAGAAGCACAGTGCAGGAGGCTTGGAGTTCAGTTTGTGGCTTTTCCCTGACATGCAGCATGCATGAGAGGGCCCTGGTTAGCGATGACTACTAGGCTCTGTTGATAAATTTGAGTCCCATTAACCACCAGTTGTTTTTTTTTAACAGGCACATTCATTCTTGAGGTCAACACAGGCAATCTGAAATCATTTTATGGAGGAACATGAATGACATGTAAAGGTGTTTGGAGTTTTGCCAGGTAGCTATGGGGAACATGGTTGATTATCTTTCCACTTTAAAATGATTAATTACCATGTGAAGTGGACAGGACAGGATGTGGGGAGACTAGTTAAGAAGTTATTATCGTAGACAGGTGATCTGGGTACCAGTCTGAATTGGAGTGTTGACAGTCGTGCAGAAAGGAGGGACTATTTGGCAGATACTGTCAGTGGAATTGGGATTCAATGGTAGATGAATGAGAATAAAAACAGTAAAAACTTGTTGAAGGTTGATTAAGTAAATTAATTCATTTTGGATTTAAATAGAATGGTCTTGTAAACTTTTTCAGAAATACTCAACAGACCAGAAATAGAAGGAAAGGAAACAAATGGTGATTACTCAAGACCCACATTTGGAAAATGAGAAGATGTAAAAGGTCAAAAGATAATAGACCTTGTGATGCTAGTGAAAACATCATTGACACGGCTTCACAAGTGTTGCCGACTAGGCAGAGATAATTAAGCACAGCTAAAAGAGGGTGATTTGGCTGGGGGATATAGAGGAATTTTGGAGTCTTTATGTCACAGATGGAAATTGAATAGAGTCAATAGAAGGGAGGAGTGGATATGTAATAATTAAGAGGGGATTTCCTGAGGGTGAAGCAGTTCCAGATAATGGTAAAGTTCAGGTTTGTGGACATTTGTAGTGATGAAAAAATGGAAAGGAGATAAATATCATTTTATGAGGCTGGGGTTCTTGAAAGACCCTCAGTGTAGATAAGGTGGGGAAAAAAGACCGTAAACTGAGATAGACTAAATTACAGAATTAAAACAGCCCAAACTGAATAAAATCTCAAAGACAAATTTCCATGAACTGTCTCCATCTCCAAGAAACTTGTGAAACTAAAATGGGCAAGTCCTAGTAAAGAAGTCCCACTCTTTCTTCCAGTTCTGCTAACTCAAGAATTCCCAGTTAGTTTGTAATTTTTAAAAAATTCAATTTATCATTTCAAGTGCCAACATTATATTCACTGAAAGCAAGGGTGTATAAATTTACAATCACTGCGTGTATTTAAAGGTACAATCAGTTCTAATTATTTATGAATTCCTATACTTGCATATTTTCCAACTCACTAAAATGGATTTATTTGTAAACCCAAATTGATACTGGCTATGCTTTTATGCTTGTTTGCAGACAAGCATAGAGCAATGAGAAATTTCAATCAGCTCATAAACACACTCCCAGCTGAAGTCAAACAAGGTGGTGCTCTGCCTTCTTCTTACAGCTCTCATACTCTGTCCTTCTTGAGATCTATTCGATGCCCTGCTTTTCACATTTTTCCCCTTTTTGTTGATGATTTCACTGTTTAAAGCAGCCTCTAGGTGTAATGCTGAAGTGCTTTCTAGTGTTTCTAAGCACAAAAAACCTGATGTGCTTACAGAGAAAATGTGTATACTAGATAAGCTACTATTTGTGACTTCTAGATCCTTCACAATTCTTCATGTATTTATCAATTGATATGGTAACCAGAATTGAAAATATTCTCAATCTGTCCAGTCAGCTAGACAGATTATTTTCACCCATATTTGAACCATGCAACTAGTTTCTCCCTTATTTTATGACATAATTATATTAATTCAAGTAGTTTCTCCCTCATTCTAACATATAACCAGTTTCTCCCTTAAGCTAACATAATTATATTAATTCAGCCTAAGAGTGCTTTGGCTTTTTTGGAAGAAAAGCCATTGGCTTGGTTTGTGTTTCCCTTATAAATAATTCATTTCCTACTCACCCTGTTTCTTGTGCCCTCACCTTCATCCTGATCTTTTTCCCCTGGCAATATTTTTAAATAATTACTAAATTTCCCTGGCTGGTGTGGTTTAGTGGACTGAGAACCAGCCTGTGAACCAAAGGGTTGCCGGTTCAATTCACAGTCAGGGCACATATGCCTGGGTTGTGGGCCAGGTCCCCTAGTAGGGGGAGCATGAGGGGCAACCACACACTTGATGTTTCCCTCTCTCCCTCCCTTCCCCTCTCTCTAAAAATAAGTAAATAAAATCTTTAAAAAACTAATTACTAAATTATTACAAAAGTTTTTCCCTACCCAGTTAGGTTGCAGTTTTGCACTTAACATTCAAAACTTACTTATTTCTGTCATATTTTGATAGAGTTCTATTTGAACTTTGGTTTTGTCTGGCATAGCTTTTAATATCTGCATATTTGATAAGAATATAATCTCTTTTCTTCCAAACTGTAATAAAATAAACCAGACATGGTCAAGAATAGAGCTCTTGGGCAAGTCATGTGTGTCTGGTAATTTCACGATGTAGAAAGCCCCACCTGCACTGTGCTTCAGTCTCTGTGTCTCCCTGTAGAGGGGACATGTGGTGAGGGAGGAGCAGGACACACCCATGGACAGTGTGAGCCTGACCCATGCCCAAGGTGGTGTGTCGGAGAGCAGTTTCCAATCAGGCTACACTTCAGAGAAGATGGGTCACGTAGGTCGTGTCCTGAAGCCAGGAATAATCGTTGTTGCTAATGACAGCAGTTCCATCACTTCTTACTGGTTGAGGAGATTTCTTGCATCATGGTCATGTGGATATAAAATGGTATGTCATAGTCACCAACAAAGATTTGGGGCTAGGGAATGCCAAAGAAAAGCAGAATTTAAAGCATAGCGTTCTGTTAATGGCACTCCAGATGAACTTGAGGGGGGAAATACTGGAGAAGGGGAAGCTAGTGGTGAAGCTGCTGGAGTTATCCAGGGGTTGCAGAAGCAAAGAACTTACCTGAAGACAATGGTAAAAGGTGGAGAGGAAATAACAGCTAAAAGACACATGTTCCACAGAAGAGCAATGGAACTTTGTAACTAAAATTGGATTTGGGGAGGGAGAAGGTTGGGCAAATCAAATAAAACTCCCACAGGTTAAATCAGGAAGAATGGTGGCTCAGGAGGCAGCAGCAAAAGAATTGGTAAAGGAAATCCTGTCTAGAGTGAGATTGTTTTTTTTGTTTTTGTGTTTGATTTAATGGTGATAAAGACTAGAGGTACTCTTTTTTAAAAGATTTTATTTATTTATTTTTAGAGAGAGGGAAAGGGAAGGAGAAAGAGAGGGAGAGAAACACCACTGTGTGGCTGCCTCCCACACCCCCCCCACTGAGGGCCTGGTCCACAACCCATGAATGTGCCCTGACTAGGATTCAAACCAGCGACCCCTTGGTTAGCAGGCCCATGCTCAGCCCACTTAGCTACAGAGCGCTGGAGTTACTCTTAATGGGAGCCTAAGACTGAAGAATCACCACCTAAGCACAGAGAGGGGGTTTCTGAGGAGTGCTGTATTCAAGTGGAAATGTAAATGGCCTCCTTCACGACATGGCAGAATGGTAGAACCTCAGTAGCTGTCAGTACCCCTTGGTGTTGTTGCCAGCTGAACTGGGGTTCTAAGGTGTCATGAAGAAAGCATTCCAGGGGATCCACAAGGGAAGATGGGGTCTTGTGATAAGAGTTATTTGTGGCACCAGATGCAAAATCATAGGATTTTCCTGTGCTTCCAATGTCCTATCTCTGTCCATCCTGCCATGTCAAAAGTCGAATCTTGCCTTCATCAGGCCCAGAAACAGGACCAGTATCCAGGCATTTTGCACCATGGCAAGGCTGGTCCAGGCCAGCCTTCCTCCCCATCCAGCTAGCGTAGCTTGTTTTCCAGGCTGCGCCTCAACTGGGGCCCACCTTTGGGGTCCGTGTGGCTGCCAAGACCACATGGCTGCTAAGGAAAGAAAACATGGAAACAAATGGGCAAGTGCACGTTACATAGTGAGAGAGAAGGACTTTGTTAGTCAGGATTATATTATCTCAGGCTTGGGATGGACCATGCAGTTTTCAAAACAACCAATCAACTTCCCAAGATTTCACAGGCTTGTGCTGGGTCCACCTTCTAAACAATCCATTCCCTACATCACCTGGGGTTCTGTCTCTTAGCCAATCTGATCCTTTCCCAGGCTAGACTGACAGGCCTCTATGGTCACCATTTTTGCTCTTCCTGTGCATGTGCTTACCTCCCCCTTTGTTGTTCTATCTCTTCCCCCAGTAATCTGTGGGGAATAGACTGGTGGTTCCCTTGGGAGTATATGAAGCTGTATCTTCCTAGGGAGGCAAGCCTATCTTCCCTAGTTCAGGGGTCCCCAACAGCCAGTAGCCTCCCATGGCCTGTTAGGAACCTGGCTCCAAGCAAAACGCACCCAAGCTCTGCCACCTAGGGACTGCTGTCCTCCTTGATTATGCTTAATAATGCCTGATTTTCTTTGCTCTCTTTCCTTATTAATATTTAGCTACCTATGCTAACAGTTTCCTGGCACATAGATGGATTATTGTAAAAGTAATAAATATTTCTGACTGAGCCAAGGATCTCTTAGCTTTGAAGATCTATTTAAAAATATTGCAAATGGTGAATGTGGTTATAAAAATCTTGAAAATCAAAGTTGGCAAAGATAAATTATGTCCAAATAATAAAATGAGTCATAGGAGTGAAATCGTGGATATCCTATCCTTTAACCATCAGAAATATTCTGACAAAGCTATCTACCTACTTATAAAAAGTAGAACATTCTACTTTATTATTTCAATAAGTGCTTAATTTATAGTGATTCTATCTACCCTCCCACACACACAAATGAGTACAAAGAGAGAATGAAAAGATATTAATTTGAAGGCCCATTAATCGGCCTTTAGAGAAGACTTTGTTATTAAACTCTTGATCACCATCATCATCATCATCACTAGATATCCATCAAGCACCTGACTGATTGTGCTCCTGCTTAGCCTGTGTGCACTGGGTGAACACCCCATGGGCTTGTCCTCTCTGAGTGTGTAAGATCGACCTGCAAGAGCAAGAGAGAAAATAATGTAAAAGGGCCTAACAAAAGTGCTGAATGAGCCCCTCTTCAATTATATCACTACTGCCTCAGTTATTCAATTTTATCAAGGAATAAAACCTTCCATGTAAACAAATTTGTACAAGAATAAAAACTTACCTATCCAGTTATCACAACTACTTCTACCTTTTCAGCTTCTTTCAACTGTTTCCTGTACCCACCCACTTGATAGCTAAGGGTTATCACATAGGAACTGCCATTGTTTAACTCTGTGCTCTCAAAGTCTTTCTTTGCTTTTTGCTTTTCACTCTTTAAAAAAATTTTTTTATTGTTGTTCAAGATAGTTGTCTCTATTTTACCCCCACCACTCACCCCTACCCTAGCCATCCCCACCTCCCATCCCTGACCCCACCCCTACCTTGGTTTTGTCCATGTGTCCTTTATAGATATTCCTGAAAACCCTTTCCACTTTTCCCCCATTATCCCCTTCCACCTCCCCTCTGGTTACTGTCAGTTTGTTCTTAATTTCAATGTCTCTGGTTATATTTTGCTTGCTTGTTTCTTTTGTTGATTAGGTTCCACTTATAGGTGAGATCATATGGTATTCGTCTTTCACCACCTGGTTTATTTCACTTAGCATAATGCTCTCCAGTTCCATCCATGTTGTCGCAAAGGGTAGGAGCTCCTTCTTTCTTTCTGCTGTGTAGTATTCCATCATGTAAATGTACGAGAAGAAGCAAAACTGTCATTGTTTGCAGATGACATGATAGTGTACATAGAAAATCTATAGACTCCACCAAAAAACTACTTGACCTAATAAGTGAATTTGGCAAAATAGCAGGATATGAAGTCAATATTCAGAAATCAAAGGCATTTTTGTACACCAACAATGAAATATCAGAAACAGAAATCAGGAAAAAAAATCCCATTTGATCTAGCAACAAGAAAAATAAACTACCTAGGAATAAACCTAACCAAGGAGGTAAAAACCTGTATTCAGAAACTACACAACACTGAACAAAGAATTTAAGGAAGACACAAACAAATGGAAGCATGGACCATGTTCATGAATTGAAAGAATGAATGTCATCAAAATGTCCATACTACCCAAAGCTTTTCACTCATTTCTGTAGACAGCTGTTGGGTGTTGATTTCCCTAGTGTTTTGTGCTTGCCTCTTAGTTGCTCTCTCACTTCACTTGTAGTTTGTTACTCCAAAATATCTTCAGGCTCAGTTAACCAACTTACCCAATACTGTTGTGAATTATAGGTGAAATGAGTCACTATACAGTTCTTAGTGGGACTCTAAAAGAAAGGCTTTTAGCTGTATATAGGAGACATTCAGCTTATGACTCTGTGTTCAAAAATGTGTGATCCACTTACTTCTGCACCCTAGGGTGGGCTCTAGGAAGTTAAGATTGAAGAAATACTGACCTTGGGGAAGAAGAGGGAAGGACATGTTGTTTTATTTAGAGTACAGATTATTAGGTCAAAAGTTAGTATATATTTCAGGGATAGAGGACAAATATAGACTATCCTATAAACAATCTGATGAAATAAAAATGTAGTATAATATGACATTCTAAAAATAAAGATAAATATTTTACTACCATTTTGTCTGCCTTCTCCCAAATATACACATACATATAAAATACTTTTTAAATTTCACTCCCGGTTATTCTCTTAAACCAAAGTGCTTTTTGTATTCTACCAATGTGAATGCTGTTGTTTTCAGGGCTTCAGAAGAGTGCCAGCCTGGTAAGTCATGGAACAGTGCTCAGAGGGCACACACGGAAGAGGCGGAGCTACACACATGGCCTTTGGGGAGAGGTGGGAACTGGAGGCGCTTTGAAAATTCACAACTCTTTCAATACTGGAAGAGTAAGAAGCACCAGGGCTGGCTCAGAGAGTCAGGGTTTATACTAAACTTCTTCAGGGTTATTTGTGGGTCCCTATCAGTATCTGGATCGGCTTTTCATGTGCCAGGTGACATGTAGCATCTTTTCTTCCTTCAATATTGTTAGGTTCTTCTAAAATGTACATGTGGTCATACTCTTCTTTCTCCAGGCCACTACTATAAAAAGGAAAAATATTTTGAGATTTAAAATGTGTTATAATTTCTAGATTGGCTTTTAAAAACTGATACAGAAATAGTTTGATTAAAGATAGCATTCAGATTACCTTTAGTAACACCATCAATAAAAGAGTCTGTTCTACTTTCAAATTAGAATAGTATTTATCTCCAATGGGCCTTTTTATTTGTCTTTCACAGATCTGTGTAGAGTGCCTGAGAGTACCACATTCCCATTCTATACCTGGTTACACTAGAACCCAAGGAGGACCAAAGACCCAGCACTGTGCCATTGGTGGCAAAACAGCACCATGTGTTAAACTGGTGGGGTCAGACCTGAGTACTAGAGTTCTGGCTGGGAAAGGATTCAGAGCCAAGACTCAAGCGATAAGAGAAAGTTTATTTAGAGAGTCATAGAAGTAGAAGAAATGGTCTCAGGAAACAAGTTACAGAGACAAAAGATGGGCCTTTAGAGCTGAAGAGACAGAAAGGCAAGGTAACACGCCTGGGGAGAACAAGGGACAGGAAAGGTACGGGCATGCTTCCTAGAAGGAGACTGCACTGTGACTCGTGTCTTAAGAGCTTTTAAGGGTGGAGATTTCAGAGGAGTTCCAAGGAGAGATCTCAACAGATTATTCGTCAGCTTTCCAGGTGTGTCCTTTTAGAGTCACAGTCTCCACTGATTGGCCAGCTCCAGGGCAGGGCGCCCTTAGTCAGTGCAGCTGGTCCTGAGGTCAGCTGTGGTATCGCTTGTCTGGTTTTGCTGCTTTTCTGGGTCTGGAGCTGAAGCACAGCCGAGGCCTTAATGTTACCCCTATGGGTTAAGAGTTCAGGGAGTGGTTATGAAAAGGCCCAAATGGGAGCCTTATGGGGCCAGTCTTGGGCCCCTTGTTCCTCCTCCAAGGGGGTTTACTGCATGACTAGTGACATGCCAGGAGAAGAAAGGTCAGGGGAGGGTCTGAACCTCATGGCCAGCGATATGCTAGGGGAGGAAAGGTCATCTTGGAGGTGAGGTCCTTGTTTCCTCAGTTTTTCTCATTGCTAGGCACCCGAGGCTTTACCTGCTGTTGACCTCTGCACCTGACCCATCATCCTTGCTCTGCTCCTGTCTGTCTACCAGCCACCACAGAGCTAGGATGTGCATAGCAACAAACTAGGTCTGTCTGAGAGGAACAAGACAGAAGTTCAATTAAGCAGAGAGGTTTGGTGGCAGCAGACTTAAGGTTCAAGTACAGAGGACCAATTTAGAGGAGAGAACTGAATCTAAGCAAATAGATGTGGCTCCAAATTCTAAAGGTCAGGTGATAAATGGGGATGTGTGAGCAAGCAAAGGTGAAAATCAGTCTTAGGAATGGAAGATTTCCTTCGAGCTTAGTTATATGCTGTTTGCTGACACAGGTGGCTTTGGGGCCTCAGGATTTAATCATAGTCGGACAGAGGTCCAAAGATGAATCCTGCCCCTCAATGAGACAAGAGAAGAAATACACAGATTGCCTCATGGTTGTTTCTATATAAGCAGCATGTTGAAACTAAGTTTCCATTTCATTGCACAGTTTCTTCCATTAAATTATGAATATGGTTGCAGTATTTCAAAAGCCTTTTCTTTAACTTAATGAAATGGTTTCAGGAAAGATTAAAGAATTTGATTCTAAAAAGAATCCCAATGACACCATAAGAAGAAAAAACCTTCTAGAGAGCTTTTATTCAAGAAAAATAATTTTTAAATTAATTTTGCAAATGTTCACATATTCAATGTAGAATAGTTAGGAAAACATAGTGGGGATTTCAAAACACATATACTTCTCTAGGAAGAGACAAAAATCATATATCTAGGTAAAAATTCAAATTAAAGCCAAATCTAGAAGTTAATCTCTTCCCTAAAATAAACAGCTTAAAGAGACTTTCTAGGGAGCAGTTATCCCTCTGGGATGTTGAGAGAATAACCGTTTAATTAGTATCATTGCCCCTAGAATACTGACAAAGAAGGGGAGTCACAACATTTATTGAGTAGCTACTTTGTTTACATTCCACATGTAATCCTTCCCCAAACACCATAATTGAGGAATTATTGTTTCCGTTTTACAGGTGAAGGTTTGAGAGGATAAGTAGTCTGTTCAACACCACACAATTATTGATAAAGTAGAGCCAAGATCTGATGCTAACCAGTCTGTTTCTTCCAAAGCCAGCTTTTTGCACTATACCATATTACCGCCCCCCTTTAAATGAGTGAATCTCATATTTGACAAAAATCTGGCATTAAGCATAGTTTGACATTTGACCATTCGCCAAGCTGAGATTCAGGTTCTGCCTTGTGAGAAGAGAGGACAGTTTATTCAGTGTATCTTATGCTGAAGAAAGGAAAATTTGGCAAGACATGTTTGGCTGAGCTGATTAAGTACTTTCAATTCTTCCCAAGCTTCACATTAATCGGTCTCCCTAAGGATTTTGACTCTAGTAGGATTGCAGAGGTGGTTTGAGGACCCAAGAGCTAAAAATATATTTGGCCCTTTCTTTGTTCGTTTTTGTTTTTTATTCATATTATTGGACATAGTGCTCCTTTAAGTCCAAAGTGCCATTCTTATTCTCGTGAGCACACCTCGCCTATTCCTGATGTAGCATCAGAGCAGATTTTCCGACAGCTGGGTCTGCCTTTGTGTTGTCTAGGCCGGGGCATGTCAAACTGCACAAAGGCCCAGAGAGGAAATAGCTTAGGCTTTGCAGACCGGGTGATCTCTGTTGCAGCTACTCAACTCCACAATCAAATGAAAAGCATTATAATTAAAAGCTAGAAGTTTATCAACAAAAATGTTTTTAAAACAGCCTACATTTCCCTATATTTCATGAGGAGTTCTTCCCCAGGATACTAAGAAACATGGAAAAATGACCAAGTTCACTTCAATCGCAGAATTTCTCCACAAACACAGCTATGCTCTTCCATACTTTGCCATTTTAGTCCAATATTCATATGAATCAGTCTTGAAAGGTTAATTATGTTAACCATTTTGTTTCTGGGAGAAGGGATGCCTGTGTTCCCTTTACTACGTGTGTCTGGTCACTTCTTACAAGCAACCTAGCAATTCCCCTCAACATGCGTTCCGCGTGTGGGCAGGGGGCCTCCTCCCACTGGGCTTCAGTTGTATACCTTTGCCGCAACCATGATTTTCCTTTCTCCTTGAAATATTCACACTGGAGCCAATTTCCCTTCCTCCTGCTTATCTTTCGTTTGCTCATTTTTTGTTTAGACAATAGCTTGCTCTCCATTGATTGCACTAACAGCAGGGTCACAGATGATACAGGGGTGTCCAACCCGTGGCCCAGGATGGCTATGAATGTGGCCCAACACAAAATCATAAATTTACCTAAAACCTTTTTTTTTTGCTCATCAGTTTTCATTAGTGTTTGTGTATTTAATATGTGGTCCAAAACAACTCTTCCTATTCCAGTGTGGCCCAGAGATGCCAAAAGGTTGGCCACCCCTGTGTAGGCAATCCCCAAGTCCCTCAAAAATTTACTTTGGTGAGTGTGTTCTACCCAACCTAATATGAAAATTAACTCTAATTTGTGGGCATTCCATTGACCAACATGATACAAAGAGTGGGGAAAAAGTAGGTTTACAGTTGTTCTATGGATAATAATGTAATAATAAATGATACAAGAGTAAACTGTATTTTACATACTCAACACTGTAAAGCTACTTTTGCTCCACCCTGTATTAGTATGTCTGTCATAGGAAAATCATTCGATATGGGAAATGTAATCAGATAATAAGAGATTTGAGTACATGAATAATGAAATAACAGTTCTTTGAAGTCCTACTATTTGCCATGGATATATATCATGTATTTAAATGTTATTAGGTATTTCATATGTATTATTTTAACCACTACAACAACTGCATTATGAGCATATTATTATCTTCATTTGGCAGATTAGGCTTTGAGAGGTAAAATGGTTTCCCAAGGTCTCAAAGGCATAAAGAAGGGTTGTGATTTGCACTCAGTCTTCTGATAACAGATCTAGCACTCTTTAAGCAGCTGTCTATGCGTACATGGTTAATAGACTCCATGCAATTCAGAAACACTGTTGCCTTCCGTGTTTCTGGACACTGAAAGGACTGTTGATATCATACAAGACAGACATGCTACCTGGAGGGAGTTTGTAAATTATTTCCAGAGGGAAGGCATTCACACTTACGTGCCTTTGTTCATGTGCTCCTCTCTGCAGGCCCAGCTTTGCCCCTCGTCCACCGGTTATCCTTCTACTCATTATGGTCAGCAAATGCATTGAGATATAACTTACATGCAATATTTACAAACAGCTTCACTCATTGATGAGTTCTGATAGGCCTACACCCTTGAAACAGCCATGACAACCCAGGTACAGACCAGTTGGGTCCCTCCCACAGTTTCGTTGTGCTGCTTTGCAGCTCACTCTCTCTCTGGCTCTGGCCCGAGGCAAGCACTGATTTGCTTTTTTGTCTCTATGGATTAGCTTTAATTTTTATAGTTTTTTGTAAATGGAATCATATAGTATGTGCTCTTTTGTGTCTGATTTCTTTCATGCAGTGTAAAGATTTTGAGACTCATACATGTTGCATGTGGGAGGAGTTTGCTCCTTTCTATTGATAAGTCGTATTGATGGATATGTAACACATGTTTCTTCACTCATCAGTTGATGGACATTTGGGCTGTTTCCAGTATTTCATTATGGTGAATAAAGCCGCTGTGAACATTTATGTACAAATGTTTGTGAGGGCATAAAATTGTTGGGTCACATGGTGAATGTGTAATAACTTAGTAAGAAACTGCCAGTTGTCCACAGAGCTTTATCACTTTACATTCTCACTAAGAACCAATGTGAGTTCCAGTTTCTCTATATTCTGTAAAAACTTGTTATTGCCAGTTTTTTTTTTTAATTTAGCCATTCTACTGGGTGGGTAGTCTTATTTCATTGTGATTTTAATTTGCATTTTCCTGATGACTAATAACTTTGAGCTTCTTGTGTTTACTGGCCATTTGTTTTATGACATGTCTTTTTAAATTTGTATCTTTTTGTTAGATTGTCATTATTATTGGGTTGTAAGACAACTTTATATATACCAGGTACTAGTCTGTCATGTAATCTGTATTACAAATATTTTCTCTCAATTTGTGGTATGTATTTTCATTTTCTTAATGGTGTTCTTCAAAGAGCAAATGTTTTACCTTTTGATCAAGTCCAATTTATTGAAATTTTTCTCTTATAGTTCTTTGTTTTTGTGTGTTATCTTTGTTATTTTTGCCTAACATCCCAATTTTAGAGGTTTTCTTCTATTTTTTCTAGAATATTTCTAGTTTTAGCTTATACACTCAACTCTATTGTTTGCTTTAATTTTTATATTTGGTGAAAAATAGGGTCAATGTTTATTTTTTACATACGTCTGCCTTCTTATAGCATCATTTGTTGAAATGACTTTTTCCCCATTGACATGGCTTAACACTGTTGTCAAAAAGTCAATTGGCCGTATAGGCATGGATCTGTTCCTGGACTCTGTTCTGTTCCATTGATCTGTGTGTCTGTCATATCCTCCAACACCACACTGGCTTTATTATTAGGTCCTATAGTAAATCTCAAAATAAAATAGTATAGAATCTCCATTCTTTGTAAGTTACTGTAAAAATTTGGGAACCTTTGTATTTTTGTATAAATGTTAGAATTAACTTGTCAATTTCTGCCAAAAAAAAAAAAAAAGCTTGCTGAAATTTTGATTGTGAGATTGCTTTGACTCTATAGCTTAATTTGTGTAGGATTGACATCTTAATGATACTGAATCTTCCAGTCTGTGAACCTGTTATATCTCTGCATTTCTTCAGGACTTTAACTTTCAGCAATATTTTGTCATTTCACTGGAAAGGTCTTACACATCATATTTGTCTGCAGGGCTGCTATAAGGAATTATCACAAAGTGGGTGGTTTAAAACAACAGAAATTTATTCTGACTGTGCGGGAAGCCACAAGTCTGAAAGGAATGTATTGGCAGGTCGCTTCCTCCAGACTCTCCCAGGGAAAGCTTGTTCTGTGCCTGGCTCCAGGCGTCTGCAGGCTGTCCTCGGCCTTGCCTGGGCAGGCTTTTCTCCACGTGGTCTCCTCCTCCTACAGCTCAGTGTCTTCTCCTTTTCTCTCTCTGACAAGGACACTACCATTGGATTTAGGAACCACCCTAATCCTGGATGATCTCATGTTGAGATCTTTACCTTAATTTTATTTGCAAAGATTTGCACATTCTGAGTTTCCAGGTAGACATATCTTTTGGAAGCTCGAATTTAACTCACTACAAAGATATTTTTGAAAATTTATTTCTAAGAATTTTAAATTTTATGGTGCTATTGTACGTTGATTTTTTAAATTGTTGACAGCATTACAGGTGTCCTCCATTTCCCCACTTTGCACACCTCTAAGCAGGCCCTACTTTCCCCTATGCATTCACCTCATTTCTCTGTGTCCTTGGGCTATGCATCTATGTTAGACTAATCTCTTCCAGTGCTCTCCAGCCCTTTCCCTCTGATAGCTGTCAGTCTGTTGCACGTATCCATGCTTCTGGTTTTATTTTGCTCATTAGTTTATTTTGTTCACTAGATTCCACATATGAGTGAGATTATATGGTATTTGTCATTCTCTGACTTGTTTATTTCTCTTAACATAATAATCTCCATGTCGTCTCAAAAGGTAAGAGTTTCTTCTTTTATACAGCTGTGTATCATTCAATTGTGTAAAAATACCACAGCTTTTTTATCAACTCATCTACTAGTGGGCATTTGGGCTGATTCCATATCTTGGCTATTGGAAATAATGCTGCTATGAACATAGGGGTGCTATATTCTTGGTGATTAGTTCTTTCGGATTTTTAGGATACATTCCCAGAAGTAGAAGCGCTGGATCAAACAGTAGTTCCATTTTTAGCTTTTGAGGAAACTCCATACTGTTTTCCACAGTGGCTCCACCAGTCTGCATTCCCACCAGCAGTGCACTAGGGTTCCCTTTTCTTCATATCCTTGCCAGCACTTGTTGTTTGTTGATTTGTTAATGATGGCCATTCTGGTAGGTGTCAAGTGATATCTCATTATGGTCTTAATTTGCATCTCTTTGACAATTAGTGAAGTTGAGCATTTTTTCCTATGTCTATTGGCCATCTATATGTCCTCTTTGGAGAAGTGTCTATTCAGGTCCTTTGCCCATTTTTTAATTGGATTATTTATCTTCCTGGTGTTGAGTTGTAATAGTTCTTTATATATTTTGAAAACTAACCCCATATGTATCATTGGTGAATCTGTCCCAATTTTATTCACCAATAAAGAACACTGGCAATGAAAAACTAAGAGAACAATCCTAGTTAACATTACAAGAAAAAAAATGAGGTACCTAGGAATAAATTTAAACAAGGAGATAGGACACTGAAGAAAGAAATACGAGAAGACAAAAACAAGTGGAAGCATACTGTAGTCATGTATTGGAAGAATTAACATCATTAAAATGTCTATGCTTCCCAAAGCAATCTATTGATTCAATGCAATTCCTATTAAAATACCAGTGGCATATTTCACATATCTAAACCAAATACTCAAATATTTATATGTAACCCAAAAAGACCCTGAATAGCCTCAACAATCTTGAGAAATAAGAACAAAGTGGGAGGTATCACAATACCTGATATCAAACTATACTACAAAGTCATTGTAATTAAAACAACCTGGTACTGGCATAGGAACAGATGTATAGATCAATGGAACAGAACAGAGAGCCCAGAAATCAACCCACAGCTATATTGTCAGTTAATATTTGACAGAGCAGTAAAAAGCCTATGATGGAGTGAAATCATTCTCTTCAATAAATGGTGTTGGGAAAATTGGATGGGGGGTACATGCAAAAATAATGAAAATAGACCATCAACTTAAACCATACACAAGAATACACTGAAAATAGATAAAAGACTTAAATATAATTCATGAGACCATAAAAATCCTAGAAGAAAACATAGGCAGTAAAATCTCAGACATCTTTTGTAGCAATATTTTTGCCACTCTATCTCCTAGGGAAAGGAAAACAAAGGAAATATAAACAAATGGGACTACATCAAACTCAAAAACTTCTACACAGCTAAAGAAACCATAAACAAAATCAAAGGGGAATCTATTATATGTGAGAGCACATAAATGAATTTTTTATTTTTTTCAATATTTTGCTGCTGGTATATAAAAATTTAATTGACTTGTATATATTAATGTACTTTACTACATAGTTATTAGTTCTGGTCATTGTTATATATTCTCTTAGAATGTTTTTATATAAACAAACAATGCTTAGAAATAGAGGGAATTTTTTTCTATCTGTGGCTTTTTTTTTTTTGCTTTATTACAATTGCTAGGATGTCCAGTGAAATGTTGACTAGAAGTTGGAAGAGCAGTCATCTTTGCCTTCTTCCCAGGCTTAGTAGAAAATAATTTTGTAGTTAACCATTAAGGATGTTGTTAACAATAGGTTTTTTACAGAATATCCTTTACCTGATTGGGAGATTTTCTTTCTATTCCTACTATGCTTAGAGGTTTCTTCTTTTAAGTCAATACTGGGTGTTGAATTTTATCAAATTATTTTTCTACATCTATTGAAATAATGATTTTTTCCATTTTTTATTAATGTAGGAATTACATTGATTTTTTATTTTATTTTTCAATTACAGTTGAAATTCAATATTATTTTATATTTGTTTCAGGTGTATAGCATAGAGGTTAGACATGAGCTACATTGATTTTTAAATATAAAACCAAGCTTAGTTTCTTGGATTGAATCTTAGTTGGTAATGATGTATTATTTTATGATGTTAGATTTGATTTATTAATTTTTAAATAATTTTCACGTCTATGTTTATGAAGAATACTGGTCTGTAATCGCCAATTTTATCACACTGGCCTGTATTTAATTGTCCAATTTTGGTTAAATAATGAGTTTGAAAGTATTCTCTCTTTATTTTCTGGAACAATTATGTAAGAGTAGTGCTATTTCTTACTTGCATTTTTTTTTCTTTTTTTTCTATTGTATTTTTCCCATTACTGTTTATCCCCCTTATAACCTCCTCTCCTCTGCAATCACCACCTTGTCGACCATGTCCGTGAGTCCTTTTGTCTTTTTGCTTGATCCCTCCACTCCCTAGCCACCACTCACAGTTGTTATTCTGCTCTCTATGAGTCTATTTTTATTTTGCTTGTTAGTTCAGTTTGTTCATTAGACTCCACTTATGAATGAAATCATAAGATATTTGTCTTTCTCTTACTGGCTTATTTCACTTAGCATAGTGTTTTCCAGGTCCATACACGTTGTCACAAAGGGTAAAACTTTCTTCTTTTCTATGGCTAACTAGCATTCCATTGTGTTAATGCCCCATAATTGTTTTATCCATTCAACCACTGATGGACACCAGGGCTGCTTCCATGTTTTGGTGATTTTAAATATCACTGCAATGAACATAGGGGTGTTTATGTTCTTTCAAGTTAGTGTTTTGGGTTTCTTCAGATATATTCCCAGAAGTGAGATTTCTGGGTCGAAAAGCAGATCCATTTTTCACTGTTTGATGTGTCTCCATACTGCTTTCCACAGTGGCTGCACCAGTCTGCATTCCCACCAACAGTGCACTAGGGCTCCCCTTTCTCCACATCCTCACCAGCACTTGTTTGTTCATTTGTTGATGATGGCCAATCTGACAGGTGTGAGATGGTATCTCATTGTGGTCTTAATTTTCATTTCTCTGATGATTAGTGATATTGAGCATCTTTCCATATGTCTATTGGCCATCTGTATGTCCTCTTTGGAGAAGTGTTTATTCATGTCCATTGCCCATCTTTTAATTGGATCGTTTGTTTTTTTGGTGTTGAGTTTTATATGTTCTTTATGAATTTTGGATATTAATCCCTTATCAGATGTATCAGCGAATATGTTCTCCTATTCAGTGGGCTGTCTTTTTATTTTGTTGATGGTTTCCTTTGCTATGTAAAAACTTTTTAGTTTGTTGTAGTCTTATTTGCTTATTTTTTCCTTTGGTTTCCCTTGCCTGAGGAGATATATCAGGTAAAATATTGCTATGAGCATATCTGAGATTTTACTGCCTATGTTTTCTTCTAGTACTTTTGTGGCTTGGGGTCTAATACTTAAGTCATTAATACATTTTGAATTTATTCTTTTATGTCATGTAAGAAAGTGGTCTAGTTTCATTTTTCTGCATGTATCTGCCTAATTTTACCAACACCATTTATTGAATAAACCACATTTAGACTATTATATGTGCTTGCTTACTCTGTCAAATTATAATTGACTATAAAGATGTGGGTGTGTTTCTGGGCTTCTTATTCGGTTTCATTGATCCATGTTCCTGTTCTCATGCCAGTACCATTCTATTTTGATTACTATGGCCTTATAGTATAGTTTGATATTAGGTAGTGTGATTCCTCCAACTTTGTTTTTCTTTCTCAGGATTCCTGTTGCTATACAGGGCTTTTTTTGGTTCCATATAAATTTTTGAAATATTTGTTCTAGTCCTGTGAAATACTCATTGGAGTCTTGGTAGGAATTGTGTTGAATGTACAGATTGCTTTGGGTAGCATGGGCATTTTGAGGGTTTTTTTTAAAGATTTTATTTATTTTTAGAAAGAAGGGAAGGGAGGGAGAGAGGGAGAGAAACATCAATGTGTGGTTGCCTCTCACACACACCCTACTGGGGACCTGGCACAAAACCCAGGCATGAGCCCTGCCTGGGAATTGAACTGGAGACCCTTTGGTCCGCAGACCAGCACTCAGGCCTCTGAGCCACACCAGCCAGGGCAGCATGGACATTTTAATGATGTTAATTCTTCTTATCCATGAACATGGTATGTACTTCCACTTATTCGTATCTTCTTCAATTTCTTTCTTGTGTCTTATAATTTTCCAACTACAGGGTTTTTTTTTAAGTCCTTGGTTAGGTTTATTCCTAAGTATTTTATTCCTTTTAAAACAATCATGAATGTTATTGTTTTTTTTAAATTTCCATTTCTGATAGTTCATTATTGGCATATAAAAATGCAACTGATTTCTGAATATTAATTTTATTCAGAAATACTGCTACTTTGTTAAATTCATTTAAGTCATTAATACAGTTTGAATTTATTCTTATGTGCCATGTAAGAAACTACTATAGTGGTTTCTTGGTGGAATCTCTGGGGTTTTCTATGTATAGTATCATGTCACCTGCACATAAAGACAGTTTTATATCAAATTTGTAAAGGCATCCATTACAAATTTGGATGCCTTTTATTTCTTCTTCTTGTCTGACTGCTATGGCTAGGAATTCCAGTACTATGTTGAATAAGAGTGGTGAAAGCAGACTTCCCTGTCTTGTTCCTGGTCTTCAGGGAAACACCTGTAGTTATTGCCCATTGAGTATGATTTTGGCAGTGGGTTCATCATATGTGGCCTTCATTATGTTTAGGTATGTTCCCTCTATTCCCACTTTGCTGAGAGTTTTCATCATAAGTGGGTGCTGGGTTCTATCAAATGCTTTTTCTGCATCTATTGGTATGATCATGTGCTTTTCATTTTTCATTTTGTTTATGTGGTGAATCACATTTATTGATTTGCATATGTTATACCAACCTTGTATCCCTAGAATTAATCCCATTTCATCATGGCATATGATATTTTGATGTATTGCTGTATTCAGTTTGCTAATATATTTTTGAGGATTTTAGCATCTGTGTTCATCATGGATATTGGTCTATAATTTTCTTTCTTTGTCATGTCTTTATCTAGTTTTGGAATTAGGATAACTCTGACTTCATAAAATGAGCTTGGGAGTCTTCACTTCTCTTGAATTTTTTGAAATATTGGGTTGGCCAAAAAGTCCGTATGGTTTTTTCTGTAAAATAAAAGACACATTTTTCTGTTCTTTTTTTTAAAAAAAGATTTTATTTATTTACTTTTCGAGAGAGGGAAAGGGAGGAAGAAAGAGAGAGAGAGAGAGAAACATCAATGGATGGTTGCCTCTTGTGCACCCCTAACTGGGGACCTGGCTTGCAGGGCACAGGGACCATGTGCCCTGACTGAGAATCAAATCAGTGACCTTTTGGTTCACAGGCTGGCATACAATCCACTGAGCCACACCAGCCAGGGCTAAAAGACACATTTTTTATTTTCACCAATAACTTTATTGATTTGGATATTTTGAGTATGTTAGCTATCTCTTGCATGGATAACATTGATTTTTTTCAATTAATGTCTCAATTTGATCGCTATCAACTTCAATTGCTCTACCCAACTGTGGAGCATCATCCAGCAAAAACTCTTTAGCACAAATCTTTGCAAACCATTTTTGACACATTTGATCAGTCACTGCACCTTCTCCATACACTGCAGAAACCTTTTCTTGAATTTCAATTGCATTTTTACCTTTCTTGAAATAAAAAGCATAATTTGCCAAAAATGTGTATTTTCTTCCACCTTCAATATTAAAATAGGCCCTAGCTGCTGTTGCTCAGTGGATTGAGTGCTGGCCTGAGAATCAAAGGTCACCAGTTTGAGTCCCAGTCTAGAGCACATGCCTGGGTTGCAGGCCAGGTCCCCAGTGGGGTGTGCATGAGAGGCAATCACACATTGATGTTTCTTTCCCTGTCTTTCTCCTTCCCTTCCCCTCTCTAAAATAAATAAATAAAATAAGAATATATTAAAATGGCTATACAAAAATTCACCAATTTTGATAAGTTTTTTAAAAAATGCATGCTGATTGACAGCTGTCTTAATACAATCTAACAAAATTGTTTCAAATGAAGGTAAAGACAACTAAGCACTACTAGAGCCATCTTACAGAAAAAAAAGAAACAAACTTTTTGGCCAATAATAGTTTGAGTAGAAGAGGTGTTAGTTCTCTCAGAATGTTTGGTAAAATTCACCTGTGAAGCCATCTGGCCCAGGGCTTTTGTTTTTTTAGAGTTTTTTTTATTACTACTTCAGTTTCACTAGGTATGATCTGTCTATTCCCATTCTCTGATTCTTCCTGATTTCATTTTGGAAGATTGTATGTTTCTAGGAATTTATCCAGTTCATCCAAGTTGTCCAGTTTGTTGGCATGTAATATTTTCTTATAATCCTTTCTATTTCTGTGGCATCAGTTGTTATTTCTCCTTTTTCATTTCTAATTTTATTTATTTGGGTCCTTTCTTTTTTTCTTGATGAGTCTGGTTAAAGGTTTGTCAATCTTGTGGATCTTTTCAATGAACAAGGTCTTGGATTCATTTATCTTTTGTATCATTTTGTAGACTCTATTTTGTTTATTTCTGCTCTGATCGTTATTATTTCCTTCCTCTATTTACTTTAGGCTTTGTTTGTTGTTCTTTTCCAAGTTCCTTTAAGTGTACTGTTGGATAATTTATTTGAGCCTTTTCTTGTTTCTTGAGATATACCTGTAATGCTTTGAATTTCACCCTTTGGACTACTTTCTCTGTGTCCCACAGATTTTGGATTGTTGTGGTCTCATTTTCATATTTTTCAAGGTATCTTTTGATTTCTTCCTTGATCTCATTGTTGACCCATTCATTGTTTAATAACATGTTATTTAGCTTCCATGTGTTTGTATGTTTTTCAGTGTTGTTCTTGTGATTGATTTCTAGTTTCATAGCATTGTGGCCAGAGAAGATGCTTGATATGGTTTCAGTCTTGTTAAATTCATTGAGATTTGTTTTGTGTCCTAACATGTGCTCTATCCTAGAAAATGTTCCATGTGCAATTGAAAAGTTTGTATATTCTGTTGCTTTCAGGTGAAATGCTCTGAAGATAACAACTAAATCAATTTGTTCTAGTGGGTTGTTTAAGGCTATTGTCTCCTAGTTGATTTTCTGTCTGGGAGATTTCTCCATTGTAGTCAATGGGATGTTAAAATCCCTTACTAGGACTGTATTTCTGTCAGTCTTTCCCTTATGTTCATCAAGATTTGCTTTACATATTTAGATGTTCCTATGTTGGTGTGTAAATGTTCACTAGGGTTAGAGTCTCTTGTTGGATTGTTCCCCTTATCATTATGTAGTGTCCTTCTTTATCCCTTACTATAAACTTGGTTTTAGAGTTGATTTTGTCACATATAAGTATTGCTACCCCAGTTTTTTTCATTTCTGTTTGCATGCAATATCATTTTCCGTCCCCTTACTTGTATTCTGTGAGTATCTTTCAATCTGAGGTAGTCTCTTGGAGACTGCACATATATGGGTCTTGTTTTTATCCATTCAGCTACCTTTTGTCTTTTGGTGGAGCATTTAAGCTGTTGACATTCAAGCTGATTTTTGATAGATACATATTTATTGCCATTGTATTTTTGACTATTGTCCTATTTTATTTCTTTTTATTTTTCTTCTCGTTGTTCTTAAATTACTTGAATATTTGATAGGAATCACCAATGATGTCATTTGGATCTGAAATTTTCTTTGTGGGAAGGTTTAGATAATCAATTGAATTTCTCTTGTGTAAGGCTATTTAGATTTTCTGGTCCATCTGTGTCAGTTTTATTTTCAAAAATTTTTCCATTTTATCTAAATTCTGACTCCTAGTCTAAATATCTTCTTTTGGTGATATGTTACCTGACACCTCCAATACAGGTAATTTCTCATCCTTTGTGCCACCACTTAATCTGTATAATTTGTCCTTTCTACCTTCCTTTGAGGTTGTTTGTCCACATGTCTCTCCCTATACTAACATAAGGGCCCTGAAGTTTAATTATTGCATCCTGTATACCTTTGAATCTCTCCCTTTTTGTATGATGCCTGGCACATAATGAATATCCTCATGCTTAAATACCACATTATTCCATTTATTGTCTAATTTATACTTACAGAGACATGTTTCTAACATTCTCAGTAGATTAGAGCACCTTTTACAAAAATGGCAAATATTATTTGATGTCCATATTCCTGTCATATATTTAGAATAATTTTTGAAACCATCAAATTAAATATACTTGATGAAAAGTGCAGAACAATCAATATTCTATGAGCTCAGAGAAGAGAGGTTGAATGGAAATTGGAAAAGCACGCATCCATAAAGGAAGAGAAATAAGGGAACTAATTTACTGAGTGCTTACTATGTGTCCGACATGGTGATAAACAATTTCTATTTCTTACCTTACTTGCCCTTAAAATAATTATACATAAAAGCTATTATCCCCATTTTACAGGTTAGGACACTAAGGTTCAGAAAAGTTACCATAAGTACTTCACCTTAGTCCACAAAGTTATTCAGTGGCAGATCTAAATCTCATGTCCAAGTCTGAATTATCCCATTACCCATGTACTTGGTTCAGTCATAATTTTGCCCATTTGGTCTTCTACATGACACTTGATGGATTCCCCCAATACCTTTAAACTTTGATAAAATAGAATATTCTATTGTCTCCCTAATTGAGAGATGGAGCCTCTGTAGTTTAGAAAAACACCCAAATATTCCCAGGGTATTTGCTCTGCCTACAGCATAAATGTACAGAAGTAGCAGAGAAGATCCAAAGCAGACTGCTCTCCAAGTGTGTTGTGCCTCACCATGGCATTCGTTTGATGACACCAGATGCCTGCATTTTGGATGCGGCTCACTGGGGACATCACTGGACATCATTGGTTCCTGAATCCCTACCTAAAGAGCATAAAGGACATTGAGAGGTCAAGGCTATGGGAACTCCAAGCAATCTCCATGGCCTGGTGTGAAAAGAGAGGATCTTTTGTTAGACCTGATGTTATCTTTATGTGTGCTCCATATGGGTTCAGTTTAGAAAATTCTGTGGGCTAATTTGTGCAAGGCACACTATCTCTCCTTATGCCTTGACACGAGGCATATGAAACCCAAGCTTCCATTGCATTGCCTCTCTGCTGCTGTTCACTCAGATGCTTCTGCCTTCAGCCTCTTTTCTCTGTCAACGCAACAGTACTCTGCAAGTCACCTAGATCTGGGTTGCATATGATAACCAGGCTTTCCCCAATTGTAAATGTGAATAATATACCATTTACCAATACATCTTAGCCAAAGAACTAGAAGGGAAGATACACATTTTTCTATGATTTTTAGACTACCAATTAAAGCAAGATGCTTCTGAAGTATCCCTAATGTAAAAAAAAATAGTATTTGTTTATTTATTTGTGAACAACACTGTTGTCAGAAATGTGCTACTACTCCGGGGAAATTGTTTACAACACATCATTTTGGAGATAATTTAGGAGAGCCAGAGAAGAGAGCTGATCAATTCTTTCTTGAAATTTTAGTCCCTGTTGGAATGACTCTTAGGCATCTACAGCTGTAGGTTTCTCTTTTTTTAATTTGTTAAATTTTTTTTTTGCTGACATTATTATAGATGTCCTCCATTCCCCTCCCTTTGTCCCACTCCACCAAACCCCTGCTCCCACCTTCACCACATTGTTGTCTGTGCCCATGGACTTTGCTTATATGTGTATATGTTCTTGGGCTACACTCTTCCAGTCCCTCCAATCCCCCTCCCCTCTGAGATCTGTCAGTCTGTTCCATGTGTCCATGCCTTTGGTTTTATTTTGTTCGTCAGTTTATTTTGTCAGTTTATTAGATTCCACACATGAAGAAGATCTAGGTTCTTTCTGACTAAAGAATAAAGCAAGTATTGTCAGGATGGGTTACATTAGGGGAAAAAATCCAAAAAGCATCCCTGCCTTTTAAATGTAGGAGATCTTTCCTACTTTTGGCTGTAGATCTAGCTTGTTTGTGATCTGAGCACCAAACCTTGAAAGAAGGACATTGTTGAGAGTTAACACTAATTAATAATGTTTATCATGCAAACCTGGACAAATGATATTCTACATGAAGAGGATAGAAGGTAGAATAAATACATGTACCCTCAAAAGTGTTTTTGGTTGAGTGTTTTTGATTAACCACTTGATATCAAAGAAAATGCAAGGACTAGTAAGAGCTGGGAATAATGGGAGTGGGAGCAGCATATAACCCTGTTTTTCTTTCTACTTAACACTGTGCATGGGCAAAGCACAGTTCCTAAGAGCCACCTTATAAAAAACGTTTTGAATGAATGAGTGAATGAATGTGCTCGACTCTGCACTTTCTTAAGTGGTAGTTTCACTTTGTGGTGAATGTGTTGTGCTCTGTCGGGGTCTGGCCGGAGTCCAGGAGAGAACTTTCTATTGGATGCTAAGCTGAGAGTGTGCTCTGAGCTGCTAGTCTAGAGGCAGGATGCAGTCTTACCTGCAACTGGAGTGCTGTTGCAAGTTTCAACAAAGAGCTGATGTTGTGTAAGGAAATAGTGTTTCTTCTTACAAGGTGCAGTCTGGGATCCTCTGCAATGGGAGTGCTGCTCCTGAGAGTGTACTCCAGAGACGTTCTTATTTAACCAAAATACCAATTGCATTGCTCCATAATTCCTCTGCTGATGACCTATGAAAGGAATGAGCTAGAACAGATACAGCAAGTATTAGGACAATTTTCCCTATTCTTTATGCCTCACGACACAGAAATAAACTTAATTTCAAAAAGATGACTCAATTCTTAGCATGCCTTTCTAACCACTTTTACCCATAATGCTTCCAAATCACTGTCTTTAATTCAAATTGTGCAGAGAAATAAGGAAACGAAAAACAAACAAAAAAAAGATAAACTGGCTAGTAAAAAGTAAAATGACATTTAATTAAAACTAAGCTTGCAAATTCGTGGGAAAAATATATTTTGCTAGAAACAAACAAACAAAAACCCTGTGATTAAACCTCAGGGCAGCGCCACTGTCCTTTTGTGGGTTTGAGTGTACTTAATTTGCACATTGGCAGTAGATATTCGTCATACTGTTAACAATCACTCTACTAAAGTGTACACTCAACATTGCGCATCATTTTAACCTTGTTTAGTTACAAGGGTTTCGTTTTCTTTCTGCACTTTTGTTAAGCTTGTTTCTGAGTGGTGGTTTGTTCACATAAGCTTTCAATTTTAAATAACACAATCCATTTACTAGGCATCTTTATTTGCTTAAAGTGAAGAATCAGATCGTGATTGTGTTGTAAATAAGTCAATCTTTTCTTTTCCTTTACAGGAAAAGCTGTAGATTCTAAAAAAGAGAACGGAAAGAAATAGAAATTCTATTAGTCTTTTATGAACTCAGTTATTAGAGTAAGGAGAGCTAAATCTATGGGCAGAGGAAAAAGAAAAGACAATGGAAAAGGTGTTTTTGGAGTTTTTGCTTTAAGCCCGTCCAGTATTCCCTTTCTCTGTTTCTTTCTACAACCTGAATCCCACCCCTGACCTACAGTCAGAACCACAGTCACAGGGCGGGCATCGCAGAAGTCTGGTGGAGCCTCCAGGCAATGAGTCCCCAGTGACCTTGACAGGCCATAACCTTGGCCAGGGAAGTAGGAGTGCTGCCTGCAGAGCCTCCTTTTCACATTTCTAAAACTGCTTGGGGATCCTGAAATCTTTACAAGTAAAGACTTTTCTGCATCTAAAGAACTTAATTTTGCTTTTAAGGCAGGAAAATATAATGAAAAATAAACATTTTCTATATTCCTATGTACTGAGTATGCTCCTGGAAACACTGGAGCAACTGTTTGCCAAAAAGTCTTGGCAGTTTTAAAAGATGACCGGCCAAGCTATAAGAGAATAAGAAGAGGTTTATATAGTGCTGTGTCCAGCATTTTACGTAAAACACAAGTTTTAATATGAAGAAATCTGTTGCATAAAAATCTTGGGAAACATATCATCTCTCTTCCCTTAACAACATAGATACCCCAACACAAGCCCATTCTTAAAAAAATGAGGAGAAAGTAAGAAAACAAACATGGCCCTAAAGAAGCAAACCTATTCATTCTAATTTTTTTTCCTTTCACTTTTACATTGAAAAGTTAAGGCAATATTTCAGCAGAGAAATGTGGAGAAGGATAAAGAGAAATCAATGAAGTTCTTTTGTGACTGTTCCTGGAAGGCAGCTGTGTTAATTAAGCATGGCTTGCTTGGATATGTGTGCATGCAATTATACATTTCTGGTTTTTATTAGAATGGTATATGTGTGTATACCCTATACATTTTAATATACATACATATATACATATAAATAAACATCTGTATATACTTTAATAGATATCCATATATACATTTAATTATATTTTAAAATGTATACAGATGCATTTTAAATATATACACTGACATTTAAAAAGTAGGCAAGAGTAATTTCTTTAGATAGCTATTAATACCAGAGAAAAGTTCTTCTAAAATATTTCATGTATATTGAATTGGATCATTTTATCTTTTATAAGTTTCTTTAATAAGCCTTTTGAATCCTAAAGAAAGAAATTGATGTGCAAAAGCCTAATGTGAGAGAGGAAGGAATGAAAATCAGATATCTCGACCCCAAACCAGGGAAAGTGCCTTGGACCATAGGAAATCTTCCAAAGAGTCCTGTGCGTCATTTGCGTGTGCTTTTCCTCATGACCAACATTACAGAAATTTTCAGCAGGTGTGATTTCAGCAGAGCTTAATGAAAGTCAAGTTGGCCAGGGGGCTGCCCAGTCCCGCTGGGCCAAGACACCTGCTCAGGTGGTTATGGGAAACTAGGGTGGTTTCTTCATCAGATGACATAATTGAGTGAAAGGCAGGATCCCTGGGGTCAAGCCTGACTTCATCTTCATGGTGTGATCTTGAATGAGTTATCTATCTTTTTCTAGACTTTCATTTCCCTTTGTGTTGAGTGGGATGAATAATTCTTAGCCCTTCCCAACAACATGCTTTCTTATTACCCAAGAATCTTGTCAAACTTTCTTTGTTCCATTTAAGGGTGAGGAGATTTTGAAGACAGGCAAGTGGGGATACCCTTTCTATGACCTAATTGACTGTGATGAGGTCCACCATTCTTAGAAATTTAACATTTTTCTTCTCTTGTTTTATATATTTAGACTCTAAATAATTTTTAACATCACCTAATATGCTCTATTTATTTTCTACATCCAAATTTCATCTCTGTAATAACTTTTAAGAAAGTGTTTCTGTAAGAAAATAGAATCTACACAGAGAGAGGGGACTGTGCAATTCTAGAATTTCCCTAAGGGAACTTAAGAGTTCATCTAGTCCAATACTGTTATTTTATAGTTGAAGGAGCTAATGATCTGAGAGGTAAACTGTTTCATCCAAGGTTACTGTGACATAGCTAAGCCGGGGTCCCATATCTCTTTAACGTTCACTTCTGTATGCTTTACGTTGGTCACATGTCTTGGGATCACTATAACCAGAAGTGGAATCTGAAGATCAAGTGAGCAGACCAGACAAGCACATGTAAGCTTTGGTTTTCCCCAGGGTCAGATTGCGACTCTTTGCATAACTTGGCCAGCAGGTCGTCAGCATCTGCACAGAGGATGGAGGATACATGGTTGTGAAGCTTCTTTTTCCCTTTCAGTCGCATGAGACCCAGCCCAGAATCTGGATCTAATTGAACTTTGTTGAGCATGCATGTTATCTTATCCCTCTTAAATTTCACATTCCTGCTGACATTACTCATTTTATATTTAACATTTACTCGGAGTTTACTGTGTTCCAGGCATTGTGCAGTGGTCTAGAGATACAGAGCTGTATCGCAGTCTCTTAATTACAATCCCAGGTTGACACATCTGGAGTGAATACGCTTACAGTGTTGGGGG
Organism: Desmodus rotundus; assembly: GCF_022682495.2. Taxonomy (NCBI): domain Eukaryota; kingdom Metazoa; phylum Chordata; class Mammalia; order Chiroptera; family Phyllostomidae; genus Desmodus; species Desmodus rotundus. The sequence goes on from NC_071393.1 coordinate 32,146,632, forward strand.
CCCTCAGGAAAGAGAGACTGAAGGCATCCAAAGGAGTCAGAGAAGACAGCAGGTTGTCTTTCCTCTCTTGTTCCCTTCCTGATCAGGGCAGAGAAGTTAATTTTGTACAATGCTATTATCAAGTGTAATCTCTTCCTTGTTTTAAACAGAAAAGAAGTAGTTACAAAATAAGTTCTCACTTAATGTTGTTGATAGTTGCAGCAACTGTAAACAATATGATGGATAATGACACCAATTTCACCATGTTTCACCATATCAATTTCACCATAGAACTTGGCTCTTGGATTACACACTTTAAACAAGAATAATTGATGCTTAAAATGACAGGCTCAGTTTTCTTGGTGCACAGGTAATGGGGATCACACATTTTAGAAGGACATTTATTCTCTCTCTCTCTCTCAATTTTCCCATTATTATACAGCAGTGAAGGCTTTTCTGTTTTACTTTCCTAGACTCCAAGGCTTTTGAAATGTACTTTCTACAAATGGGTAGAGTCAGTCTCCAATGCAATGGACTAAAGATCAGCTTCCAGAGAGCTTCACAAACCACATGAGCCATCAGATAAGCTTAACTCTTCCATGGAGTTAAAGCTAGAAGCCAAGAAATGCCCCTTGAAACTCACCCAATGAGGGATGAAGAGATAATATAATTGCTCTGTAGATTCATAGTAAAACTATTTACATATATGTATATATGTACAAGTATATATGCCTATACCTATGCCAAAGAGTTATCTCACCACTGATTTCCCCTAATATCTTAAAAGGCTACGAAAAGCAAAAACACTTTTTTTCTCTGCTAGGCCATAATCCAAGTATTTAGCCTGACACTTGGAGCTGGTGTAGATACGGGGCTTAAAATCCGTCTTATGACTCTTTTTGAGAACGTGTGAGCTACCGATTGACTGTACCAAACATTGCTGTACTGATTCAAAGTTTCATCAGTTTAGGAAGAAGACTTATTCCTAACCAAACAGCACACAAGTAGCTTCCCATTGCTCATTTTCCTGTGAAGAGTGGTAAGGAATAATTTTTTCAATCAGTGGGAGACTTTTGCTGGAGACTTTGGTTAGTTCTTGTCTGAAGGGCGTTTAGAGTTCAAGGACTGGAGCAGACTGGCCACCTGACCAGCCCTCCCTGGAGAGGTGCTCCCTGCCCCCAAGGACGTGTCTTTGGAAACTGTGGTCTGGACTGATACAGTGGACATTATCATAGCCTGATGAAGACTGTCACATATTTGTAACTAAATTCGCTGGTGTTGAAACTCTAAACATGCATCATCACTTGTCCAAGGACAGCATGAACGTCATCATGTTCCCCTTGCGCTTCCCTGTTCAGAGACAGAATTGCTAACATGAAGCTAGCCTGCCAAGGGTTCCACATGCATACACTTAGTCTTTCTTTAAGTAAAATAAGAAATTGTCTAATACTTATCCCGAATACATACTATAAGTCTTAAGGTCATATAGTCATGAACCACTTCTAGCTTCTCAGCTTCATTCCCTGAAGTGAGGGCACTTGAGCCAGGTTGTTTATATCAGCTCAACTTGCCCACTCCCTCTGCAGTGCAAGAGGTCCCCATCCCTGCATGTAGCCCAAGCAGTCCTCAGCCATGCCATTCTGGACACTTTAGCACTTGACATTACCTCCTAGTCCACAGAGCAGTGAGATTTCACACAGAGTTTGTCTGACTTCAAACCAAAAAAGTGTAACTTTGGAACATTTAGAATGAATTAAACATGTCAATTTGCTGTATTTCAGAAATACAGATAAACACAGCTTTAAGAGGAACCTCAGCCAGAGTATAGTCTTAGAAAATAAGGTGGCAATTCACCATTTATTAAATGTGGCATTTTACACAAAGGGTTATTCAAAGGGTTATTTAGACATAACCCCTGATCTCCCCAAAAGTTACAATCAAAACCATATTAGCATAAAAATGTATTAAAATTTCTGCTGTGTTCCAGGTTGAGCTATATACTCAGAATGCAAAAGCAACCATGTCACAGCCCCTCACTTCATTCACCTGGAGTTGGCAGGTGTAGGGAGCAGTACACAGGGAGTGCCAGTGCCCAGCCTTGCCTTCTGTCCTCTGGGGAATCGGCACTGCCCAGCACAGGGCCTGGACACGGGGACACGTACTCAAACAATAATCATCACACAGAAGGGGACAAATGGATACGTGTTAAGATAGAGTAAGTATAGGGTGCTATAGAAAATACATAGAAGGAGAAATGACTAGTTTGAGGGGACTGAGACAAGGTCACAAAGCACAATGATGCAAAGGAAAGACCATGCTCATGGGGGTGAAGCTGGGTTCAAATTCTAGCTGTGCCACCCATGAGCTGGGCAATTCTAACTATTCTGAACCTTATTCTCTGCACTTGTAAAACACTGCTGATGGCTTTCAAGGCTGTTTTGGGGACTACATAAGATATTAGTTATCTTTAAGTGTGTGTCACAAAAAAGAACATCAATGGAAGCTATTAAAGGAGTCACAGAAAGCAGAATTGCAACATTAAAGCAATAACTACTAAGTAGAAAGGTGAAGAGCACACATATTTGAGGACTGGATAGTGATAATAAGCTGAAGTTCACTGTGGACATATAGAAGAGGGGCTATACCAGTTCTTAGCCTGTAATCCCAGACAAGAGTGAAGAGAAGCAGGTGATTTATGAGTGTTTGTCTTCCTCTTCCTGTCTATCCCAAAATGTGTTCATATTCAGCTTTTAACTGCAGAACCATGTGGCCTTGTGTGTCACTGTTCACAGTGTAGGAAATACCCTTCCAAACACCAGACAATCTCAGGGTATGTGTCACCTACAGGTTCATATATACATGTGTGTATACATATATAAATATATATACACATAAAAATGTAATTTTTCTCTGTATGTTCTTGCAATAATTAGCTTCTGTTGCTTTTATCCTAAATATCCACAACTACACCAGACTTGTTTCTTCTGTTATTCCTTCTACTCATGTACATCAGGCCGTTTCCTGCTGCATTCGTGTAGGACTAAAACACATGTGCACATGTACACACACTAAATACATGCACACAACTGTTCTCTATTGGCTTCAGCCCTTTTTAGGTGAGCTTTTGGAGAAGGTCCTAAGATGAACTTGATTTTTCATGTCCATGATTTTTCAGACATGTTACTGTGGGTGGGGGAGGACTGGGAGTAGGGAGAGGCCAGCAGCAGACTTTTGGGCTTTCAGTCCATAACATAGGATAGAACTGTATTTGGCAAAAAAAAAAAAAGTGCCACACAGGAGACTGAGAGAGGCCAAAGGAAGGATATGGTGGTGGCCAGAGACGAAAGAAAGTGTGAAACATGAAAACAGTTTAGACATAAACATTTGGAGAAGGGAGAACTAGAGGTGTTTACAATGATGATGGGAGAGGGAAAACAATTGATTTGGGCCTTTGAAGCCATACCAGGAGCCAAGAGCCAAGGGCAGTGGCAGAGGCAAAAGCCAGGTAGGACAATCGAAACAGCAATCTGGCTCCTTACAGTGCAGCATGGAGTAGGACTAAGGGGTTTGCTGTAGTGGGAGGAGGGCAAGTCTAACCCAGTCTGTGGGTTTGAAAGGACCTGGGCAGGTTGGAGAATGCCAGTCAGCCTTGGCAGTTCTGAGCTCAGACAGGGGTGGCAATCCTGGGCTTTAGCTCAGAAGCCTGGGTTGTGGTGGATTTTGGAAAATTTTCTGTTAGCTCCCAAACTTAAAACGTGCTCCTCACACCACTAGCCTCCAGTCAGAGCATAAACACACGTCCTGGCAGCTGTTCTCCAGAGGAGGTCTCGACAGTGGTACCTGCCATCTGACTAATGGGGCCCTTCCCCTTTCCTATTTCTTAGATACTGTGAACTTGGCTGAATACAATACATTTGCAAATTTCCCTTTGCCCTTCCTACATGCCTCACATCTCCAGACTCCTAGGGTTAATCCCCAGAGTGTTTCTTTGAAAAAAATGTGGTGAGCCTAGTTAAAGATCTAGATCCCAGAGACCTCTGTCTGTCCCGCCTTAACCAGACCCCAGAGGGCTGGCTCCAGGAGGCAGCCATCTACAGAGGAAGAGCAGTGGGTTTTTGCTGCTATTCATTTTCCGGGCTTGGTTGCTCTGCAGAATCAGGTACCCTGAAGCATGGGATTTCCTTTTCTTTTTTTCTCTTATTTCTTTTTTCTTTTCTTTCTCAGCAAAATACAATAATATCTCCTTACCATCCTGGGGGTGTTTCATAAAAGCAATTGAATTAGAAAGCACTTCTTCATTGCTGCTCATATCCTGGGTTAAAGATATCTGACTTGATCTGGGTGTACCTATTCTCAACATTGCAATATTTTAAAATGTACCTGCATTTGTTAAAATAATTTGTACTGATTGTTCTTCTCCAGAATAAATAGTGTGTTACTGGCTGATTGATTTTAATTATGATTAATCTGTCCCAGAGCTTGCATAAATGTCTTCTTTCAGGATTTTTGTGCATATTTGCTGCTCATCAAAGGGAAGGATGGAAGACTTTGGAAGGAGGGAGTGGTCTGGTTGATTCAGCCAGCTCATCACTGATCTTGTCTTCTCTTCGCCCTTTCTCCTCTCCTGGCTCCTCAGATCCACCTTAAGCCTGCTGTCAATGAATTAGCATCTACCTTTCTTTCCTATGACAGCCTATGTTAGACTTGGTTGCGTAAGAGACCATTTTCCACTAATTACATTTGTGTCCCAGCATATTTTCAAACCAAGATGAAGACCAGAAAACTGCATCTACTCCCTAAACTTCTCCCATCCTGGGACTATTAGCCAGATATGAATAACAATAACAACACTGTATTTAGAAGCTCTCTAGCATATTTTATCTTAGAGTCTTGTAAATGTTAACCAATTAATCTTCACAACACCCCATACAAGAAAGGTAAATATTATTAACCATAATTAAATATAATATGGATTTGCTAAGGACAGCAAAATAGTTCACTTATTTATCACGGTTCACTTGATATAGTAACTGGTATTTTTGAAGCACCCATCATAGATACAATAATTAGAGATGTGCTTTTGCTAACAAAACCACTACCCACTTCTAGCGTACCCTTGGGTACTAAATAATTACCCACTTTGTGTGGTTATCTAGCTCACTAATTACCCACAGAAATTGGGGTCAGGTGTTAACTGCTTGAAATAAGTATCCTCCAAAGACATCACTCAATTGTACAGAAAAAAGTGATGTGTTCATAGCAAAACTTTCATAACTCATATATTTGTATATATTTGTAAGTTGCATGAATACAGATGAGGCAAATTAGTTCACTATGTGAAAATCGTGCCCAACTACTATTGAAAATACACAGAGGTTTAGGACAGGCTCATTAAATTTCATTCTCTATTTACCTTTCCTTTTTGAAGATGAGTGCGATAACACGATTCCCATAATCTGGCCTTCATATACAAGCACACTACAGTTGATGATTCTGCTTAGAAATGATTCATTTTGGCATTACAGGGAGGCACCCAGTGAATCAAAGATAATGTTTGACAGCTCCACCCTTCATGATTATTCTAGCATGTTTCTTTTTTTTCCATCCGTCTACTGCAAACACTCTGTTAGACAAATCTGAAAAAGATTCTAACCTAGTCACCAACCCTTATGAGCCATCTTTCTCCGTCTCAATGACAAAAAGAAAAATAAAAGTATTAAATGAAACCCAACACTGGGATTGCAGGTCTTTCTCTTTTTGCCTCTTTATTCTGCTCACCTTCCCTTCCCCTCCTCTTCCTCCCTCCTTCCCTCCTCTCCTCTCCTCTCTTCCTTCTTCCTCTCTCTGAGTCTCCCTTCTCATGAGTGCTTTTTCTTCTTTTCCTTGGCATACAGCCCTGCTACTGCAGGTTTCACAGTCAGAGACAAAGCACAATATCTGAGTTGAACACAAAGAAGCTATCTTTTAAAAATATTGACTTGGAGGAAATCTGTATCCTCAGACACCTCCCTCCTTTCTTTGCTGTGTACAGAGCCCAGCACCATACTTAACACAGCACTGCCTGTGGTCTGCAGGACCCCAGCCAGGAAAACTGGGTTAAGATGGCAGCGTACACAGTGTGCACATAGGCAGGTAGAGACCCTCATTTTAGGGCGATACCTGTTTTACAGGATCATTGTGTAGCTGAGCTTTTAAAATGTGTGCCAGTAAAAATGACAGGAAATGCTCTTTTAGTTAACTCAGGATGTCTTTCAATTTTCTGTTGTTCCACTTTTGTCATCTGAGTTATTGCTTATCATTATTAAGGGACTTTAGGGTGGTCAGTGAGGTGCATACGTATCTGACGGACGTTTGAGGCGAAATGCTTCAGGATGAACGAAAATGTCTGCAGTAAAAGCAAACGGTTAGAATGAGTTACAGTGACTGATGTGTTATTTCAAAATCCAAGGGAATGTGAGTGGTCAATTAGTATATATGGCAAATGTATTCAAAGAGCAAAACCCAGCAACTAAACGAGAACGTTAGCAGTGTAGTCATTGTGATTCCTAGAGTGTCTGCGTATTTAAAATGTTTATTAAATCACTGCTCTTTTATCCCTCTAAATGCCAATTTCAAAGAAATATCTGGGCATTGTCGACTTTCTGTCCATAGAGAAAACCACCAAGATTCATAAAATACATCACCTGCATATGTGTTTTTTAAATGCCCAGGGGATATGGAACAATTAGGCAGAGAACTGCATTGTGGGCTCTTCTCCACTCCTTTCCCCCTTTTATATCCCCCTTCAGAAAGTATGATACCTGATCTCTGTGTTTAGCGGGCTGAGGATTTTTTGTATTTGTACAATATAATGTCTGGCCTTCCCCCTGACCTGCTGGTGTATTTTTGGTCTCATTAGTAGTCAGGGAGATGCCTTAGTGCATCCGGTGCTGCGAGTCAGAGATGAGAAACACTACAACAGCGAGAGGGAGAGTGCACGAGAGGATATTAGGAGAGAGGCTTGTCTCCAAGATATGGAAGGACGTGAGAAATGACAGGACTGCAAGCTTTGTATGTAGGAGCCTGGCAGGGCGGGGGAGTGCAAGGTGAGCCAAGTGGATTCTCAGAAAAGGAGGAAGGCCATAGAGGAGCTAAAGGTGATTAGAGGGGGATATTGATTCCGTATTCTGCCAGAGATTTAAGCAGGCATGCGAGGAATCTGCACCATGGCTGGCAAAGGAGACCGCTGCCTCCTGTAACCAGACACGCAGGCTCTCCAGGAGCCTGGGGAGAGAGCCGAGAAGAAAGGGGGCAGTGTGGTCTAGGAAAATTCAACTTGTCGCTGATTTGTGCCTGATGCTTGCTGTCCGTCAGCAGCCTCCCTTACAATCTTTTTTTCTCTCCCTTTTTTTCTTGCCTTCTCCTTCACTGAAGCCTAGGGGAGCCAGTAAAGATTAAATGTGCTTTCTCAAAGGCAGCCACTTCATGCTGCTATATCGAAAGGGCCATTATTATTTTTATTTTTAATAGTAAAAGAAAACGGGGGAGAGGTAGGTTGAGAGAGGGGGGAGAGAGAGACAGACTAGGTAGGATGGTGACGGACTAGCCTTCCCGAGAGGAAAAGGAAGAGGGAAGGGAAGGAAAAAGGAGAGACCCTGAGCTGAGCTGAGGATGGTGCCTGAGAAGAGTCCACCGAGGTGAGAAAAGAAGTCTTGAAGACAGGGGTGGGGGTGGGGATGCTGAGTAGAGCCTGTGCAGCGGGGAAACAGGCAGCATTTGGCTGTCGCGCTGGTGTGATTCTGTTTCGAAGAGGGGAAATGATGGGGGAGAGACTGGCGCTTTACCAGGTTTAGCTGCATCTGGAAATATGTACAAAATACTTAGCATTTTATTAAGTGAGGCCCCCTCTAAGTGTCTTCCTTGAGGGGCTGCTTTGTCATTCTCTTTGACTAGCCAGCCATCTACCTTGCTCAGACTGGAATAAAAGAAGAAAGAAAAAAAAAAGAAGGGAGAAAGAAAAAGGGAAGAAAAAATTTAAAGAGTCATCTCCCCACCCACTTCCCCTCCTTTTCGTTTCATTTTTGGACGCGTCACTGGAGCCAGCGGTCTTCACGTAGAGAAGCTCGGCGTCCGGGCGGATGGGGGAGGCGACCATCAGGTACATTGCCGGCAGCTGCCCGCGAAGATGGAGGGGGACTGTGCTTCAGATTCCGCCGAAATACTGGCGAAATGCTGCCCAGGCCCGGCGGCGGGCGAGGCGGGGAGCGGCGTCTCCCGCGTGCCCCCACCCTCCCCGCTTCGCGTCTGCCGACTGACAGTCCGGCGCTGGCGGCGTCCGGGACTTGGCCTTGGCCTCCGCGGGGCAGCTGCAGCCCAGGAAGCCCGTGCGCCGGCCTGGCCAAGTGCACGCGCAAGAAGAGGACGAACATTTCTTAAAGCAGCTCTGAGGGGTTTCATTCTTTAGTTAAAATAAAAATAATGACTGCATATTCTCAAAATCTGGTCAGTCCCAGCCCTTCCCACCACTCCCACTACAACTGCCCCTTTTCCTCCCTCTCCGGCCGAAGCCTAAGGGCAGAGTCGCGCTCCCCAGACGCGGCGCGCCGCTGCGGCCCCCGCCCCCGCCCGCACCCGCGCCCGCGCCCGCGCCCCGCTGCAACGCCGCGCCCGGCTAGCGCCCGGAGCTCGCGCTCCCGGCTCGGACGCTGCGACCGAGGCGGCAGCCCGCTCCTCTTCCAGCCGGGTGAGTGTGAAACGCCGTTCGTATTTACACTTTTGCAGCTTCCAAGTACTACTTCTTGGTCGTCTTCTAACAACCTGAATTCTGTAAGTCTGTCTGTGGCATGCTTCCCCGGGGGGAAAGACGCCTCGTTTTCTTCAGTCGTTTCTGCTAGTTGTAAATTAAATCTTGGAAGAGACGCTTGATCAGACCATGGTTTTTAAAACATGACATTTCTGAGTCTATTCGAATTATTTTCCATTTCAGTAAACAATTTTCCCCAAAGCTGTAAAGAGTTTTCTCTGATGTAGTCACGACTGTATGTTCAGGTATGTATATGTGGCCAGAGACATTGCGTGTGTGAGTGTGTGTGTGTGTGTGTGTGCATTCCCACTACAGTGAGGTGGTGTCTAAATCTTGTGAACCAAAGGGAGCTGAGACAGTAAGGGAGTACCCTGCCACCTGTTTGTTGCCTTTTAATCATGAAGCTAGAATAGAAATTGCCTGTCATTCTTCTTCTGCTTTGTTTTGTCTCAAGAAAGAACAATTTGTGGCGCTCCTCTCAATCCCTGAGACCCTAACTTGTGATGTTTACCATTTAAATCCACGGGTTAGGCTCTTGGGAGCTGTGAGTGGTGCTTTAACATCCTGGAAATTTGGTGGAACTTTTTTCTTCTTTAAAGCAAAGACAAAAGAAAAGAAAGTTTGTCTGAAGTGATGGAGTGCATCTCTGAGGTTTTCATTGTTGGATGGGATCAGGTGATCGGGAAGTGGCAGCTTCTGGATTTCGGTTAAAGTAAGCCCACATTCTGTTACAATAGCATTCTGGCTGCTGTGTGTGTGTGTGGGTATCGCTGACGCCCGAGACTTGCGGAAACTCCTCTTCCAGGGTCTCTTCCTTGAGAGCAGCGTGCAGTACTATCGAAGCATAGCAAGAACAGCTCAGTGCCTGGTGCTTGACCTCAGAACGGATCAGCTGAAGTCCCAGCATGCCCTATGATTCCAACTTTTAAACTCAACAGTTGATCTTAAAATTGTGCCTAATTAAAACGGGCGTGTGGACATATTGTATATTCAGTGCCCACACATGTGTAGCATATATGGCTAGATGATGAACACAGACACAGATAGGGGCGAACCAACAGTTCGGCTTAAAATATCGATAAGCTAAAAATTTTACTCTTGTTATTCTAGATGAAGGATGGAATTCATGGTATTAATAAAGACTAAATTTCTATTCCTTCGCAAGATCTTAAATAAAATAAAAGGAGTGAAATAGCCTCTTGCTTGGCATCTACTTAAAACTGCCATACACAATGAATTTAAAAGTAAAAGGGATCGGATATATATTCTCTCTTTTTTTTCTCTCTTTATATATATATTATGTATTTTACCATATATATATGAGAAATAACAGCACACACAAAAAATTACTGTGTCCTTCAGGAGGAACTATGTCTATTACTCTTTGTTTAAAAATTAGAAAAAAATTGTCAGGATTGAAATTTAATCCAATGTAGTTATTTATAACACCAGACTATATGTTTAAAAATTATCTTATTTTAAGGTAATTGTTAGGATTACATGCTTTGTAGTTTTCTGAAAATGGAACATTTTTGTAACAGAATAATTTCAGTGATTTAGATCTATCTCAGAGTTAGAGAAAAGAAATAGCAATTTACCTTTCCTTTGTTGTGAAAAATTCCAATATACAATTCCATTCAAACAATTTTAGTATTCTTGGGCCAACATTTGTCTTCTATTATGGGAAAATACCTAAATCAATCCCGTCTTCAAATGTTTTTTTCATTTAAAGGTTTTATATTGGTTGTAACCTTGTTTTATGCATATAGTCAAAGGTTAAGGAAGCTCTTCTTTCCTTGTTGTTTTCTTTAAGTACTCATTGCAATTTTAGTCATTGACTTCAGGTCATAGTCAAGAAACTGTTTTGTCTCAGAAAACTGAATTGAGAAGATGAACTGTGGAACAATTGCACCATGCCTTTTGTTGAAACCTTTAGTGTACTTGTAATATTTAAATATTACTCTCCAGCCTTTGATAGTCAGAATGTCTTTCAAAAAAAAGTTATTTCATTTTCAAGTCATTTTTTGGCTTCTATAGATTGGATTAATTTATTTACCCCATCTTAGCTGATGTGTATGCATAAGTATTTGGAAATGAAAAGACATCTATTTAACTTATGGATATATATTGCCACACGATTCATATCAAATATTTGTAAAACATTTGGTGCTTTTTGAAGTCAAAATATATCTGCAGTTAATTTTATGAAAATGTATGCACGGGTCAATAAAAACCTGTTAGATAAAATTCTTCTGTGATTTTTAATAACAAGGTAGTAATTTAATACAAGTGATAGTTTGTATTCCAAGGCATTCTATCAGTTTTTCACATGTTTTCAAGTGGTTTGCTCATGTTCTGAGGTTGCTATCATACAACTGATCACTCAGGCATTTAGGAGTGCGTAACGACACACACGATTTTCTATTGCAGCATGGAACTGCTTCAGTGTAAGATAGGTTTCTCAACACCCCTTCTTCCTCACTGAGCCCATCAGTGAAGTTCAGTGAAATGAATAACATAATTGGTGGTTGGTTCAATCACTACCAGTCTAGACTAGCCCAGACGCATCAATTAGAGGGGGCTGTCTTTTAAAGGGAGAGTGCAACCGAAACAAGCAGGGCATTATTGATACCGATCTTTAAAAGTGCAAATCCAGCTTGGCAGATAAAAAAAATAAGGCGGGGAATTTGGGGGTGGGGTGCATTGCAGGAAGAAAAGAAAAAGAAAGAAGTGAACTGGAGCTTTGGGACACAGAAAGACAGGAAGCTGAGAGAAAAAGAGGGGATAATGAGTGAAATGCAATGCAGCACCTCCTTGGAACACAGTTACAATTCAGTTCACAGGGCATACTGGTTCACCATATTTTTAACCAGATTCTCTTGTCCCCTTTCTTCTTTTATTCCTTTTTTTGCCCGTTTCCTAAGAAGGAACAGCTCAAAAACAATGCAGTTGGAAATTTAGGAAGCTCTAGTAAGAATAAAGCCAAGTTATATCAACCACCCAAAACTCCTTTTGCAACATTTTTCTCTAAAAAAAAAAAAAACCACAAAAAAATGTTTATTTTTGAATTTCTAATCCCACCTTTAAAAAAATCAACTGTACTAATGAACAATACTCATTTTAAAACCAGCAACTGGGAACTAACCCTATGGGCAAGACACATTTAGGTAAACAGTCTATAGTTTTCTACCGAATACAGTAAAATTATGAAGAATGGAACAAAGGCTTTGGTGACTTGTTGGGGTGGGGGGTGGTTGATGGATAGAAGAGGATTTAGAAAGCATTAGGAATATATCAAGCCCCAGGGAAAGAAAATGTTTAATTGGTATTAATTAAAACACTGCTAATATATTCTAATAAAATCAAATTTAACATTCTAAACTAATCCGCTTGGTATGTCAAAGGAAAAGAAAAGTATTATCTTATTTGCATCTCTGCAATTCAAATGCATTTGCTCATTCAGCAGAATTAATTTTTATCACCAGCCTGTTTAATCTCCTCACAGATTTAGTCAAACTTATTCTTTCAAACTAAGAGGATCAAGGTAGGGAATCCATAAAGGTATTGGGAAGACTAGTGACTACTATGTTCTTTTCTCTTCCTTTACTATAATGAGGTGCGGGGAAAATGGTGAGGTTGCAGTGAGAATGATGAATGGTTATTTTTTCCTGTCTTTCTCTGCTACCTTCCAGGTTCTTTAGGAATTTCACTTGCCAAGTTATAAAAGTGGCATTTATTTACATGGCTGATGTTGGTGTGTTGATTAATATCTAATTTATGTCTAATTTCAGAATCTATTTTATTACAAATTCCTAATGAAAAAGGCTCTCAAACCAGAAACTAATTACCTTTCCTCAATTAGTTTCAACTGTAATCCTTCTAAATGCAAGTGGGGAGGTGAATGTAAAATTTTACTCACTTAGAGCTGAATTCTTTGTTTTATTTTTAAGTTAAAATTTCTACAGGAAAATTCACACTTTCATGAAATGGCAAGTTTTGTGCTCTTTATTGTTGAACTCTCACAGTGGATAAAATTGTCCCACAATGACATCATGGCCAAAATGTTTCTCCTCTCATTAGTCTCCCATGACCATGATATCATATGTAAATATGTGTCTAACACCAAAAATAAATGGGCCAAATATATTCAGGACCACATTTGTATATTTCAAAGTGAGCAATTCTGCACACTCTCGGGGAGATGTGAACCACTTACTCAACTACGGACGATCCTGCCTTTTTGCTCCGTTGCCTTTTTCAGTTCTTCAACGTAAAAGAGCAATTGCAGTTCAGTTTCAGATGTATTGTTCTATAATCCAGGCAATAAATGCTAATTAGTAATGCTCAAGGATCCAACTACTCAGAGTAATTATCATAATTTACTTCTTCCTTGTTAAAGACATTCCTTGCTGATTAAAAAAAAATTAAATTGTTGTTTTGCCATTGCACTGCAGTGGAAATACCCTGGAAAGGTGTTTAAGGTAGGGTCACATATCGTTCTGGATTCATTCGAAGTCACCAACATGTGCCTCTTAGCTTATTCCAAATGGAATTGCAACTTAATTTCTAAAAAAGGAATTCATGTAAATACATAAAGTTTTGCATGTGCACCAGTAATGTATGATTTTATTTTCCAAACCTCAAGGCTCCTCCTTCTTGGCCCATCCCCTTTCTAAAATCACTTACTGAGCAGAACAAAGGAAACTGCTAACTATAGAGGCATCATTGTGAACAGCAACAGCATGATAAAGTATGTGATATGACAACATATTTCATTGCACAAAAGTGCAACTAATTAAATAATTAAACAGTAACCCTAATTAGCAGACAGATCTTTAAGGAGGAATCAAGAAAATGGATCCAATCAACTTGAATAATATGCTCCATTCTCCAATGTTAGGAATATATATTTGGTTATTTGATGATTGGTTAATTTATACAGAAAGATGAGGACAAAAGCCTGCTTCACAAAATGGAGATTTGATCTGGTATCCTCCTTAGGACAAATCATACATTTTATAAGAATTGAACTTAATGTAAGCCTCTCTCTTTTCAATCAGATATAATCTGTCATTCACTTGCATATTTCTCTTTTATCAGTTGATCTAAAGAATGGTCTATAAATTGTAAACCCCTTAGTTTTTCACATCATTGCTGCAGAATATATATGAAGCCTCCTCCACATTTTCAGATGAGGTTCATGTCAAAGAATGTTAGTTATTGCTTGAAGTAAATAAGAATACTGTGCACAGAAGGAACAGGATAAAAACCATGCCGAATATTATATTCGATGGAGCCAGGCCCCTTGGCTTTATCGAGGTTATAGTCTCAGGGCTCATTGTCCATGGGTCCTTTAAGGGACAACTTCAGCTTTTACTTGAAGGTTGTAAGCACATTAGAGGAGTCATTCTCTTTGGAAACTATACAGAAGGAGCCACCTGCAAAATGTTGATGCTCTTATTGAAATCTCAAGTGGAATCAGCTTTCAAAAAATTAGATATTAGATGCATCCGATATAATTTGCAATGTGTAATTATACTAATGTGCATCTAGTTATATGTTGCTTTACATGTTGCCTATTTGAGATTTTTTTTTCCTTTGGCATTTCTCATCATTTGACATGTCTACAGAGTAGAATGTTTTTCAAGTGAACTTTTAAAAAATTTCTTGTTAATTAATATAAGAATAAAAGGACTCTATACTCTGTGTTCTCATACAAGAATGAGTGTGTGTAACCTAGATGTTGGCAATTAATCATGTCTAAAAAGGTTATCATTGTGGATACTTTTGCATTATTTATAAAATATATGCTTTTTTAATATTAATCCTAACTTTGGATAACTTAAAGTTATGGAGAATATTAGGATAGTAAGTATTATTCATAAGAAATCTATTTCCTTTATTAAAATAATGAGATAAAATGCCAGGAAAATGGCCTTTGGCAGAGAGAATACTTTTAATTTAATCAAGTTAATCAAAATCATAACAATAATAAACACCTTCTTTCCCAACTTTTTTCATTTTGCATGGCACATGAAGAATAACAGAAACTGTGCCTTAGGTCACATGTGCACCAACATCAACTTCCCTTTTGGTGGCTCGGTGTGGTGGTTCCTTGGACTGCAGCTCCCTCACCATAGAGCTGACGCCTGCGTATTTAGCTACTGAGGAGAAATCCAGGCAGAGCAATAGCAAGTTGACTGGCAATTGACACTTGCTATGTGCTCAGTAGGTGACAATGCTCTTGATGCAAATTTGGAGAATCATCATAATCAGATCACAGAGGGACCCTGGGCAAACCAATGCAAGGGTCCCATTTATGCTTATGTGTTCAGGAGACAAAAAGAATTCCAAAGGAAGCTCATGTTGAGATGATACAAGCTATTACTCAGTCCAATTAAGCGGACTTAAGCACCAAAGATGGTTGAGTTGTTAATCATTTGATTCATATAGTGGTTCACATATTTATACTATTTATTCTTCAAACTTATTTAAAAATGGGGCCCATATTATAAAAGAGACATTTATATGGGCTATATTATGATACACCAAAACAATACATTGGTTTACTTTTCATCTGGTCTTTCTATTATTAAGCTACCCAAAAAAGTCACACACAAAAATAGGTGAAACATCTTTCCTTAACGCAATAGCATTTAAATTTATTCACAAATGTCTTAAACACCTGTAGCAAAAGATTGCACCCTACCCTCCCACTCCATGCTTACAAAATAATGAATTCTAAAATCTGTAAAATGTATATTTTATTTAATTAGTCATCTAGGATCAGTTATTGCATGCTTGGTCAGAACAGAAAAATAAAATACCTATTAACAATATGTAACAGTAGGGTTATTTTACAGGTTTCGGGGGGAAAGTTTACTATACCTGCCATCTAGAGAGCCAACATCTTTAATGCATTCAAAGTGTTTAGGGCGAAAAGCAATGATATGTGGTAGCATATCCCTTTTGGTGTACCTAACTCATTATGCACCTTCATTGTGCTAGCTTAATGAAGAGGCTGACAATAAAGGGTTTAGTTCAATTAAAATCCACCTGCAAAGTGTATTTCATTCATAACATCTTTTGTATAATAAAAGAAACATTAATACAGCTCTTTCCAAACATCCTTGTCTGTAAAATGAGTGGGTTGGATTAGTTGGTCTCTAAATTCTTTTACAGCTCTAAGAATTTTTGAAGCTATTCTAAAGTAGGGTCTGTTTATACCAACAGTTGTCTTTTAAAGTTATATTTGATTCCACCTCCAGGTACTGTATTTACTAACATGTTGTTTGTCTTGATGTTAAAACAGTCAAGTTCATTTTTAGGAAGGGCAGTGACAGAAAAGAGGGACAGCTGAAGAATGAAAAATGCTACACATTGAGAGAAGGAAATTCTTGATATGAGTTCTAAATCCATTTCCTTCAACATGAACATAGAAGAAACCCAGACAACACCTGCCTTTCTATTTTAAGACCATATTTTTTTAGTTCTTATGTCTTCATTTAATTTCTTGCTGTATGGTTTGTTTTTTCCCATTGGGTTGACATCTTTGAGTTTCCCGTTTCCCTCTCCACTTCATTTATCTGAGTCATGTTAATATTCCCTTCAAAAGCCTACAGTAGTTATGTTAACACACCACATTTTCAAAATTAAATCTTAATATGTTCAAAACCTCCTGAAATTTGCTCCATCCCATTTTCTAAAACAACTTAAATATGTAATCTGTTTTTGAATTAAGCAAGCCTGTTTCCCCTGGCTTCCAAGTCTTTGAATTTGCTCACGTGCTGCTTTCCTCTCTGCACACTCTATCCCTCTGCTCCATTGCAGAAACCTTTCTTTTCTTTCTGGCTTTCTCTCCCTCCCTCCTCCTTCATTCTTTCTCTGTCTCTTTTTTTTTTTTCAGCCTCCCTCCCTCCCTCCCTCCCTCCTCCCCTACCTTCCTTCCTTCCTGCCTTACTCCCTTCCTTCCTGCCTGCCTTCCTTTTGTTCTTCTATTGGGCACCATGTGTCATGCTCTGAGCCAAGCACTAGAAATACAAATCAAAGAATTTCTAGCAATTCTAGTGACTTCACTCACTCCTGTATTGCTAAGCACTTACTTATATATCCACAATTGTGTTATTTTGCATTTAGTCTTTAGATATTAGAATATGTCCTAAGTGTCCTGTGTTCTCTTGTTGTTTTCCTGTGTGTCCTATTTTAGTAAGTTTCCTGTTGGATAAAGATGAAGCTTTCCTTACGGGGCATTTTCTCCCAGAGTGATTAGCGTGGTGCCCTCACACACGCTCAAGCAACGCTGTTGCTCCACTGATTCTTGAACGAGGTGAACAATAAGAAAGAGCTACATTTTTCTGGTGATGCAACATTTCACTTGTAGTTAGAAATAACATGGTCCTAAAGTATCATTACACGTATTTATTTTTATTGAAGAGTCAGTGTGATAACTTTCTGTGACACGTTCTGAATTTTTTTAGTTGTGTTGATGTTCCTTTCAGCTGGTCCTTTAGCCTCCCCCAGGAATGTCTCCCCAGCGAAAGGGCAGAGACTGAGGTAAGAGCTGCGCCAGTGGATGCTCCAGCCAGCGCTGAAGTTCAAACACAGCCATCACCTGAAGACCACCCTCCTGCTCAGCAACACACCCAGATGCAGTTGCCGCCCCTAGAACTCTCACAACAATGGCTTTTCTTTTTTCCCAAGAAACAGAGAAACTTAATAATGTCATCTAGACTTTTAATGAGCCAAAGACTTTTCCTTCCTCATTTGTATTCTTCTGCTTGCATTTAAATTTAGTGTGATATTCATTTTTAAAAATTCTTCCTAATATAAATATGCTTATTAATCACTAATTTTTAAAATGGAAAATTGCACAAATGTGTTAATGTTTTAAGGATCAAGATTAGTGCTGTAAGTAGCTTAATTTTTAGCCACAGAATTTGATCTTAAGAATGACCTCAGGACGATAAAGCACTCCTGAAATAACAAAGTGGTCAGAGGCAATCCAAAAGATGAAGTACGGGTGGAAAGTTATAGAGCAGTGTAGAAATATCACATGATACCATGTGACACCAGCCCCTCAACCATTCTTTTTAATTGGCAAGCTACATTCTGTGAGATATAGTCACTGCCTCTAAAGAGTTTAAATCTGGTCAGATGAGGTACATAAACTTTTGAAAAGATAAGTAACAAAGTGGGTCAATTGATGGAAAGACCAAAACCAAAACAAAATAAATGATTTGAACAAGGAGCTCCGAAGAGTTCAGCATAAGCTGGATAATACTGGTCTGTTTAGGGAAGAAAGTTCCCCTAAGGAGGAAATTATAAGCTGGATCTTAAAGGATGTTTAAAAATTAGATAAATGGAAAGAAAGGAGAAAATGGAGCCTTTTATTTTTTAAAGATTTTATTTATTTATTTTTAGAGAGAGGGGAAGGGAGGGAGAAAGAGAGGGGGAGAAACATCCATGTGTGGTTGCCTCTCATATGCCCTCCACTGGGGACCTGGCCTGCAACCCAGGCATGTGCCCTGACTGGGAATCCAACCAGTGACCTTTTAGTTAGCAGGCCGGCACTCAATCCACTGTGCCACACCAGTCAGCGCTGGAGTCTTTTAGATAGAGGCATTTTTGTGTGAGCAAAGCCATGGAGGAAGTAATCTACAGGGTGAGTTTAGGGAATTCTGAATACACGCATCTAGTTGACTTCCCTCCAGATACTTAATGCCACTGTGTATATACATATATGGTAAAGACTCCCCATGCACACGTCCTTCTCTCACACCAGGTGTGGCCTGGAATCATAATTTTATTTCTTGGCCATTAAAGCAAATGAGAGAGACTGGTAATAATATATGAACTTGTAATTTTTCTGTTAAATTAATAGTAGTTGGTATTTATTGAATCATCACTATATGTTGAACATTTTATATATTCACTCAAACCTCACAACAATCCTGTAAAATAAGTATTACCTCCATTTTATAGATGACAAAAGTGAGGTTTAATGAGATAGTAACTTGACCAACTGCCACATGTAGGGACACATTCAGAATTGCAACTGCAAAGCTCATGATCTAAGGCAACGGTTTTCAGTCCATGTGCTGCAGTTTTTCAAACGTGCAACACCTGTCTTGGTCAGTCAGGAGCACTGACCTCTTTTGCCTTAGATGGTCAAATAAAAAGAAATGACAACAGCCAAAACAACAACAGACATCTGATGTGAATGAATCAAAAATTATACCTTTTTTAGTCAGATTGGCACAAAACATATTTTTTGGAGTGCTGCAGAATTTTAGTAATTAGTTTATATGTGCCATGAGATGAAAAAAAGGTAAAAATTGCTGATCTAAGGCATCAAGTTGCAATATTGCAATCATTATATTACCACTTCTGTATTGCTTGATATTTTTTGTGGTAAACAAAGAGCTCTTTCATTTAATTATCCCCTCAAATTCTCAGATTTCTGGTTAAATTACCCTAGAGTGATAGAATGTATTTTCCTCATAGAAAATGGAAAATATCAAGGAATAAAGATCATCAGTATTTTAGGCTTTTTTTTTGACAGACTTTAATGATATTCATCAATTTGGTCTGCATGAAGTCTCAAATTCTTGAAAAGTAAAAAATGGGATGAGGGAGCTTAAGGGTTATCTAATGCAATGACTTCTTCTAGAGATGAGATAAATTCATGAGGTCAGGGTGACGATGGAGAGCACACGTCTGAGTGTGGCTGAGCTAGTTCCAGAGACCAGGGCCCTCGGTCTAACCTCAGAGGCTCTTGAAATACTTCATCTTGCCTAAATAAAGCATGAACTTGAATTTGATTCATCAAAACATTTGTCTGGGTGATCTGGGAGCATTGTACCTAGTAGATTGCTTCAATTTTGTGTCTCTTTGGCTTGCTGTGTTAATGTGAAAAAATAGCTCACCGTGAACTAACATCTTTAGATCCAGAAATAGTCATGGCCCGACTCCCCAAAACACACAATGGCCCAAGATATTTTGTACCATGTCTTCAATGATATTCTTAAGTTATTTGGAATTCTTAGTTCAACTAAACAAATAATATATCCTGAATATTTTCTTAACCTATTTTTGTGTACAATATGTATTTATAAGTGCTTATGCATGAATATTTATACATGACTGTTTCAATCATCCATATATTTTTGAAAATATCAATGGTTATTTGTTGTTTAATCATCATTTATCCATGTATCAACTCAAGAATACTTCAGCCATAGAAAGCTAGAGCTGAGGAAACCTCACTCTTCTTTACCAGCCCATTTGCATTTACTTGGTATGTAGTGAAGACTGATAACGTGGTCAGCTGGAGAACACAGAGATTCAAAACACACTTCTGTCCTGAAGGAGTCAGTGAAGCTGGGTTTCCTTCAAAACAAACGTCTGGGCACTTGGACGTGCCTGATATTGAGTGTTGTCCATTCCCACTTAGACCTCTGGCACTGTCAGACTTGGGTGTCCTCATGGCCTGGTTGTCAGGGTTCAAGGTGATCATTGGCCATATCTCACACAGTTCTGATTAAGTGAGTTCACAAAGTAACAGGGTTTTTTAAAACAAAATCCAAGCACTAAATGTGACTTTGTTGACATTTTATGAGACTTTGTTGTATGTCCTCTGAACCCCAATAAAAGCAATATTGCATCCGCTGTGAACTTGTGTTGCTTTCTTGGAAGAAGATGCTCTCATCATTTGTTTGTTTTCACTAGTGTATGTCAAAGCTAGCCTGAGACTCCAGGAAGAGCAAATAGTCTGATATGATAAGAAATTTTTAATGTAGACAATTTCTAAATGACCCCATGTGGCCTTTGAAGAAATGTCACTATCATCTACCTGGGTCAGAAACCAAGGCATGATGCTTGTCTTGTCTCTTGTCACCTGTCATGGCCAATCAGGGTGATCCTATTGACTTTGACATCTTCCTGTTTTCAAATAAGCTGACTCTGCACCATCTATGTGACTATAGTTAAAACAATCCTCACTTCTCATCTGAACTCCTGCATCCCACCTCCTGCTTCCCTCCATGCTGCCAAGTGGCAACCAGAGAAATTTCTCTAAACCACAAATATCATCATGTCATTCACACTTTCAAACTTTTTATTAGCTCCCCATTAGCCTTGAAATATCATGACACCTAAAGCCTTTCATATGCTAGATCCTGGCTCAGCATCCCTCTCTGGACAAATCAAGTCCTTTTCCCCACTCACTTGTCTATGTTGTAGATATACACATTCGCTGTTTCTTAATGTTCTGGGTTTGTTTGTTTATCTTTATTGCATTTTTTCTATTACCAAGTAGTCCCCTCGTACCCCCTCCCCCCAGCAATCACCACACTGTTGTCCATGTCCTTTCATGAGTCCTTTTTCCTTTTGCTCAATCCCTCCAGCCCCTAACCTCCCCCACCCCACCAACTAGCTGTCATCTGCTCTCCATCTATCTGTCTTTGTTTTGCTTGTTAGATCAGTTTGTTCATTAGATTCTACATATGGGTGAAATCATATGGTATTATTCTGTTTATATTCTGGGTTTTCGCACACACCAAAACCTTCTGTTCAGTATCTTCTCTGTTCCCCTTTCCAGACTCCATATGTTGCCCTTCAGGCCTCATCCTGGAAGTCACTTCCTCTTGGAAACCTTTGCCTCAACCACCCTACTGTTACCCCCAAGGTTACAGCTTCTTTCCTCTGTGCTTTCAGTGTCCTGTGCCTACCTCACATTAGCACTGACCACCCATATTATAACTTACATGTCAGTCTCCCCCATTTGAATATGTGATTCTAGAGATGCTTCGTTCAGTGGGGCAGCCACTCTCCATATGTGGCTACTTCAATTTAAATTAATAACATTAAATGCAATTAAAAATTCAATTTCTCAGGGCCACTGGCCACATCTTAAGTGTCCAGTAGCCACATGTGACTGGAAGTTACCCTCTTGAACAGCACAGATAAAGAACCGATCTATCACCAAGGAAGTTGGGCAGGACAATACTGTTTGAGAAGACAAGTACTGTGTTTCACCTGTCACTTCCTCCCCCAGGACTGCAGCCTTTCTTCGCTGGAGTTTGCCATCTGAACCACAGAGCAAAACAGTTGAGTGACTACTTTCTCAATTCTTCCAGAAATGGTATATAACTGAAACTATCCCATATGCATAGAAAGTGCATTAATTTATTACATGTAAAGAGGCCCAGATATTAGGTTCAATTCTAGCATAAAGCCCTCATTGAGAAATTCTCTGATAGTCTATCACCGTGCTTGGCACAATGTAAGTACTTTATAAGTGTTGGCTGAATAAACAAGTGACACATCTGGATAGTTAGACATTTTCTCTTATTTATTTTTACCTAGATTTGTGGAGTCATGGAGGAGACATCTCTAGATTCCAAAGGGCCTCCTCTCTAGAAGATAAGAAGATAGATGATTTTCTTACTTTCATTCCAAGAATACTTAAATTGTAGGATTACCCATTATTAAACTTTTCTCTATTTTACTACTGGCAAACAAAAATAAACAATTGAGGTGTTATTCACTGAGTAAGATCAAAGTGAAAATGATCAAAGTAGATAACTGAATTTGGTAAGGACTATTTCTTGTTAGGCATTAGCCAAAGTTCACCAAAACTGTTCATTATTTCCTGAGCTCCGACTATGCTCCAGATACTTTGTTAGGTACCAGGGATATAGGAGAGCACAATGCAAACACAAGTCTTGTGCTCACAATGAAACAACATTAATATCATTATTTCACTTTCTCTCTTTGCATTGCACCCAAAAGCAGGAGTTCTCAACCTTTGCTGCACATCATAGCCAAGTGGGAAGTTAAAAACCATACTGATACCTGTGTCCTTCCTCAAAAGACTCTGATATAATTGGTGTAGCTATGGCCTGGGAACTTTAATTTTTTTAAAGTTCCCCAGGTGATTCTAACCTGCAGCCAAAGTTGAGAGCTATTAACCTATGGGGATATAATCAGAGTGAGGTCAGAGATCAAGAGTTTTGGTACTGATAATTGATAGCATATTAGAACCAAAAACAGAAAGTTTGAAATTGTCTGTTTAGCATATCCTCATTTTACTGTTTGTTTCTTAGAATATAAGCTGATACTTAAGAAGTGCTTAGTTGTCCAGGCAAACAGCCCCCTCATGACTGAGATAAGACCTGACACCAGGTTTCTGACTTTAGCAGTGATTTTTTGGCCACCATTGAGATCCTTCTGGAAAATGGAAAATATAATTATCTTCAAATCAAGAGACAACCAACATACACTGTGGTCATAATTTTTTAAAGCAAGAATTAAATTTCGATCAATTTGTATTCCACGCACTTAATTTTTTGTGTGTAATCAAATGTGAACATTATAGATTTATTTTGGTAGAGTGTAACATTTGTTGACAATGTACAAGACGTTATATGCATGTGGTTGTGTGTGTAAAGATGTAAACAGAGAGTTCAGTCCTTCAGGAGCCCTAACCACATCCCTACAAATTCAAAAATCAATATACATATGTTCAACTCCCCAAATAACTAGGAATACCATTTTGCTTTTAAATTTGAACTACTCAATGGCATGCGTGGCAATGGAAGGAATAAACACAAGTGCACTGTGCTCCCACATCCTCTTTTCTCACTCCCCTTAGTACGTGGCATTCCCTTCAGTGTGACTTTTCACAGTACAGGTAAAAATGGCCAGTCTGTCCCTGTGAGATGTAACCACCATAAAAAAGGGAGCTCTCTTAGCTACCACCACCATGCATTTTTAGATTCTACTGATTCATCAAGAAAATCCAGGAACTATAAATCATTTAGTTCTCTCTTTATCCATATAAGACTATATAATGCCCATGTACCTTTCCATTTTTTAAGGCATCAAAAAAGACTAATGTTCACACACTTCCTTCAAAATGCATGTCAGTGTCTGAGAACCTACACAGTTGGGAAATTCTGTTATATTTCTATTCCAAATCCCTCATGCTGTCATTTAATCCCATTTTCTCTTGTTCACTGTAGAGAAAAGAACAACTGGTCTCCATTCTTTCTAAACTCAATCCCTTCAACTCCTTAAGGACACCTACCTACCTTCCAGTCTTCTCTAGAGTAAATAATATATAACAGTTCCCATCAGGAAAATGTCTCTCTTGCATTGTACATATTCACTGCCATATCACACATACTCATTCTCATCATATAACGTTCATAACCAAAACGGGCCAAGGCCAAGTGCAAAACAAACAAATGTGTCATTGTTATGAATGAAGTTACATATCCAATAATAGATACTGAATACATGGTTGTGAATGATAATCTTCTCATAATTATGTGCCAAAATTATTGTAATTTCTCTTAGAAAGTATTGGTAATCCATTGCTTTTGGAGAGGTAAATTAAAAATCCAATGAGTAGGTTTCAATTTCCTATACGTAAGTTCTCCCTGAACCCTGCTGTGGAATATTCCATTCAGCACTCCACAGCAGGAGCCTCCACTGCTTTGACAAAAATAGATACTGTACTGGAACATTCAGTCAATGGAGTAATTCAATTGTCCGAACATTCTTTTCTGCTTTGTCATTTACATTTTAATAAATCCCAAATATTGTCAAGCTGTATCCAGTTGTACCAAGTGTAGCTAATAACATGAAGTTACCAGATGCAATAAGAAAATCATAACATGCAAGCCCTGTAATGCATCAACATTTGGTTTGTGTGTATTTTTAATTTCCTGCATTTTAAGTGATACTGAAAACTAAAATAATGACTATTTAGCAAAATCTTGGTATTAACAACATTCTGCTAGGATATTCAGTCTTCACAAAGAAAGATGTGAGAGGTGGTGCTCCACTTAACTGGTCAAGGAATGCTGGCATCTGTTAACCCCAAGGATGACGCTGGGTAGTCAGCAAAATGTGGAATGGTAAATTATCATATTATTTCTATTTCTCCGCCCGTTTGCTGCCTCTACATTCAGGAGGCTCAGATAATCACATTTTGAATTCATTTGACATTTAGTGATGCCAAGATTTCAGACAAGCTAGTCCTGAAAAGGATTGTGTGTGTGTATATGTGCTTGTGTGTGTGATTATTGTTATTAACCAACATGCAAAACTTCCCTTATGCATATATTGGCCACCAACTGTTTCAACACTGACAAATTTGTCATCCCGGTTTGACAGAGCCACTGAACTTTTACAATGCTGAAGAGCTGTAATGATGGTGGTGTGAGTCTCACTCAGCATGGTGGGGATCCCTAAGTGGCAGGGATGTGCCTAGAGAGGAGAGTTCTTCAGGACAATACAATTCAGATTAATCTACTAGTAAAAAAATCACGTGGGACATGAGACTTAAACTTAGCTCTGATTATATCTTTTGTACCTAATTACTTAAGTCACTTAAGTTAGCCCATGAGAGAATTTTTCTTTAGGCATCTCCTCTCAACCCTCTGATTATTACCCTTTGGGACTTTAACCACCAGAGGACCTGGATTATTTTCTGACCACAGGTAAACTTGGTTAGTGTCAGACATGTAATAAACTCAAGGACAAAAAAGAACCACTTGTTTTTGCTGATGTTCAGAGCAGTTGCAATGCCTGACACAGGGATTGTGAGCAGCACACAGCTATCACTACAGGGGGTTACACATTGCATTGAAGAGAGTGATATCATAGAAAATGGTGCTGGGATGGAGAAAACCAAAATGTAGTGGAGTTTGACGCACAAGTGAGGTCATCACCATTTCGTATGTCCAGAGTTTTCTCTTACTCTGCCCATAGAGTACTACCAGTAGACTTAGTGGAAGAGCATGACCTAGCCAGTAGTACGAAGATCATGATACCTTGAAGACCCCTAGAAAAGGAACCTTAAAACTGTCCCATTCGCATAGAATACAAGTAGATACTTGCCCTCAGAAAGTACTGGTTACAGAATAGTTGATATGTGGTTTTGAAATGTACTCAGTGAACTTGAATTAATTAACAAATGGTCTCAATCCACTTTAAGGAGAATATTAGAAAATGCATCAGATAGTGAATGTGAAAAGGCAGAGTTAAAAGTTTTATTTTTGTGAATCAAGGTTCCCATGTTCCAGATCTCACTTCATCAATATTTGTCTTAAGTTCTGAAGTTCAGTTAGTTCTTCTGTAGAAGAAGAAATATTGTAGTTGACTAGTTCTTATTTTACAAAAATATTGAAAGTAAATATGATAAAATGTTTTTAAAACTCTTACTGTTTTTAATATACTCTCCTTATCTTTAACTTTTTAAAAATATATTTATTGATTATGCTATTACAGTTGTCCCATTCTCCCCTCTCACTCCACTCCATCCTGCCCACCCCCTCCCTCCCACATTCCCCCCCTATAGTTCATGTCCATGGGTCATATTTATAAGTTCTTTGGCTTCTACATTTCCTACACTATTCTTACCCTCCCCCTGTCTATTTTCCACCTATCATTTATGGTACTTATTCTCTGTACCTTTCCCCCCCCCTGCCCCCCCCACTCCCCTATTGACAACCCTCCATGTGATCTCCATCTCTATGGTTCTGTTCCTGTTCTAGTTGTTTGCCTAGTTTGCTCTTGTTTTTGTTTTAGGTGTTGTCGTTAATAACTGTGAGTTTGCTGTCATTTTTACTGTTCCTATTTTTGATCTTCTTTTTCTTAGGTAAGTCCCTTTAACATTTCATATGATAAGGGCTTGGTGATGATGAACTTCTTGAACTTGACCTTATCTGAGAAGCACTTTATCTTCCCTTCCATTCTAAATGATAGCTTTGCTGGATACAGTCATCTTGGATGTAGGTCCTTGCCTTTCATGACTTCAAATACTTCTTTCCAGCCCCTTCTTGCCTGTAAGGTCTCTTTGGAGAAATCAGCTGACAGTCTTATGGGAAGTCCTTTGTAGGTAACTGTGTCCTTTTCTCTTGCTGCTTCTAAGATTCTCTCCTGTTTAATCTTAGGTAATGTAATTATTATGTGCCTTGGTGTGTTCCTCCTTGGGTCCAGCTTCTTTGGGACTCTCTGAGATTCCTGGACTTCCTGGAAGTCTATTTCCTTTGCCAGATGAGGGAAGTTCTCCTTCATTATTTGTTCAAATAAGTTTTCCATTTTTTGTTCTTCCTTTTCTCCTTCTGGCACCCCTATAATTCGGATGTTGGAACGTTTCAAGATGTCCTGGAGGTTCCTAAGCCTCTCCTCATTTTTCCGAATTCTTGTTTCTTCATTCTTTTCTGGCTGGATGTTTATTTCTTCCTTCTGGTCCACACTGTTGATTTGAGTCCCAGTTTCCTTTGCATCACTATTGGTTCCCTGTACATTTTCCTTTGTTTCTCTTAGCATAGGCTTCATTTTTTCATCTGGGTTTCGAACAAATTCAACCAATTCTGTGAGCGTCTTGATAACCAGTGTTTTGAACTGTGCATCTGATAGGTTGGCTATCTCTTCCTTGCTTAGTTGTATTTTTTCTGGAGCTTTGAAGTGTTCTGTCATTTGGGCCTTTTTTTTTTTTGTCTTGGCGCGTCTGTTACTTAAGGGGCGGAGCCTTAGGTGTTCCCAGGGCGGGGCTGGATAATGCTGGTCGCTGCGCTGTGATGCTGTACGTGGGGGAGGGGCCGAGAGGGAGCAATGGCGCCAGCTCCACTCTCTGCCGGATTTCAGTCACTCCCTCTGCTACCCACAATCAAACTGGGCCCCTCTGGTGCTGGTTCCTGAGTGGGTGGGCTTGCGCACACCCCAGGCCCCCGTGGGTCTCTCCAAGGACCTCTCCTGTGAGGCTGGGAGTCTCTCCTGCTGCTGCCCCAACCCCCACGGATGTTTTCAATCAGAGGTTTGAGGCTTTATTTCCCTGCGCTGCAGCCCTGGGTTGCGAGGTCTCCTCCCACCCCCCCACCCCCCGTTTGTCCGGTTTATCTGTGCGCGAATGTGGGGCCGCAGGGTCTGCTAGTGGTCAGACTGCCTGCCCTGTTGGTCCCACACTCTGCCAGTCTCAGTCCTGCCACAGCAATGCGAGTCCTCTCTACCCTGGCTGCCCGTCTCCGCCCCTCCTACCGGTCTGGATGAATGTTTATTTTTTATTTCCTTGGTGTCGGACTTCCTTGCCGTTTGATTTTCTGTCAGTTCTGGTTGTGCGAGGAGGTGCAGTGTGTCTACCTACGCCGCCATCTTGGTTCTCTCTCCCTCTTTAACTTTTGATATTTTAATTAAATGTGTTTTGGCGTAGGTCTGTTTGGGTTCACCTCATTTGGAACTTCCTGGGCTTCTTGGGTCTGAGTATGTTTAACTCCCCAGTTTGGGGATGTTTGCAACCATCATTTCTCTTTTTAAATTTTATTTAATTTTATTTTTTAATTAAATATTTTTATTGTCGTTCAGTTACAGTTGTCCTCATTTTCTCCCCACCGCACCCCAGCCAAACCCACCTCCCTCCCCCACCTCCACCCTCCCCCTTGGTTTTGTCCATGCGTCCTTTATACTAGTTCCTGAAAACCCCTCTCCCCACTATCCCCTCCCCACTCCTCTCTGGTTATTGTTAGATTGCTCTTAACTTCAATGTCTTTGGTTATATTTTCTTTGCTTTTCTCCTTTGTTGATTAAGTTCCAGTTAAAAGTGAGATCATATGGTATTTGTCCCTCACCACCTGGCTTATTTCACTTAGCATAATGCTCTCTAGTTCCATCCATGCTGTCCCAAGGGTATAAGCTTCTTCCTTCTCTCTGCTGTGTAGTATTCCATTGTGTAAATGTACATAGTTTTTTGATCCTGGTGGGAACTTAGGTTGCTTCAAGTACTTGGCTATTGTAAATTGTGCTGCTATGAACATTGGGGTGCATAGGTTCTTTTGGAATGGTGTTTCAGGGTTCTTAGGGTGTAATCCCAGCAGTGGAATTGCTGGGTCAAAAGGCAGTTTCATTTTTAGTTTTCTGAGGAAATTCCATACTGTTTTCCACAGTGGCCTCACCAGTCTGCATTCCCACCAACAATGTACTAGGGTTCCCTTTTCTCCGCATCCTCTCCAACATTTGTTTGTTGATTTGTTTATGTTGGCCACTGTGACTGGTGTGAGGTGGCACCTCATTGTGGTTTTAATTTGCATCTCTCTGATGGCTAGTGGTGCTGAGCATCTTTTCATATGTCTCTGGGCCCTCTGTATGTCTTCCTTGGAGAAGCGTCTGTTTAAGTCCTTTACCCATTTTTTAATGCAGCCATTATTTCTACAAATCCAAAACTTTCTCTCTCTCTCTCCTCCCTTCTTTAAGCACCTTATGCTATATTCACTTTTTAAATTCTTTTTTTTTCTTTTTGCTACTTTCATTGGGTGAGTTGCAGTGTCTTGCTGGAGACTTGCTGATCCTTTCTTCATCTAGTCTGTTGTTGAACACCTCTATTGTATTTTAAGTTCATTTATTTTTATTTTTTGTTTTGTTCTTTTTAGCTCTGTGACTTCTGTTTGGCACTTTCTTATATTTTCCGTCATTTTTTTGAAGTTCTTACTATGTTTATCCATTCTTCTCCCCAGTTTGGTGGGTATCATTATGACTACTACTTTGATCTCCTTATCAGATAAATTACTTATCTCCATTTCATTAAGGTTTTTCTCCCTGAAGTTTTATTTTATTCTTTCACGTGGAACATATTCCCTTGTCTTCTCATTTTGTTTGACTCTCTGTGTGGGTTTCTATATAGCAGCAGATGGACCAGACGTTCCTTCCAGGCTCATGGGCTTGGCCCCATGTTGGGGGAAGCCTGTCCTGCAGCCCCGCCCCAGATCTTTGCTGTCTCTCCCAACATCCCTGCTTTTCCAAGCAGCCCATTACATTTTCATGGCTCTCTGCAGTTGAGAATGTGCCAACACCTGTCTGCATCTCTAAGGGGAGAATATCAGCACATAGATTTAGGCCGTTTGGAAGCCAGATCTTCAGACAGCAGCTTTGCATGCTACATAAATATGTACAGTGCTGTGAGACTGCAAGTGTTACCCTTACTGGCCAGGCGATCCGGCAATATCCCCTGGGTGGCAGTTGCAAAAGATGGGGCTCCAGATGAAAGTACAGGTGTGGACAATATTAGGCTTACAGTTATAATACAAATAAGTATTACAATAATGAATAAATAAAGATATAAGCATAAACTGTTTTGCATACTCACAACTATGCACTTACTTTTGCTTACTCTTGTATAATCTATTTTCTGGGAGATGTCAATGGGCTGGAGCAAGGAGAGGGCAGAACCAAGGTGGTGTGCACAGCCTGTATTCCTTAAAAACAGCTCCAGAGGCCACAAGGGGTATGCTAAAATTGAAGCCTTCCTTCAGGCCAAAGCTCCAGGATAAGCAAATAGGCTTCCTTTACAGAAAGACTGAGAAGTGTGCCAAAGCCTGCTGTCTGCATAGTGCCCTGGGGCTGGCAGCTTGCCAAAAATCACCTCTCTGTCTGGCTGATTGCCAAAGTCTTATGAGACCCTGGAATACAAGACCCCCTGGGCACTAGAGCCAGGTGATCAAAGTTATATACCATTGGTTTTTAACTACCCACTTTAATAGAGAAGAGTAGGAATAGAGATGTTATAAAAAAAATTAATACAGTTTTTCAGAATGCACTTTTGAAGTATGCTTCAGCCAATTTCTCTTTGGCTTCAAGATCTATAAACTCTCAAAAATGAAGAAACCATACATAGAAGCTATCTGGTCTATCTTTTGATTGAATTTTCTCTGCTAGACTATACAATGCACCACCTTGTGGGTCAGCAATTCCATCTTTGGACAAACAGATAGTTTAAATACTTTTTCTTTATGTTGAATCACAAGAGATCCTTCCATCATTCCTAATTTTACCTACAGATCACACAGCGTAAGTCCAATCTCTTCTCCTTATTAGTCCTAAAGGTATTTAAAATAAGAAGCCATGTTGTTTTCAGAGTCTACTTTTTGTACACCACACACACCTGACATCTTCAGTCACTCTTTCCATGGTATTATTTCAAATACTTTGATTATTCTTGTTGGTCTCCACACTCCAGTTTGTCTATCTGCTTTGTAAAATGTGTTATTGGAACACAAGAAAAAAAAATCAATCAAAACAGCTAGAAGAAAAAAGAATACAAAAAAAATAAGGTTAGGATAAGGAGCCTCTGGGCTCCTTACTAGCCTTAACTTCAAACACACTAGCACTGCATCATAGGGGTGCCAGAAGGAGAAGAGAAAAAGCAATAAATTGGAAACCTATTTGAAATAATAATGAAAGAAACCTTTCCTAATTTTGTGAAGGAATTATAGGTTCAAGTCCAGGAAGCAGAGTCCCAAACAAGATGGATGCAGAAAGGACCACATCAAGACACATCATAATTAAAATGCCAAAGGTTAAAGATAAAGAGAATCTTAAAAGCAGTAAGAAAAAAGTAGAGAGTTACCTACAAAGGAGTTCCCATAAGACTGTCAGCTGGTTTCTCAAAAGAAACCTTGCAGACAAGAAGGGACTGTCAAGAAGTATTCAAAGTGATGAAAAACAAGGGCCTACAACCTAGATAACTCTATCTAGCAAAGCTATCATTTAGAATTGAAGGACAGATAAAGTGCTTCCCAGAAAAGGTAAAGCTAAAGGAGTTCACCATCACTAATCTATTATTATATGAAATGTTAAAGGGACTTATTTCAGAAAAAGAAGAAGATCAAAACTATGAACATTAAAAAGGCAATAAATTCACAACTATCAAAATTTGAATCTAAAAAACAAACTAATCAAGCAGAATAGAAATAGAATCATAGATGTGGGGATCATTTGGAGGGATATCAGCTAGGAGGGGAAGGAGGAGAATGGAGGAAAAGGTGAAAGGGGTTCAGATGTACAAATTGGTAGGTATAGAACAGACAGGGGAATGTTAAGAATAATATAGGAAATGGAGAAGCCAAAGAACTTTTATGCATGACCCATGGTCATGAAGGACAGGGTGGATTGCCAGAGGGAATAGGGGTTCTGGGTGGAGGGGTGCAAAGAAGGAAACAAAGAAGGGACAATGGTAATAGCATAATCAATAAAATATAATTTACATATATTAAAGACATAAAAATAGAAAAAATAGGGCAGAAGCAAAAAATAATAAAACCTCCTATAAAATATCTTGGCCCCCATTTAGCTGTGCTGACTCATGTCATCAGACTGTCTACTAAAACACTGAAGTCTAGTTGTACATACCACGTCCAACACCCATTTCTCCTCCTCAGATTCAGCCCATTCTTCCATCTCCAAAAATGTACTTATCCTACTTAGGGTATCTGCTATATTAGATGTTTCTCTTAATATCTTTTTCACATATTTAACTCACACACACCCATAGAGGATTATAAGAAGCCTTGTCAAGTGAGTGACTTGTTGAAGTTTGGATCCCAACTGCCAATCCCCCAAATTGTCAGTCTAATAACTATTACAGAAAAAAAGTGAATTTAATCTAAAATGGTTTGGGTTTTGGTTTTCATTTGGTCTCATATTTTCATTAGTTTTCCTCAAAAACTGATGCTGGGAAGCAGTCATCTAGATGAATGATGAATGGCAAAGAGATATTGGTTTTGTATCAATACCTTGCTTCAAGTAATCAAAAGGGGCAACATGTTATATGTGAAGAATTGAGATCACTATTGTTTATGGTGATGCTTTAAATGCTGAATTTTCCGCTTTCTTGCTCTTTGGGTTGACAAACCTTTCTTGCAAGAGGAATATAGGGTAAATGGCTTTGGAAATATTTTGTCCATTGTGTATAAGGATATTAATATGTCCATATATCCTTGCACTTATCTGTCCCTCATAATAAAGTAAAAGAAAAAAACACCTTTGTTCCTGTGTGCAGTAAAAATTCTCTGTGGGAGGAAGGGAGTTATTTAAGGTGAATATGGTCTGGCACCTATTCAAGGGGTTTAGTTACCAAATTGCCTAAAGATATAATAAGGCATTTCAACCTAATTAATTTTGTTAAAAATGAATGGACATTCATTACAGAGCAGTTCCACAATCTGGTCCCAGAGGACAGAATTCTAAGCAAATCTCCAGGGTACTATCCTCTTGAATGGTAATGTTAACCAAAAACATTAAAAATCCTCTTTTCATTCTTTTCCTTACTCTTTCTGTACCGAGACTTGGCAATTCTTTTTCTTTACTCCATTTTCTTTTGTTTTTTTCTTCTTTCTTTTTTCCTTCCCTTTGCCTTCTTCTCCTCTTTCCTATTTTCCTCAATCCTCCCTCCTTTTCCTCCCTCCCTCCTCCCCTCCCTTCCTTCCTTCTTTGCATCTTTCCTTTTTTGTTGGCATTATCATCTCTTTTTTTACTCATTTTCTGGAAAATTATGGCTCTTTATACTGATTATGATTTTGTAAACATTGCTACTTAAATTTTGTGTGTAAGTGTGACTTTATTTCTCAGGCTACTACTGTTCCCTCTAGACTTCATCACTGAATAAGCCTATGTTAAAATAAAAGGGCCCACTCATCCCTTCTCTTCTGTCCCAATGGTTAATACAACTCGCTTTCATTATTCTCCTTGTGGTCATCACTCCTATTCTCTAAGTAGTTCTCAAATCAGAATGCACACCACCATCATCTCGGAGAGCTGTTAAACCACAGAAGCTGGGGACCATCCCGAGTTTCTGCTTCAGTAGGTCTGGGGTAGACCTACTGGGATCTACCTTTCTATAAAGTTCCCATGTGCTGCTGCTACTGGGGCCCCGGGACCACATTTTGAAGACCACTGCTCTAATTTCAAACACTTATTTCACCCAACCATTGCCTCAATGAGACAAGTATTACTAGTTCCTTTAGTCTCTTTTAATAACATTTATTTCAAGAACTTTTATTCATCAAGGCGGTTCTTCTTTGAACCATTAATATTTCCAAATCCATCTTCACTGGAGGGCTAGAAGTGGACTTTAAACTATAGGTAATTTTGATATAATAAAAATAATAATGTCTTATATTTCTATGATGTATTTATCCCCAAGAGTTAGAGCAATACTTTATTATTTTTCTTCTTTGTATGCCTAATGTCCATGTAAAGTCATCTCATTTTTTTAAAGGAGACATTTCAGGGAAGAGTTATTGAGCAGTTGCCATAAAGATATGCAGAACAAGACTTGAACTAAGCTTTTCTGATGCCCAGTTTACAGCTTTATTTGAAATCTTAGAGGATTTCTTTAATTTATAAAATCCAAAGTCTAGTTCAGCTCCTTGAATCCAGGTGAAATGTTTTCATCTATAAATACACTGTCCAAACAATTAGAATATTGTTTAATTTTGAGTAAAAGTAGTCATTGACTGTTCAGACACAAACTAAGCTTAATTTAAAGAATTCCACCCAAACAATATACACATTTAAAGCTCTTTTATGAGGAATTTTATTTTTATGATCACAAATAATGGCTTTCAACAATGACCTTGTCTGTGGCTTTTAATTAACTAAACATATTCATTTGGGGGCTATTTTCCCCCAAATTTGTCCTGCTGTAGTAAAATAGCCTCCTACCAGGTTCTACACAGTGGTTGTGGCATTGTTTCATTTTTACAATCTTAGTATTCACAAGATAATAAGGAATATCTATTTTTTTCATTTACCTGGTTTCATGCACTTAAATGTTTTCAAAAACAAAAGTGAGAAGGAACGATTAGAGGGAAAGCAGTTTTCCAACATACAAACTTTATTATTTACATTGTCTCAAAGTTCTTTAGCTTCTTATGCTCCGTGGTCTCTCTCTGCCTTTTTTAAGATCCTGTCCTGTCTTCCCATGATGACAGAGTAAATGAAGAGTCTGAGAGTTTATAAAACAATAAAACTGGATTAGATGGGTTTTTAAGTGTCTTATTGTTCATCCCTAAGCCATTGTTGCAAAATTCAGAGGCTCCAACTTTGGAATGACACACAAATTGCCATCAGCAAAATATTAGAAGAAATCTCATTTATTTATTACCACCAAGGAAATAAACAACACCAATAGACAGAGTGTCTTTCATCTACATTAGGCTAACCAAATTAAATCAAATCATTAGAATACATTGTATCTAATTATATATAAATCTGCCTTGTAAATAGCCACTTACCTGCTTTCCCAGAGCAATGCAATACTTTATGCTAAACCAACAGTTTAAAAACTGTAGAACAAACTGGCAAATAGTTTAATGGGTTGCTACATATTTTGTACTTAATTCATTCAATAAACATCAGTTGATGGCCTACTACGTCCTGGGAATACAAAGATGAATAATGCATAATCCTGGTCCTCGAAGTGCTCGCCCAGTGAGAGGAAGGAGGCGTGTACAGCAATGATAGCCCCTCTTTGGCTCTGAACTGCACTGAATCCCAGGAAAAGCAATGGTGTGAGTTTCTGACTAATTTATGCATGGGGAAAAAAGATGAAGAGACCGTTGAAAATATCTAGAGAATTCGCAT
Source organism: Desmodus rotundus (assembly GCF_022682495.2). Taxonomy (NCBI): domain Eukaryota; kingdom Metazoa; phylum Chordata; class Mammalia; order Chiroptera; family Phyllostomidae; genus Desmodus; species Desmodus rotundus. The sequence continues at coordinate 32,181,817 of NC_071393.1, forward strand.
AGAAGTTCACGTTCAGTGCCTCCTAATGAACTTCTCTAGTAGAAGTAGATTTGAGGTTAAGGAAAACATAATAAGGAAGGTGGTCTGTGCAGGAAGGGTGAACATTGTATTCAAAGTCAAAGAGAAATAACTTTTAGATTGTCTAGAATGCTGTGATTCCACTCTGTTCTTATACATAATTAAATTAAATATATTAAAAACATTTGCAGGGGAATGACTAGCAATGGGGAAACTTGTTTATTCTTCAAATTATGTCTCTATTCCCCAAATAGTCCATTTACTTAGGTTATTCTTTTATATATAAACCTGGTTTGACTGACCCACATGTAGTTGGGCACATATGTCACAGGTGCACTTGGGTCCACCCACATCCTATTTTCTTTAAACAGTGGCATTTGCTAGCTGGACCTAAACTAGACTGTCTGAAATTGTGGTGCTGGTGAGGACCAATACGTTTTCTGGGTAGAAGCTGATTGTAGAGTCATATGATGAGCACGAGCATTATCTTCTTGGTTTTAATTTTTCAGTATCTTCTTTTAAAAGGCAGAACCACCACATCATACATAAATTGGATTTAATTATGGTTTTGAGACCCCCAATGTGGGCCACAGAAACCTTCTTCAGACCTTTAAAAAGAAGAGATGCTACAGTCTGTAGGGGTCAAGATCATTATGTGCTTAGCCAGTGGACCTCAAAGCAAATAACAACCATCTTCGAGCTAATGTTGAGAAAAATTTTAGAAGTGGCTTCTGAGCCACTTCTCAAAGTGGTCATACCAAAGAAAGTCATACCAAAATAGTCACCTTTATCTGAAGTCACATATTTTTTGCCTTTTAAAACAAGCTTGTTTCCTTTATCAGCCCTACACATCATCTTGCATTCTTCAAGATTTTTTCATTTTTTTATTGTTGTTCAAGTACAGTTATCTCCATTTTCCCCCCACCACTCCCCGCACTCCAGCCATCCCCTCTTCCCACCCTTGATCCTACCCCCCCTTGGTTTTGTCCATTCTTCAAGATTTTTTTATAATGATTATAGTTTTATTATTAGTTAACAACAGCCATGAGTAAGCAATACACCATTTCAACTGAATTTTTTGTTGATAAACTTTTGTTATCAAGAACTTCTAAAGTTTTGTTATCAAGCTTTGAAAACTGGCATTTCTTATGTGTGTGACCAGTTTGGGATCAAGGCATTGCTGAGTTTTGATTGGTCAGTTTGCTCATGGGCAGATTGCCAGTCAATAATGCCCATTCACAAAAACATGCACAAGCGAGTCTTGTTTGTAGTGAGGAAGACTTGCGTGCTTTTTATTTTGTATGTAGTTTATAATCACATTTTTCGCATCTTGTTAAATGTCTGAACATGTGAAGTTATATGAATAATAAAGAGCAAATGTTCCAAATTTGTGCGTATTTTTATTGTATAACTAAAGCAAGTGACCCCTCTATGAATAAAGTGTTTTGTATATATAATGAATTTGTGTTAGGGTGGAGCTGTTTACACAGAGCCAACAGAGGCTCCTGTGCAATTGAGACCCTGGCTGGACCTCGCTTGTGTAATTGAACGGAATTTCCCCAGCATCGTTCCAGCCAGTAGTGCCTATGCCCAACCCGTGCTCTGTCACATGTCTCCTCCTGAAGGGCCTCAGGCTCAGCTGATAGAATAATGCTTCTTTAAGGTATTATTCAATAAGGTAAGTTCCTCTCATGGGTATTATGCTTTAATAAAGGAAATTTAAAGACTGAAAAGACTTAACATTTCAGAGATTTCTTCCCTGATTGGTTTTTCTGACAATATGACAGACTTGGGGGTAGAGGGGAAACCTGGTTAAATCACTTTTATTTGTTTCTCATCACCTCTTGCCTGCAGAAAACAGGCAAACAGAGGAAGCTTATTTATTTCCCTTCTCCCATTTTTTCAAGTGTAAACTTTAGGCTTTATTTTCATATATTCACCTCTTAGTATGTTTACAAATAGCTGTCCAACCAGAATCAGAAGCACAAAGCGACTGTCTCTAACCCCTCACATTTAATTCCATTTAACCCTTACTTTTCTTTGCTTCTGTCAGTCTATACATCCAAACGGGATAATATTACATTGGTTCAGGACCTAGACATAGACATGCACATTTTCATGAAAAGCCAAGTTAGAGTTTTCTTTAGTCAAATTCTCTCCATGGAGTCTAAAGGTAAACAGTTTAACTGCAAACAAAAGATATAAGTTAAAGATTTATAGGATTTTTTTGAGACATCTAGGATGAAGTTTGATGCTATATACTCATAACTTCCTCCTTTTATGTCTTGTGGTTTTTTTTTACTTACTTAGGTTTATTATTTATTAATTTAGCTATTTTTTTCTTCTTGACCATATCTCTTTATCGTGTTATTCTCTGGACCATACTTCTACCTGCCTACTTTGTTTTCAACATACACTCAAAGTTATTAGCATTGATGCTATACCACGTTCCATCCTCACAAAGTCCTAGAAACATCTGATTGTAGAGTAGAAATGCCTTCAAAGGGCTGTTCTATTCATTCTTCCACTGTTAAGTCATTTCTCTGTCCATGATCAACTGCTACCATCATTAAAATTGGAATGAAAACATCAATTCTCAAAGGAAGCCTTCCTGACTTCCCTGAATTAGATCCTGTCCCTTTATTAGCGTTTTTATAACTTACCATAATGTTTTTCTTATACTTTTAAATTATATAATTGAGAAATGTTTGAATTTATCAAACATATGCCCCTCCTGTGGAACTGTAAGCTCCAGAGAGTAGAGATGTGTATGTTTCACTCCCTACTGCATCTCTCTATCTTCACTCAGTGCCTAGCTCATAATATCATTGATAAACATTAATTCATAGTTATTCATATTAATATTATTTTTTAATACTAAGGTTTATGATCAGCTTTGTATTATAAAACCAAACCTGGCTATAGATAAGGGATTTATATATTTACCTGTTTTCTTTCTTTCCTTCCTTCCTTCCTTCCTTCCCTCCTTCTTTTCTCCCTTCATCATTCATTCATTCCATACAGCTATCAGACATATAAAAATTACATATTGTTCAACTATTCTGTTTAAGCCCCTTTCAAGCAAACAAGGGTTAAGCAGTTAAACACTGCTGATTGAAGAAACTTGTAATTGTTTAGGGAAGAAAGGCAGACACACAATTATTCTAAGTGAGTACTGCTAAGTGCCCCAAAGTGTTAGACAGCACTCACAGCTTGAGACCCAGAGACAGCTTCCTGGGGGAAGCTGCCTTCAGCGGAGATTCAAGGGTAATGACTAACTTGGACAGGTAGAGATGGAAAGGAATAGTGTTCCAGATACAGAGAAAAGTGAGAATAACAGTTTGTTTCTGTTTCCTGGATGCCATGTGCATATGCAGGAGATAGTCAATATCTTAGTGATCTCAAATGGGAGACAAAGCTGAAAGTGGGAAGTGGAGACTGAAAGAAGTTCCTGGAAGAACCTGTATGCTCATTGCAGGGGCCTCGATTTTTATTCCTAGGCCAGTGTGGAAGCCTATGAGCACGATGATCTCATCTGAATGTATGTTTGAAGGATTAATTTGGCATCACTGTGTCTCCAGTTTAAGTTGACTGTTGTGTTGATTGTGGCAACTCCCATATCTGATGCCTGTGCCTGTCCCTCTGTCTTCATCTCTGAGGGCCTGGAAGCTAACCTCTGAGACTCTGGCCTCGGGTCAGTTTCCACATCTTCCTCATATTGACTACCTGCTGTTTGAAACTGCCAATCACCTGTGTGTTCTGAATGGACACACTTAATCTTGGTCTGTTTCAATAAATGGATTACTCATGACACATTTTTTGATACAGGTCTTCTCACTTCTACTTTCAGATGAGGAAACTGCAGCTGTGGTAGAACTTATTCTCAAACTGAGGTTTTCTTAGCTCTTTTCTGTCATAGGTTTACAATCCCTCTCAAGTTTAATAAAAGGAAAATAAGAGAATTCAAACCACAACAGTTAAAATTTATTGAATATTTTCTAAGGGCAGGTCCTATTCTAAGTGCTTTTATATGTACTTAATCATTTAATAATCACAAAAATTTGTGAGGTAGGCACTCTTGTTCCTTTAACAGGTGAGGAAACTGTGATAAGAGAACTTAAGTAATGTGCCTCATCATGAAGCTATACAGTGAAAGACTCTGGATAGAAACCTGACAGTCGGACTCGAGCCTGTGCCTTACTGTTGTGCTATTGCCTCCCCAGTGAAGAGGTAGAGGTATGTGAAAGCACTTACTCCTTGTCCTACGTGCAGTTCAATAAATGTTGCCTAAATGTCAGTTCACTCTTTGATCTCAGCTACTGCTGTGTGCATCTTTCTTGTCCTGTGCCCCAGACCAGTTTTGTGGTCTGTGATTTGCTTCCCCGATGCTCAAATATAGGTGGTCATCCTGAGATTAATGGCTTTATTGCTGGGCATTTATGTTTGGTTCCTCATCTGTTGCCAACCCCAAGAGTCTATCTTCACTTTTTAAATTTTCAACCTAGTCTTTCCAATCAAATTCAACCTTCCTTGTTCTAGTGAATCATGAATGACATTTGCTCTTCTGCACTTGGAACAGACTTGGTCTTTGGAATAGATACATACAACCAATTCTGGGTAATGAACCTTTTAGGAACCTATAGTTCTTCTTCTGTTAGCATTGTGTGAGCTTCCAAAGATTACCAAGAAAGACCTTTTGGAATGGCAAGCAATTTGCTGAAAAGGCAACAAAATGTATCGAATTAAAAAGGAGAACCCTAGTAGCTATTACATATCTACTATGCTATTCCGGGAGCTACACATTTTTCACATATCTTACTTAGTAGTCACAAAAATTAAATGAAGAATTACCATCTCATTTTACAGATAAGAAATCAGGTTCAGAAAAGCAAAGATGCCCATAGTCACAACTAATATATAGTAGAACTACAGTATAAACATAGGTGTGTCTGACTTCAAGCCCATCCATTTGATTAACAAATACTTATTGGTGCCTAATATGAGCTAAGCACTAGGGTGGGCCCTAGGAATGTGTTAAGGCAGCAAGAGAGCTATGGGCCTTGTGTACAAATAGCTCACAAGTCAGCAAGAAGAACAGATAACTGTGTAAATAACAACATCCCCTGAAATAAATGCTGGGATGGACAAAATGTACTTAATGTGACCCTTCTTTATATTCTATAGGTGGCAAAAAGTGTAAGCCTTACATTTTGAAAAATATATATCTCATTTAATGAAACAATTATTTATTCCCTTTCCTCAAATCTTTATTCCTCATCATTTTACTCTAAATTATTAAGGAGTTTATTTGAACAGTTAGGGTCCTAATAGTATGTAAAGTACCATGATGACTATCATTGGAAATTTAAAAAAATATCTATGGCCCCAGGACAATAGATAGTGCACAAGGTAGATGCTAAGAAATTCTAGGAAAAACTGGTGAGGAGAGCTAGTTTTAAGACAGTAAGTTCCATTCTCCCGAGTGGCCCAGGAAAGCCGGCCGGGGTGGGCCGCTGCTGTGGTGGTGGCTGTGGCAGGTTGTGGGCATGAGAGGAGTGTGTGCCCTGGTCTTGTTTACAATTTGTCTGAGGCTTCGTGAGCTCAGCCTGACCAGATGGACTCATCCTCTCAAATATCAGACCTGATCTTTTCTAATAAAACAGCACAAAGCACATTAAAAGCTTTGATCCAACTGTTTACTTTGTAAACAGTTGCTTCTTTTTTGTATTTGTGTGTTTGGGGGAAAGAGGGGACAAAGGAAGGATTTATTAGGACTTGCTGTGGGTGGCCAGTGCAACCACTGGGCATCTGAGAGGAAAGTCAGGAGTGCTCTGAGATGACACCTTGGACTTGTGGCCAGCTCTCAGACACCCCAGCGCTCCAGTAAACTCTGTCACCTTGCTCTGTGGGCCTCCCACACTTTCATCTTCTTCTTCACACTGGGGAGGAGGGGTCCTGACATAGGAGCCTTGGAATCCCCCCTCTGCCTTAGGACAAGTCAAAGTCAGACACCTTTCTTTAGGATTCTCCTGGAAAAGAAGTTTCTCAGCGCCTCTGAGTAACAACTTCCTATTTCATGAGCATCTCATACTTTCAAAGCATTTCACATAAATTAATTTATTTGATCCACGTACTTCTGAAACAGGTGGTTATGTATACACTTTCTCTCTTTCTTATACACACACACATAGTACAGACATTTCTACTACCAGACTAGAAAACTGAGAGTTTTGATTATAGGAAAAAGGAATCTGTAACTGACTCTTACTAGATACCAGCTACTTTCAACAGATGATCTCAGTAATCTTCTCAGAAGTCCCATGAAGTAGATGAGATTTGCCCACTTTGATGATAAAACACAATGAAGCTCAAAGAAGTTAAACACCCTCTGGCTCATTCATAATATGTATTGATACCTATTATCTTTCACCAAAGGGGTGGAGTTATGATCGAAGCTCTCATGCAGGGTTTGATTCAAGAGCTTATTTGTTTATTCTCCCCCTGACAGTGGTCTGAGGTTGCAAAGCTGAGCTCCTCACAGGAATTCTGTCCTCTGACTTCCAGTTCAGCATTCTTTGGCTCCACCAAATAGCCAATGAAAATGAGCGATTGCTCTCACAAAAATTCTTCTCTATGTCTGTTTTCTCTATATTTGTATGCAGTAGAGACAGAAACCATCTAAAAGGAAAGCTGTCATAAAGATTTTAAGAGTAGTAAATGAGAGAAAATTGCATGGGCAGAATATACATAAAGTATTATGAATGGGGAATCAGGAATCTTACGTTTAGCAATGAGAATAGAGATCTGCTGCTTGCTTTTAACTCAACAGAAAAGTAACTAGGATTGCTTAATAAACACAGTGTCTTGAGTATATGGAATCCTCAGTGTTAATATAGAATCATCCTCTTGCTTCTCAGCTGCAGGTCACCTTCCCAACAATCCTGCCTCAGATAGAACTGTGCTGCATTAAACCCTTGGTCTCTGGATGGCTCAGGGATACCACTAGAGGGGAAAGGAATTTAGAAATTCCAGTACAAACACAGTACGTAAACCTTAATAAATTGCAATGCTTAGTAAAATTAAATGCCTCTTTTAAAAACTCATTTATTGCTAGATTTCAAAAGCAAATAAGGCATTTTAAATATGAAAATAAAACATGATTGTTAAAATGTTAAAATATCAGCTGTGTGTGTGAGTGTGAGTGTGAGTGTGTGTGAGAGAGAGAGAGAGGGAAGAAGGAGGAGGCAGGGAGGGGCTAGGGACTATAATTTTAATTAGTTGTAATCTAACTTGCCCTTTTGTTCCTTTTTTCTTTCTTTCTTTTCCTTTTTTTGTATCAGTTAATCTATTGGTTACATTTTCAGCTTTTCTTTGCTTCTGGTTTCATTTTCAGATGAAAAAATGCTAGGCACACAGTGCTGCTGTCTGGTTGCCATGGTGACCACAGCCTATTATCCTGCCTTGTCATTCATCAAGAAAGAATTGCACTTGACAGAGAGAGAGGGAAATGCCTACAGTCTGCAGCATAGAAGGAAAAAAGGTTTTCTTTTCTTCTATGTATGTAAAAGGTATTTAATGCCTGTTTAGTAATATTTTATTTAGCATTATTTATTACTTGTAACAGCAATAATTGATACCTGTAAAAATACTTCCCTTCCCCCAAAGTATTTAACTTGTAATTTGTTTATTTGCTTTGCTTTCTCATTCTAACCTATATCTAAGGTTGCACCCCTACGTCCCTACCACAAATACTGCTTCCCTTCCAGTAAGAGCAACAGCCACAGCCAATGATCATTGTAAAGGTAGCTAATGAACTACTTCTTCCTAAAACTGTGTTTTATAGTTAACCATTCTTTTTGTTCTTCTGTTCTTAAAACTGATTAGTATGATACATAATCAATCAATAACTGAAAGTAACTTTTGAGTATGTAATGCCTATGAAATACAGCATTAGCAAATAATGTAAAAGCATGGCTATCTTTCCATTAGATAATTGAATATGAAATCAGGATTGCTCTTTATAAATTTGGATCCATCCCAAATCCCTTGTTATTCAAAGGCCAAAAACATTAATTACTTGCTTTGTGACTTTTCCTTGTCATGTCCATTTGAATTAATTCAAATTATACCTGGAAATAAATGGTCTAATAAATTATATATAAGGTCTATCTGGAAAAAGTCCAATTATTGTTAATATAACAAGAACAGTTTGTGCAACATCAATGTAACCTGGCAACCAAGGAGAGTGGGCTTGAATGTACATGGGTGAACACTGACAACTTCACTGTACTATTGGGCGGGGGCAGTAGACCTTGTTGAGTGAGCATGTGTACTGTGGGCTATCATATTCAAAATGACAGGGAGAGTAGAGCAATGAATCTGCATCATATTTTGAGTTAAACTTGAATGTTCCTCTGCAGAAACTATTTCAATGATTCAGAAGGCCACAGCTGTGAGCAACTGGTGATTGGCAACTGCATCCTGACAATGTGCCCACTTACACATCACATCTCATGCAGAGTGTTTGGGTGAAATATAGAATCACCCAGGTGACTCAGCCCTCCCTAGAGCCCAGATTTGGCACCCTGCAACCTTTGCCTTTTCCCAAAACTAAAATCACCTTTGAAAGGGAAGAGATTTCAGACCATCAATGAGATTCAGGAAAATATGATGGGGCAGCTGATGGCGATTTGGAGAACTGTCTGAAATCCCAAGGTATCTACTTTGAAGGGGACTGAGATGTCATTGTCCTATGTACAATGTCTCTTACATCTTGTATCTTCTTCAGTAAATTTTTTTATTTTTTATAATACATATCTGGATACCTTCTGGACAGATCCTATATGTTTACACATGAGATATTTTATTTTTTTCAAGTTTGACATTTTCCACCTCATTATTTCACTCTAAATATCTGTATCCAGTGTGCCATTTTAAATAACTTTCTCTGTTGATTACTATGCTTTGCTCTTCTTGCATTGTTTGATTTCCTTGTTAAGGTAGAGAAAGTAGTGGCAAAGTGGGCAGTATTTTAAGTTGCCATTGTCTGAACTTGAGTTTTTAGTATTGGCTTGACCTTTGGTCTTAGGGATCAGAAAGAAGCTGTGCAATAATGACACTTCTCTTGACTTGGTCAATGACCAGCTGTTAGTGTAGCTGATGTTTGTTGCAATTTAGCCATTCCACCTTGAGAATAATTGGGCAACTAGTTTGAACAATAAAAAACATCTGAAGTTCAAGTTTATTCTTTCTGAAGACTTCCCTACTAGAGGTTAAACTTCAGTAGCACACACGGAGACACTGAAATCATATGTCTACATGGTAAGTGAAACAGAGAGTTGGATAATTATCTAGTCAGTTTTGGTTTTGAGATGGTTCAGATTCTAACCTTCCTACCACTTCCTTAATTATCTAAATAATTCTGGAAAGAGGAGGTTTGGGGGTGGAGAGGGGTAATTCTAAACGAATTAAATAATTATATCTGTCAGGAGATCTGTCCTGGATTTTAGATTGCTACATCATAACTCAAAATCGCTTGACTGTTTTTGCATAAATTTCATTAATGAATACCTTCCTGCATCATTATATATCTTGGTCATATAAAAATGTATAAGCTGTGGAATGTTTTCTTTTTATTTTGACATTTGGAGGAGCAAAAGGAAACAACAGAAAGGAGAAAAGACATATTGACTGAGAATGATGGCTTTTCCTATTGGTTCTAAACTTTTACTTTAATATTGCAGCAACACCACTGTTCATTTCCTGTTAAACTTCAAACCTACCTTACCTTTTGATTTTCAATGTCCCTTAGGCTAATGTTTTCACTGAAGAATGAAAACGAACAGGCAGAAACAATTAAGCGAGCAGATACAGTGAAAATGAACACCACACTGCAGTTTCACAGAAATGAAAGTTTATAAAGGAATTCTGCTTGGAATTTGATCCTATAGCAGTAAAGCTTTTGTTTCTTGTCATTTTTCTTTTGCACACCCCCAACACCACTTCCCCTTTATGTGAAAAAAGATCTAGGCACACAAAGGAACTCCTGAATACTCACAGGCATGAGAAATATTTTATCTGTCTGTTACTGGTACAGGATAATCTCCAAGAAAAAAAATCCATCTAGATAATCTAAACTGCAAATGGCTCCCAAAGCTTGTTAAATGTTCACATGTCTTTATAAAATTGTAATATGGATTGTTTATACACTCCTGATTAAGGGCATGAATATCGTTAAGAAGGATCAAGTCAGTTTAAAGATGGAAAATTATAAAATCAGAATTGTAACCTACAAGAAATTAGGAATAGGAAACTAATGAACTAGTTCAAGAAGGAGTGCATTCACTTATTTATTCAGATAATTTTCAGGTAAATTATTTTGTGCATATAATAAATGCCAGTCACTGAGTGAGAAAAAAGATTCAGGAGAAAATCTTTTTCCTTGAAAGCTATGATCTCAAAGCAATGATAAATAATTCTTACAAAGTGTGGCAAATACTATGAATAAGCTAAGGACACAGTGCCATAAGAGCAAATATGAGGGACGTTTAATCAGATTGAGGAGGAAATAATAGCCAGGAAGACTTCCTAGAGGAAGTGATATTTTAACTAAAACTCAAAAGATTAGTAGAAATTAATCTGGCAGAAATGGAGGAAGAGAACATCTTAGATATAAATGATGCTGAGTTCAGAAGGCCATAAGTAAACATGTCATAAAAAGAAAAGAACAGGAAAGAAAAGAAGTCACAGCCAGGGCACTGTCAGCAGTTTGATACTCACTAAGAAACAATATGAAATGTATGACAAATCAAGAACTAACATGCTCATAAGGCATAGACCTTAAACAAATAACTATGTTATTAATTAAATATTATTTTAATGAGGTGTTTTTTCCCTATAGGAAATATACAGATTTTAGGTACACAGTTTGAATAGACTTGACCATTGAATTCCCTTATATATAATCCGTCCCCCACGAAGAAACCGTCGATTCTGTGGCAATGCGAAATGCGCACTCCTAAAAATCCGTAGTGCCACGCAAAGTCGTGCCATGGACACCGCAAGTCTCATGCGAAAAGAATGGGACTAGAGGACAACATTCAAGCACTCTGTCAGTGACCTGTGCAAGTGAACAGAAGTTTAGTAAAAACAGTAGTGCAGTTTTCTGAATGTGAGATGATTAAAAAGGTCTTAAATGCTACAATAAATATGGAACTTTACCTTAAAAAAGACCTGATGTTTGCTTGTGGAAGTGGACATCAGAAGGGTTCCAGTGTGTGAGTCATTGCAAAGTGCAGGAAGGAGGGTTATGTGAAATGAGTCAAAAGCATGTAACAGCTCATGCAGATTGTTTTGGCTCATAATCACGAGAAGAACAGAAGTAGCTACAGGATGTTTCAGGTGTGTTCCTGTGCATGAGATTTGTGTCTTCCTATGCAGATCAGTCCAGCCAAACACAGTTTTCTGCATTCACTTAGTGTTTCTTGCAGACAGGATCACACATAAGCGAATGAAAAATCCACATTGCCCTCAAATTCTTCCTTAATATGTTAAGTGTACTAGAAAAAACATCTTATTTTCAAAGCAAGTGGTATAGCAAAACTAACTGGATAGAACATTTCCAGTTAGTCCCCTCATACTTCTGCCCAATTAATTACAAAGTCCCAGTCCCGGATGTGACTGCCTGATTTCTATCACCATAGATTAGTTTTGCTTCTTCTAGAACTTCAAATATAAAATTATGTACTCTGTACAGCTTGAGTCCTGGTTCAAATGTCTTTGAGGTTGATTCATGTTGCTGCTTTGCTAGATAGCTCATTCCTTGAATGGCTGAGTAGTAGTATTCCATTATATGGATATACAATTATTTGGTTTTCCACTTTCCTATGGTGCTTATTATGGATGTTACCAGCTTTCGGCTATTGTATATACAGCCCTCATGGACATTGTGTCACATGTGTTTGTGTTTTAAGATATGTTTTTAATTCTCTTGGGTAAATGCCTTGAAGTGAAATTGCTGGTTAAGGTAAATGTTTAATTTTGTGAAAAATGGTCAAGCAAGTTTTAAAAGTAGTGTACCATTTTATGCTTACATCAGTGATTTATGGGGGTGGGTAGGGCAGGGGAGGGTATTGGGGGAAATGGGGACAACTGTAATTGAACAACAATAAAAAGAATAATATATGAAAGTTTCAGTTGCTCCACATTCTCAGCAACATTTGATGTGGTTAGTCTTTTAGTCATTCTACTGGAGTAATGATTTATACATATAATTCAAGTTGTGCTGATTGATAGGATGGTTCAATTCTTCTATATGCCTGTGGCTTTTCTGTTTAGTTATTCTTTCAATTTTTGAGATCACAATGTTGAAATCTCTGCAAATTTGCTGCTTCCTCCTATCCCACCCACCTCTTCTTCATGAAGTTTGATGTTATCAGATGTTACTGTTTTATAAGGGTATGTATTGTTCTATTTTTTTCTGCTAAAACTACTTTTCTTAAAGTCGATTTTGTAAAGTATTAGTATAGCCACTCCATCATTCTTATCATTAATCTTTTCATTAATGATAAGACACTCAACAACATAGGACCTATATGGTCCTATTTTTCCCACATTTCTTTACTTTTTTCCTACACTTCTTCACTTTTAAGTTATCAGTGTCTTCACATTATATGTGAGTCTGTTGTAATCAGCATATATTGGGGCATGCTTTTTAACACGTTATACTAACTTAATCTTCCAATAAACTACTTAGTTAATTTACAACGTATGTAGTCATTTAAATAGCTGAATATAAGACTGGTATCTTGCTGTTTGTTTTCTATTTTTCCCATATGTATTTTGTCTCTTTTATCCTTTTTCCAGTCTAATTTTTTTAAAGATTTTATTTATTTTACAGAGAGGGGAAGGTAGGGAGAAAGAGAGGGAGAGAAACATGGATATGCAAGAGAAACATCAATCAGTTGCCTCTCACATGCCCCCATCAGTGGCCTGGCCTGCAACCCATGCATGTGCCTGACCAGGAATTGTACAAGTGAAGTTTTGGTTTGCCAAACAATGCCCCACCCACTAAGACACACCAGTCAGGGCTCCAGCCTAATTTTGAATGAGTAATGTTTATTGTTCTATTTTATATCTTCTGTTGGCTTATTATTTATACTTCATTTTATTTATTTTATAATAATTGCTTTAGAACTTGTATAAATCCTTAACTTATCATAGTCTTCTTGAATTAATATCAGCTGACCACATATAAAATATATGTACCTAAAAGTTTTCACTTCTTTTATATTCTATGGCTGTCATACATTTAACTTTTTTCTAATGCAGTCATACACTGAAACTGTTAATTTTTTCAGCCATTTTTTGTCTGTGTTTCAGTTTAGATAATTTATATTTTCCTATATTCAAATTCATTAACCTTTCTTTCCCTATTAAGCTCATCCAGTGACATTTTTACTTCACACATTTCTTTTAATTTTTGTTTATTTTATTTTTTATTGTAATTTTTTAATTGTTATTCAATTACAACTGTCTGCATTTTCTTCCCATCCCTCCACCCCACCCCAGCCAATCCCTCCTCCCTCTCCCACCTCTACCCTCCCCCTTGATTTTGTCCTTGTGTGCTTTATAGTAGTTCCTGTAAACCCCTCTCCCCACACATTTCTTTTAAAGTTCTAGGATTTCTCTTTGGTTCTGTTATGTTCCTTTATAAAATTTCTACTCATTCTTCTGTTTCTCTGCTTTACTCATTGCTGCACTTTATCCATACTTTTTCTTTAAGTCCTTTAACATGTTTGTAATAGTTGTTTTGAAGTTCTTTTCCATTAATTCCATTATCTCTGTCATCTCAGAGTCTGTTTTTATTGACTGATTTTTCTTCTGGTTGTGGGCCATATTTTTCACCCTTTTTACATATAATAATTTCTGAGTTGATACTGAACTTTACAGGTCTTATGTTGTTGAGTGTCTGACTTTTGTTGTCTCCTTTAATAGAGTATTGAATTTGGTTCAGGAAGGAAGTTAAATCAAAGCTGCGTGGTTCTTTTTGGTCTTGTTTTACAACTCTGTTAGGAGGGGTCTAGAGGAGGCTTGATTCTACAGACAAACTTTTCTCTAAATCTTGGGCTTCTGGGCTTCTCTGCCCAGCACTGCTGGCTGCTCTGAAGTCTCTTCACCCTGCGCGGGTGGAACTTGACCATCCCGGGCCTTGCAGTTTTTCTTTCCCCAGGGATTGTCTTTTCTCAGCATGTTGTGGTTCTCACCCTGCACATGGGAAGCTTGGTGTTCAGTCAGACAACACAAGGGCTCCTGATACAGATTTTTGAAGCTTTTTCTCTGTGCAGTTCCCTTTTGTCTGTTATCCTGACCCACAAATTGGAGCAAACTCAGGAACACCAAATTCTATCCCCTTTCTCTTCAGCCAAGCAAGACCATTGCTTTCTAGATTCCCTTTCCCTGCCCTACGGTTTAGAACTTATCTCCAAGGAGAAAGCTCCTGAGATTACAGAGCTGACCCAGTTTAGTTTCTTTCCCACAGTAAGTATAGTTCTTTGTTGCATGTTGATCAACAACTAATATTTAATATATTTTGTCTAGTTTTATAGTCCTATGCCAGTTACTCAGTTAGCATTGGTAAGCAAGTATTTTAACGTTAAATCATTTTGGTTGTGAAGTTTGGAAGAAAAGATATAAAAGTGTTCCTTCGTTACAAGAAATACTACCTTAGTAACTATACTACAGTAAATTTTTTATATGTATGTATGTATGTATGATGGGATTTCAGTTATCAAAGAGGCAATGATCATTTAGTTTTATGTATGCAAGATTTTCTTTTTCATATCACTTTTGGGTAGCTTGGACTTTACTATGTTTTTTAGAGCTATAATTCTTGAGGCCTGCAAGAATTATAGCTATAAAAAACAGAATGAAAGCAATTTTTTCTTTTTTATTTAATATTAAACTATATCTCTTTTCAGATAGTTATTCACCTAAGGTAGAGAATAATTCTATTGCTTGAAGACTTAGTTAGAGTCAATTATACCTTTGTAGACCTGGTAGACTTCATGTGAACTGCAGTGCAAAGTGGATTTGTTCTTTGTATTCATATGTTTGATTCAGATAGAACGTTGTTCACAGCATTTGTGAGATGGAGTGTTCAGGTCAATGGAACAAATTGGATTCACATAGATTCCTATTGTTCAGATAGTAAAAATCCATGTGCATTAACCTGTAAGCAAGGAGACCCAAAACTGTATCCATTATATTGAACCATATATTCTCTGGTATGCTTTTGAAACTGATTTCTAGGATACAGACATGTTTAGTAATTTGTCTGGAGGAAACTTTTTATGTGGATAGTACCTAGGCCTTGTCAATTTTGAGTCTCTTGTAAAACATGGTCAAAAACAAGGTTGCAAATATATAGACTTCTTTGATAATGAAATACAAATATTTACTGAGTTCATTAATTTGGTTAGTCATTCAACAAATACATTTTGACTACCAGGTACTCTGTTAGGTGCTAGAAAAACTATGGTGAATGGTTCAAGGTACATGATAGAATATCTTTTAGAGAAAGCCAAAGTGTGAATATAAATGATTGTTTTAGTTATATACACGTTGAACAAACCAAGAATTTCAGAATCTGTGTCCCCAATCTCCCATTCCAGGAACATGAAAGCTGTCACTCATCCCGTCGAAAAAAAATCACTCGGTCAATGAGAATTTTCTTTTTACTTAGTGGAGTTACATTGGTAGTAAACATAACTGCATTTTGTGCCTACTAATCTTAAAATCAAGCTCAGCTGAGATTAAATAGTGTGGTTGGTTATATTTTTTCCTTTAAAAATATTTTTGAAGCCAAAATGTCCTTGCCCTAAAGAATAAATGCAGGAGTTTGTTATTCAGGAATCTCTTTTCTTAATGCTACATGGAATCAATCTGTTTCTACATAGCTTCTAGAATTATTGTTAAAAGCTAAGTTAATTTCTTGTTGTAGTTGGTAGTGTGTCGTATCACATACAATTGAAGATCCCTCTGGATGATAGATTACAGGGTGGTATAGATTTCTAATCAGATGTATCTGTTAATGTTTGTAAGCCGTTTTCAAAATTAAAGAAAGCAGATAATTTATTTCTATCAGCTTTAGAATCTATTTATTTATGGAACTGAAGTATAACACATGAAATCATAGTCATAGATTTCTTTGAGGCTGGCACTTGAAGTTTGTATGAGAAGCAAATGCAGAGAGAGAGAAGCAAATACCAATTAATGTCTATGATTCTCACCTAAAAATAGAGAAGGCTCAAGTTGTAGGCTGATTAACTGGCTTTATCAATCCCAAATGTCCTCTTTCACCTGGGATTGCCAAAAATTCAGAACTGGTCAGGCTGCTTTTATATCTGTCCTGGATGATGCTTTCATGAGATGCATTATTACAGAAAAAAAATAAAGATGTGTATTTGGTATTTAATACTTTATGGGAAATTTCGTTTAGACATTTCAAGTGTAACAACTGTAGTTCTATTAAATACAACACCTAGAAATGTAATATGCATTACTAATTTTTCCTTTCTTCTGAAATAATTCATTGATATCTTGGGGTGTGTATATATAATTAATGATGGATACCTATACACATACAAAAATATAAATGTATGCATTTAAAATTTTTGGCATATATTAATTTGCCCTTGAAGCTTCAAATATTGAAGCTATGTCATATCAACATGAAAAATAATACAATTAATAAAAATGTAAAAATTTGCAGTGGTTTCATTTATCCCATTTTATTTGGTTGATTTTTTTTCGTGGAACTGACCAATTGTTTTGATGTCCTATAGACATTCTGAAGAAATATGTTTTCTTGTTATTATTAAATGATTAACTTTGTATATAATACCATATTTTTCAGACTATAAGATGCACTCCCCCCTGACATTTGGGAGGAAATTGGGGTGCCTCTTATAGTCCGAGTGTAGCTTACCTGGCTTGCTGGGGGTGAGGTGGGGGCGGCGGAGCGGGTTATTTTTCCTATTTTCCTTCTATAAAACCTAGGTGTGTCTTATGGTCCAGTGTGTCTCATAGTCCGAAAAATATGGTATATGCTAATTTTATATATTTTTAAAAGCCTAGATGCTTAAAAGACAACTTGGTAAGTTATTCATCCAGCTCCAACATAAGCAGTTTACTTAAAATTCATCAAAGCAGGATGATATCACCACACATCTTTAGGGTAAATAATAGCACACTTATTTTAATTTAGCATAAGGGAGAGAGTCTCTCAGGGACCCGCACCCCATAGAGACAGCCAGTGGGTAGGTAGTGTCTACTTAGTAATTTTAAAATAAAAATAATAAAAGGCATATTTTCTTTAAAAGATATTTTCTTCAGAATAATGGAAACAATAGATTTGGCTTTTATAAAACCAAAGGGAGAAGCAAGTCGAAATCATACTAATGTGGAATTATTAATCAGATGTTATTTAAAAATCACCTGAAAATAACCATTATAAGAAGTTTACACTATACTTATCCACAAACAAAAAGAAAGATATACTTTATGTGCATAATTCATATTATCTTTCCTCTGTTCTATATTTTAGAATTTTTTAAAAATCAATATGTTTTAATAATATGCTTTGATTTTAAAATGAATATACATACCATAGGGTTTCTAATCAAGATGGCATCATAGGTAAATGCAATACTCACAACTTCCCACAACCACTTCAAAATTACAACTAAACTCAGAACAACCATCATTCTGAACTTCCTGATATCTAGTTGAACAGAAGTCCTATAACTAAGGATACACATAAACCACATTGAGACTGGTAGGAGGGACAGAAATGTGGAATGAACTGATCCCACACCCACACGTGGCTATTAAACATTGAGATAGATACCTCAACTGCAGAGGTACCCTCTGAGAAGTGATGGGTCCTAGCCCCACACAAGGCCTTCCAGCCCAGTGCTGGGAAGAGGATCCCCCATAGGTTCTGGCTGTGAAAACCACCAGGACCCTTACTAGGTGGCTCAGTAGGTTGGAGCATCATCCATACACCAAAACATTGCAGTTTTGATTCCCAGTCAGGGCATATACCTAGGTTACAGCTGCATCCTCAACTGGGGGTGCACCACAGGCAACCAACTGATGTTTCTTTCTCACATCAATGTTTTCCTCTCACTCTCTTTCTCCTTTCTTCTCTCTAAAAATCAAACATATCCGTGAATGAATATTTAAAAATAAGTGAGGATTGTGGTTAAGTGAGAATGAGGCTTCTAGAGTCCTACAGAGTTCATCTTAAAGGGCACACATGCAGACTTACATGGACTGGGTTAGCAGCTTGAAAAGCACCAGAGACACATGGAAAGAACTCTATGGAGTTGTAAGACTTCCAGCCAAGATGGAGGCATAAGTAGCTACACTTTGCCTCCTCACACAACCAAAAGAAGGACAACAACAAATTCAAACACAGAAAACAACCAGAACTATCAGAAAATCGAACTATATGGAAGTCCGACAACCAAGGAGTTAAAGAAGAATCATTTATTCTGAATGATAGGAGGGGTGGAAAAGGGAAGCCAGGGTAGAGAGTACGTGGTCAAGGTGGTGGCTGAAGGACCAGGTTGGTGAGGCAGCAGCTGGCAGACCAGGCAGTCCCACATTTGCATACAGATATACTGGGAGGAATAACTGGGGAGTGAGACAGACCATGAAACCCAGGGTTCCAGCCTGAGGAAATAAAGCCTCAAAACCTCTGACTATAAAATCCTATGGGGGTTGCAGCAGTGGGAGAAACTCCCAGCCTCACAGGAGAGTTCATTGGAGAGACCCACAGGGTCCTAGAATGTACACAAAGCTACCCACCTGGGAATCAGCACCAGAAGGGCCCAATTTGCTTATGGGTAGCAGGAGAAGTGACTGAAAGCTGCTCAAGAGCCAAGCAAGTGGTATTGTTCCCTCTTGGACCCCTCCCCCTCATATAACAACAAAATGCAGCCCCGCGGGTTGCCCCATCCTGGCAAATACCAAGGCTCTGCCCCTTAGAACATAAGAGGTATGGAAAGACAAAGAGGTATATATATATATCAAAGATCCAAAACTAGAACTTAGCAATGCAGGGATAGTCAACCTATCAGATGCAGAGTCCAAAACACTGGTAATCAGGATGCTCACAGAAATGGTTGCATATGGACACAAAACAAAGGAAGAAGTGAAAACTATGAAAAGTGAAATAAAACAAAATATACAGGGAACCAACAGTGACAGAAAGGAAACTGGGACTCAAATCAATGATTTGGAACAAAAGGAAGAAATAAACATTCAAACAGAACAGAATGAAGATACAAGAATTCAAAAAAATGAAGAAAGGCTTAGGAACCTCAGGGACAACTTTAAACTTTCCAACATCTGAATTGTAGGCGTGCCAGAAGGAGAAGAGTAAAGCAAGAAATTGAAAACTTATTTGAAAAAATAATGAAGAAAATCCCTAATCTGGCAAAGGAAATAGACTTCCAGGAAGTCCAGGAAGCTCAGAGAGTCCCAAAGAAGTTGGACCCAAGGTAGCACACACCAAGGCACATCATAATTACATTACCCAAGACGAAAGAGGAGAGAATCTGAAAAGCAAGAAGAGAAAAGGAGACAGTTACCTACAAAGGAGTTCCCATAAGGCTGTCAGCTGATTTCTCCAAAGAAACCTTCCAGGCAAGAAGGGGCTGGAAAGAAGTATTTGAAGTCATGAAAGGCAAGGACCTACATCCAAGATTACTGTATCCAGCAAAACTATCATTTAGAATGGAAGGGCAGATAAAGTGCTTCCCAGATAAGGTCAAGTTAAAGGAGTTCATCATCACCAAGCCCTTATTATATGAAATGTTAAAGGGACTTATCTAAGAAAAAGAAGATAAAAAATATGAACGTTAAAATGACAACAAAGTCACAACTATCAACAACTGAACCTAAAACAAAATCTAAAACTAAAACTAAGCAAACAAGTAGAACAGGAACAGATTCACAGAAATGGAGACCACATGGAGGGTTATTAGCTGGAAGGGGGAAGAGGAAGAATAGGGGAAAAGGTACAAGGAATAAGAAGCATAAATAGTAAGTACAAAATAGACAGGGTTAAGAATAAGAAATGGAGAAGCCAAAGAACATATATGTATGACCCATGGACATCAACAAAGGGAGTGGGAGGGGGGTGCAGGGCAGAAGGGAATAGAGGGGAGAAAAATAATGGAACAACTCTAATAGCATAATCAATAAAATATATTTAAAATATATATAATAAAAATAAATAAAAAAGAACTGAATTGTCTGGCTTTAGGGCAAAAGCTGGAGGGCCAGCTTTCTCCCAGAGAGAAGTACTGGTAGAGGCCATTGTTCTTTGTTTGGGCCTCCCCCTGAAGAGCCATCAGGTGCACCACATCTGAGTCTCCATCAATGTGGCTCACACTGTTCATCCTGCCCTGTTGATTCCCTGAGACCATACATACCCCACCCAACTTGCAGCCATAAGAATACTTATCTTAGCTCTTGTGGCTGACTTTCCTAAAATTTTTCAAACAAGCAGGATCTGGCCTCAGCATACACATACCTCTTGCTAAGTGGCCCCGAGCCTGGCACTACTAGCAGTTGGCCTTGTTTCACACCTTGGCCATGCCTGGATACCTCCAAGCCCAGTACAAGTAACACCATCTGCAGATCACTTTGTAGCTTGTGCTACAGGGTCCTGGGCAGGACACAGGTTGGGGCAGACCTTGCCCTGCACCTCCCAGTAGGCTGCAGAGTCAGCACACCCAATAGACAGCTTCATACTATGCCAAAGCACCACCCAACCACTTCAATGAGGGACACACTCAAAGGGTAGACTACGTGGATACTTGAGCCTGTTTGAAGTGAGTTCTGCTCCATGGGGTTGGCTACTGAACAGCATCTCCTCTGAGGTGGTTGAGGCCAGCCCTCACAGCCAGTCATCATGTGGGTCAATCTTTCCCACTGATGTGTCAGCAGCAATCAAGCCTCAATTACAATAGGAGGGGAAACATAGCCCACACAGGTGAGGGGAACACCTGGAGCACTCAGCTTGGGTGACTGGGGAGGCTATGCCACTGGGCCCTACAAGACACTTACTACATAAGGCCACTCTACCATGACTAGGAAGCATAGCAGCCATACCTAACACATAGAAACAAACACAAGGAGAAAGCCAAAATTAAGAGAAAAAAAAAACAACTCCCAAATGAAAGAACAGAACAAAGCTTCAGGAAAAGAACTAAACAAAATGGACACAAGCAATCTACCACATGCAAAGTTCAAAATTCTGGTTATAAGGATGCTCAATGGACTTAGGAGAAGCATAGAGGCACCTACTGGGTACTTCAACAAAGAGACAGGAAAACATAAAAATGGAGATAGAAACCATAAAAAGAACCAATCAGAAATGAATAATATGCTGACTGAAATAAAGAATACATTAGAGGAACCAACAGTTGAGTTGAAGAAGCAGAGGATGAAATCAGGGATTTGCAAAATAAGAAAACAGAAAATACCCAACCAGAAGAGCAAACAGAAAAACACCTGGGACAACTTCAAACATATCAACATTTGCATCATCAGGGTGCTGGAAGAAGAAGAGATAGAGCAAGAAATTGAAAACCTTTTTGAAAAAGTAATGATGAAAAACTTTTCCTAATTTGGTGAAGGAAATACAAGTCCAGGAAGTGCATAGAGGCCCAACAAGATGAACTGAAAGAACCAGCACCAAGACACAGTACGATTAAAATGCCAAAGGTTAAAAACAAAGAGAGAATCTTAAAAGTAGCAAGAGAAAAGCAGTTAGTTAGCTATACGGGAGCTCCTGTAAGACTGTCAATTGATTTCTCCACAGAAACTTTGTATGTCAGAAAGGATTGGCACAAAATATTCAAAGTGATGAAAAGCAAGGAATTACAACCAAAATTTCTCTACCCAGTAAAGCTGTCATTTAGAATTGAAGGACAGAAAAAGAGCTTCACAGACAAGAAGTTAAGGAGTTTACAAGAAATGTTAAAGGGTTTTCTTTAAGAAGAAAAAAATATCAGAAATATGAATAATAATGTAGCAATAAATACACATCTATCAACAATTACTTTAAATGTAATATGGCTGAATGGATAACAAAACAAGACTGTTAGATATACTGTCTATAAAAGACTCACTTCAGGTTGAAAGACACACAAAGACTGAAAGTAAAGGAATGGAAAAAATTATTTCATGAAAGTGGAAACAAGGAAAAAAAGCTGGAGTTGTAGCAGCAATGTTTATAGCAGACAAAATAGGCATAGACTATCACAAAAGGCAAACAAGGACCCAGCAATTCTACTTCTGGGTATTTATCCAAAAATCCAAAACACTAAAAGACATGTACATCTATATGCTTATTGCAGCATTATTTACAATAGACAAGATATGGAAGCAACCTAAATGTCCATGGATAGATGGATGGATAAAGAAGAAATGGTGCATATATATTTAATGGTATATGATTCAACCATAAAAAAATAATGAAATCTTGCCATCTGCAATCTCATGGATGGACCTAGAGGATATTATGCTGAGTGAAATAAGTCAGACAGACAAAGACAAATATCAGATGATTTCACTTATATATGGAATTTCAAACAAACAAACAGATACAAACAAATTCAAACAAAGCAGAACATAAACAGACTCATAGATTCAGAAAACATTTTGACAGTTGCCACATGGCAGGGGTTCTGGGAGAATGGGTGAAAATGGTGAAGGGATTTAGAAGTACAAATTGATAGTTTCAGAATTAGTCGTGTGGATGTGATGTACAGCATAGAAAATATAGCCAGTGACGTTATAGTAACTATGTATGGTGTCACACGGATACTGGACTTACCAGGGTGATCACTTTGTAAGTTACATAAATGTCCTATCCCTATGTTGTATACCTGAAACTGACATAATATTGTACATCAATGTAATGTAGAAATAAAAATATTTTAAAAGTAAAGTGAAGTTTTAAATATGTATGTGTGCGTATATATACACAACACACATATATATACACATATATACATATACACCACAATGATACATATAAACCTACTTAGCATCTTCAATTCATTTGGTAGCTATGAACAAGACAAGGTGTTTTTAATTTTCTTTTTAGTATTCTTTCACTTTTTTCTTGAACATGTGATGGGTATGGTCTATGCATACTCATATTATTTTATGTAACCACTATCATACAGAGAGTATTTTTTTATTGTTGTTCAATTACAGTTGTACAAATTTTTCTCCCCATTGCTCTCCCCTCCCACCCCCCCCAGTCAATCCTCACCTTGTTGCCCATTACCATGGGTATCTTTAAATAATAACTTTTCAATAATTTTGATCTTTTCATTTTTTAGAAGCTCTCCCATCATATTACAACATGTAAAGACCATCATCAGTATTTGTGGACCCTTCATGTACAATGCCAGGGGACAAACTCTCTGGTTGTGCCTGAGTCTGAGAGGTTTCCAGGGATATGGGGCTTAAAGTCTTAGAACTGGGAAAGTTTGGACAAATCAGGACAGTCACTAAAAATGAGGGACACTGACTAAAGTGGCTAATACACGTGCAGCCAATACTTATTGAAGTATTAAATGTTATATGTGATGCTAAGCAATGAACTTTGACCCTTTCGTTTAATCCTCATGACAACTCTGAGCCAAGTGTTCAGTTTCATTTCCCTTTTATAGGCGAGGAAACTAAAGCTTAGTCAGGTGATGTGATGATACATGGCTTTAGGTAAAACATACATTTTGAATCTACCACATTATATGTTCTTTTAAATCATGTCTTCTTCCACATTCCAGCCTCTTATTACAATAGTATTCATATAATATCATGTTAGAGTAAGCTTGATGTGTGAAAGAATAAAATGGTAGGCATTAAAGAGAATTGTTTCAGCTTATTTTGGGAGGACCACCCCTTGGAACAATGTACCTTAACTCCAGGGGAATGGACTCTATTTTTGCAGTGCTAAGGATGAACAGCGATAAAGTCAGCCAGCTGTTTTTAAGAAATTAAGGCCAATTCATGTTGGTGTAGAAGAATTGGAACAGAAACTTACATTCACCATCTATTTTACTCAGTTACTGTGCTCACTTTTTTGAGGGGTAAAGAAAAGTTCTTAATTTAGGTCTTGGAGGAAGGGGAGGATTCGGAGTACGGTGTGAGAGAAGAGTCAAAGTTCAGCCTGAAGAAGGGCAGGATGTTGCTGAAACAGCTGCCAGCTCTGAGTGACAATGGGGAAGCAGCAAAGGCTCCCCTGCTGCCCGTTTAAGACCCAGCAGTCTGAATATGGTGGTTCCTCCTCTGGGCCATCTGCCCCTGAGTCCTAGCAGAGTCTGGTACTTGATCTTAATGTCTAAAGGTAGTGTGGCTAATATTATGAAGGCATAATTAACCAGAGTAAAACACTTGGAGTAGCAGGATTGACAAAGGAGCTGTTGCACCCCTTTGAAAGGGACAAGGTCTCTTTCCCGGGGGCCTCATAGGGATCCCAACCCAAACCTTTACAGGTGGGATCCTGCTCTCTGTCCTGACTGCCAGACAAATATAAAGGCAAAGAAAGGAATTTGGGAAAACACATTATATGTCTCCTCTAATTCTTCAAAGCAACCTGAATCTCAAATGCTCAAATTTATGTTGCCAATATTTTTCAGAATCTAGGACAAGACTGATTAAGTCCAGAACTAAAGGACTGTCTAAATAGGAGGCACAGAGGTCGGAGTCATTCTGACAAGAAAACCCTGCAGTTCATAGTCTTGGAGTGAACCAGGAAAATCAGTAGACTCAGAGCAGTTAGAATTATAGGATATGACTCCAGAAATCTAAAGCCCCACGTAATTCTTGAATCATTCAGATGGTGCCAATTCCTGCCTCATGGCACTCCAACCTGATCTTGAAGGCATCTGGACTTCCCAGACCCTTTTCCTCAACTGGATCACTGTATACATGACTCTTAATGCTAGATTTCTCCTAATCAGCATTTTGTCTCAATATTTCTTCCACCTGTGGCTCCCTTTGAGGTATACACAATGATGTAATCCTTCTATCCCACATAGTTCTGTGAGTTTTAGGACCTATAGTTGTTGAAATTTTCTTGGTTCTTCTTTTCTCAAGGTGAAATTTTCTCAAATTCTTCTACTTTTCCTCAACAGTGCGGCTTCAAATCCCTTTGTTGGTTGTTTTCTTCTGAAATCCTTCTCTTTGTCACTCTGTTCCTTATGTATATTAGTTATAATAAATATATGGACCTCCTCATGTTCAGACATTGAAAAAATCTGTGCTGGAGTCATGCTATCTATAAAGTGAACAATAGATACATTTTCCTTTTGTGAGTTTTCTCCCTCAGTAGTCAGCACATGTGACTTTCTGTGCTTATCATGTCTAAGTGGCATGTGTGTGGGCATTTGATTACTGAAAAATTTCCTTCTCATTATTTTCAAATGTTTACGAAACAAAAGATACTGTCTCAGACCACATTTAAATCCTTACATCAAGTGCAGGCAATACAATTCAAGGACAAATAAACACCAAATAAAAATAAAATAGAAAAACTATATCCATTATTCAAAAGCAAAGTGAAACATCATTGTTTTATGTGAGTTTTAGGGAAAAGTGACAGAAAATTCAGGGTAGAGTTAGTGAAGGGAAAAACCAATATTATTGGTTTACTTGTCCAGTGAGAAATCCATATTGGGTAGAAATAGAGTATGTCTCAAACTTGGATATATATATACAGAATTAATAAAAAAAGAACATGCAACTGTATCAATATCTCTTTATTTTAATGGTTACTTATTGAGCTTCATTTTTCTATGCAAAAAAGAATTCTCCATAAGTTCCATGGGAAAGATTTGCATGACATAAACTCTAGCAAAAAACAGATGGTCATCTGATCTTAATAATTGTGCTGAAACAGGACTGAACTATTATTAGTGATATCATCAACAATGATTTATTTGAGAAGTATGGTAAAAGGACTTTCACCCTCATAGAATAAATATATTATACTTATAATATATTTATAATAAATATATTATTTATATTTATAAATATAAATAATAAATAAATTCTTTCAATGTTTGTGATTGTCTACAAAACTCTAAAAACACCTGGATATAAGCCAATCCTTTCAGCCCGTCGTCTACATGGCTGGGATGTGCAATGCCAAACAACCAAATGCTGGGGAAGGAAATGCAAGCGACTAAGTTATTAGAGATATGTAAGTCGCTAAATCTGAGTGCTTATTCAAAGGTGGGTCAGTATAGACATCTCCCTTGGACAGAATATAAATCTAAGTAATGTCACTTAGTCTGTCAAGACCCTGGTTCTTCATTGCTTAAAAGTGTATACAGTCCAAATGTGCTAATGAGACACCCAGATCACTTAGGTATTTGATCCCAGACTATCAGTCCAGCCTCAACTGCTGCTTATTTTCTCTCAGTGAATTCTACAATCCATCTACACAAACTATGCACCAATTTAAAAGGGCTTATGCTTTTTTTTTTATGATTTCAGCATGTCCTTGCTAAATGTATGAGATTTGTCCAGAAGATATCCAGCTATCTACTATGAAAAATGGAGACAATTATTGAAGAGGATACAAGATACAAGAAACATTGTACAAAGGACAATGACGCCTCAGTCCCCCTCAAAGCAGGCACCTTGGGGACTCACACAGTTCTCCCAATCACCATCATATTTTCCTGAATTTCAACAGTCTGAAATCTCTTCCCTTTTAAAGGTGATTTTAGTTTTGGGAAAAGCCAGAAGTTTCAGGGCACCAAATCTGGGCTATAGGGGGCTGAGTCACCTGGATGAGTTGATGTTTCACAAAAAAATTCTGCATGAGACGTGATACATGAGTGGGCACATTGTCATGAGGAAGCTGCCAATCACCAGTTGCTCATAGCTGCAGCCTACTGAATCATTGACATAGTTTGGGGAGGAATGTTTGAGCTTAAAACAAAATTTGATGCAGATTTGTTGCTCTACTCACTCCGTCATCTTGAATGCAATGACCACACAGTACACATGCTCTCTCAATAGTGTCTACCACCCCCACTGACTAGTACAGTGGAGTCTTCATTGTTCAAGTATGTGCATTCCAGTCCACTCTCCTTGGCTGCTAGATTACATCAATGTTGTGCAAACCGTTCTCCTTATATTAACAATAGTTGGACTTTTTCTGTTCAGGCCTCATATTCTCCCTGATATGTTCTTCCTCCAATTTTTCCATGTGATAAACTTCTATACTCTCATGCATCTTAAAGACCATACTCAAGTAAGAACTCTTTTGGGGGAAGCCTTTGCTGACCTGTCTATATGAATTTAGTTGTTTTCTCCACTATGTTTCTACAGGGAGCCTCATGAAGGTTGCTATCACACTTGTGTTGGCATTATTTATCCATACATCTCTCTCTTTTTTTTTTATTGGACTATGAGCAGAGCAGGAGACATGTCTTTTTAATGTTTTTCTCTCTTGTGCTTAGAACAGTGGCTGACTCATAATTGCACCCCACAGATGATATTTGAATTAATAAATTCCAATTTAAATTCTTTTTCTTAAAAATGAGGGCATTTTTATCTGAATAATTTTGGGTCCTTGTTCAATAATTCTCTCCAGCTATATAGATGATAGTTAAAGAAATGTGAAGAAATATACCTTAATCCACTATTTGATTATATACCCTTAAATAATAATATGTTCAACCAACTTTAATTCATTGACTGCATATTTTGCACTTCACATTTTTATGTAACAGCATGGAAGACACATTTGTGTAGCACTTTATTATTCATAAAATACACTTCAGTATGTGTATAGCTATCATATATGGCTTAGGAAAATGCCTAAACTATCTTTGGTAATTTTCTAATCTCTCTAGGATGCATAATACTAAAAAATACAGTGAATGTTAAATACCTAGTAACATTCAGAGAAGCTATGCTCACAGCCTGAAGAACTATTAAAGAGCTATAGAATGACCAATTCACCTATTCAGTTCTGGGGATTAAATTTTTTTCATCATTTTTTTGCTTTATATTACATTATTTGGTAAGAAAACTATTTCACATGTTATTATTTTGTGTATGTATGTATGTAGCAATATACACATATTTATATGTATTTCATTTATAGTGAGTATATATATATATGTATATATATATATAAATGTACGTTTATACTCAGTGAAAGAAGAACAAATAAAACCCCAAGAGAAAATTACTTATCCCAACTACTCCCACAGCTTCTTGAAACATGCCGATATTTTGTATTTCTACACCAAAACTGTCAGTATAAAATGAACACTGTGGAATGAAGAGTAATGCAAGAATACTTTCACCAGTCTTTAGGGTATGAGATAATGAAACTAGCTCCTGGGATAAGCATATTTATTGGGTTTGTTATGCATCAAATGTAACAAAAGTAGAGGATCTGAAGAACACCCTGTGTGGTTCTTTCCACAGCCTTTGATCACACAGTTCCTCTTTGATTCAGACGCAGTAGAGCTTAAGTGCTTCATTGATGTGTTAAGTGTGGAATGATTTTTGTATAAAATAAAAAAGGCTCCATTATGTGTGCAGAAAAGCCTGTGTGTGCTTGTTTATTGAGACAGGAAGTTGGTTTCCCACACAGAACAACAGTTCTGTGATGCTGAAGCATTGTGTCCAAAGAAAAGTAAAAGAAACTTCATTTTCTACCTGGCAGAAACCGTCTTCTGGAGGAAGGGGCAGACAATGCGATTGGGCTTCCACTGAATGAGACGACTTGATTGATTTTTAAAAAACGTGCAGTGCCCTGTAGAAGAGGTTGTCTGGAATACTTGTGTTAGGAAAATGTACATTTTCTAATATGTGTTATTTTTTATTTGTACCTTGCTTAAAGTGGTGCATCCCAGAGCACGCTTGTCACCCTCTCATGAAGTCTGGTGAGGGAAAAGAGAAATGCTCTTTTGAAAATTTCCCTCCTAGATTTGTCTACAAGTTAATTCTTCTGTTTGTTTTTTCTCTGGAGTTAGTTACCATTCATTTTTGGGTTTTTGTGGGGTTTTGTTTGTTTAATATTCAGCATGGAGAATACTTCTGAGACCTTCCAAGGTAAAGTTTAAATATCCATCCATTGTTTAAATATTTAGGCATGAATGTAGCTCCTACTGCTAGGTATGGATGTTAGCCTTGTTAAGAAACAAAATTCGGCTAAGTAAATTTGAAGATCTAATTGGCTCTATTCAATGGTTTATGGTTTATGAATCAGGCAGCATCCCATCTAGAGTGAGAAAGGCGCTCCAAGGAGCCATATAAATTGGAAGACTTTTAAAAGCAGAAAGAGGGCTGGGAAAGGAACATAAAAGAATGGATTCTTTCAAGCAAGGTCACCTTTCTTTAGGCAAAGGCAGGGGTGTCTGTCAGGCAGATTACCTCACTGGTGGTGATCAGGAAATTCCATATTGAATGGCTAAGTTCATGTTCCTGGGAAAGGCTGAATCTGCCATTAGGTGTGATATTAAATCTTCATTTGCTGATCTGAGACTTAGCACAAATGACTCCATTTGGGGGCCTGTTGTCTTTTTTTCTTAACATCTAAGTCCATGGAATAAACCCAATGCTGTGGTCACAGGACGAAGAGGAGCAAGATGAAAAATCTCAGACTCACTCCAAAGCCCAGTCTTTTTCTCTACTCTATGCAGGTATATCAGGTAGCTAGGTTCTAGCTCAGGTAATCCCATCATCTCCCCTCATCCTTATTGTTGCTGTTGTCCTCCTGTTCAGCATCATTATGAACCAGACTAAAGGTTTATGCTTCTTAGCTGGGAATTGTTCTAAGAGAGTGTATTACATATATTTTTTCTACTTGATAGTTTTATAATCTGAAGCAGACAACAGTGAAATGGACTTAATGAGAAGAATATATAGAGAATAGAATGAGTCCAGGAAATTTTTCCATTGGCAACATTTATCTTATTAGTATTATAGATATTATAGAGACAAGAGAATTTTCAGGGTGAAAGCCAGTAAAGAGTAATCATATCAGTTTCATGTCCATGAAGATGGTTATTAGGCTGCTTACATTATGTGGGGGAGACAGGATTAGAAGAGCTATTTGACTGAGGTTTGGTGAGGGAAGTAAAACTGTAAGTGTTCCAGGCACAATCACACTTCCTTCCCAGATGATTATTTATTTTTTCCTAACGTAGTTGTATCTTTTCTTGCCCATTCTTCTTTATTTTTCCCACATATACTACTAATACAATTTCTATTTTTTCTTCCTAGCATGCATGGGTGAAATTTTTTCTTACATTTGATTTGACAATATTATTTTGATCATTGTAAATCTGTTTATATAAGAACTTCAGAGTCGTGAAATTCTGGGGGTTAAGTATTAGGGCAAAACAAGAAATATTCTTCAAGAAGATCCTAGCCAAATGATAACTGTTAACTTTCTTCCCTTTGGTATTCAGAATAAATTTTCATTCCTGACTCCTTTATTAGCCTATTCTATTTCAATAGCTCTGCCATTGATGTTATCCTAGATACTTAATGCTCCTTCTTCATGCACTTCTCACATTCTTTTCATGCATTTTTCACTGAGATTAATCTCTTGCCCCCTCCATCTATTTGTGTAATGCTTGGTATGTGACCGTTGCTATGAAAAGCAACAGGTCCCCACCAAATTATGTGACTTTAATTTGTCATGTCAGATACCATTTTTTCCTGGAATGATTTAGTTGTTGCCTTAAAGCCAATTCTCTTATCTTAATATTATATAATTTTTGACAACCAAAGATAAAAACATTCATTTAAAAATTGCTCTTCACCCTGTATTTATATCCAAAAACAGATACTGGGCCTTTACTACCAAAGTAAATGAAAAGATGGGAAAATATTCATAAGATGAATTCTAATCCCAGTACTATACAACTGACTTCTTACAACTGGAGGCCACTTGTTTTATCTCTCTAACCTTCAAATTCTTCATCATAAAATTGTCTTTTTCCTTTCTTCCCTTCCTTCCTTCTTTCCTTCCTGTCTTCCTTCCTGCCTTCTTTCTTCCTTTTAAGTGATGTTTACTGAGTATCTCCATTCTCAAGGAGAAACAAAAAAATCAAAGAAAATATTAAAATAACAACACAAGGCAGTTGTAATTAAATAATCAAATGAAAAGAAATAAACACCATGTGCATTTGTAAAGCACTATATAAAATTATGATATCATTGTTATGGGGGAATGACACTCCTGGAAAGACTGGATGATGTAAAGGTCAAGAACTTGGGCTTTGGAATTAGAAAAATATGAAAGTTTTCTCATCTGTAGATAAGAAGCATAGAACTCAATAAAAGCATAGAACTCAAAGAGCTGTTATGAAGATTCAGTGACTGAGATTATATATGTAAAAGGGTAAGCATAAATGCCTAGTATATAATAAATGCTAAACAAGGTTAGCTGTTAATATTATTGATAGGGAATCAGAGTAACTCACAATCTTATCATTTTATTGTCTAAAATAACAGTAATAATCCCAAAGGAAGCAAAGATCATTGGGGGCTCCAGAAATCAGGACCTCTCCTGTGGATGCCAGTTTCCACTAATGAGGAATTCATGAAGGAAGAGGCCTGACTGTTCCCAGTAGTTTGTGAGTTAAGGGTTATGTCTGTAAGCCTTCTCACTTGTTGATTGCCTCCTTCTACCAATTTTGAGCATCCTTTTCTCAGTTCTTCACTGAGCTTGCCGAGCAGTTCTCTCTTGGCCTCTGGTCCCTGGGTCCCTTTCTTTGGAGAAAACCAACTGGTAGCTTCAAAGTGTCACCCTTCTTCCTATATCTGTCAAAACCCTGTTCATTCTTCAAGGCCTGGTTCAAATGTTATCTCCTTCATGAAACCTTTCTGAGCTTCCCTAAAATTTTATTCAAGATGCCTGTTCTGTGTTCTCATTGCACTCTTAGTAGCCAATATAGCATGATTATGTTTGGCATACTGGTGGAACATCTTTCCATGCAATTATATGTTATATTAGACTGTAAGCTATTTGAAGGCAGGAATTATATTGTACTCACCTTTGTAGCTGATATCTTAATTTCTTGTGCTTAGTACAGTATAGAACTAGACAAATGAAATGGAATTGTTTATGTTAAATTGAATATAGTCCTCCAAAGGAAGATCCACTGGGAATGCTTTTCCAAGAGTTTTTCACAGTTGTGCTGGAGTTCAGTTGGGAGCACACAAGCAAAAAAGACCCCAGGGGCCCCAAATTCCAGGCCAAATGTCCATCTCCACCCCACGTGGCATGCCTCTAGATTTCAGAGGCACTAACTAGTTCCTTTGAAGCTGGAATTCAGTATAAGCCACATGTAACATTGGGGTTGGTGTCTTGATGACACAGACTGTGCAGACCGTGAGGCCACGATGATGTTTCATGTAGCTTATTTTTGCTGCGTGCTTATCAGAGCACAGGGCACATGTCTAGGACATTCAGATCACTGGGAATAGATGATTAAGGGGTGTGGAAATTACGTTTGGCTAAATGTTAAGCAATTCCTTGGCTAAAAATAAATAAAATATAATCCTGTTTTCTTTCTTCTTTTGTTTTAAATTTGTACAAGTTGAACTTAGGGGGGAAATACTTTGTATTTCAAGATGGAGTGTTGTTGTTGTTGTTGTTTCCCCTTATATGATTTTAATGAGAACTGGACAGATGTGATTTGAAACAGCTGAGGCTGAAATGCCTCTAAAAAAAGAGAGATTAAAGTGAAACTACTGAAATAACCAACATTCTGTCCTCCACTTGGCGAAGTCGGCGTGTGCCCTCAGGTGTAGATATTGGGATTATGAATCTACCCTTAAAACATTGCAACGTGCTGCAGTTTTCTCAGCAATTTTAAAGTCCTGGTAATCACTCTACAGTCAGCTCTTGATTATCCACAAATAAAGGAAATGAATAATGGCACAAATAATCCAAAACAGAAAAACAATCAAAATGTTTCCTATATTTTACTTTGGAATGCTTTGTATGGCTTTTGAGGATTCATATTTTCCTTCCCAGTGATGTTCTGCTCAGGAAAATGTTAAAATGGACTTGCATTCCCTATGCCCACACTAAATAGCTTAAGGGGATGTGGCCCAGCCACAGGCTGAGTGGCAAGGGAAGGCAGCCTGAAATCGAAGGGAAAAAAAGTCCATGATAACCTAGAAGTGGAAAAGGCCCATATGAATAAGTAAGTGCTGACTGGAATATAATTCAGTCTTGTTAATTGGTGTGGACAATTTTCCACCCACATTTTTTTTTTAAAAAATCAGGTTATCCTCTTCAGAGAGGATTAACTGGTATTAAAAACAAATGACTTCAGCATCCTTTATTGCTCGCAGTCTGCTGGGCACTGGCCCTGTGTAAAGGACTTGGGACTCATTGCTAAAGGCCATGAGGAGTCAGTCTTCAACTAATACACGTAAGCTCCACCTTACAACCTTCTTCAATTGCACATATGTGGTTTATAAAATGCCAGACTACCTACTAGGTAGTTACCATGTGGGTCCTGTTTTAAAGATGAGAAAACTAAGATGCAGACAAGTTCATTACTAATTTAAGGTCATAAAGCTAGTCACATGGCAGAAGACAAATTTGAGCCCTCCTAGTTTAGAATTAGGATGGACAAAAAACAGAAAGAACTTTAAAAAGGAGGTTTAGTAAATGAAAAAATGCAAGTCAGTTGCTAATAATGGTGCCATGTGTGTAATGTTACTGCAGAACCAAGTGTGCGGTGCCATTGAGATGGGTCACAAGGACCAGAGCACTTTCTGCTAAGAGCCCGGAAATGGGCAAGATGCCAGTCCCAGGGCAGGAATGCCTTTGGCAAGTACATACAGGTTTGGAAACCTCAGGTATGTCCAGAGAGCCATGAGTTGGTCTGAAAAATAATCTGCTCAAGGTGAAGAAATATAAACAAAAATGAAAATCATAACAACAAAAAGAAGTGTTTCAATAGCATAATAGTTTTACCATAAAAGCCAATGTGGAGAACAGAAACAAGAGAGAGAAGAGAGAAAGGGGGAGGCCTGTTTTCTCATGTTTTAGAAAATGTAAGTGCTCACTTTGTTATCTAGTGAAAGACAATATACACATCTTTAACTGGCTTTAGTGCTCAGAGGAAATGAGGAAAATAAGCAAAGATTTCAAGAAATTGTTTATGTCAAGGTCACCCAACTGGCCAAGGAAGCAAATCCCCAAACTTGGATCTCCTGACTCCTGCCCTAGTGATCTCCCTCTAGCCAAGCTGGCTATAGGGCACCATAGTAGCATGTTAACCTGAGTAGCTTTGGGAAAGAAACTGGGGACTCTGTAGTGCTTACAAAATGTCACTCAAGGCTTATAGACTTTCATTTAGTTATGGAAATTTCCACAGTTGTCTTAGCAAAATCATTTTGTCTGGATTTGATCCCTCCTTTGACATCTCCCCATGATCACCAATTTTTTAAAACCTGACTTTACCCCCCCCTCTAAGAATGCAGAAGTTATTTTGTGCTTTATCTCACACAGCATTACCACGTCCTGGTTCTCTGTCTCTTTAGTCTCTGGGGCTTAGGTGTCTTTGGGCCCCATTGCTTGGTTTATAAACAATTCCACATCACTATGGGCATGACCTCTATGAAAATGGCTCCAGAACTCCAGGTTCTCAACAAAGAGCTCTGCTATCTTTCTGTAGTGGATGCTTTGGAGCATCACCTGTTTCAGGGCCAAGGCACTCATTTTGAGACTTCCCTGGAAATAGCTCTCTGCCAGTGGAAACATCCTTGTCCAAGGTCATAACCCCTCCCCAGAGGTACCTCATATCTAATAATTGTCCAGGCCCCCTCACACAATTCCAGACAACTGTTTGGGCTATCTGAGCTTCAGACCTCCCCACAATATCAACTATGCCCTCTCTTGTGAATGCACCCTCATTTAGCTTCTCCCTTTGCCCAGTACTACTTCCCTCATTTTCTCAAGCATATCATTCCTGAGCACACTCCTAAAAAACTCCTTGCATGCAGATCTCCACTTGAGAGTGAATGTCCCAAAGAACTGGATGTATGACATATCCATTGCCCATATTTTTTGTGACCTCTATGTTGTTGCTGTAGTCACCTTCCCTGTAATGAAAGAAAAACTTGCACTCTTTAAAGAGACGAGAGATCAAGTTTTGGTAGAGTATGTACAACAAAATCCATTCAGTCCAGGCTCTTAGCCCAATCCAGCCTTTTTCTTATTCCTTACTCTCAAGTAAAAATGTATCATTTCAAGGTGTTGACTTCCTGTGGTTCAAAATGGATAATAACCTATATGATGGGGAAAGGGTAAAGAAAAATGAAGAGGTGGCTAAGCAATCCCTAGAAGACCATTAAGTGCTTAGGAACACTTAAACCCTGCAGTGAAAGCTCCGAAATCTACAGCCGCATAAAAATAAGATTCCACAGAGCTCACTTCTTTGGAAGTAGTTTTGAAAATACCCTTTGCTTCACTTCCTGTGGATTGTGAAACCCCCAGATTTCTTCTGCGGACTCAGCCACACCCCAAATTGTAGCCTAAATCACTGAGTTTGACATGGATTCACAATTTGTCAGGGAGCTTACCCAGTTTTTCTATCAAATTGTATTCAAATGTCACATAGGTTGGCTGAGAGTTCAGTTGGAAAAGAAGGAGGTTCAGGCTAATTGTGCTAAACTGTGATATTTCAAACTGAAATGAGTTTGGCTTAGCTCTAAGACTGGAAAGAAAGTTTTAAGTCATAGTACATTATAGAAGCCCTGGTCCAACCCAAAACAGTTTTCACTTTTTTTGGTTCTTGTTTCAATGTGCATCTGACCCTACTAATGTAGACAGATCACTATGCTCATTCCAAATGCCAAGGGCAGTTTCAGGGAACTTCAGCCTCCTATGGGGTCAAAATATAGTGGGGAAGTGGGTTCTTTAATTTCCTCTGATACAGAGCAAGCCTTGACAGAGGATGGACAGGATAATGTTTGGTAAGGACAAGGGGTATCCTTGGTTCAGCTACTTTGAAGAGTCTAACAAGCTGTTGGTAGCTTTGTGTGTCACTACCCTGATTGAACTTGCTCTTTCTTCTCTGGGCATTTAGAAAGTCTTGGCCTCCTGCTTTGTAGAACAGTGGTGATGCCTAGTACACGCAACACCTCTTTGAATAAAATTGTACATTAGAGAAATTTAGGTTTTCCTACTCACATCAAATTTTCTACCCCAACTTCTTCCTAAATATCTTTTCTTTTTTTATTTTTCTCCAAAGAAACTCCACCACAATTTCTACTATTTTCAGCCCTGATCTACAACTTTTCAGAATCCCCCACTACTCTAGCACAAAGCTGCTGGGCTGGGCTGGCCTTTCCCGAGCAGTGTCACATGTTCTGGGCCTGTCTCTGTACCCAACCCCATACGCTTATTTTCACCTGATCCCTATCTGTAACTCTCTACCTCCTATCATTATAAAGATGCGGCTTTCATAGATCCTGTCTTCTAAAGCCTTACCTGCTTAGACAAAACAATATATTATAAAATGTATATTTATGGGAAAACCAATTAAAACTGTTGTCAAAATATGTTTCAGTCTTGACTGTCAATAACAAACCTGATAGCATCAAGTAAGGCATTTAGATTATTCAAGCCTTAGTTTGTTTATTTATTTATTTATTTATTTATTTATTTTAAATATATTTATTGATTATGCTATTACAGTTGTCCCATTTCCCTCTCCCTCACTCCACTCTATCCTGTCCACCCCCTCCCTCCCACATTCCCCCCTATTGTTCATGTCCATGGGTCATACTTATAAGTTCTCTGGCTTCTACATTTCCTACACTATTCTTACCCTCCCCCTGTCTATTTTCCACCTATCATCTATACTACTTATTCTCTGTACCTTCCCCCCACTCTCCCCCGCCCACTCCCCTATTGACAACCCTCCATATGATCTCCATCTCTATGGTTCTGTTCCTGTTCTAGTTGTTTGCCTAGTTTGCTCTTGTTTTTGTTTTAGGTGTTGTCATTAATAACTGTGAGTTTGCTGTCATTTTTACTGTTCCTATTTTTGATCTTCTTTTTCTTAGGTTAAGTCCCTTTAACATTTCATATAATAAGGGCTTGGTGATGATGAACTTCTTTAACTTAACCTTATCTGAGAAGCACTTTATCTGCCCTTCCATTCTAAATGATAGCTTTGCTGGATACAGTAATCTTGGATGTAGGTCCTTGTGTTTAATCTTGGGTAATGTAATTATGATGTGCCTTGGTGTGTTCCTCCTTGGGTCCAGCTTCTTTGGGACTCTCTGAGCTTCCTGGACTTCCTGGAAGTCTATTTCCTTTACCAGAAGAGGGAAGTTCTCCTTCATTATTTGTTCAAATAAGTTTTCCATTTTTTGTTCTTCCTCTTCTCCTTCTGGCACCCCTATAATTCGGATGTTGGAACGTTTCAAGATGTCCTGGAGGTTCCTAAGCCTCTCCTAATTTTTCTGAATTCTTGATTCTTTTCTGGTTAGATGTTTCTTCCTTCTGGTCCACACCATTGATTTGATTCCCAGTTTCCTTCGCCTCACTATTGGTTCCCTGTACATTGCCTTTGTCTCTCTTAGCACAGCCTTCATTTTTTCATCTAGTTTTCGACCAAATTCAACCAATTCTGTGAGCTTCTTGATTACCAGTGTTTTGAACTATGCATCTGATAGGTTGGCTATCTGTTCACTGCTTAGCTGAATTATTTCTGGAGCTTTGAAGTGTTCTGTCATTTGGGCAATTTTTTTTTTTGTCTTGGTGCTTCTGTTACTTAAAGGGGCAGAGCTTTAGGTGTTCCCCAGGGTGGAGTAATGCTGGTTGCTTCGCTGTGACGCTGTACCTGGGGGAGGGGCCGAGCGGGAGCAATGGCTCCTGCTCCACTCTCTGCTGGATTTCAGTCACTCCCTCTGCTACCCAGAACCAAACTGGGCCCCTCTGGTGTTGGTTCCCAAGTGGGTGGGCCCGTGCATGCCCTAGGCCCCTGTGGGTCTCTCCAGCGACCTCTCCTGTGAGGCTGGGAGTTTCTCCTGCTGCTGTCTCAACCCCCACAGGTGTTTTCAAATCAGAGGTTTGAGGCTTTATTTCCTGGCACTGGAGCCCTGGGGTATGTGGTCTGCTTCGCTCCCCACAGTTCGTCCTGGTTTATCTATGCGTGAATGTGGGGCCGAGGGTTGCTACCCGCCATACTGCCTGCCCTGTTCTCCACCACTCTGAGTCCGGCCCTCTCGGTTTATCTGTGTGTGAATGTAGAGCCGCAGGGTCTTCTAGTGGTCAAACTGCCTGCCCCGTTTGTCCCACACTCCACCAGTCTCGGTCCCGCCAGGGCAACGTGAGTCCTCTCCGCCCCTGCTGCCCTCTCCACCCCTCCTACCAGTCTGGATGAATGTTTATTTTTTATCTCCTTGGTGTCGGACTTCCTTGGCGTTCGATTTTCTGTCAGTTCTGGTTGTGCAAGGACGCGCAGTGTGTCTACCTATGCCGCCATCTTGGTTCTCCCCTGTTTTTTTTATTTTTAAAATTGAGATAAGAAATACTTAACACATAGAGTTGCAGATTAAATTTAATTTCCATTAAAAAAAATCTCTTGATCTGCCAAAATAAGATTAAGGATCCTACCCCTATGCTACTATGTCATTCTATGATTTATTCTCATGAAGTGCATAACTTATTTCTAGATTGCATTCTACTTGGGAGATCCAAGATAGCAGTGGGATAGGTGGATGCTACACTCACCACCCTCCAGAACAAAACTGGAATTATAACAAAAATATAGAGCAATAAACCTAAATAACCAACTGAAGACTAGCTGAACAGGAATCTTATAACCAAGGGTTTATAGAGAAGTCACATCAGGACTAATAGAGAGGACAGAGATATGAAAAGGGCTGGTCCCACTCTCACAGGCTGAGGCTGAGATTCCAGAGATACATCAGCTATAAATGTTCCCCTTGAGATACGTGGGATCTCAAAGCCATGGCAGACTGCCTAGCTAGAGCACCAGAGCCAAAAAGTGACACACATATAATACCTGGCTGTGAAAATCAGTGGGGATTCTGTCTGCCAGGGAGAGACAAGAGTCTTCTAGAAACACAGACACTCTCTTAATGGGCCAGCACACAAAATCTCATTCTCAGCCACTCAACTTGGGCTCTGGCAGAGAGAAGGTGGAGTGGATTACAATCACATGAGGTATGACTAGAATTTGTGGCTCTGGGAAGAGAGCTCCACAGACAGCTGCTATGATACCTGTGCTGAGCCCTCTCAAACTCCACAAACACCATCTTTCTAGGGTTGAACACTCTCCTCATTATGGCTTCTATCAAGGGGAATGCAATAACCCAACACTCTGGACTCCACATAGCCCCATCCTGCAGACCATTTTCTCTGTTGAGGAGTCAGCTGCCAGGGAAGTGGTCCAGAAGTCTGAGCAGACTCAGGGGATGTCAGTGACTGATTATTGTAGCTTTGGGGTGGGAGCCATTCTTCCAGTTTCCCGTGAACCTGATGGATGCCTCTCCACCCAAGAAATGTGCTAGCCCCACTTTCTGGGCTCCCAGATGCCTTAAACTCCTGACTCCTGTTGTCTCTGCCCTGATGAGTTGTGTGGCTCTGTGACAGAGGCCACTCTCTCCACTTCCTCCTAGCCTGGTCTGTACCTCCTCCTCACAGGAGATCCACTAGCCCAGTCATCAGCACCCCCAGCAGCCCCACCCTGTTCATATTGAGCTCCTGGCAGAATCTGGGACAGACTGAGTAGTTTGGCTCCAGGGCAAGGGCCATTTTCCCTCACATGCTCAAATAATGCAGAGCTCTCCCTTCAAACAGCCACATCTTAGTCTGTTTGGGTCTTATAAACTCTGCCAGCCTCACCCTGACACAAAGGTGTGTGAGCACCCAGCAGGTGACAGCTAGTCTTGATATACCCTGGGACATTTGCTGAGTGGCCTCAGATAAAGCACTGATAACTAAGATTGAACCTGTATCAAGCTAGAGAACACCTCTTGCCCCTATCTGGTAACTCATTGAGAACCTACCTAATGCAACCTGAGGACCACCATAGGCTCTTTCAGTGATTGAGCCTAACAGGCCCCTGGCAGAGGTAGGTGGAGGTAGATCTCAGTCAGACTTGGGACTTTTCATGAATAGCCCCTGGGCCCAGTGCTGGTAAAAGCTGGCCTTGGTGGGCAACTAGGTCCTTCCCATGCACACTCAGGTCCAGCAGAGGCAGCCACAAGCTGCGGATTGCTTTGTAGCTTCAAATAGGTTGCTAAGGGCCACAGACAAAGGTAAAGGAAAAAGACAGAATCTTAAAAGTAGCATGAAAAAGACAGGCGATACATACAAGAGAACTTCCATAAGGCTGTCAGCTTATTTCTCAACAGAAACATTTCAGGCCAGTAGGGTTTGGCATGAAATATTCAAAGCACTGAAAAGCAAGGGCCTACAACCAAGGCTACTTTACACAGCAAGGCTATCATTTAAAACTGAAGGAGAAATAAAGAGCTTCTCAGAAAAGAAAAAGGTATTTTTTTACCACCAAGCCAGTACTACAGGTACTAATGTTAAAGGGTATTTTTTAAAGAGAAAGAAAATAAAAATAGAAACACAGAATAAAGAATAAAATGGCAATAAATATGTACGTATCAACAATCACTTTAAATGTAAATGGCTTAAATGTTGCAATCAAAAGTCATAGGGCAGCTGAATAGATAAGCAAACAAGACCAATATATTGAGCTGGCAAAAAGTCCATTTGGTTTTTTCTGTGAAATAAGACACATTTTTCATTTTCACCAATAACTTTATTGATTTAGATATCTTGGGTATGTTTGCTATCTCCTGTATGGTATAACATT
Source organism: Desmodus rotundus (assembly GCF_022682495.2). Taxonomy (NCBI): domain Eukaryota; kingdom Metazoa; phylum Chordata; class Mammalia; order Chiroptera; family Phyllostomidae; genus Desmodus; species Desmodus rotundus. Next base: position 32,222,799 of record NC_071393.1, read on the forward strand.
GATTGTTCTCAATTAATGTCTCGATTTTATCACTATTACCTTCAACTGGTCAAGATATCTCCAGCATGAAACTTTGCAAACCACTTTTGACATGTTTAATCAGTCATAGCACCTTTTCCATGTACTGTACAATTTTTTTTGCCTTTCAGATGCATTTTTACCTTTCTTGAAATAATAAAGCATAATGTGCTGAAAGTGTTTTGTATTTCCTTCCATCTTCAATATTAAAATGGCTATACAAAAATTCACCAATTTTGATTTTTTTTTTCAGTGCACTCTGGTATGACAGCTGTCACAATACAATCTAACAAGATTGCCTCAAATGAAGTTAAAGACAGCTAAGGGCTACTAGAGCAATTGTATGGAAAAAAACACCCAAATTTTTGGTCAACCCAATGTATGTTATCTACAAAAGACCCACCTTAGAACAAAGACACACACAGACTAAAATCAAAAAGAAAAAGATATTTCATACAAATGGAAATAAAAAAAAAGAGTGGATAAACTTATATCAGACAAAATAAACTTTAAAAGAAAAGCTGTAAGGGACAAAAGAGGACACTATATAATCATAAAGGGATCAGCCAATAAGAAGATATAACCCTTGTAAATATAATGCACCCAAAATAAGTGTACATAAATATATACATAAATATTTATATACATAAATATATAAAGCAAATATTGATGGACATAAAGGGAGATATCAACAGTAACAGAGTTAGAATAAGGGATTTCACACCCAGTTGACATCAATGAATATATCTTTCACACCAAAAATCAAGGTCTTTAAGTGACACACTAGACCAGACTGATTTAATTAGCTTATTCAGAGTATTTCATCTCAAAGCAGAAGAATATACACTTTATTCAAGTGCACATGAAACATTTTTTAGGTTAGACCACATGTTAGGGTACAAAACCAGTTTCAATAATTTAAAAGATTGAAATCATATCAAGCATCATCTCTGACAATAATGGTTCGTAACTAGAAATCATTTACAGGAACAAAACTGAAAATCACAGAAAACATGGAGACTAAACATTTTCCTAAACAATGAATGGGCTATCATGAGATCAAGGAAAAAATTGAAAGATACCTTGAACAAATGAAAATAAGAATGCAACAACCAAAATCTAAAGACATAGTGAAAGCAATCTTAAGAGGTAAATTCAAAACCTTACAGCCTACCTGAAGAACAACAACAACAAAAAAATAATAAACAATATGACTTTATACTTAAATAAACTAGAAAAAGAAACGAACATAGCTCAAAGTGAGTAGAAGACAAGAAATAATACATATCACAGCAGAAATAAACAAAATAGGGTTTAAAAAATGTATTCAGAAACTCAATAGAACCAAAAGCTGACGCTTCAAAAAAGATAACCAAGATTGACAAACTTTAACCAGAATCAACAACAAAAAAAGAGGACTCAAATAAATAAAATCAAGAATGAAGAAGAGAAGTAAAAACTGACACCAAAGAAATACAAAGAATTGTAAAAAATCATTGCAAGCAATTATATGTCAAAAAATTGGACAATATGAACAAAATAGATAAACTCTCAGAAACACAAAATCTTCCAAAATGGAATTAGGAAGAAAAAAATTTGAATAGATAGATTACAACTAGTGAAATTGAAGCAATATTCCAAAAAAACTCCCAACAAATGGAAGTCCTGGACCTGATAGCTTCACTGCTGAATTTTACAAAACCTTCACAGAAGAACCAACACCTACACTTCTCAAACTATTCTAAATAACTCAAGAGGAGGGAAGACACCCAAGCTCATTTTACGAGGCCCACATTATCCTAATTCCAAAACCAGATAAAGACACTACAAAGAAACAAAATTATTGGTCAACATCCCTGACAAATACAGATGCTAAAATCCTCAACAAAATATTGGAAACTGAATCCAAGAATACATTAAAAAGATCATACACATGATCAAGTGGAATTTATTTGGAAAAGGCAAGGTTAGTATAATATTTGCAAATCAATAAATGTGATAACCACATAAACAAAAGAAAGAACAAAAAACACATGATTATATCAATAATTACAGAAAAAGCACTTCATAAAATCTAGCACCCATTTATGATAACATCTTCCAGCAAAGTGGTAATAGAGGAACCATACTTCAATGTTATAAAGACCTTTTATGACAAATCCACAGCTAACATCATGCCTGATTAGAAAAACTAAAATTATTTCCCTTAAATTTGGGAACAAGACAGGGAAGTCCACTTTCACCACTTATAGAAGCCCTAGCCACAGCAGTCAGACAGGAAGGAAATAAAAGGCATCCAAATTGGAAAGAAATAAATAATGCTGTCATTATTTTCTGATGCCATGATACTGTCTATAGAGAACCCTAAATATTCCACCAAGAAAATACTAGAACTGAAAGATGAGTGCAGTAGAGTAGCAGTATACAAAATAAGTATCAAGGAATCAGTTGTATTTTATTCACCAAATGAACTATCAAAAAGCAGAACTTAGAAGACAATCCCATCTACAATTGCATCAAAAACCCAAAATACCACCCTGGTGTGGCTCAGTGATTGAGTGCCAGCCTGTGAATCAAAGGGTTGCTGGTTCGATTTCCAGTCAGGGCACATGCCTGGCTTGTGGGCCAGGTCCCCAGTAGGGGGCGCACGAGAGATAACCATACATTGATGTTTCCTTCTCTTCCTCTCTTCCTTCCCCTCTCTAAAAAATAAATAAATAAAATGTTTAAAATAAAATAAAATACCTAAGAATAAATATAACCAAGTATGCAAAAGACCATATTTGGGAAATTATAGACACTGTAGAAAGATACGGAAAAAATACAAATAAGTTGAAGTGTATAACATCATTAAAATGTCAATACTACCCAAAGCGACCTATATATTCACTGCAATTTCTATCAGATACCAATGGCATATTACAAAGAACTAGAACAAACATTCCAAAAATTTGTATGAAACCAAAAAGACCTCAAATAGCCACAGCAATCTTGAGAAAGAACAAAGTTTGTAGATTCACAGAACGTGATATCAAACTTTACTAAAACACCATAAAAATGAAAAGAGCATAGTACCAGCATAAAAACATATTAAAGATCAATGGTACAGAATAGAGAGCCCAGAAATAAACCCATGTCTTTATGGTCAATTAATCTTTGACAAATGAGGCAAGAATATACAATGAGGTAAGTAGAGTCTATTTGATAAATGGTATTATAAAATTGGACATATACATGAAATTAAAATGAAACTAGACTACTTTTTTACACTATAAATAAGAATAAACTCATGATGTAATACAGACTTAAATGTTAGACTTGAAAGTATAAAAATATAAAACAGGAAGTCAAATCTTAGGATGTTTCTCATAGCAACATTTTTTTTGATATAACTCTTCAGGCAAGGGAAACAAAGGGGAATAAATGGGACTATGTCAAACTAACAAGATTTTTCCTAGCAAAAGAAACCATCAATAAAATGAAAAGACAACCCACTGCATGCGAGAATATATTTGCCAATAATACATCTCTTCAGGGGTTAATTTCTGAAATATATAAAGTAATTATACAACTCAACACCAGAAAGATGAACAATCCAATTTAAAAATGGGAAAAGGATCTGAATAGACACTTCTCTAAATAGGACATACAGATGGCCAGTAGACATATGACAAAATGCCCAATGTGACTAACCACCAGATAAATCCAAATTAAAACTACAATGAGATATAAACTCACACCTGCCAGAATGACCATCATCAATAAAACAACAAAGAAAAAGTGCTGGCAAGCATGTGGAGAAAGGGAACCCTACTGCACCGTTGGTGGGAATGCAGACTAGTGCAGCCACTCTGGTGGGCAGTATGGAGTTTCATCAAAAAACTACAAATGAAACTGCCCTTGGACCCAGTGATCCCACTTCTGGGTATGTGTGTGAGAATCCTAAAATACCAAAGAATATATGTGCCCCTACATTCTTAGTAGTGTTATTTACAATGGCCAAGATCCAGAAACAGCCCAAGTGTCCATCGGTTGATGAGTGGATAAAAAAGCTGTGGTACAGTTACACAGTGGAATACTACTTGGCTATAAAAAAGAAGAAAAATCTTGCCTTGTGACAGCATGGATAGACCTGGAGAGTATTATGCTAAGTGAAATAAGGCAGTCAGGGAAAGACAAATACCACTTAGGATCTCACTTATATGTGAAATCTAATGAGCAAAATAAGGACAAACAATACGAACAAAGGCATGGATACATGGAACAGACAGACAGCTGTCAGAGGGGAGATGGGAGGCAGGGACTGGACAAAAGAAGATAAAGGAATTAGTCAAAGAACCTATATGTATAATCCATGGGCACAGACAACGGTGTAATTATGGTGGAGGTAAGACGGTATTGGGGGCTGGAAGGAGATGGGCAAAAGGAGAGGACGGGAACATCTATAATAGTGACAACAATAAAAATAAAGTTAGCTTGGGCTGGTGTGGCTCAGTGGATTGAGTGCCAGCCTGTGAACCAAAAGGTTGCTGGTTTGATTCCCAGTCAGGGAACATGCCTTGGGTTGCAGGCCAGGTCCCCAAGTGGAGGTGTACAAGAGGCAACCAATAGATGTTTCTCTCACACATCGATGTTTCTCTCCCTCTGTTTCTCACTTCCTCCCCCTCTCTCTAAAAATAAATAAATAAAAATCATTAAAAAGGTAAAGTTAAAAAAAAAGTATTTGCACAGCAAAGAAAACCATCAAGGGAACCAAAAGACAGCACACTGCATGGGAGAACATATTTTCCAATGATACATCTGATAAGGGGTTAATATCCCAAATTTATAAAGAACTTATGCAACTCACCACACCAAAAACAAACAAACAAACAATCCAGTTAAAAAATGGGCAAAGGATCTGAATAGACACTTCTCCACAGAGGACATACAAATGGCCAATAGACATATGAAAAGATGCTCTGTGTCACAAATCTTCAGTGAGAAGCAAACTAAAACCACAATGAGAGATCACCTCACATTTATCTATACATAAACAAACAGCAAGTTCTGGCAAGAATATTGAGGAAAGGGAACCTTAGTGCCCTGTTGGTGCAAATGCAGACTGGTGCAGGTGCTGTGGAAACAGTATGGAGTTTTCTTAAAAATTAAAAATGGAACTGCCTTATGACCCAGTGATTCCACTTTTGTGAACCTATCCAAAGAAACCTGAAACACAAATTCAAAAGAATATATGCACCCTTATGTTCTTTGTGGAATTATTTTAAATAGCCAATATTTAGAAACAGCCCAAGTGTCATCAGTAGATGAATGGATAAAAATGCTGTGGTACACTTGCACAGTGGAATGCTACTTGGCTGTAAAAAAGAAAACCTTACCTTTTGCAGCAGCATGGATTGACTTGGAGGGTATCATGCTAAGTGAAATAAGCCAGTCAGAGAAAAACATGTATTATATGATCTCACTCATATGTGGAATCTAATGAGTAAAATAAATAACAAAGTAGAAACAGACTCACAGATACAAAGAACACATGGACAGCTGTCAGAATGCAGGGATTTGGGGGGCTGAGTGATGGCATTAAACAAAAATAAATAAATAAATAAAATCCCACAGACACAGACAACAGTATGGTGATTACCAGAAGAAAAAGAGGGTATGAGAAGCTAGAAGAGGGTAAAAGGGGGGTTAAATGATAATAGAAGGAGACTTGGGGTGGTGAACACATGATACAAGATACAGATGATGAATTATAGAATTGTACTACACCTGAAACCTATATAATTTTATTAACCAATGTCATCCCAATAAGTTCAATAAAAATGAAAAATAAAGATAAAGATAAATTGCCTCTTATCCTTCTGATTCTCACTAGCCTGAGGCTCCCGAAGGCAAGGACTATCACTTATTATGCTTGAAGCCCAGTGGCTAACACAATATATAGCATGTAGTTCGTACTCAAAATAGGTGTTGAATGAATGGGCTTCCTCTGAGAGTGCTCCTCTCAGCATATTTATTATATTGGAACAGTGTCCTTTTCAGACTATGTCTTTCTTAGAAAAGAGACAATAATGGAAATGTCAGGTGCAGGAAGATATTTTGAAAAGGGTGGAGTTCAAGGTGTCACTCAAATAACTCCATGTAGTTGGCCACTGCATCTCCCCAGACATCCAGCTGGCCCTGGAACCATGCACCTGAAGAGGTGTGTCTGAGTCTCAACATTCCCTGCATCATTTCAGTGGCACCAGTTTGACTCAGTTTTTACCTTGGAGCTGAAATCAAATGTCTCTCAAGTATCAAGAGAAGAGGAGAGGTGTCTCATTCTCTCACTTGACTTAACCCTCTCCCCTCATTTCCTCTACTCTGACATTTTTTTTTCACTGAACCTTGATTATTTTTTTTTATTTAAATTTTTTATTGCTCTGACATTTTTGTTTAATGAAAGCTTAATCTAGATTTTTAGAGAAGAGTCCTGTCCTGGTTAGACCAGTATTGTACACAGCTCTAAACAGCTGAAAATGAGGACAAGGCATTTCTTACAGGGTATCGGAAGTCTGGCATAATAGGGAGAGGAGGCAAGGAGTGTGATACAAGGCACGTGTGATGCTCCATGCTAACAGAGCAAAGTGATGCTGTACAGAAAACCTACCACCATTGAAGGAGCCAGGTGAGAGGAAATGATTTATTTCTGTCATGCCTTTTGGGAGACAATTTTCCATGTGTTTTACAATGTGTCTCACAATGTGCCTCACATTTTTACATCTGGCAACCAAAAGCACAGACTGCCTTTATTCTGGAATACCTTTTCAAGGATGTTTCTACAGCAAATAGGCTTGGAAGAAAGAGAGAGTCTGGAGGACAGGGATGGTATTTTATAAAATTCGGGTTCTTACAAAATAAGCTCAGAGCTCCTCTCCTATAATGCATCGCTAGTGTGAACAGCTTTTACCTGGCTCTCTCCCCATTGTGCTGTGGAATTAGGGACCAGGGGAACAATGTAAATAGACTGATAACCACGTTGCTTACTGTGCCATGAGCAATAAAGTTCTTCGTTTCTGATCCGGGAGTCTCGTGTGTTCTGCCAGCATCCATGAAACTCAGGTTTACTTGTGAGATTACCAGGAGCATAAAGTTTCAGACCCTTCACAGTTCTTGACAGTCCTTTGTCCTTTGCCTAAAGGCAGCCAATGAGAGGATACCACCCTATATGGAGGTATGTCAGCCCCATCTCATATGGGAAAAAGGAGAGAGATAAAAAGCCCCTATTTATTGAATGTCTTCTGTTTACCAAGCTGGACTGGGCTGAACTGAGCCTTTCATACACTAATTCAGTTAATCCTCACAGTAATCCTAGAAATAGACATTATGCTATCCATTTTATAGACGAGGAAACCCAGGCTCAGTGAGCCAAAGTGACTCTCCAAGGTCACACTCAGGTAAAGCATAGATGTGCAATGAAAACCCAGGCCTGTCTGCCGAGAGCACCTCCGACTCTTCGTCACACCATTCTGGAAGGTCAGTCTTCTCCATGCATTGAGAGATGCTAGCAAGTCTAAAATAACTGCTCTTACCATTCTGTTATCTGCCTCATAATTTTGCCTAGATCTAACCCTGGATACAGTCCTATATTCCTAGCTGAATAGAACACCTTTTATTGTTTGTTTGTTTTTTAAGTGAACTGGTTTTATTTTTTTTGATATATTTATTGATTACTTTTTTTGTTTTTAATCTAATCCAGACTTATGGCTTCTCTTTTCAAGGACCCCAACCTCCAGTCAATGGCACATGCAGTGCTTATACTTGATCTTGACCGTGGCTATTACCTGGTTTTTTTCCTACTTAGAAGAAAGGATGTGATGCAATTTCTGTGATATTATTTCAGAACCAATAACATTCTTCACAGTTCTAAAGAATCTTGTTAGATTTTCACATGAGACCGGAGTGTCCCACACCTGGGTACTTAGACTCATCATCTCAAAGGCTGCTCAGAAAGCCCTCACATTCATTCTCCCCCTGTACCTAGCCTGCTCTGCTCATGGCTGTTGCAGTCCAAGGTTCAGTACTATGCTACATTTTTGGAAACTTGCCGCAAGAAATTATGAAAGCATTTGTCTGGACCTAAACGCAGGGTAAGTTGACTGGCCTCTTTTTTGTGCCATTCTTGTTTTTGTTTTTGTTTTGTTTTGTTTTAGATTATGAGGAAAAAGTATCAGGCGGATGTAGTATATACATGAGGACGGGGAGACAGTCCTTTTTATTGAGAATTTTTCATTACAAGAGTTTCCTGGAATCTCAGGCTCTGGAATATCACTACAAATTACTCTCTGTGAGGCACTGTTCTTCTAGATTAGAAGGATTCTTGTGAGACTTGTCATGAGGGTTATATTTCACTAATAAAAATAAATTTTGTAGCCAATCTTTATGTCTGACCAATAATATATATGTTCTTTAATGAGATGGATTTAGTTTAGCAATAAGCTAATATAACTAATATAATTATCCAGGGAGGACAACTGCAACCCTCCCTGTGGTTCTGCAGCACCATCCAAATACAATAGCAATGGGCCAATCAGCAACTAATGTTTCGTGACACTTATTGACAGTGGCTAGACTTGGAGTAAGCAACTTTTGAATTTACAAAAGGGCGATTGGACAGTGACCATGCTTTATGGAGCTCAAAACCAAGGCGAGGACAAAGCCTATAATACATGGCAAAGAAATAATCTAGACCAGACAGTAGGTGAAAAGACAGCTATGAACATGAACCATAAATGCTGCACAAGTTCTGAACAAGTATTATTGATCTCCCAGTTACCGAAACTCTAAATTGTGTAAACATCTTTAAATCTTACACCCTCATACAGACTCCTTCAAAATCTCTCTTACAGATTCCACTTTCTATACTTAGAAAGCACCTTACAAATGAATAAAATGAATGAATTGATAGGCCTCTTAATTGCATTATGTACATCATTTTATTTTGATTTTACAGCTCTTTTTGGTGGTTCTTATTGTTATCTCCATGCCATTGATGTCTAAATTGAGGCTCAGAGACACTGTATATTTCTCCCAATATCCCACAGTGAGTTGTTGGCAGTGCTAGAATGTGAAGCCAGATAAGTCGAATGCTGTAGTCCATCTGTCATGTTGGCCTTTGGAAACATCTACAAGTCAAACACATATAGAATCAAAGCTGGAAATATAGGTCACGGTTAGAGAAATAGCTGTGGGACACATTTGCAAAAGATGACTGTTCACAATTAAGGCCACAGCCGTGAATGAGACACTATGGAATTTTGTCAAGGACAAAAAAGTAGAGGTCTTTGACCAGATCAATAGGGGTTGCTAACATTTTGGAGACAAATAGAAGAGGTACCCTTGAGAACAACAGAAAATAAAAGAACTAACAGAAGAAGAATCATGGAACCAAGAAAGAAAGTAGATTTGTCAGCAGATTTGCAGCTAACACAAATTTACTGCATGAATATCTTTGAATGGAGCAATGAGGCAGCACAATTTAAGTGAAAGGTGAGAGCTTGGACTCCAACAGATAGCCTGTTGGAAGCATTCTTCTGCCGTAACATTGAGCAAGTTGTCTGAACTACCTAAATTTGTTCATGTATCAAACGGTCCAAATGCATTTTTAGTATTAAATGAGATAATGGACTGAAGGGACCTGACACCAGTCCTGCTGTGTAGGCAATAATAGCTAAAGTTTATATGGCACCAGGTACTGCTCTAAACATTCAATACACAGTGATTCATTTGTTCCCTACAACCCCCTTGTCTGTAGGTTCTTAGCTTCAGTTTGTACACGCTCAGAAAGTTTAAGTAAAGTCTTCATGCTCACATAGTTTGTGAGTGGCAGAAGCTGGAATTTAAACCCAACCATTCTGTTCCAACAGCCTAGGCCCATAGATATCATGCTGTGCTAAATTTTGTAATACAAATTATCCATAAATATTAGTTCCTTTCCTCTCAACAACACATGAGCCATATAATTTTAAGTGGATAGATTAACAGTATTTAAACTATGGATGAGCAAACAACATACCACAGGCCACATGTGACCTACCGCTTGATTTTGTATGGCTCACAGCTAAGAATGGTTTTCATATTTTAAATAGTTGAAAAAATTTAATATTTTAAAACATTAAAATTATATAAAATTTAAATTCTAATTACTACACACAAAGTTTTTTGAAACACAAACATCTCATTCACATATTGTGCCACTTTTATACTGCAAGAGCAAAATGAAATTGTGAGAGACCAAAGGGCCTGCAGAGCATAAAATACTTACTATCTGGCATGTTATAGGAAATGTGTGCTGACCTCCTGATTTACCTAAAAACTTTCTTTGCCTTGCAAAAAGAGTAGATTTAAGGGCTTGAAGTGCTCAGGAATATTGTCGCCCTTCACCGCTCCCTGAGTCCCCTGCCTGCATTCTCCACGAACTGCACACGCACCTGCACTTCATCACCAGATGTGGGGAGGAAAGACATCTGACAGTGCAGCTAGTTGAACTTCTTGGGTGGAGAAAGAAGATGGAAGGAGGAATGCTGGGGAGGGTGAAGGTGAAGCTTTCTTCTCATCCTTGAATTACATCCAGATGAGTATATCCCCTTTTTGTCTATAGAATTGTAACTTTTAATGAGCATAGGAAGAACAGGAACTCAGCAGTCGGAGGAAGAGAAGCAGGAACTGCCACACTACAGATGTCTTCTCCTTGGGGCTTGTCTGTGGTCAGCACAGCAGACTGTGCAGACTCCCTCCAAGAGTCCACCTGTCTTCACTGAGAAAAGGCAAAAATCCCTAGGGCTTTTGCACAGGGCTTGGAGCCAGTTTGTCTGGCTTCTATGATGGGCTTTGTTGGACCTCAAGCATGGTGGCAGCAAATGATTTCTTTCTTTCTGCCTTACTTAACATCATTCAACCAAAGCAAAATTTTTACTAGATTTTTCAGTGTGTTCATGAATCCAGCCTGTAAGATACCAATAAGGTGATAGCAGCAGGGATATGTGTTGTTTTTAAATTTTCTAAAATTATGTTAAAATAAATGTAAGTTTACCATTTTAATCATTTTAAGGGTGCAATTCTGTGGCACTCAGTACATCCATGTGGTTATGCAACATCATCCCTAGCCACCCCAGAACTTTCTTATCCTTCCCCAACTAAAACTACATCCACCAAACCAGGGGTGTCAAACTCATTTTCACTGGGGGCCACATAATATTACACTGTATATATGTACCTCATCTTCATTACCCACTGGTCTATTGATGGACACTTGGGTTGCATCCATGGTTTGGCTATTGTAAATAGTGCTACAATGAACATATGGTGCATGTACTCTTTTGAATTTGTTTTTGGGATTTCTTCACATATATACCCAGAAGTAGAATTGCTGGGTCATAAGGCAGTTCAATTTTTAAATTTTTGAGGAACTTCCATACTGTTTCCCCATAGTGGCTGCACCAACAGTGCACAAGGGCTCCCTTTTATCCACATCTTTGCCAACACCTAGTGTTTGTTGATTTATTGATGACAGCCACTCTGACAGGAGGGAGGTGATATCTAATTATGGTTTTAATTCACATTTCTCTGATGATTAGTAATCTAGAGCATCATTTTATGGGTGTGTCGATCATCTGTATGTCCTCTATTAGAAGTGTCTATTCAGGTCCTTTGCCCATTTTTTCCTTTTTTTTATTGTTGTCCAATTACAATTGTCCCTGTCATACCCCCCCCATTACTGTCCTCTGCCCTACCCACCTCCACCCCACCTTTGCCCATTTTTTAAACTACAATGTTTGGTTTTTGGTGTTGAGTTGTCTGAGTTCTTTATAAATTTTGAATATTATCCTCTTGTCAGATTATCATTAGTGAATATGTTTTCCCTTTCAATGGGTTGTCTTTACATTTTATTGAATGGTTTCCCTTGTTGTGCAAAATTTCTAGTGTGATGTAAGTACATTTTTAACTTTTTTTTTTGTTTTCCTTTCCTAAGGAGATGTATGACAAAAAATATATTACTAAGAGAAATTTCTAAGATTTTACTGCCTATATTTTTTATCAGGGTTGTTTACGGTTTTGAGGCTCACATTTAAATCTTTATCCATTTTGTGTTTATTCTTCCACAGAGTGTAAGAAACTGGTCTAGTTCCATTTTTTGCACATATCTGATTTTCTAGACACCATTTATAGAACAGTCTGTGTTTACCCCATTGTATCTTCTTGCCTCCTTTGTCATTTATTAACTGATCACATAGGTGTGGTTTTGTTTCTGGCCCCTCTGTTCCATTCTATTGTTCTTCTAGCTATTTTTATGCCAGTACCGTACTGTCAATCACTGTGGCCCTGCATCATAGTTTGACTTCAGGTAGCATAATACCTCCAACTTTGTTTTTCTTTCTCAATTGCTTTGGCTATTCAGAGTCTTTTCTGTTTCCATAAGTGTTTAGCTTATTTGTTCTACTTATGTGAAAAACATCATTAGTATTTTAATAGGAATTGCATTGAATCTATACATTGGTTTGGGTAGAATAAATATTTAACAATGTTAATTCTCCTTGCTTATGAGCAGGGCACATGGTTATATTTATTTTCATCTAGCCCAATTTCTTTCTAAAGTGATAAGTAGCATAGATGATAGGTGGAAAATAGACAGAGGGAGGGTAAGAATAGTGTAGGAAATGTAGAAGCTTATAAGTATGACCCATGGACATGAACTATAGGGGGGGGGGATGTGGGAGGGAAGGGGTGGGCAGGATGGAGTGGAGTGAGGGGGGAGAGACAACTGTAATAGCATAATCAATAAATATATTAAATAAATAAATAAATAAAGTGTGTTATAATTTTCTGAGTACCGATCTTTTCATCCTTGGTTTAATTTATTTCTAGCTATTTTATTTTTTATATACCGTATTTTTTGGACTATAAGGCACACTTTCTTCCCCCAAACTTGGGAGGAAAATGGGGGTGCATCTTATAGTCCGAATGTAGCTTACCTGGCTCACTGGTGGCAGTGGAGAGTGCGGCAGTGGAGTGGGTTTTTTTCCCTATTTTCCTCCTCTAAAACCTAGGTGTGTCTTATGGTCCAAAAAATACAGTAATTGTAAATAGGATTGTTTTCTTTGTTTCTTTCTGATAGTTAACTATTGATGTATAAAATTGCAATTAATTTCTAAATATTTACTTTGTATTACAGAATCCATTTATTAGTTCTAATACTTTTTATTTTTTTGGTGGAATCTTTAGGGTTTCTATATACAGTATCATGTCATCTGCAAATAATGACAGATTGCTTTCTTTCTTTTTTTAACTTGGATGACTTTTATTTCTTCTTCTTATCCACATAATGTTGAATAAGAAGAGTAAAAATGGGTGTCCTTGTGTTGTTCCTGATCTTAAATAAAATGCTTTTAGTTTTTGCCTGTTGAGTATGATGTTAGCTGTACATTTGTCATCTATGCTCTTTATTATGTTGAGATATGTTTATTTTTTGAAAGGACCAGCTCTTTGTCTCACTGACCTTCTGTACCTTTTTTAAGACTCCATTTTATTTATTTTTGTTCTGATCTTTATTACTTCTTCTCTTCTGACTGTGGGCTTTGATGGGTTTTTTTTTTCCTGCTTCTTTAGGTGTAAGGTTAGACGGCTTATTTGAAATTTTTCTTTTTACTGTATTGTTATTAATTTTCCTCTTAGGACTGCTTTTACTGGGTCCCATAGATTTGGGGTTGTTGTGTTCTCATTTTCATTTTTCTCGAGCTTCTGTTGATTTCTTCCTTGATCTCATTGTTAACGCATTTATTGTTCATTAACAAGTTATTTAGCTTCTATGTCTTTGTGTGTTTTTCAATTTTTTTTCCTGTAATTGATTTCTAGTTTCATAGCATTGTGGTTAGAAAAAATGCCTTATATAATTTCAATCTTTTTAAATTTATTGATACTTGTTTTGTGTCCTAACATGTGTTCTATCCTAGAAAATTTCCCATGTGCACTTGAAAAGAATGTATATTCTGCTCATTTGTGGTGAAATGCTCTGAAGATATCAATTAAATCCATCTTGTCTAATGTGTTATTTGAAGCTGCTGTTTTCTTGTTTATTTTCTGTATGGAAGATCTATCCATTGATTCCAGTGAGGTATTAAAATCTCCAACTATGACAGTATTACTGTCAAGCTCTCCCTTTAAGTACCTTAAGCTTTGCTTTACATATTTAGGTCCTCCTATCCAGGGTTCATAATTCTTTACATGGCTTATATCCTCTTGTTGGATTGCTTCCTTTTTCATTATGTATAATTCTTCTTTGTCTCTTATTACAGTTTTTGTTTTAAAGTCTATTTTGTCTAAGTATTGCTACTTCAGCTTTTTAAAATCTTCATTTGCAGGAATTATCTTTTTCCATCCTTTTACATTTAGTCTGTGCATGCCTTTTTATTCTTAGGTTGGCCTCATGTACACAGCATATATATGGGTCTCATATTTTTTTTTTCCATTCTGCTATTTTATCTCTTTTGATTGGTATATTTAAGCTATTTACATTTAACTGATTATTGATAAGTACATATTTATTGCCATATTATTCTTTATAACTATGTTTCTTTTTTATTTCCTTCTTTTTTATTAAAGAAAACACTTTAACATTTTTATAATAATGGTTTGAGTGTAATAAACTTCTTTAGCTTTGTTTTTGTCTGGGAAGCTCTTTATTTCTTTATCAATTTTAAACCATAACCTTGCTGGGTAAAATAGTCTTGGGTGTAGGTCTTTGATTTTCATCACTTTGAATGTTTCATTCCAGTCTCTTCTGGCCTGAAATGTTTTTGTTGATAAATCAGCTGACAGTCTTATGGGAGCTCCCTTGTAGGTATCTCACTGTCTTTCTTGTAGCTTTTATAATTATCTCTTTGTTGTTAACCTTTGGCATTTTAATTAATCAAAGACTTGGGGGTCTTTTTGGATTCATCTTGTTTGGAACTTTGCACTTTGTGGACTTGTGTGTCTTTTTCCTTTACTAGGTTAGGGAATTTTCAGTCACTATTTCTTCAAATATGGTCTCAGTCCCTTGCTCTCTCCTTTTCCTTCTATAATGCAGATATTGTTTTGCTTCATGTCATCCCAAAGTTTTCTTTTTTTAATATCTTCATTGTTTAAAATTATTTCTTCTCTTTGTTGCTCTGATTGAGTTTCTTCTACAACCTTGTCTTTCAAATCACTGATTTAATCCTGTTGATTCCATGTACTGTATTCTTCATCTGTCTGGTCCTTTCTTATGCTTTATTTTCTTTTTTCATTGCTTTTAAAGTTCTCACAAAATTTCTTGAGCATAATTATAACCATTGTTTTGAACTCTATATCTGGTAGCTTGCTTGACTTCATTTCATTTGGTTCTTTTTCTAATGATTTCTTCTGTTCTTTAGTTTGGGTAGATTTTGCCATTTTTGCTGCCTTTCTCTCTTTCTGTGTATTAAGTAGATCTGTTCTGTCTCCCAGTCTTGGTGTGGTGATCTTATGTATTCATCTCTTGGAAAGCAGTGGAAACCAGTGGCACATTATCCTCTGTCACTTGAATTAGGTGCTCCTAGAATGCCCCTTTCTGGGTTATTTGAGTCTTTCTTTGTAGTTGACTTGTGATTACTGTTGGCTTCTCCATATATGGGGTCAACCCTCAGGCTGGCTTACTGTGAGGATCACCCCGACCACAGTGTATGAGCACCTCTGTGTGTGCTGACCACACAAAGTGGAATTGGGCTCAGCAGGGTCTGGTGTCTGCTGAGACCTCACTTTGCAAGTGCGGCTTGTGAAGCTAATTGAACCCTTCTCTGATGTTGTCTGAAGCATTCCTCTTTGTGTGTTTTTTCTGGGTCTTCTTGGGAGGGACTTTGTTGTGGATTAATGTGAGAGTTGCTTGAAATTGGCCCTGGGCAAATTGTTTGGAGCTACAAAGTGATTCACAGTTTATGATTGCTTCTGTTGGTCTGGGCGTGCATTGGGAAAAGGCCAACCTGCAAAACAAAGCCAGCTTCCACCAGCATTGAGCCTGGGACAGGTCAAGAAAAGGCCCAAGGCACCCTGATATTCACCTCCACCTGCCTTCCTCTAAAGGCTGACTCTAAGGTCTGTCTCTGAAAGAGCCTCTGGTAGTACATAAGTTGTGTGGGGTAGGTTCCCAGTGGGTCACCAAGAAAGAGCAATGGTCTTTACCAGACTAATATAGGTTTGGTAGGGTAGAGCTGCTGGGAGTCCAGAGGAAGGGACTAGTGTATCTCCCATGAGTGGGTAGCACTTGCAAGCTTGCAGGTAGGTGGGGGAATTCCCTCCCACCATCTAACCATGCAACTCAGTCACTCAGACTCTCTGAGTCTGCCTGAACGTCTATACCCTGGGTCCAGGCAGCTACAGAGCATGAACTCCACAAGTCAGGGGATGGAAGGGAGTAGGGAAGGCAGGACTGGTGCATTCCCCCAGGATGATGTCCTGTGGTGGGAGTGTTCCAGCCAAGAAAGATGACATCTGCAATGTTGGGGAAGTCTCAACACAGGGACCCTGGCAGCTGTCCATTCAGCTCTCCCCAAAGTGCCACATAACCCAGTCTCTCCTCCCTAAACTATATTCCTCTCTGAGTCACCCTCCCTCCCCTGGAGCCAGGTAAGTGGTTATGAACAAGTTTTTGTGCCCTGGCTCTTTAAAAGAGCACCTGAGTTTCTAGTAGTCTCCTGTCTCTCTGACAGACAGAATCCTTTCTGATTTTCACAGCAGGTGTTATATAGACTCCTTTTCCCAGCTCTGGTGCTCTGGGCTGGATAGTCTGTCATAGGGTTGAGACCCTACACTCTTGAGGGGGTACCTTTGCAGCTGAGATATTCCTCCAAATTGTCGGCTACCACATGTGAGTGGCAGGATAGCACTTTTCACATCTCTGCCTTTGCTACTGGTCTGTCTTGATAGGGCTTCTTCTGTAAATCTTTAGTTATAAGACTTCTCTCTTCAGCTAGCCTTCAGTTGGCTATTTAGACTGATTGTTTTACATTTTAGTTGTAACTACAGTTTGGTCCTGAGAGAAGATGAATATAACTTCCATTGACTTCCCTGCCATCTTGAATTTCCTAGCTTTTTAAAAAAGATTTTATTTATTTTTAGACAGAGGGAAAGGGAGGGAGAAAGAGAGGGAGAGAAACATCAATGTGTGGTTGCCTCTTGTGTGCCCCCTACTGGGGAACTGGCTCGCAACCCAGCCCACAACCCAGGCATGTGCCCTGACTAGGAATTGAACCAGCAACCCTTTGGTTTGCAAGCCAGTGCTCAATCCACTGAGCTACACCAGCCAGGGCTGTTTTTGTTTTTTTTAATAGTAACAATCCTAATGGGTGTGAAGTGGTAGCTCGTTGTGGTTTTGATTTGCATTTTCCTAATGATTAGTGATATTGAGGGTTTTTTTCATGTGCTTATTGCCTAAGTTTATATCTTCTTTGGTAAAAAGTGGCTATTGAAGTCCTTTGTTCATTTTTAAAATGGTTTGGTATTTTTTGTTGTTATTATTGAGTTGTAGAGTAATTTACATATTCTAGATATTAACCCTTGTCAGATATGATTTGCAAATATGTTTTTTTCTTTTCTATGGGTTGCTTTTTCACTCTGCTGATAGTATATGTAGACAAATACTTTTTATAAAATTTTTATGTACTCAAATTTATCTAGCTTGTTGTTGCCTGTGCTTTTGGTGTCATATCTAATAACTCTGCCAAATCTAATATCGTGAAGCTTTTCTCATGCTTTGTTCTAAGAGTTTTATAGTTTTAGCTTATATATTAGGTTATTGCTCAATTTTGGTTTAATTTTTATATGTGGTTTAAGGTAAGTGTCCAGTTTCATTTTTTGTACATGTACATATCCATTTTTTCCAACATCATTTGTTGAAAAGACTGTCCTTTCCCCATTGAATTGTCTTGGAACCCTTATGAAAAATTTTTGGCCATATATGTGAAGGTTTATTTTTGAGTTACCTTAAGTTTTGATATTAGCAGGCATATCTTAAATAACACCCCAAGTTGTATGAAGTTTCTAAAAATGACTTAATTAAAGAGTTGATGCATCACACTATTAGACTATTAGCTCATCTTGTGCTAGAGTTTCAAAGCATGAATCTGTACACCACTAGTTTGTGAGTTCCTAGAGAGTAGAACCTCTCCTTTAATTAAAATTTAGTCTTTATCTATGTGTATTGTGTATCTGTTGCATTTCCTGTATCATGGTAGCACTAAGAATGCAGAAATTTTATGCAAGAGCTTGCAAATTAGTGGAGAAATAAACATGCGTACAAATGGATTTCTTTTTGTGAGAAGAGTACACCAGAAGTTAAAGTAGGGGTACAAAGGAGGATGTGGTAAAATCCTATTGAACAGGAGAGAAAACTTATCAGAAGTGGTAACACTTTTGATGACACTTTTGATGAGTTTTGAAGGATGATTAAGAGTTTTCTCAACAAACAAAAACTGGAGGGGTCATAAGGACATTCAAAACAGGGGAAGTACAGGGGAAAACATGCAGGAATGCAACATTATGGTCACTTGAGGACTATCATGGAACATATAGTACAAAGCCAGGAAAAGTGGGTGAGAATCCTAGAGGGTAGCCAGGAACGACATCCTAGAATTTAACCTTTATTATAAGCGTTATTGGAAAGATGGGCATGTATACCTCTTAAACCAGTCCTCAGTACTAATTGTTTATTAAATTGACTTTAGTCTAGTAAAACAATGCTTTATGTTTTGTTTTCTTCTCACACCTGGCCTCTTTCTTTTCTTTTTTTTCCTTTTTCCTTTTTGTTATTTTTCTTTTCCCTCTGTCTCATATGATTTTGGTGGCTTTTCTATTTTTTCTGAAGACATATCTCAGGTATGGAACAACATAAACAACACTGGAGTATGAATATAGAAAAAACAATGAAAAAAGTAAATTATACAACACAACATTGAAACTACCTTAGGATCAGCTGAACTTTCTCTTTCTCCCTTCCTTCCCCTCTCTGTCTAAAATAAATAAATAAAATCTTTTAAAAAATAAAATAAAAATTTATTCTAGAACTTAATATGTAGCTAAGGAAAACATGTGCACGTTTACATCTATCTAAGGCAGGTGTAAAATGTACCCACAAATCAAAAATACTCTATTTTTATCACTTTTTTTTTCTTTTTCAAATTAAGGTTTGTTCAGGGAGTAGCTGTTATCCACTTGGGATCATTTATGACTTATCATAAAGCTAGACCCCTAAAGGTTTATATTTTGTTTTCCACATCACTTTGTATCTATAAAAGTGGGTCAACATAATTGACTAATTCATCTTTTCTTTTTTCAGCCCTGTGTATTAAATTTGCTAATTTCTCTACATTTATTTGTTAGTTTCTTCTTTTAAAAAAATTCTCATCTTCCAAACTCCTCCCCTCTAGCAACCATCAGCTTGTTTTCTATATCTATGGATTTGTTTCTGTTTTGTTTTATTTATTTGCTTTATTTTTTTATTTAGATTCCACATATAGGTGAAATTATATGGGATTTGACTCTCTCTGACATTTAACTTAACACAATATTTTCTAGGTCCATCCATGTTGTCACAAATAGAAAAATTTTATTATTTTTATTGATGAATATTATTGTATTGGTATATATACCATATCTTATCCTTTTTACCCATTTACCTATTGATGAACATCTAGATTGCCTCCACATATTGGTTATTACTAATGTGACAGTGAAAATAGGAGTGTATATTTATTTTTTGAATTAGTGTTTTTGTGCTTTCTACAGATAAATACCCAGAAGTGGAATTGTTAGATTGTATGGCAGTTCTATTTTTAACATTTTTCAGGAAATTCCATACTGTTTTCATAGTGGCTTCACTAGTTTACAATTCCACCAACAATATACAGGATTCCCTTTTCTCCACATCCTTACCATCACTTATTATTTGTTAATTTATTGATGACAGCCATTCTGACAGGGGTGAGGTTGTAGTTTTTGATTGTAGTTTTGATTTGCATTACTCTAATGATGAGTGATGTTAAACATCTTTTTATACATCAATTGGCCATCTATATAACTTCTTTGGAGAAGTGTCTATTCAGGTCCTCTGCCCATTTTTTAAAATGATATTGTTTGTTTGTTTATTGTTAACTTGTATGAGTTCCTTATATATTTTAGATATTAACCTTTTATCAGATGTATCATTGGTGAATATGTTCTCCCATTCACCATGTTGTTTTTTTAAATTTTGTTGATGGTTTTCTTCTCTGTGCAAAATGTTTTAGTTTGACGTAGCCCCATTTGTTTACTTTTTCTTTTGTTTCCCTTGTCTGGGGAAATGTATACAAAAACATATTGCTAGGAGCAATGCCAAAGAGGTTACTGCCTATGTTTTATTCTAGTTCTTTTATGGTTTTAGATCTTCCACTTAAGTCTTTAATCCATTTTGAGTTAACTTTTGTCTATGTTGTAAGAAAGTGGTCCAGATTTACTTTTTTTTGCAAGCATGTCAATTATTTTCAACAATTATTTTAGAGGCTTTTACTTCCTTGTATACTTTGCCTTCTTTGCCATAGACTAATTGACTGTATAAATAACTATTTATTCCATTGCCTTAATCTATATATCTGTTTCTATGCCAGAACCATACTGTTTTAATTATTGTAGTTGCATTATAGTTTGATATCAGGGGGTATGATACCTCTTTCTTGCTTCTTTCTGAAAATTTCTTTAGCTATTCATGGGTATTTGTGGTTCCATGTAAATTAGAGATTAGTTCTAATTTTGAGAAAAATGTCATTGGTAGTTTAGTAGTGATTCCAGTAAGAACATTTTAACAATATTAATCCTTTCAACCCATCAGCAAGGTATATATTTCCATTTATTTTTACCTTCTTTAATTACTTTCTTCAATTTCTTATAGCTTTCAGAGTATAGATCTTTCACCTCTTTGGTAAAACTTATTCTATATTTATTTTATGCTTTTTAATGAAATTGTAAAAGGGCTATTTCTTTATTTTCTCCTTCTGGTTGTTCATTGTTGGTGTATAGAAACACCACAGATTTCTGTGAATTGATTCTTTATCCTGCAAATTTACTGGATTTATTTCTTAGTTCTTTTTTATTTTTAATCCTTTTTATTATTATTCTATTACAGTTGTCCCAATTTTACCCCCTTTGCCCTTTTCCGTATATCCAAACCCTTGTTCCCACAGTCAATCCCACACTGTTGTCCATGTCCCTGTGTCATTCATACATGTTCTTTGCCCATTCGCTTCCTCTTCTTTCCACCATTATTCCCCACCTCCCCTCTGGTGATTTTCAGTCTGTTCCATGTTTCCATGCCTGTGATTCCATTTCGTTCATTAGTTTATTTTGTTCATTAGATTCTTCTTATAGGGATCATATGGTGTTTGTCTTTCACTGACTGACTTATTTCAGTTAGTATAATCTCTAGTTCCATCCATATTATCACAAAAGATAGGTGCTCCTTCTTTCTTTCTGCTGCATAGTATTCCATGGTGTAAAGGTTCCAGTTTTTGATCTACTCACTGATGGGCATTTAGGCTGTTTCCAGCACTTGGCTGTTGTGAATAGCACCTCTGTGAACACTGTGTATGAGTTCTTTTGAATTAGTGACTTGGGATCCTTAGGGTATATTCCCAGGAGCAGAATCACTGGGTCAAAAGGCAGTTCAGTTTTTTGTTTTTTTAAGGAAATTCCACACTGTTTTCCACAGTGGCATCAATCTATATTCCTACCGACAGTGTACTCCCTTTTCTCCACATCCTAGCCAGCACTTACTGCTTGTTGATTTATTTCTGACAGGTATGAGATGATATCTCCATGTGGTTTTAACTTGCATCTCTCTGATGGTAAGTGATGTTGAACATCTTTTCATATATTTATGGGCCATTTTTATGTCCTCCTAGGAGAAGTGTCTACTAAGATCCTTTGCCTATTTTTTAATTGGATTGTTTGTCTTCAATAGTTTTTTGGTGGAGTCTTTTGGGCATTCTATGTATAGTATTGGGTTGGCCCAAAAGTCCATATGGTTTTTTCTATAAAATAAATGACACATTTTTCATTTTCACCAATAGCTGTATTGATTTGGACATTTTGAGTATGGCGACAATCTCCTGCGTGGTATAACATTGATTGCTCTCAATTAATGTCTCAATTTCATTGCTATAAATTTCAACTGGTCTACCGCAAGGTGGAGCATTTTCCAGTGATAAATCTCCAGCAAATTATTTGAAACTTCACAAATTATTTTGGACACATTTGTTCAGTCACAGCATTTTCTCCATACAGTGCCCAAATCTTCTCTTTCTTTGTGTTTTTTTTCATTTTTTTGCATTTCAATTGCATTTTTACCTTTCTTGAAATAATAAAGCATATGTCAAAAATGCTGTGTATTTTCTTCCATCTTCAATATTAAAATAGCTACACAAAAATTCACCGGTTTTGATAACTTTCTCTTAAATGCATGCTGATATGACAGCTGTCACAATACAATTTAACAAAATTGTTTTGAATAAAGATAAAGACAACTAAGTACTACTAGAGCCATCTTATGGGGGAAGACCAACAAACTTTTTGGCCAACCCAATATCATGCCATGTGCAAGTAATGAGAGTTTTACTTCTTTCTTTCTGATTTGGATACCTTTTATTTATTTATTTATTTATTTATTTATTTATTTATTTATTCTGATTGTTGTGGCTAGGACTTCCAATCCTATGTTGAACAGAAGTGGTTATAATAGGCATCCTTGTGTAATTTCTGATCTGAGAGTATAAAGCTTTCAACTTTTCACCATTGGATATATTATCTGGGAGTTTGTAATATAACCTTTATTATCCTGGTACATGTTGTTTCGATACTGACTTTGTTGACAGCTTTTATCATAAAAGGATGTTGAATTTTGTCAAAAGCTTTTGTGCATCTCTTGAGAGGGTCATATAGTTTTTATCTTTTATTTAGTTAATGTGATGTATTATGTTGATTTATTTAGAGATGTTGAACTATTGTTGCATTTCTGAGATGAATCTCACTTTGTCATAGTGTATAATCCTGTTTAATGTATTGTTCAATTTAGTTTGCTAATATTTTGTTGAGAATTTTTATATCTATGCTTATTAAGGATATTGTTCTATAACGTTCTATTTTTACTAACGTCTATCTGGTTTGGGAATCAGGGTAATGGAGGCTTCACAGAATGATTTTTAAAGTGTCCTTTCCTCTTTAATGTTTTGATATAGTATAAGAAGGACAGCTATTAATTCTTCCTTAAATACATGGTAAAATTTACCTGTGAAACCAGCTGCTCCTGGACTTATTTGCTGAAAGTTTTTTGATTATTTTTTCAATTGCATTGCTAGTAATGGGTTTGTTTAGATTTTGTACTTCTCCCTTGTGTAGTCTCAGAAGTTTATATACTTCCAAAATTGTATCTTTCCTCTAGATTATTTAATTTGTTTGCATATTACTCTTTAGTTATTCCTTGTATTTCTGTGATGTCAGTTGTAACTTTTCATTTTCATTTATGATTGTATTTATTTGGGCTCTCTCATTATTTGATGAATTTAGCTAAATGCTTATGAATTTTAAATATTTTTTCAAAGAACCAGCTCTTAGTTTAATTAATCTTTACTATGGTGTTTTGAATTTCTATTCTCTTTCTTTTCTCTCTGATCTTAACCATTTTCTTTGTTCTGTTTACTTTGGGATTTCATTTTTTCTCTTTTTAAAGTTCCTTTAAGTGTAGAGTTAGATATTTGAGATTTTTCTTGTTTCATAGCTTTACAGTTATGAACTTCTGTCTTAGAATTGCTTTTGCTGCATCCCATGAATTTTGAAACTTTTATTTCTGTTTACATTGTTTTAGAGTTCACTTTTTTCTCCAGAAATCTTTCTTAAATAAAGTGATTTGCAATATTTTAATATAATTTTTAATATTTTAATATCCATTATGCTATTATAGTTGTCCCATTTTTTCTCCCCTTTATTCCCTTCCACCCTGCATGCCCCTTCCACTAACATTCCCCCACCTTAGTTCACGTCCATGGGTCATATATATAAGTTCTTGGCTTCTCCATTTCCCACACTATTCTTAACCTCTCCCTGTCTATTTTGTACCTACAATTTTTGCTTCCTATTCCCTGTACCTTTCCCCCATTCTCCCCCCTCACCAACCCCACTGATAACCCTCCATGTGATCTCCATTTGTGATTCTGCACCTGTACTAGTTTGTTTTCATTCTTGTTTTTTAGGTTCAGTTGTTGATAGCTGTGAGTTTTTTGTCACTTTACTGTTCATATTTTTTATCTTCTTCTTTTTCATAGATAAGTCCCTTTAATATTTCATATAATACAGTCTTGATGATAATGAACTCCTTTAATTTGACCTTATCTGGGAAATACTTTAACCACCCTTCCATTCTAAATGATAGCTTTGCTGGATGAAGTCCTTGCCTTTCATGACTTCAAATACTTTTTTCCAGCCCCTGCTTGCCTGCAAGGTTTCTTTTGAGAAATCAGCCTATAGTTTTATGAGCACTCCTTTGTAGATAACTCTCTCCTTTCCTCTTGCTGATTTTAAGATTCTCTCCTTATCTTTAATCTTGGGTAATGTAATTATGATGGGCCTTAGTGTGTGCTTCCTTAGGTACAACTTCTTTGGGTCTCTCTGAGCTTCCTGACTTCCTGGAAGTCTATTTCCTTTGCCAGATTAGGGAAGTTCTTCATTATTTTTTCAAATAAGTTTCAATTTCTTACTCTTCCTCTTCTCTTCCTGACACCTCTATGATTTGGATGTTGGAACATTTAAAGTTGTCCCGGAGGCTCCTAAGCCTCTCCTCATTTTTTTTGAATTCGTGTTTCTTCATTCTGTTCTGGTTGAATGATTATTTCTTCCTTCTGTTCCAAATTGTTAATTTGAGTCCAGGATTCCTTCTCATCACTGTTGTTTCCCTATACAATTTTCTTTATTTCACTTTTCATAGCCTTCACTTCTTCCTCTATTTTGCTAACATGCTCAGCCATTTCTGTGAGGATCGTGATTACCAGTGTTTTGAACTCTGCATCTGACAGGTTGACTATCTTTCATTGCTTAGTTTTATTTTTGGAGGTTTGATCTGTTCTTTCATTTGGGCCATATTTTTCATTTGGGCCATATTTTTTTTTGTCTCGGCTCACCTGTTATGTAGTAAGGGGCAGAGCTTTAGGAATTCGCCAGGATGGGGCAATCCAAGTCACTTCATTGTGGTGCTGTAGGTGTGGAAGGGGTCTGAGAAAGAACAATGACACTTGCTCAGCTCTCACCTAGCTTTCAGTCACTTCCCCTGCTACCACAAGCAAATTGGACCCTTCTGGTGCTGATTCCCAGGTGGGTGGTCTGTGTACATTCTGGGACCCTGTGGGTCTCTCCAACAGGCTCTTCTGTGAGGCTGGGATTTTTTCCCACTACTGCTTCAAACCTCACAGATTTTTATAGTCAGAGGTTTTGAGGCTTTATTTCCCCGAGCCGGAACCCTGTGTTGTATGGACTGCCTCCTGTCTCCCCAGTTGTTCCTCCTGGTTTATCCACATGCAAATGTGGGACTGCCTGGTCTGCCAGTGGCCACCTTGCCAGGTTCACCAGCCACTGCCTCACCACCCCAAACCTCCAGCCACTGCCTTGCCAGAAGTTCTCTCCACCCTGGCTGTCCATCTCCACCCCACCTACCAGTCTAGGTGAATGTTTCTTCTTTAAGTCCTTGATTGTCAAACTTCCACACAGTTCGATTTTCTGGAATTTCTTGTTATTTTTTGTTTTAAAATTTGTTTTCCTTCTTTTGGTTGTGTGAGGAAGCAAAGTGTATCTACTTACCACCTTGGCTAGAAGTCCCCATTTACAGTTTTTATATTGTTGTTCCATTATATTTGTCCCTCCTTTTACCCCATTGCTTACCCCTACCCCTTAATCCCCACTTCCACAGTCAATCCCCCCATTATCCGTGCCCATGAGTCCTTTATTCATGTTCCTTTGCTTGCCACTTTCCCTTCTTTCCTCCATTATCTTCCTCCCCCTTCCCCTCTCGTCACTGTCAGTTTGTTCTTTATTTCCAAGTATCTGGTTCTATTTTGCTCATTTGTTTGTTTTGTTGATTAGGTTCCACTTATAGATGAGATCATTTGGTATTTGTGTTTCACCACCTGGCTTATTTAACTTAACATAATGCTCTCCAGTTCCATCCATGTTGTCACAAAGAGTAGGAGTTTCTTCTTTCTTTCTGCTATGTAGTATTCCATTGTGTAAGGGTACCACAGGTTTTTGATCCATTCATTTACTGATGGGTACTTAGGCTGTTTCCAGGACTTGGCTATTGTAAACAACGTTGCTATGACCATTGGGGTACATAGGTTCTTTTGAATTGGTTATTCAGGATTCTAGGGTATAGTCCCAAATGTGGAATTGCTGGATGGAAAGGCAGTTCCATTTTTAATTTTTTTTGAGGAACTTCCATACCGTTTTCCACAGTGGCTGAACCAGTCTGCATTCCCACCAACAGTGCACTAGGGTTCCCTTTTCTCCACAACCTCACCAACACTTGTGTGTTGATTTATTAATGACGACCATTCTAATTGGTGTGAAGTGGTATCTCATAGTGGTTTTAATTTTAATCTCACTAATGTCTAGTGATGTTGAGTATTTTTTCATGAGCCTATTGCCCCTCTGTATGTCCTTCTTGGAGAGGTGTCTGTTCAAATCTTTTGCCCATTTTTTAATTGAATTGTTTGTCTTACTGGAGTCATGTGAGTTCTTTATATATTTTGGAGATCAATCCCTTGTCCATGGTATCATTGACAAATATGGAAAATATGTTTCCCCATATTGTTGGTTCCCTTTCCATTTTGTTGATGTTTTCTTTAGCTGTGCAGAAGCTCTTTAGTTGGATGTAGTCTTATTTGTTTATTCTTCCCTTTATACACCTTGCCCTAGGGGATGTGTTGGTGAAAATATTGTTACATGGGATATCTCAAATTTTACTCCCTATGTTTTCCTCTTGGATTTTGGTGGTGTCATGGCTTATGTTTAAGTCTTTTATCCATTTTGAGTTTATTCTGATGTGTGGTGTAATCTAGTGGTCGTTTCTTTCTTCCTTTCTTCCTTTCTTTCTTTTGCATGTACCATTCCAGTTCTCCCAAACACATTTGTTGAAGAAACCATTTTCACTCCATTGTATTCTCCTGCCCCCTTTGTCAAATATTAATTGACCATAGTGATGGGTTTATTTCTGGGCTTTTAAAAAACATATTTATTGATTATGCTATCACAGTTGTCCCATTCCCCCCCCTTCACTCAACTCCATCCTGCCCACCCCCTCCCTCCCACATTCCCCTCCTATAGTTCATGTCCATGGGTCATACTTATAAGTTCTTTGGCTTCTACATTTCCTACACTATTCTTACCCTCCCCCTGTCTATTTTCCACCTATCATTTATGCTATTTATTCTCTGTACCTTTCCCCCCTTTCTCCCCCTCCCACTCCCCTATTGATAACCCTCCATGTGATCTCCATTTCTGTGGTTCTGTTCCTGTTCTAGTTGTTTGCTTAGTTTGCTTTTGTTTTTGTTTTAGGTGTGGTTGTTAATAACTGTGAGTTTGCTGTCATTTTCACTGTTTATATTTTTATCTTCTTTTTCTTAGATAAGTCCCTTTAACATTTCATATAATAAGGGCTTGGTGATGATGAACTTCTTTAACTTGACCTTATCTGAGAAGCACTTTATCTGCCCTTCCATTCTAAATGATAGCTTTGCTGGATACAATAATCTTGGATGTAGGCCCTTGTCTTTCATGACTTGGAATACTTCTTGCCTGTCCCTTCTTGCCTGTAAGGTCTCTTTTGAGAAATCAGCTGACAGTCTTATGGGAAGTCCTTTGTAGGTAACTGTGTCCTTTTCTCTTGCTGCTTCTAAGATTCTCTCCTGTTTAATCTTAGGTAATGTAATTATGATGTGCCTTGGTGTGTTCCTCTTTGGGTCCAGCTTCTTTGGGACTCTCTGAGCTTCCTGGACTTCCTGGAAGTCTATTTCCTTTGCCAGATTAGGGAAGTTCTCCTTCATTATTTGTTCAAATAAGTTTTCAATTTTTTGTTCTTCCTCTTCTCCTTCTGGCACCCCAATAATTCAGATGTTGGAACATTTCAAGATGTCCTGGAGGTTCCTAAGCCTCTCCTCATTTTTCTGAATTCTTGTTTCTTCATTCTTTTCTGGTTGGATG
Organism: Desmodus rotundus; assembly: GCF_022682495.2. NCBI lineage: Eukaryota > Metazoa > Chordata > Mammalia > Chiroptera > Phyllostomidae > Desmodus > Desmodus rotundus. The sequence goes on from NC_071393.1 coordinate 32,251,113, forward strand.
TTTCTTTCTTCCTTCTGGTCCACACCGTTGATTTGAGTCCCAGTTCCCTTTGCATCACTATTGGTTCCCTGTACATTTTCCTTTGTTTCTCTTAGCATAGCCTTCATTTCTTCCATCTAGTTTTTGGCCAAATTCAACCAATTCTGTGACCATCCTAATTACCAGTGTTTTGAACTGTGCATCTGATAGGTTGGCTATCTGTTCACTGCTTAGTTGAATTATTTCTGGAGCTTTGAAGTGTTCTGTCATTTGGGCCTTTTTTTTTCTTTTCTTTTTTTTTTTTTTTTGTCTTGGCATGTCTGTTACTTAAAGTGGTGGAGCCTTAGGTGTTCACCAGGGCGGGTCAATGCTGGTTCCTGCACTTTGACGCTGTACGTGGGGGTAGGGCTGAGAGGGAGCAATGGTGGTTGCTCCACTCTCTGCTGGTTTTCAGTCATTCCCTCTGCTACCCACAATCAAATTGGGCCCCTCTGGTGCTGGTTCCCGAGTGGGTGGGCTTGTGCACACTCTAGGCCCCTGTGGGTCTCTCCAACGAAATCTCCTGTTAGGCTGGGAGTTTCTCCTGCTGCCGCCCCAATCCCCACAGCTGTTTTCACTCAGAAGTTTGAGGCTTTATTTCCCCGCGCTGGAGCCCTGGCGTATGCGGTCTGCTTTGCTCCCCCGCTGTTCATCCTGGTTTATCTATGCAGGAATGTGGAGCCTTAGGGTGCTACTCGCCACTCTGCCTGCCCCGTTCTCCACCTTTCTGAGTCTGGCCCTTTTGGTTTATTTGTGTTCAAATGTGGGGCCGCAGGGTCTGCTAGTGGTCAGACTGCCTGCCCCGTTCATCCCACACTCCCACTCCGCCAGTCTCGGTCCGCCACAGCTACACGAGTCCTCTCCACCCCCGCTGCCCGTCTCTGCCCCTCCTACCAGTCTGGATGAATGTTTCTTTTTTATCTACTTGGTGTGGAACTTCCTTGCCCTTCAATTTTCTGTCAGTTCTGGTTGTGCGAGGATGCGCAGTGTGTCTACCTACGCCTCCATCTTGGTTCTCCTATTTCTGGGCTTTCTATTCTGTTCCATTGATCTATGTGCATGTTCTTATGCCAGTACCAGACTGTTTTAATTACAGTGGCCTTGTAATATAGTTTGATATCAGGTATTATGATCCCTTCTTTGTTCTTCTTTCTTAAAATTGCTATGGCTATTCAGGGTCATTTATGGTTCCATATACATTTTTGAAACATTTGTTCTACATCTGTGAAATATTCTTGGGAACCGCCCTTCAGGTTTCAGAAGCTGTAACCCCCTCACCCATGGTTACAGCTGAGTGAGAGACCTTGGGACCCTAAGCCACTAAGGAGACAAAGCTTATCTCCCTGGCAGGAGCACCACCTCTGACCACTTTACTTCACCCTGCCTGGCCCCCAGTGCATGACCAGTTAGCCAATGATAAGCAAGATTCCTCAAGGGAAGGATGACCTAAGATAGGCACAGTCATGAGGGGCCCTCAGGGAAGGACTTGGGGGGCTATAGAAAAAAGGGGTGATGGACCCTTGTCTCTTGACTTTGACATAGCCTGAGTGCTCATTCTGTCTGCAAGAAGTCTCCTAATCTCTTGGCTGCCTTACTTCCCCTGCTTGACCTAAGCCTAAAACAATGCCAGAGGTGGGTGCAGCCCTGTGCTGGAAAGAGTGAGTTCCCCGGGGGGCGATCAGGTCTGAGAAAGAATGCGTAAAATCCTATGAAACCTGCTTTGCTAATACCCTCAATATAAATGATAAGGGTCCAAGCCTGAAATGAGTTTGTTTCCCGGAAGTTTTATGGCCCTTTAGCTATCTGACCCTGACTCTAAATAAGAACTCTCAAGTTCTTTGAATGTTATTTATTGTTTGATCATTACTGCCTGACAATGATTGATGAGCTTTACATATACACCTTGTATTCCTATGCAAATAAATCCAATAAAAGTCCATTGAGGAACAAGTTCCTGGCCCTTCTCCTTTGAGAGTTCGACCACCTTTCCTCCCCAAGCATATCATGCCTTGGTAGACTTATTCTCATCCATAATGCCACGGCCACTGCAGGCCCGTACCTGCATCAAAATATGCCATTGGTATTTTGATGGGGATTGCCTTGAATCTTTAGATTGCTTTGGGTAGTATTGACATTTTAATGATGTTAATTCTTCCAATCCATGAACAAGGTATGTGCTTCCATTTATTTGTGTCTTCTTTAATTTTGTTCTTCAGTGCTGTGCACTTTTCTAAGTACAGGTCTTTTATCTCCTAGGTTAAGTTTATTCCTAAGTATTTCATTTTTCTCGTTACTATAGTAAATGGGATTTTCCCCTCATTTCTGTTTCTGTTATTTCATTGTTGGTGTACAAATATTCCATTGATTTCTGAATGTTGACTTTGTATCCCACTGTTTTGCCAAATTCATTTAATAGATCAAGTAGATTTTTGGTGGTCTATAGGGTTTTCTATGTACACTATCATGTCATCTGCAAAGAATGATAGTTTTACTTCCTCCTTTCCAGTTTGGGTGCCTTTTATTTCTTTTTCTTATCTGATTGCTGTGGCAGGAATTTCCAATACTATGTTGAATAGAAGTGATGGGAGTGGACACCCTTGTCTTATGCCTGATTTTAGAGGGAAAGCTTTTAGTTTTTGACCATTGAGTATGATGTTGGCTATAGGTTTCTTATATATGGCCTTTTTTATGTTGAGGTATGCTCCTTGTATCCCCACTTTGCTGAGAGTTTCTATCATAAATGTGTGTTGTACTTTATAAGATGCTTTTTCAGCATCTATTGATATGATCATGTGTTTTTTCATATTATTTCTGTGGTATATTACATTTATTGATTTGTGTATATTGTACCATCCTTGCAACCTTGGGATGAATCCCACTTGATCATGGTGTATGATCTCTTTAATGTATTGTTGGATCCAGTTTGTTTTGATTTCCTGTGTTATTTTCTCTTTGTTCCATTTGTTGTTAGTAATATGTTGTTTAGTCTGCACATATTTTGTTTTTCCTAGTTTTCTTCCTGCAGTTGATTTCTAGTTTCATGCAATTTTGGACAGAAAAGATGTTTGATATGATTTCAGTCTTCTTAAATTTGTTGAGGCTTGTTTAGTGCCCTAATATGTGATCTATCCTGGAGAAATTTCCATGTGTAGTCTACAAATTTTGGGAAAAAATGTTCTATAAATGTCTACTATTTAAATGTGGTCTAATGTGACATTTAAGTCCATTTATTCCTTAATAAATTTTTTCAGGATTATCTAGTCACTGATGTGAGTTGGGTATTAAAATTCTCTACTGTTATTGTTTTATGGTGGGTATCTCCCTTTTTGTCCATTAATAATTGCTTTATATATTTAGTTGCTCCTATGTTGAGGGTGTAGATATTTATAATTATTGTATAGTCTTCTTGGATTGACCCCTTTACAATTATGTAGTGTGATTTTTCTATTTTTTTATGTCTTTTGTTTTTAAGTCTACTTTGTCTGATATGAGTATTGCTACCCCAGCTTTCTTTTTGTTTTTGTTTATGTGGAATATCTTTTCCCATCCCTTCAATTTCAGTCTGTGTTTGTCTTTCAGTTTAAATTGTTCTTGCAAGCAGTAAGTAGATGAGTCATGTTTTCTAATCCATTCTGCCACTCTATGTCTTTTTATTGGAGCATTTAGCCATTTACATTTAAAGCAGTTATTGATACATATGTACTTATTGCCATGTTGTCAATTATTTTTTTTATTGTTTTTATAGTTCTCTCATTGCTCTTGATCTCTTCCCTTGAGGTTTGATATTTTCTGTTAGCATTTTGTTTGGGTTCTTTTCTCTTTGTTCTTTGTATATCTTTTGAAGTTTTTTGATTTGCTGCTATTACAAGGGTTATATATGTTTCTGTATACCTATAGCAGTCTATCTTAAGCTGAAAAACATTTAAGTTCAAATATATTTTATAAGGGTGACATTTTAAATTTTCCCTTTCATGTTTTATGTTATTTACATCATGGTTTAGATATTTTTGTGTTATGTATCTTTCATCTGCTTATTGTAGTTTGAGATGAGCTTGATAATTTTCTTTAGACCTTCATAGTAGCTTTTTTAACATCTGATTAACTATTTATCAAATATTTGTCTTTAACTCTCAGAGGTTTTCTTCCTTTATTTTGCTTCCTTATTTTTAGTTATGACCTTTCCTTTTCTGATTAAATAAGAATTTTTAACATTTTTTGTAAAGCTCATTTAATGGTGGTGGACTCCCTTAGTTTTTGATTATCCAGGAAAATTTTTTATCTCTCTTTTAATTTTGAATGACAACCTTGCTGAATAATTTATTCTAGGTTGTAGACTCTTTTCTTTTAACATTTTGAAGATATTTTGCCTCTCCTTTCTGGCTTGTATAGTTGCTCTGAGACATCTGCTGACAGCCTATGGGGTTTTCTTTGTATGTTTTAGGTAAAACTTTCTTCAATATTGTCTTTATCTTTAACTTTTACCATTTTAATTAAATACATCTTGGTGTGTTTCTCTTGTTTGGAACTCTGAGCTTCCTGAATACAGATGCATTTTTCCTTTTCCAACTTAGGAAAAAAATTAGCTATTATATCTTTAAATGAAGTTTCTCTTTCTTTCTCTCTTTTTTCTCTTCTGGAATCTCTATAATATGTTTTTATTAGCACTTTATGTTATCCTAGAAGTTCCTTAACTAGCCTCATTAAATTTTATTTTCCTCTTTATGCTGTTCTGATTGACTCGTTTCCACTAGTCTGTCTTCCAGGATACTGATCTATACCTCTGTGTTAGCTAATCTGCTGTTGATTGTTTCTCACATTTTTTTTTAACTGTAATTATTGTGTTGTATAGGTCTGCTTGGTTCTTTTTTATACTTTCTAACTCTTTGTTGAAGTGCTCTGGCAACATGTCTGGGAATATGCTGCAGCAGCCTTGCAGTTAGACCAGAACACTTGTGTAGAGCCCCTGCCCACCCTATGCAGTGGACAGGAACATAAAAGATGGTGCTCACTGGCCTCTTTGACCCCAGAGAGTTCCCGCAGCTCTCCAGCCTTCTCTATCCATTCTCTATCTCATTTGTTGTGGAGAATGTGGTCCTGTGGATAAGCAACTTCTATGTGGGCTTTACAGAGGGGTAGTTTTGGGAAGCTGGCTGGAGCCAGCCAGGTGCTTATGGTACCTTGAGCACTGGCTTGCCGGGCTAAAGCCACCCTTTGACAGGGTAGCATGTTGCATGTGGTGATGCCCTTGTTGTTCAGGGTTGCTCCTTTGTTTGGGAAGCAACAAACAATGCAGCTGGGACCCCACAATGATGATCTTGCAGGTAGGCAAAACACCCAAATAGAGCTTTAGTTCACCCTATGAGAGTGGAGGGGGATGTAAATAATGAGACACATTAGCTCCTGCACCCTGAAGAACTCCTGCATCTTCCAGAGGGCTCCTGCAGTTTCCTAAACTTTCTATTTGGTCCCCTTTCTCTTGTGTGTTGTTTGGAAGCTATTCATTCAGGCTTCAGTTGCCTCACAAGGGTAATTGCTGTCTATGAATGTGTATATTTGAGTTTGCTCATGGGAGGGACAGAGTTTAGTTTCATCCTATGCTCCTGCAATCTTGGACCTCTGAGCCCTTGGATTATTTAATCCAGAAATAGGGTATTACCTACTTCAATGGCCTTCATTGCATCATGAAAGGAAGACACAGAATCAGAGTTGATGTTTATCATGATCCCTTCCATCAGTATAGCTATTCTTTAAAGATTTGGGCTCACAAAGTAGTAAAAATAAACTACTTTGGAAAACTTACTCCTGCAGAAATAACTATTCCTTATTCTGCCATGATGCCAGTTAAATAAAACATCAGACCACCTCACCTAATCTTGGTATCATTTCCCGTTTAATTACTGTAGTAGTAAAACTTCATTGTTAGAGAGCTTATGTAATTTTCCCATGTACTAAATCTAAATATGACCTCAGTCAGGACTCAGTCTCCTTATCTGTAAAACAATGATGATAATAATACTAAGTATAGTATCAATCTGTTGCAAGGGCAAAAAGAAATAATGTATGGCACACAGCATTTTACATAGCCAGTGTTTCATATATGCTAAATATACTGCCACCACCATTAATTACTATTTGTGATCTGATAATAGTACTTCACCTGAGTTCCTATCTTGGCCCCACCATGTATGAGCTATATGACCATGGAAATGTCACTTAGCCTCTTACTGCCTCCATTTTCTCATCTGGAAAATAAAGACAAGGTTATATAATACCTACTTCATGGAGTTGCTACAAGGATTAAATGAGATAGCATGTGAAAAACCCTTAGAATAGGGAAAAGCATAGAGTAAAGATTTAAGTAATATTAGTTATAATTGTCATTGTTGTTATCCTCCATTTTACTTCTAAAGACAGTACTTTGCAAACTGTGTTTTGCGGATACCCAGAGATCAGGCAGCCCACAAGATCAGGATTATTTTCATAGTAATATTAAAATTCTGTGTGCCTTTTCACTCCCACTCTCTCGAATGTATAGTAGAGTTTACCAGAGGCAACATGAAGTGTGGCATCACTGAAGACTGAATGCAGATGCAGATTGGAGACTCTGGCTGTCTTCTAAGAAACAAAAAAGAAATTTGAAAAATATATAAAACAATGTTGTCTCTATTTTTTGCAAACCATGGTTGTTTTTCCTAAAAATGTGATTTTATATTAGCTTATGGTTTTATTGCTATTATTTTTAATGATTAAGTAATTTTTAATGCTTAGTTTTAATTTCTAATATGGTAAATATCAATAGATAAAATCCACATAAACAAAAATTCTTTGGGGCTATCAATAACTTTAAAAGTGTAAAGGGGTCCGAAGACTTAACTGTTTGAGAACCACTACCTTAATACAGGAAGCTTCAGTGTTGTTGACGGCCTCAAGGTCTTTGCCTGATATTGGATTATAGGTGAAGTCACGTCTCAACCAAAGTTTCTGATCATAAAACCCAGTAGTAATTCTAATAGATCACACTCAAAGAGCAAGGGAGGCCCCACATCAAGAGAAGGGCCAATGGTCATCACAATGCTTTTGCAGTTGAATACTGTTGCAGGGCTCTATATGGTCTACTTAGTAAGACTGCACTATTAACATGGCATTTAAAGCTCATAGATATTTTACAACATCTTGAACTTTATTCCAAGTGGCCAATGACTGAAGAACCAAATTCGCCTACAGCTGTTGCTTGGTGATTAAGAAGTGGCACCAAGTGTTAATACTCTTGAGTGCAGTTTTGGAGTTCAAACTGATTCCCATCACAGGTTTCCAATGTCAAATGTCAGACAAGAATTCTTGAAACTATGAATTGCTTTGGGTAGTATGGACATTTGGATAATGTTAATTCTTCCAGTCCATGAGCACGATATATGCTTCCATTTATTCGTGTCTTCCTTAATTTCTTTCTCCAGTGTTGTGTGGTTTTTGGAGTAAAGATCTTTTACCTCCTTGGTTAGGTTTATTCCTAGGTACTTTATTTTTCTTGATGCTATAGCAAATGGGATTATTTCCCTCACTTCTGTTTCTGATATTTCATTGTTGGTGTACAAAAATGCCTTTGATTTCTGAAAGGAGCTCCTTCCCTTCATGACAGCATAGATGTATCTGGAGAGCATTATGCTAAGTGAAACAAGCCAGGCACTGAAAGACAAATACCATGTGATCTCACCTATAAGTGGAACCTAATGAACAAAACAAACGAGCAAGCAAAATATAACCAGAGGCACTGAAATAAAGAACAAACTGACAGAAACCAGAGGGGAGGGGGGAGAAGGAAAATGGGAGAAAATAGGGGAAAGGTCATCAAGGAATATATATAAAGGACACATGGACAAAACCCAAGGGGATAGGTGGGGATGGGTGGAAAAGGGGGAGTGGTGAGAGGAAAATGGAGACAATTTTACTTGAACGACAATAAAAAAAAGGCATATATAAAAAGAAAGTTCTTTGACATGCAAGTAAATAAAATGATATAGAATAAATAGTTAATTGTTAACATTTAATATTAAATATGATTTTAAAACAACAACAAAAAAGAATTCTTACCCATTTATAAACCACTTTAAATGCACTTTCAGGAGTTTAAAAATAATTCCTGAAAGAACTGTGTCAAGTTCTTCCCAATCCTTTCCCCATCCCACAGATAGCTAAGCTTCAGTCTTAAATAAATTTTGGGGGATACTAGGTCATATTTAGAAAAGGGCAAATAAATAGGGACAGTCATCCATAGAAAAGACATATATGGTATTTCATTGAATAAGCATTTGATGCTTCAGTGTATCTCACAGGAACAAGTTAGTTTAAGTATATAATATTCTGATTTAGGGTTCCCAGCATTTCTTGGTGCAAAGTTGACATTTGCTATGTTGCTTAAGACCTTCTGTCTGGGAGGCTCCAGTTTTTTAACATACATGTACAGACACGTATGTAATGTGTTTGGTTGGGTTGGATTGAAATATTCAGTAATAATTCAAAGAGTTTGGCTTATGGGGTAATGTAACAAGAGGGTTGTGTGCATTATGCAGAATTTTTTCCTAAATGCAATGGGTTTTTGGGAATTAAATTACCTTATTTAAATCCCACGCTTATTTGACATAAATATCACATTTATGCTGAAGAGTCAAATCATTGTTCTATTTATGCTCCAATAATGTTAATTTTTTAAATGTTACTTTACATAGGCTATAACTACACAACATCGAATGTCCATCTGGAAATAACAAAGCTTTATTTTATTCCCAAATATGGAATGTTCCAAAATATATTTGATACGATAAAGTTAAATTACCTGGATATTTAACTATTTTCATTTGCAGCTAGATACACAGTATTATTATTTTTTAAAAGCAACAGGAAATGAAAATTGTTTTAATCAAACTAACATCACAGAGCTAAACAACTCTACTTTAATATTTTGCTAAATTTAATCATCTAAACCAAATGTTATCAGATAAATGTGTGTGTAGTAAACAATGAATCAAACAAGTGAACAATTTACTGTTGAAATAATGTAGAAGGGGCGTGGAGTGCGTGGAAACGCTCACAGGACACAGGGGGCAGGCGAAGTTGATGGGGCCATCCCCGCCTCTGAGGAGGGTGTGGGCACAGCTGGCCATCTCCTGCAGCCGCACAAGTACACCAATCCTCTCCACTCTGACTGTGGAGGAGGCTACTCCCGCGGTGTCTTTATCCCAGCCGACACTGATTTGGGTAGAGAGCCATACAAAGTAGATCTATAATATCGAAATGAAAAGGTCAGTGTTAGCCATTTTCTGATAAATCAGAAAAAAAACGTAAAGTCATATCATGTTCCCAAGTTCAACTTTTTGTCTCAGTACTGGGTGTACTGAGCCACAAACTGGGATTGGCTTAATGATCCAGTTAGTTTATATTCATGAAGTTTTGGTCTTTTTAATCAAATACGTGAAAATAAAATTGTAGATAGATCTTTTAAGTTAAACAGTGCTTGTAAATTTCCAGACATGACCATACTTACTCAAACCTCAGTGAAATTGAAATATGAACATGTTATGCATTTATGAAATTTAGTTCAGCAACTAAATAATTCAACTCATATTTATTGAGTGGCTACTATGTGCTAGTTCTGAAAATGAGAATTACGGAAAAGATAAACTTATCTTAGGGAGCTTACATCCTAGGTAAGAGACACAAAGTAAACATCATTTTCTATCAATGTGATACATACCTGAGGTACAGGTATGCACAGTGTGCTTTGACAACATAGACGGTGATGATATTTTCCACATTATGGTTCCTGTTAGGAAGCACAAACTATATATATCTTGAATCTCTGCTGAGTACCTGGTAGAAGTAGCCCAAGAAATCTGGAAACCCTCTTGTTACTTCCTAATTTTTTGTTGCCAAGGCTGCACTGATTAATATTCAAAAAAGCTACAGTTCATAGCACCTGTTGAAGGATATTAAAGGAAGTTTTCTGTGTTGCAAATAGGGAATATGTTAAGGAGGCTGGATTCAAAAGGATCCAGGTTTTCATACTTTCTCCTTCTGTTTTAGCAGACAAATAATCTGTTGCAACTTTGCTGCTTTTCTTCCATAGCTTGGCTCTGTTCCCATGCACCATTTTGTTCTAAGGGATGCCTAAACTGATTCTTCAGCGTTAGCCAAAACAAATGAGGAGCTTGGCTCTCAGTCTGCTCACACAGCTGCTGTGATTGAAGTGCTCTGCACCTAAGACAGTGGAACAGCTTTCCGTTTGACAGATGAACACATTGAGATTATTAGAGAAACAGGAAGCATTCCATACTGGGAGAAGAAAGAAGAAAGAAAGGGGGGAGGGAGGCATAGGTGAAGGAAGGAAGATTTAAAGTCATTTTGTTCTTATATTAATTGTGGTTATTATCTAGCTGAAAAGTTGGTGAGGAGGTTGACAGAGTGGGAGCCTAGTATCCAAGTTGCAGGCTTCTCTTCGTCTCAGACTATAACTGTAAGCTGATGGCTGAGTGCTTTCTAGGTTGCCTCAGCCAGAAAAGTCCTTTGCAGATTTGGTCTGGGAGGCATGAAGTAAAGGGCACTGAGAGGTGAGAAGGTCCAGGAGAACACACATATAAAGGAAAAGAAAATAAACAGTTGGCTCTCTCCAGTTATTCAGTTATACAATAGATCTAAACTAGAAAATGGCTGTTTGAGGGCCTTCAGAATAGGTGCTTGCAATTTTCATGATGATTTGGTAGCTCGTGACTGACTCAACTGCAGGGGGACTGGATACAGGTTCTCCAGAGAACAAATCTCTAGTAGGACAACTCTGCGACAATCTTTTCTTCATAATTTGAACTTAGATTTCTTTTATTAAAATACTAGCCTTGAGAGGCTTCCTTGAGTCCCAGATTTTGTGAGCTGAGTCCAGCCACAGACATTAGTGATATTCACTGATATAGCAAATCCAAAAATCAGAGAAAAATTGTGCAAAGGAAAAGCAGAAGATGATAAATACATAAATCTAAGGTTGTGTAGTTGTAAATAAAATAGCAAAATTCATATTGTGAGAGGTCTTCAGGGGTGAAAGGAGTCTAGAGCCCTAACAGTTACATGATTTCTGGATCCTCATTTACAATGAACACTATACTGAGAACCTCCTGTCTACCATGTCATCTACTAAAGAAATTGTATTGTCAGTCAAGGAAGTTAATATATATTGACCAACTGTGACTTGCCACGTGTTGTGCTAGGTGCCTTATATATGACATACTTATAATAACACAAAATGTAGGTATTAGATACTTTGTTATATATATATAAAGAGGCTGAGACTCAGTATGTCCTAGGTTACTTGGTTAAGCGACAAAGCAAGACTTCCAACCCAGTTCTGTGTTACTACAAAGCGATCTTGGAGCTTGAAGGTTTCTTCTTCACACAAACCCTGCCCTTTCTCTCCTACATCCTTCTTTCCTGCATGATCTGGATAAAATCACCAGTCTCTCCATACAGGACCCCAGGCTGTTAACAACTGATAGGAGCTGGAATGCACGATGAGTCCTATTTGCAATTCTTGTGATTTTACCAATGGATCAAGTCAGGAGGGGGAAAGCTAGTTCTATCTCATATGTATTTACCAAAGATTTCCAATACAGCAAGCCATGCATTGTACTTATGCGTTCATTATGTCGATTGGTGAGTTCCCTGGCGACTCACCAGGACTGTTTATCGCTTTTGCACCTAATATGCATAATGCTTATTCTCTGGTCTTCAGACTAAGGACTCAGCTTTGCTAATCCAAAATATCATGTCCATCTCTATCTAGTACAGATTTCCATGTTCATAAAAGCACTTGATGAGGATTCATTGGTGGTAGTGACCATAAAATCAGAAACATTATGGCACTTGGTCAAGTTTCTGCAGCAAATAAATTGCAAAAACAAGCAAAAGTCTAACTTTTCTGTTTCCCAATGAACTCTTTCCTCTTACAGACCAGTATTATAAGAATAACACCTCATAGATGTCTAAGTTTCATTTAAAACTTCTTAGTATTCCTTGTTTTTTGCAAAAATCAATCAAAGTTTAATTATTTGTATAAAAGCACTATATCTAGAATAAACTTCTGATAGGTTTTTTTTCTTTATTTTAGTTTCTTTCTTTTGTCCCTAAATTATCCTTTTCTCTTTACTCCATGCAAGAAAAAATTATATGCAAATGTTCTTTCTACAAGGTGAAAAATTATGTGTTTGAATTACTAAACTTCTTAGACTCCCAATTTCCTCATTAGTGGATGAAATATCAATATCCACCTCACAGGCTGTGGGGATAAAATTAATCATGTTGTATAAAGCAACTAATAAAATTCAGGCACATAGTAGGCATTTGCAATTGTTAGCTCCTATTGTTGTTACATAATTTGTCTAAAGAACAACATAAAGAGGTTAACGAAAAGTAGTACCGCTATAACTTCTGACCCTTACTGTGTTATTTTTGTGCCTATAATTTCATCTTAACAAAGATTGATTATAGAATAGTTTTTCTTTGATATCTATTATCAAACAAGTCAGAATCAACTATTTTGTGGGTCATGACAACAACCTGTTCTCAGGGAAGCTGCTGTGCACTAGGGGAGCCTCCTCAGACAGAAACTTGCTCAGCCCAGAGGTCCTGTGTCCAGCCTCACCAGGTCAGGCCAGGAGTCCACTGAGCTGACACAGCTGATCCATGGGCCAAGTGGCCTGTGAACTCTCTAAATTTCTACTCAGAAATAAGCCATGCTAATAAGAGCCTCTCAACTCTCGATTTAGTCTTGGGAATTGTGAGGAAACTTAGGCTATTAAGAGCTGAAAGGAGACACAGACAGAAATCACTAAGTGGAGCAAGACCTTATACTGGATTTGGGAGGAAACAGAAACTAAAGTTTAGCAGAAGCCATTAGCGGAACTTACAGCTCATGATCACGGTCTCTTGATGGCTTTCAGTTAAAAATTCCATGCACTTGTGACCTCCTGGCCCCAACTGCAAAGGTCCTCTTGGGAAGCCCTGAACACCCAGCATCTTTTCTCACACTGTGTCACGGCGTGAAGAACATGATGTTGTCTTCAAGTCTACCTGTTGATTCCCTGCAGCAGCTGCTACTCCTTTACTCAAATGCCACATGGGACCTTGCATTTCCCTAAGAGGTCTGCAGTCTTCCAGGGTGCATAGGGCAAACTAGGAAATGATAGGTTCCATTTTGGAATCCTCTCAGCTTGTCTGGTATTTCTATATGAGGAGTTCTACTGTCCCTGTTATCTCCAACCACAGTGGGGTGTTGGCTGCAGAACACCCCTGTTAATTCATTCTTTCTTCTTCTTTGACCAAACTCCATTCTGATTTGATGAGTTGTAGTGTCATTACAGTCTTTGTTCCACTCTAGCTTATGGAGTGTGTATGTACTGTGGGTTTTCATTTCTTTGTTTTTAGTGTTGACCCTCATGTTTGCAACATGTACTTATAAATAATTCAAGTTCACTTTAAAATAATGCTCTGCCCCTTGATTGGTAGTGCATATACCTGATAACAGAGTATTCCCACTTCTTCCTCCCCATTTCTTATAGCATTGCTGTCATTTATATCACTTATCCCTAAACTATAACCTCTGAACACATTGTCGCTAATGTTACTTTGAACAAACTTTTTTCTGTTGAATCAATTAAGAATAAGAAAAATAGAGGACTTTATTTTACCTTCACTTATTCTTCCTCTAATGTGCTTCTCTTCTTTATGTGGTTAAGTTTCTGACTGCATCATTTTCCTTCTCCGAAGAACTTCTTTTAACATCTTACAAGGCAGATCTACGGGCAATAAATTCTCTCATTTTTTTTTTGTCTGAGAAAGTCTTTATTTCTCTTTTACTTTTGAAGAATAACTTTACTTGATGAAGAATTCTAGTTTGTTTATTTGTTTGTTTGTTTCTTTTAACACTTTAAATATTTCATTACATTCTCTTGCTTTCATGGTTTTTGAAGAGAAGTCTAACATAATTTTTTTTTAATGTTTTTTCCTGACTAAGTAAAGTGTCTTTTCCCTCTGGCTTCTTGCAAGATTTTCTCTGTCTTTGATTTTATGCAATTTGAATATACTATGCCAAGATGTAGATTTTCAAAATATTTTTCATAGTTGGTGTTCTCTGAACTTCCTAAATATGACTTTGGTGTGTGTTGTTAATTTTAAAATTTTATTTCTTCTTTTCTTTTCTTTCTTTTTTACCAGTTATCCTCATTATATTTATGTTTTACTTTTTGTAATTATCCCACAATTCTTGGATAGTCTGTATACTTTTTTCATTTCTTTTTCTCTTTACACTTTAGTTTCTGAAATTTTAATTACTGATATATCGCTAACATTACTGTTTCTTTCTGTGGCCTTCTGATGAGCCCAGAAAGGTATTCTTCATTTCTCTTACAGTGTTTTTAATTTCTAGCATTTCCTTTTGATTCTTTCTTACAGTTTCCATTTCTCTGCTTACATGACCCATCTGTTCTTGTTACACTGCCTTAGCTCTCCCACATTTAAAGTCAAAGATGTCAAATCCAATAATCTTTTTGGACCTCATCAAAATAAAAAGCTTCTGCATGGCTAAAGAAAACAGCATTAAAATACAAAGAGAACCAACAGTATGGGAAAACATATTTGCCAATGATACCTCAGACAAAGGCCTGATCTCCAAAATATATAAAGAACTCACATGACTCCACTCCAGGAAGACAAACAACCTAATTAAAAGATGGGCAAGGGACTTGAACAGACACTTCTCCAAGGAAGACATACAGAGGGCCCAGAGACATATGAAAAGATGCTCAGCATCACTAGCCATCAGAGACATGCAAATTAAAACCACAATGAGGCACCATCTCACACCAGTCAGAGTGGCCAACATAAACAAATCCACAAACAAATGTTGGAGAGGATGCTGAGAAAAGGGAACCCTAGTGCACTGTTGGTGGGAATGCAGTCTGGTGAGGCCACTGTGGAAAACAGTATGGAATTTCCTCAGAAAACTAAAAATGGAACTGCCCTTTGACCCAGCAATTCTGCTGCTGGGATTATACCCTAAGAACCCTGAAACACCAATCCAAAAGAACCTATGCACCCCAAAGTTCACAGCAGCACAATTTACAATAGCCAAGTAGTGGAAGCAACCTAAGTGCCCATCAGCAAACGAGTGGATCCAAAAACTATGTTATATTTACACAATGGAATTCTATGCAGCAGAGAGAAAGAAGGAGCTTATACCCTTTGCAACAGTGTGTATGGAACTGGAGAGCATTATGCTAAGTGAAATAAGCCAGGCGGTGAGGGACAAATACCATATGATCTCACCTTTAACTGGAACATAATCAACAGAAGAAAAAAGGAAACAAAATATAACCAGAGACATTGAAGTTAAGAACAATCTAACAATGGATAGGGGGGAGTGGGGAGGAGACAGTGAGGAGAGGGGATTACAGGAACTACTATAAAGGACACATGGACAAAATCAAGGGGGGGGGGGTGTGGAGGTGGGGGAGGGAAGTGGGTTCAGCTGGAGTGGGGTGGAGGGATGGGGAGAAAAGGCATACAACTGTAATTGAATAACAATAAAATTTTTTTAAAAGAATAAATACACAATTTTTTGTAAGTAAAAAAAAATCTTTTGTACTTAAAATACTTCGTTCCTGTATAAAAGGTGTGGCTTTCAAGATTTTTTTTTTTCTTCTCTAGATCTACCCAAATGTACTTAAGAGCTCAAAAGTGAGGAATTTATCACTTTCTTTGATATCAGCCTTACACTAAGGACAGCATTATAATGAATTCTTGATGTTGCTTGAATCATTCTAGGATGGTAATAACGAGGATAATAAGGTATCCTCCTACTGTATGTAACTTCTTAAGGTGTTTGTGAATCCTGGAACACAGAGCTCACACTGCACTTACACAGGTGAAAAGGAAGGTAGCCCTGAGCATCGCTGTGAAGATGAGAGAGAAGTACCTACTCCCCAACACTGGGCATTATTTACAGCTCATTTACCCATTTATTTGGCTAATCAATTTACACCTGGTAGTAATAATAAGTAAAAGGTAAGCCAGACATAGTCACTCCACACTCCCCCACCTCATCAAAAACAAAAACAAAAGCAAAGAGAAATTTGATATTGTATTCAGGATTGAGTAAAAGTAATAGACTTGACAGGTAATGAAAAACTCCTAAGGGAAAATCAATATAGAAATAATCTAGCCTGTAATTCTGCATGCTATTCCCCTTAGTGTGTTGATTGTATAGTATCAATGTCGTCTATTTTAGAAGGGAATTATTATGCTTCTATTGATATTTCAAGAAGAGTTTAATCTCATGTTAGTAATAATTTCTGTCATTCCTAGCAACACATATGCCATAACATTCTTGGTTAAATTGACAGAAATATTAATGTGCTGAGATTTTATACTATTTGGACCACTGTATGTCTCTTTCTCAGCATTCAGTTGCTCTTACACAGTGTCAGAGCCCAGCCACTCAATTCCAGTGCACAAGGGACATCAGTCCTCTCTGTGTGACATTGCCCTTCTCTATCAGGAAACCTGTGTATAACTCTATGAATCTTCTTTAAGCTTTATAATTTTTGATCTCCTGTGACTCAGGTGAACTTATTATATGCCTTGCTCCTAAGTGTCATTTTATTTCCTTAGAATTATTGCCTATCAGAACTGGAATGGATTTATAACCCTGGCCTCAACCTGATGTTTGAAATTGTCCTATATTAGATGCCACTCAGTTCTATCTGTATTGTGTTTCCAGAAGGGAAAAAAATTCCATTCACTTTAGTCCAAAATTGGTCATTTCCAGTCCAAAAAAGAAAATGTGCTCCCATCAGAGTAACATTTATACCAAAATACTTTTAAGTATTATTCATAGATACAGCTGTTCAAGCTTTTATTATGTAATCACTTTAGGCCTGCTAAACCTAAAACTTCTACACTTGTGATGCTTTTAAAGTAGGGCATCAGGGGCAGTATCTAATGCCCCAGGGGAGACATGATCCTAGATTTCTCTTAGCTTAATAATCATGTAAATTCCATATTAGGGGGATTTTTTGGACATGAGATGATGGCAAATTTCCTTTCTTAAACATTCTCTGTAAAGAGAACATTATGTTTTTAGCCACGGAAGTCTTCCCTCAAGAGTCTCAATGTAAAACAGAGTTGAAAACCAAGCCACTACTTGACACTAACTATAAAAATAACCTCTGGTGAAGTCCCACTTACTGCTGTTTGCACAACCATCAAAACATGTGAGACTTAGCCTCATAATGACAAGATCTATGTCACTACAAAGTATATTTGATGCACTTTGTATAGACACCATATGAGGCAGGTTGGCAAATAAGAATATTTGCTCAGAGCCTGCAATTGGCCAAAATGACCTCATTGAATAATAGCAATCCTCTAAATTTGGATTGTTATTACTGTTTTATGAATGTGGAATCTGTACCCAGACAATAAAGAAACAAAATTGAGCAGATTTATTACTTAAAAAAGAGTGGATTGACAATGACCCCATTCTACAGCCATTTCACTGTGTAAAAGTTGTTTGTACCTCTCTGTTTTAGTTTGATTTTGATTCATTGAAGTCTGCTCTGAGCTCTTGAACTCACTCTTTCTCCACTTTTGCCATAAGGGTAAGTGTTGTTTATTTCTTACATTATGGCAAATCATAAAGTGACTAATCTATTGTAGTATTAACTTTTCCATTGAGGGCCCAATGGTAGTTATAAACTGCTTTTCTAGGTTATGCCACTGTGAAGCTCCAAGTTTTACACGTTTTGATCCTGTCTTCAAACAAGCATAGAAAAATTCACTTCTCTGCTTCCAAATATAAGATGTTGGCTCCCTTCAATATATTTCTGATTGAAATCTTATCCCTGGAGAGGCAGCATAGACCAGTCTGTTCCTTGCCATTTATCTGATGGCAATGAGGAGGTGACACTTCAAATGCTCTCCAGGCCATGAAATCTGGCCCTTCTCCTGTTTTGACCTTTTCGTTATTGCCTGTTCGCACTGACTGGCCATTGCCAGTCCCTCCTGCAGGTTGGTTGTGTTCTAAGAACAAAAAGAGCAGAATTTCCAGCTAAACAACAAACCAGCTATTGAAAAGGCCAAAACCAGCTGGTCCTTTTTATGGCTTCAACTGAGCTGCTACCAATGTATACAAGTTGACTTACACAGAAACTAGCACACCTTAGAAGCCCATTCAAGGTTGAGTGAATTAAAAAAAAAATGGAAACATAATTAAAATTCCTTATTTTAATAATACTGATTATTTTACTCTAGTAAATTAATGTGAGGCAAACTACTTTCTACTATGTAATTAGATTATAAGGCTCAGGAAGACTATCACTATATCTAATTTATACATACTGTAGATTTTTTTTAAGTAAAATGCTAGGATTGTTTTTCAATTACAAATTTTGAAATAAGATGCCCCCCACAAAATGACTGATTTTTCTCATCTTAAATTTAATAATTTTTCCTAAATCTAGTTTTGTTTTCCTTTGACTTTAAATTATAATTTTCATTCTTACTCTGTAATGATGCAATCCTCTCTCAAGTATAATGCTAGAAAGTGAGTGGTTAAAATGAAATTATTCAATATTTCCAGGGTGCTATATTTTTTCCTTAATTTTTATTGGTGACACTATTACAGATGTCCCATTTTCTCCCCCTTTGCCTGCTTCCACCCAGCCCTTGTATCCACCCTTCTCTCTGTCCATCACCACACTGTTATCTGTGTCTATAGGTCATGCACATACGTTCTTTGAATGATCTCTTCATCTTCTTTCATCCAGTCCTCCTCCTTCCCCTCTGATAGCTGTCAGTGTGTTCCATGTGTCCATGCCTTTGTTTCTATTTTGTTTGTCAGTTTATCTTGTTTATTATATTACAATCTAAGTGAAATCATGTGGTATTTGTCTTTCTCTCGTTTATTTCACTAAGCGTAATAATCTCCAGGTCCATCTATGCTGTCACAAAGGTAAGATTTCCTTTTTTATGGGTGTGCAGTATTCCCTTGTCTAAATGGGTACTTGGACTGTTTCCAGATCTCAGCTATTGTAAATAGCACTGCTATGAACACAGGATTCTTAGAATATATTCCCAGAAATGTAATCACTGGGACAAAAGGCAGATCCAATTTTATGTTTTTGAGGAAACTCTATACTGTTTTGCACAGTGGCTATACCAGTCTGCATTCCCACCAACAGTATACTAGGGTTCCCTTTTCTTCACACCCTTGCTAGCACTTGTTGTTTATTGATTTATTGATGATAGCCATTATGGCAGATATGAGGTGATACTTTTTAGTTTTTAATTTGCATCTCTCTGGTGATTAGTGATGTTGAGCCTTTTTTCATATCTTTTGGCCATGTGTATGTCCTCTTTAGAGAAGTATCTATTCGGTCTTTTGCTCATTTTTAATTGAATTAATGCTTTTCTTGGTATTAAGATATATAAGTTCTTTTTTATATGTATATATTTATTGATTATGCTATTACAGTTGTCCCATTTCCCGCCCCCCTCACTCCACTCCATCCTACCCACCCCCTCCCTCCCACATTCCCCCCCTATAGTTCATGTCCATTGGTCATACTTATAAGTTCTTTGGCTTCTACATTTCCTACACTATTCTTACCCTTCCCCTGTCTATTTTCCACCTATCATCTATGCTACTTATTCTCTGTACCTTTCCCCCCCTCTCCCCCTCCCAATCCCCAATTGACAACCCTCCATGTGATCTCCATCTCTATGGTTCTGTTCCTGTTCTAGTTGTTTGCCTAGTTTGCTCTTGTTTTTGTTTTAGGTGTGGTCGTTAATAACTATGAGTTTGCTGTCATTTTTACTGTTCCTATTTTTGATCTTCTTTTTCTTAGGTAAGTCCCTTTAACATTTCATATAATAAGGGCTTGGTGATGATTAACTCCTTTAACTTGACCTTATCTGAGAAGCACTTTATCTTCCCTTCCATTCTAAATGATAGCTTTACTGGATACAGTAATCTTGGATGTAGGTCCTTGCCTTTCCTGACTTGGAATACTTCTTGCCAGCCCCTTCTTGCCTGTAAGGTCTCTTTGGAGAAATCAGCTGACAGTCTTATGGGAAGTCCATTGTAGGTAACTGTGTCCTTTTCTCTTGCTGCTTCTAAGATTCTCTCCTGTTTCATCTTAGGTAACGTAATTCTGATGTGCCTTGGTGTGTTCCTCCTTGGGTCCAGATTCTTTGGGACTCCCTGAGCTTCCTGGACTTCCTGGAAGTCTATTTCCTTTGCCAGATGAGGGAAGTTCTCCTTCATTATTTGTTCAAATAAGTTTTCAATTTTTTGTTCTCCCTCTTCTCCTTCTGGCACCCCTATAATTCGGGTGTTGGAACGTTTCAAGATGTCCTGGAGGTTCCTAAGCCTCTCCTCATTTTTCTGAATTCTTGTTTCTTCCTTCTTTTCTGGTTGGATGTTTCTTTCTTCCTTCTGGTCCACACCGTTGATTTGAGTCCCAGTTTCCTTCGTATCACTGTTGGTTCCCTGTACATTTTCCTTTGTTTCTCTTGGCATAGCCTTCATTTTTTCATCTGGGTTTCGAACAAATTCAACCAATTCTGTGAGTGTCTTGATAACCAGTGTTTTTTTTTTTAATTTTTATTGTTATTCAATTACAGTTGTATGCATTTTCTCCCCATCCCTCCACCCCACTCCAGCTGAACCCACCTCCCTCTCCCACCTCCACCCTCCCCCCCGATTTTGTCCATGTGTCCTTTATAATAATTCCTGCAATCCCCTCTTCCCACTGTCCCCACCCCATTCCCCCCTGGCCACTGCTAGACTGTTCCCAACCTCAATGTCTCTGGTTGTATTTTGTTTGCTTTTTTCTTCTATTGATTATGTTCCAGTTAAGGGTGAGATCATATGGTATTTGTCCCTCACCGCCTGGCTTATTTCACTTAGCATAATGCTCTCCAGTTCCATCCATGCTGTTGCAAAGGGTAGAAGCTCCTTCTTTCTCTCTGCTGCGTAGAATTCCATTCTGTAAATATACCATAGTTTTTGGATCCACTCGTTTGCTGATGGGCACTTAGGTTGCTTCCACTACTTGGCTATTGTAAATTGTGCTGCTATGAACATTGGGGTGCATAGGTTCTTTTGGATTGGTGTTTCAGGGTTCTTAGGGTATAATCCCAGCAGCAGAATTGCTGGGTCAAAGGGCAGTTCCACTTTTAGTTTTCTGAGGAAATTCCATACTGTTTTTCACAGTGGCCTCACCAGTCTGCATTTCCACCAACAGTGCACTAGGGTTCCCTTTCCTCAGCATCCTCTCCAACATTTGTTTGTGGATTTGTTTATGTTGGCCACTCTGACTGGTGTGAGATGGTACCTCATTGTGGTTTTAATTTGCATGTTTCTGATGGCTAGTGATGCTGAGCATCTTTTCATATGTCTCTGGGCCCTCTGTATGTCTTCCTTGGAGAAGTGTCTGTTCAAGTCCCTTGCCCATTTTTTAATTGGGTTGTTTGTCTTCCTGGAGTGGAGTTGTGTGAGTTCTTTATATATTTTGGAGATCAGGCCCTTGTCTGATGTATCATTGGCAAATATGTTTTCCCATACTGTTGGTTATCTTTGTAATTGGTGCTGTTTTCTTTAGCCATGCAGAAGCTTTTTATTTTGATGAGATCCCATTTGTTTATTCTTTCCTTTATGTCCCTTGCTTTAGGGGACATGTCTGTGAGGATATTGCTGCATGGAATGTCTGAGATTTTCCTGCCAATGTTTTCCTCGAGGACTTTTATGGTGTTACAACTTATATTTAAGTCTTTTATCCATCTTGAGTTTATTTTTATGTATAGCGTAAGTTAGTGATCGAGTTTCATTTTTTTGCACGTAGCTGTCCAGATCTCCCAACACCATCTGTAGAAGAGGCTGTTTTTGCTCCATTTTATGCTCCTGCCTCCTTTGTCAAATATTAATTGACCGTAAAGGCTTGAGTTTATTTCTGGGCTCTCTGTTGTGTTCCATTGGTCTATGTGCCTGTTTTTATGCCAGTACCATGCTGTTTTGATTACAGTGGCCTTGTAATACAGTTTGATATCAGGTATTGTGATCCCTCCTGCTTTGTTCTTCTTTCTCAAAATTGCTGCAGCTATTTGGGGTCGTTTATGGTTCCATATAAATTTCTGAAATGTTCGAATAACCAGTGTTTTGAACTGTGCATCCGATAGGTTGGCTATCTCTTCCTCGCTTAGTTGTATTTTTTCTGGAGGTTTGAAGTGTTCTGTCACTTGGGCCTTTTTTTTTGGTCTTGGGGCGTCTGTTACTTAAAGGGGCGGAGCCTTAGGTGTTCCCCCGGGGGGGGGGGGGGTAATGCTGGTCTCTGCACTGTGACGCTGTACGTGGGGGAGGGGCCAAGAGGTAGCAATGGCGCCCGCTCCATTCTCTGCCGGACCTCAATCTTTCACTTCGCTGCCCACAATCAAACTGGGCCCCTCTGGTGCTGGTTCCCAATTGGGTGGGCTGGTGCATGCCCTAGGCCCCTGTGGGTCTCTCCAAGGAACTCTCCTGTGAGGCTGGGAGTCTCTTCTGCTGCCGCTCCAACCCCCAGGGGCGTTTTCAATCAGAGGTTTGAGGCTTTATTTCCCCACGCTGGAGCCCTGGGTTGCGTGGTCTGCTTTGATCCCCACCGTTTGTCTGGTTTATCTGTGCACGAATGTGGGGCCACAGGGTCTGCCAGTGGTCAGACTGCCTGGCCCGTTGGTCCCACACTCCGCCAGTCTTGGTCCCGCCACAGCAACGGGAGTCCTCTCGGCCCCAGCCGCCAGTCTCCGCCCCTCCTACCGGTCTGGATGAATGTTTATTTTTTATCTCCTTGGCGTCGGACTTCCTTGCCATTTGATTTTCTGTCGGTTCTTGTTGTGCGAGGAGGCGCAGTGTGTCTACCTACGCCGCCATCTTGGTTCTCTCGATATATAAGTTCTTTATATATTTTGGAAATTAACCCTTTAACAGATGTATCATTGGCAAATATTTTCTCCCATGCAGTTAGTTCCGTTTTTATTTTGTTGATGGTTACTTTTGCTGTGCAGAAGGATTTTAGTTTGAAGTAGTCCCATTTGTTTATTTTTTCCTTTATTTCTCTTCCCCCAGGGAACATGTCAGCAAAAGTGTTGCTACAAGAGATGTCTGAGATTTTACTGTCTATATTTTCTTCTAGGATTTTTATGGTTTCATGACTTGCATTTAAGTGTTTTATCCATTTTGAGTTTATTCTTGTGTATGGTATAAGTTTGAGGTCTAGTTTCATTTTTTGCATGTATCTGTTTAATTTTCCAAACACTACTTATTGAAAAGACTGTCTTTACTCCATTGTATGTTTTTGCCTCCTTTGTCAAATATTAATGGATCATAAAAGCATGAGTTTATTTCTGGGTTGTCTGTTCTGTTCCAATTATCTATATGCCTGTTCTTATGCCAGTACTAGACTGTTTTGATTACAGTGACTTTAAAGTATAGTTTAATGTCAGGTATTGTGACCCCTCAATTTTGTTTTCTTTTTCAAGATTGCTGAAGCTATTCAGGGTCTTTTTTGGTTCCATGTAAACTTTTGTAATATTTTTTCTAGTTCCGTAAAATCTGCCATTTGTGTTTTAATAGGACTTTCATTGAATCTACAGATTGCTCTTGGTAGTATGGACATTATAATGATGTTAATTCTTCCAATCCATGAACATGGTATATGCTTCCACTTAATTGTATCTTCCTAAATTTTTCTTTAGTATTGTATAGTTTTCCAAGTACAGGGTTGTTGTTGGGTTTTTTTTATACCTCTTTGGTTATATTTATTCCTAGGTACCTTATTATTTTTTGTAATAGTAAATGCAATTGTTTTCTTAGTTTTTCTTTCTGATAATTCTTCATTAGTATAAAGAAATATCATCAATTATGAATATTAATTTTGTATCCTACTACTGTGAAGAATTTGTTTATTAGATCTACTAGCATTTTGTCGGAGTCTTCATAGTTTTCTATATACAACATCATGTCATCTGCAAATGATGAGAGTTTTACTTCCTCCTTTCCAATTTGGATGCCTTTTATTTCTTCCTCTTATCTGATTGCTGTGGTTAGGACTTCAGTTGAATAAGATTCATGAAAAGAGACAATGCTGTCTTGTCCCTGATCTTAAAAGAAATGCTTTTAATTCTTGCCCATTGAGAATGATGTTGACTCTGGGTTTGTCATATATGGCCATTATCATGTTGAAGCATGTTCCCTCTATTACCACTTTACTGAGAGTTTTTAATCAGACATGGGTGCTGAATTTTGTCAAATGCTTTTCTTCATCTATTGACATGATCATGTGTTTTTTTATCTTTCATTTTGTTTCTGTGGTGTATCATGTAAATTGATTTGTAGATATTGTACCAACCTTGCATTCCCAGAATCAATCCCACTTGATCATTATGTATGATTTTTTTAATGTATTGTTGGATCCTGTTTGCTAATATTTTCTTGAGGATTTTAGCATCTATTTTCATCAGGATTGTTACCAATTATTTTTTTTTTTGTAGTGTCTTTATCTGGTTTTGAAGTTACAATAATGCTGGCCTCATAAAATGGGCTTGGAAATTTTTTCTTCTTGAATATTTTGGAATAGTTTAAGAAGAATAGGTGCTAGTTTTTCTTTCAATGTTTCACAAAAGTCAACTCTAAAACCATCTGATTTGAGGACTTTTATTTATTGTGCTTTTTGATTACTGCTTCAATTTCACTAATTGTAACCTGTCTACTAAGATTTTCTGATTCTTCTTGATTCAGTTTTGGAAGTCTCTGTGTTTCTACAAATTGACCTACTTCTTCCAGAATGTGCAATTTATTGGCATATAGTTGTTTGTAATTTTTTTTTACAATCCTTTTTATTTCTTTAGTGTCATATGGTCCTTCTTTTTTTTTCTGATTGTATTTATTTGGGTCTTCTTTCTTTTTTTCTTGATAAGTCTGCTTAAAGGTTTGTCAATCTTGTCCAAAGAACCAGCTCTTGGTTTCACTGATCTTCTGTATTGTTTTTAAACTCTATTATTTTTTAATTTCAAGATTTGATCTTTCTTATTTTCTTCCTTCTACTCACATTGTTTTTTTTTTTTTTCCAGTTTCTGTAAGCATAAAGTTAGATTGTTTATTTGTTGTTTTATTTTTCTTGTTTCCTGAGGCAGGTCTATAATGCTATGAATTTTTTTCTTAGGACTGCTTTAGATTAGGGGTTGTTTTGTTCTTATTTTCATTTTTTCAATATAACTTTTTATTTCTTTCTCAATCTCCCTGTTAACCCATTCATTGTTGAGTAACATGGTATTTGGACTCCATGACTTTCAGTGTTTTTTTCATTTTTTTTCCTGTGGTTGATCTCTAGTTTCATATCATTATGGTCAGAGAAAATTCTTGACATGATTTCAATCTTCTTAAGTTTATTGGGACTGTTTTTTGTCCTAATGTAGTCTATAATAGATAATATTCCACATTCACTTGAAAATAATATATATTATGGTATTTTGGGTGAAATCCTCTAAAGATATCAATCAATATCCCCTCTGGTTACTGTCAGTTGTTCTTTATTTCAATGTCTCTGGTTATATTTTGTTTGCTTGTTTGTTTTGTTGATTAGGTTCCACTTATAAGTGAGATCATATAGTATTTTTCTTTCACTGCCTGGATTATTTCACTTAGCAAAATGCCCTCCAGATCCATCCATGCTGTTGTGAAGGGTAGGACTACTTATAGTAAGTCTTTTAACATTTCTGTAATACTGGTTTGGTGGTTACAAATTCATTTAGCTTTTTCTTGTCTGGAAAGCTCTTTGTTTCTCCCTTCATTGTAAATGATAGCCTTACTGGGTAAAGTAGTCTTGGTTCCAGGTCTTGGCTTTTCATCACTTTGAATATTTATTATATTCCAATCACTTCTGGCCTGAAATATTTCTTTTAAGAAATCAGCTGACAGGATCATTGGAGCTCCTTTGTAGGTATTCATCTGGTTTTCTCTTGCTGCTTTTACAATTTTCTCTTTCTATTTAACCTTTGCCATATTAATTATGATGTGTCTTGGTGTGGACCTCTTTGCATTTAAGTATTTTATCCATGTTGAATTTATTCTTGTGTATGGTATAAGTTATTTCCTCTGCTTCCTGAACTTGGTGTCTTTTTCCTTAAACAGTTTAGGAAAGTTTTCAGTCATTATTTATTCAAATTGTTCTTGAACACTTGCTGTCTCTTTTCTCCTTCTGGTACCCTTGTGACATAGATGTTGTTACACTGTATGTTGTCCAAAAGTTTCCTAAACTAACTCTCTCTCTCTCCCTTGACTGCTCTAATTGGCTGTTTTTTTCTACCTGATCTTCCAAATCACTGATTTGATCCCCTGCTTCATCTAACCCATGTTTTATTCCTTCATGTATTCTTGATTTCAGATATGGTATTCTTCAGTTCCAACAAATTATTTCTCATGGTTTCTGTTCTTTTTCATGCTGTTGTAGTTCTCACTAAGTTCCTTGAGCATTGTTACAACATCATTTGAACTCTATATATGATAGATTGCTTTCCTCCATTTTATTTAGCTCTTTTTCTGGAGATTCCTCATTTCTTTCATTTGGGGCCTGTTTCTTCACTTTGTCTGTTTCTTTGTATTTGTTTATATGTATTAGATAGATCTGTTATGACTCCCAGTCTTCCTGGTGTGGCATTAAGTAGTAGGTGTCTTGCAGGATACAGTAGTGTGATCTCCTTGATCTCAACACCAAGAGAGCTGTTCTGGATCATCCATGGTGCCACGTACAGTATTAAAAGGAGGGTCCTGGAGGAGGGGCAGCCCAAGCCCCAATCTGGAAATGCCAACTCTACTCATCCACTGTCATGGCCCCTAGGTCTCTTTCATGCCCTGCTGGGCCTACCAGAGCACAGCTGAGGTCCTGCCACTTTCCTGGATGGGAATGGAGCAGCAGACAGATGAAGCCCTTCATGATGCTATATTAAAAAACTACATATTATTTTAGTCAAAATAGGATAGTTTAAGCTATAGTGATGAATTAATCCCAAAATCTCAGTGCTTAACACAATTTGTTTAGATTATTAATGTTTTGTTACATGACATACTCATTGTGAATTACAGATCACAAGCAGATGAAACCTCTATCATCTTAACGCTTGCCTTTGAAGTTTGCTGTGCCCACCTTAGAAGACATTTATTCTCTTGTGTTTTGGCCTGAATTGAAAATACATCACCCCTGCTTATAGCACATTGGCCAGAATTTGTCATGTTGTTCCACTTGGTCTGGAAATATGAGCAATCACCTGTATATTCCATAAGCAACAGATGTTTCTGCCACAGACATTTATGTTAATGTATTTACTTAAGCATGATAACCTTGAGATGTTGATATTCTTACAAATAGTAAGATACTAGTAGTAAGATAGGTGGTTTTACTATAAACCATTTATCATTTCCCAATTCTGATTAGGAATGGGCTCTTATGACCTTAACCTACTCTCTGGAAACTGAGGCTTAAGGGGAGTAATGTGTCAGTTCAGGTCATCATGGAACCAGATGCGAAGAAGAGTTAGAAGTGGAAGAAATTTAAGGAAAACAAAAAGGAAGAGGGAGCAGACATAGGTACAAATGCCATTGGACTATAGTGGAGGTCTGATACCTGTAAAAGGACAGGGAAAGGAAGAGTCAGCCCTAGACTGCCAAGCAGCTCCGAGGGGCTCAGCCATCCCAAAAGGAGCTGCAAAGGAAAGATTGACAGTAAAGCAATCTCACTCTTGGAATAAATGGCCAGGCTCTAGTATCCATGCTTTGTTTAGTCATCAGTTCGGAGCACATGTTTTTGGCTTTTACAATGAGACAGACCCAAAAGGCACTGCAGCTTGAGGTTGTTACCGATTGTTCCACTCACAGCAGGTTTTCTCTTGTAGGCTGCCACATATAGCTATACAGAGAGTAAGAGAGTAAGCCCAAAATATATTCTGTTTCTCTGGTGCTAAAGCTTTTTGATACTCTAGCAAACACTACTACCTGCCCCCAAAATTATGACAGAATTCTTTTACTATAAATTGGGTAAAGAAGAATATTAAAAGAAGAATAAGCCCTGGCTGAGTTGCTCAGTTGGTTGGATTGTCATCCCATAAACCAAAAGTTGGCGGGTTTGATTCCCAGTCAGGTGCATATATCTAGGTTGCAGGATTGATCCCCAGTCATGGACATATGGGATGCTACAGATCAATGTGTTTCTCATGTTCTGTCACTCACTCATTAATAAAGATTCCTTAGATGAGTATTAAAATTAATTTTAAAATAAAAGTATAAAAAACAATGGAGAGAAATATTAAGGTCAAGTAGTTATGATATTACAATTCTAGAATTCTAGTGTCTCTTTTACCATTAACTAATCTGTGACCTTGACCTCGTCATTTAACCTCTCTGCACCTTATTCTATCATCTGTCATGTTAGATGATCAGATTCTATCAGTTGTCCTCAAACTTTATGGTGCATCAGAATTACCTGAAAGGCTTGGAAAACCACAGATTTCTGGCCCCAACCCCGGAATTTCTGTCTCAGGAAATCTTCAGTAGGACTGCAAATTTGTGTTTCTAACAAGTTCCCAGGCACTGCTGCTGGTAGAGAGCTCACACTTTGAGAACAATTGGACTAGATGCTCCCTAAGTTCATATCAAATTCATAAATACTATATCTTTGTAATTCAGCTACATTACTTTAAAATGATCATTCCTACAATTATTTATATTCACCTCTCCACTTACCATTGTAAACAAATATAAATGTTGCCTCTATTACTATCTATATAGCATCTGTGTGGATAACCTATTAGCTAAATTAAAATATCTAATGATGCCTTATCATGTGTATATATTGTATATACAAAGAAAATATCTTTCATGTTTTAGTTAAGAGAATAATAGAAAAGATACCATCATTCTCATCCTCATTTGTATCCTCATTATCACTATAATAGCTTTTATTGACTATACACAATGTCCTAGACCCTGTATTAGCCCTTTAGATTCACTATATTTTTAATATAAATACATGATAAACATTGGGTTATGAGAAATGAGCAACACATTTTAAAACACAGAGAAAAAATCACAATAGGCTTCAAAACAGGTAGATGAGATGGGGATGGGGAAGAAAGAGTTATAGCCATATATAAACAACATCATCTACTTGGGGAGTGGAAAGTAGTTTGATAAAGTCTTAGCATACACTGAAGGTGTCTGGGGAAAAGGAGGGAATGCTGTTTGTATGGGTGGGGGAAAGGAATAGAATAAATTCATATATGCAATTCAATTTTGTGGATCCAATGCATTTAACAACATCAGCATAGAACAGTCTCCACTGTACCATCTGGTTTTACTAGACAGAAATGAAAAGACAATGAAAAGAAAGTAAGGCTTTTCTCAGTCTGTGACAGTATCAGCTGCACGGCCTTGAAGAAGTCTCTGTGCTCTCTTAGTATCCTGTTCTCATTTATAAAAGGAACATAGTACTCATCATGCCCATCTTAAAAGATAGTGAGGAGTGTCACGTGACAGCATGCTGTTAACTACAAAGTTCTGGGCACCAGTATGATGTTATTAATAAGAGAGTTCTCTTTTATTTTTATTTTTTTAATATATTTTATTGATTATGCTATTACAGTTGTCCCAGTTTCCCCTTTTGCCCCCCTCCACCCAGTACTCCCTATTCCCTCTGGCAATCCCCCTGTTAGTTCATGTCCATGGATCACACATAAAAGTTCTTTGGCTACTCCATTTCCTATACTGTCCTTAACATCCCCCTGACTATTCTGTACCTACCAATGTGTATGTCCCTGGACACTTTCCCCCATTCTCCTTCCCCCTCCAAACTGGTAACCATCCAAATGACCTCCACATGTATGATTCTGTTACTCTTCTAATTGTTTGCTTAGTTTGGTTTTTAGATTCAGATTTTGATAGTTGTGAATTTATTGCCATTTTAACATTCATAGTTTTGATCTTCTCTTTCTGAAATAAGTCCCTTTAACATTTCATATAATAAGGCCTTGGTAATGATCAACCTTCTCTGGGACGCATTTTATCTGTCCTTCCATTCTAAATGATAGCTTTGCTAGATAGAGTAATCTAGGTTGTAGGTCCTTGCTTTTCATCACTTTGAATAGTTCTTGCCATTCCCTTCTAGCCTGCAAAGTTTCTTTTGAGAAATCAACTGACAGTGTTATGGGAACTCCTTTGTAGGTAACACTCTGCTTTTCTCTTGCTGCTTTAAAGATTCTCTCTTTATCTTTAACCTTTGGCATTTTAATTATGATGTGTCTTGATGTGGTCCTCTCTGTGTCCATCTTGTTTAGGACTCTCTGCTTCCTGGACTTGTACATCTACTTCCTTCACAAAAATAGGAAAGTTTTCTTTCATTATTATTTCAAATAGGTTTCCAACTTATTGCTTTTTCTCTTCTCCTTCTGGCACCCCTATGATGCAGTGTTAGTATGTTTGAAGTTGTCCCAGAGGCTCCGTATCCTAGCCTTATTTTTTGTATTCTTTTTTCTTCTTGCTGTTCTGATTTTTTTCTTTCTTGTGTTCCAAATCATCAATTTGATTCTCAGCTTCATCCACTCCATTATTAATTTCCTGTAAATTTTCCTTTATTATACTTAGAGTAACCTTCATTTCTACATGGGTCTTTTTTATGTTGTTGAAGTACCTAATGAGTTCCTTGAGCATCCAGTGTTTTGAACTCTGCACCTGATAAATTGCTTATCCCATTTTGTTTTGTTCTTTTTCTGGAGTTCATTCTGTTCTTTCATTTGGGCCATATTTCTTTGTCTCTTCATTTTGGCAGCCTCCCTGTGTTTGTTTCTATGTATTAGATAGAACTGCTTTGACTCCCTGTTTTAGTAGTGTGACCTAAATTAGAAAAGTGCACCTATAAGTTAGATGGGGCAGAGCCTTAAGTAACCACCTGGGAAGGGCAACCCCTGTGAACCAGGTTGTTGGAGTCTCCTATATGGTGTAACTGCACTGTGACTCTGTGTGAGGAAGGACTCAGAAAAGGGACAACGGCTGCTGCCTGGCCTCTGGAATTTTGTCCAGGAGGAATCTGTCTTTAGACACCCTGATGCTAGACACTTCAGTTTCTCCCCATATGCCATCAGTGCCCTTCCAGCTGCTGCCCTGGTGCTAAAGCCCAGAGGGAGTGAGTCTGTATACGTCCTAATTCTGTTAGGGATCTTTTAAGAAGAGACACCTGAGAAACCTGAAGTTCATTCCATGTCCCAACCTTCACAGGTTTTCACAGCTAGAAGTTATGGGGATTTATTTTCCTTGCACAGGAACTCTGGGCTGTATGGTCTGCTGTGGGCCTGGGATTCCTCACTTGTGAGATATCCTTCCCAACTTTTATCCACCACATGTGAGTGTGGGACTGCCCATTCCACATCTCCACACCTCTCTCCCACCTACCCATCTGAAAGAGTGTGACATCTTTAATTCTTTGGTGTCAGACTTCCATACAGCTCGATTTCCTGATGATTCTGGGTGATAGTTGCTTTGTAGTTTAGTCGTAATTTTTTCTGTGGTCATGGGAGAAGGTGAGCTGTGTTTACATGCACCACCATCTTGACTAGAAGTCCTCTCTCCTGTGTTTTTAGAATTTTCAAAACATTCCCAGCTTTCTTATTTGATAACAAATATCAATCTCTCCCAAGAAGGCCACAGCTCACCTAAGCAATGTGTATCATTACCCAGTTGTCTTTGGGTTGTCCCACACTCCTGGCAGGCTTACGAATGTGGAAAAGGAAGAGTCTGCCTCATGACTTGACATCATAGGAGTTTCCCCACCCACATGGGGTTAGTTGTCCTCTGCTTGGTTAATGCAAATAAGAAACTACAAAAGAGTTACTCCATGAGATATGTTGTGGTACAAGATTATTGAAAGGTGACATGAACATAATGGAAAACCAAATCATGCTCAGCAGAAACGTGTTGTAATTAATATATCCCAGAGCTCAATTGGTTTCTTTCCCTGGTTGGTGTTAGAGGAACAAAAGAAGGAAAGGGAAAATCCAATCCAATTAAAGAAAATGCAGCCCAGGTTAAGGGTAAAACTGCTCTAGAATCTTTTATTAACCACTTGAAGGCAGATTCGATGGGTTAATATTGTATAACACTTGACTGCTAGCAACAGGAATATAATGTCAAGAGAAAATTAGCTTCTTAATAAAAGAAAAGGCAGGAAACTGTGTCTACACTTCAATTAATAGATGCGTACAGAATTGGAATTTTGAAAATTGAGTTTCTCTAGTAGGAGAGTGCTGTGCAAGATGGCTAAATTGGGACACTTTGTTTTTATGGGTTATCATTCTTTTAAACAGACAACTTAATTAAATCTGAAGGCATCCAAAGACTGAATTATAGAAAATAATTCAAAATTCAGAGAGGGAACTATTCTCAAAGAGTAGATAATAGCAAATAATTTATATTTGGTTTTTGAGTTTTATCCCACCTCATTTTTAGCATAGCTATTTTAGCATATTTGACTATGCATTGGTATTTTGTTGAGAAGAATATTAAAACAGACCAGCATTCTCTGTGCCTTTAACATCTAAAATAAAGTGAAGATGGTTGATAATTCTGTTTGGGGCAAATAAAGTGTGAGATGAGTAATAGACTTCCAGGTGGAAGTGCAGAGTATATAAAATACCCTTCAACACTTGATTAACTCCTGAGCTAGAATCCTACAGTTTTAACCATGAAAGGTTTATAAATTTTCACATCACCCCTTGGATGTTCCATCATGACAGCAAACCCAGTATATTTGAGACAAAGCTTATCTTCTTTTTCAACATTTCATAATTCCTGTCTCTTCTGTGGATTTCACCATTTTTCCAAGGCTTTTTGGATCTAAACCTCACTGGTAGTCTAGATTTCTCCCTCTCTCTACCCAGCTCTCTTTTTACTGGGTCCCAGTATTCAGATCCTTGTAATGCCCATCTTATAATGCCTTCTCTTTCCACTTCATCTGTCACGACTCTAGTCTAGTGCAACATCCCCAGGATTCCTTTACATCTAAAGACTAGTTGTCTTGATTACAGACAATACCAACATTTTAATTTTGTTCTTTATCATTTTCATACTTATCTTTCAAAGTCTTTTGCAGGTGCCCCCTTTCAATTCAAAGCTATTAATTGACTCACCAGTAGTGGTACAGACTGCTAGATGACTCCCATTGTCATTAATCCATTTATTATATCTTAGAAACAAACCCTAGACAATGTACTTAGCTCAGAAATCCATCTTCCCC
The DNA here is from genome assembly GCF_022682495.2 of Desmodus rotundus. Classification (NCBI taxonomy): domain Eukaryota; kingdom Metazoa; phylum Chordata; class Mammalia; order Chiroptera; family Phyllostomidae; genus Desmodus; species Desmodus rotundus. The sequence goes on from NC_071393.1 coordinate 32,284,532, forward strand.
AGCTTCCTTTGTAGCAATGTTCAGTCATGTGGCCAAGCTCTGCCCAAGGACATGTAAGTAGCAGTTGTATGAGTCTTCTGAGATGTTTGCTTCAAAGGGAGAAATGTCTTTATCTTCCTTTCCAATGCTGGAACATGACCATATTGTCGGATATCCACCACTGTATTAAATCTTAAGATTATTTTATGGGTGGAAATGAACTTTGAAGAGGGTAGATAGAAACATGGAAGGAGACTAAGTCTCTGATTACTTCAGGGAAGTGTCATTCCAACCCTGGAATGTCTAGTTCTGTAACTTCTTATTTACATAAAAAATAGACATGTGTAGGCTCAACCCACTATCCTGAGAGTATGTTACAGGTGAATAAGAATCTAAAGTGATATGCCATTATCCCCAGGATGCAGAAAGTTCTTAACTTGATATTTACAATGAAAACTCTGCCTGCCCCTAAGCCTGTTTCTACAGCACTTCTACCAGAAACATTTCTGGTGATCGAGTTAATGTACATTGAGTGTATTACGCATTCTCTTATTTCTGGAATTTACTATATTACCTCAGGGACCCTGACTTTCATTTTGCTCCATAGCATTTAGCAAGTACATGCATTGGGACTAATATAAGTGGTAAAATAATAGACTTTTAAATATGGAAGAAATTTTAAATTTCTTTTAAAACTTCTACACACTGAAGGAAAATTCTCTGTAACACTGGTACTCAAAGTGTATTTAGTGACCAAAAGCATTTTCAAGTCTCCAGGTGGTTCAAATGAACCTTTCACTTTGAGAAGCATTTCATCTAAGCAGCTGATCAAATGCCATTCCACTGCTGCTTAGGTTACTCGCAAATAGCAAAATACCTTGGCCTGTTTTTGGACAGCTAAAATTTTTGGCCAATTATTTCACATCGTAAGCTGAAAATTGCATCCTTGAAACTTTCATTATGACCTTCTTATTTCTGGTCTTTGAATAACAGTAAATAATATTGATTGTTTAATGGTAGTTATCATGGGTTCTAAACTTTCTCATTTGAATTGGCATTCTTCCCATAACCTGATTTTTAGGCATTTTATCTGCTTTTAACACATGCTAAGTTGTTAGTGCCCTAATTAAAATACTAAACCACAATTCAATATTACTCCCTAAATGTGTGAAACTAGATGCCACAACAAAGAGTGGACTGTAATTCTAGAAATCTGCAACTCACTACGTGCAAATTTCACTTAATCATTGTAGTTTTGATGTTGTTCTTGTAATTAACACATGTTTTTACTTATGTGAATATTACAAAAATTATTTTTCACATTCAGGTGTATTGAAAGTATCAGAAATCACATCTTGTTTATTTACTTGTTTTAATTAGAACAAGCTAGGTGTATGGCAGGACCATTCTTCTTCTTTTCAGAGCAGCATCCAGTACATCTTCATTTCCAGCTACCATTCACACTTTCTCGAGTAGCTTGTCTGCACCTCAAACTTAACAGCTTTATCTAATTCATCTTTCTGCCCTCTTTGTAATTATGCATTTGTGTGCCTTACTACCCTTTCAAAGAGCAGTCTCCTTGACAGCTGGAATTCATATTTCCTGTAACACCTAGCACAATGAAGTTTAGCATGCTAGACACTAAGGAAATATTTTTAAATGAGTGAGTCACTGTTTACTCCCTGGGACATAGAACGTTACTCAATTAGACTTCAGCAGAATGAATTGTGATACAAAACCAGTAAAACACTAGAACACTTCTTGCTACCTTTATGTGAAATGTATAGCTCCCTCTGGGATTGTCCCAACAAAGGAGCTGACCTAGTTTAATAGAATATAAATATAGTGTGTTCCCAAAAAGTCCCCAAACACTAGATGCACAAAAGTGTGCCTTCAGTGTTTCAAGTGGTGCAACTAATACAGATTGACCCACTTAAAATGAGCCTTTTTATACCAAGTGGTTTGTACTCAAACTAGGACCATCCTGCAGAATTTATGTTCTCTACAACCCAGTGAGACTCCACTTCTCTCTGAATTGCTTTTGAAGAATCTGTGTTTACCAAATGACAAAGTAAAACCAACATCAAACAAATAAACAGCAACAACAAATTTCACCAAAATCATGGGGTTCTTAAAAAGAAACGGAGGTAAATGCAGTCATGCAGAATACATCTAACTTTAGCATTTTCCATCATTTTATAGTCTCAACTTACACAGCCTACCTAACTCAGGACACTATTTATATCTTCCGTGTATTTTGTCTGAGGTTAGAAAGCTGTCAGTGGGAAGTATTTTTGCCCTGATTATGGTTTCATGAAGTATCCATAAACACCAGTATCTGGGCAAAAATATACCGTGATGCATTTCCTCCTTTTAAAAATGTTCAACTTTACTAAAGTAGACACATACAAATCTTTAGCAATATTGGTGATCTTGCCCTAAAGAAAAGATAAACATGTTTAAAAATATAAACATCTGCTACATCTAAGCCAGCTCTGCTATAGATTTAGGAACAGGGGCTATTTTTTTCCACTTTGAAGATATAAAAGCAACTAAAAAAACAATCAGTCTCCTTTTGAGGGAAGATTTGGGTTGCTACCACTTTTTAATTAACAATGTTACCATATATATTTATGTATATAATTTTTTCATGTATCCTAGGGTAACTTTAGGATACTTTTCCAGAAGTCAAAGGCTGGGTCAAAGGATATATGCATTTATAATTTTAATAGATATTACCAAATTTCCCTCTCTAAGGGTTATAACAATTTACATCCCCACAAACAATGTATGAAACTGACTTTTCCTACAGCCTCATAAACATACCATGTCACAAGGTTGGATTTTTGACAATCTGATAGGAAAAACAGTATCTCAGTGTAGATTTTATATTTCATTTCACTTATGAGTAGTTTCATATATTAATAAAAATAATTTATTTTTTCTTGTTTATACTTTGCCCATTCTCATTGAATTTTATCAAAAATTAGGAGCTCTATATATATGGGTGATAAGCAACTTTTCTTGATATTTGTTACAAGTATTTTAATATTTATATTGGGTTTTGTTTAATGGTACATTTTGTGTTGAAATTTTATTTTAATTTTATGTAGTCAAGTAAAACAATTATTTTTTAATATTGAATATTGATTTATATTTAGATAGACTTTTTCTTATTTAAGCCTGTAATGGAATCCTTACACATTTTATCTGAGTGGTTTTTATGGTTTCATGTTCTATATTTAAATACTGGTCCATTTAGAATTTACCCTAAGTTATGGTGTGTACATCAAGTTTTAAAATTAGGTCAGATAAGATTGGCGTCCTTGTAATGTTGTGTGTCCCAATTCAAAATATGTCTGTCTTTTCATTTGGTAAATGCTACCGCCTCTACTGAATTTCAAGTTTTCAGAATATGTCATGGATTCCTCATGTTAATTTTTCCCATTACCATTTAGTCCCATTGTACTCCCCTCCCCCCAGCAATCACCACACTGGTGTCCATGCCTATGTGTCCTTTTTCCTTTTCATTCAATCCCTCCACCCCTACCTTCCCCTACTTAGGTGTCATGCTGCTCTCCATCTATGAGTCTGTCTCTATTTTGTTTGTTAGTGCAGTTTGTACGTTAGATTCCACATATGGGTGAGATTGTATGGTATTTGTCTTTTTCTGACTGGCTTATTTCACTTAGTATAATGTTCTCCAGGTCCATCCCTGCTGTCGCACAGGGTAAAATTTTCTTCTTTTTTATGGCTGACTAGTATTCCATTGTATAAATGTCCCATGGTCGATTCATCCACTCACCTATTGACGGACACTAGGGCTGCTTCCACATCTCGGCAACTGTAAATAACATTACAACGAACATAGGGGTGTTTATGTTCTTTTGAATTAGCGTTTTTAGTTTCTTCAAATATACTCCCAGAAGTAGGACTGCTGGGTCAAAAGGCAGAAAAGATTTATAAAATTCAACACCAAAAAAACCAAAACCAAAAACAAACCCAAAAAACAAAAAACAACCTAATTAAAAAATGGGCAAAAGACCTAAATAGACACTTCTTTAAAGAAGACATACAGATGGTCAATAGAAATAGGAAAAGATGCTCAACAACACTAATCATCAGAGAAATGCAAACTAAAACCACAAAGAGATGTCATCTCACACCTGTCAGAATGGCCATCATCAATAAATCAACAAAGAACAAGGGCTGGTGACCATGTGGAGAAAGGAACCTTAATGCACTGTTGGTGGGAGTGCAGATTGGTGCAGCCACTGTGAAAGGCAGTATGGAGATACCTCAAAAATCATGTTAATTTTTTAAATGTATTTTATCTTTTCGGTTTGCTTTTGTAAATGGGACAGTTTTCTCCTGTTATACCTTCTAACTAGTTAATATTTACATATATGAAAATAATGTATTCATTTATATTAACTGTATATCCCACCAACTTGGTTTTTTTTGAGTCTGTATTTTCATTCAGTTTATTCTCTTGGGTTTTCCAGGTTACCATCAAACACTTTCAAATACTGATTGTATTTTCTTCTTTGTTTCCAGTTTTGTACCTCTAACTTTTATCACTCTTTCAATTGTGTTGGTTAGTACTTTTAATACCATGTTAAACAGTAGTGATGATAGCCTTGCTAGGTGTAGTGTTGGTGGTAGTCCTCGTTTTTGATGACTTTGAATATTTTGTAACTATTTATTCTGTCTTGAAATATTTCTGTTGGAGTTTTGTGGAAGCTTCTTTGTAGGTAACTGTTTTCTTCTTGTTACTTTCAAACTTCTCCTTTTGTCTTTAAGTTTGCCATTTTAATTTTGATGTCTTTTGATGTGAGCCTCTTTGGGTTCATCTTGTTTGGTACTTTTTTATGCTTCCTGGACTTCTTTTTCTTTTTTCTTTACCAGGTTAAGAAAGTTTTCAGTCATTATTTCTCCAAATAAGTTTTCAATCTCTTACTCTGTCTTTCCTCCCTCTGACAGGTACCCCTATGATGGGGATGCTGTTGCACTTCATGTTGTCTGAAAGATCCCTTCAAATATTCTTATTTTTTAATTATATTTTTCCTTGTCTAATTTGGTGTTTACTGCTACCTTGTCTTTGAAATCACTGATTCTGTCCTCTGCTTCATCTAAATTGCTGTCTTTTACTTCTAGTATATTCTTTTTTAAAAAATTTGTATTGTTATTCAATTATAGTTGTATGCCTTGCAGTAGTAGTATATTCTTTATTTCAGATGTTGTATTATTTATTTCTGACTAGATCTTTTTATGATTTTTATATCTTTTTCATACTGCTTAAATTCTCACTAACTTCCTTAGGATCCTTCTAACCATTGCTTTAAAGTCTATGTCTGATAGATCCCTGGCCTCCATTTTAACTAGCTCTTATTTTGAGATTTCTTTTGTTCTTTATTTTGGGACATGTTTCTTTGTCTCCACATTGGCCGCCTCTTTATTTTTGTTTCTTTGTGTTAGATAGATCTGCCATGTCTCTGACTCTAACAAGAGTAGAGTAGGTAGAGTTGCCTACTGTAGTGGTTGTCCTTTGGAAACCAGTGGTACAGTGGCCTTTATCACCTAAACTGGGTGATCCAGGAATGTTTTTTCTGTGGTTATGTGAGCCTCCTGCTGTAGTTGAATGTTTATTCCTTTTGACCAATTTGTGCATGGGGTTGACTCTCAGGCTGGCTAACTGTAAGGATCAACCCCGACCACAGCATAGAAGTGAGCACTGACTACACCAAAAGCAATTCACTTCAGTAGGGTCTGGTACCTGCCAAGATCTCTTTTTTTCACTGCCACTTGTGAAGCCAAATGGGTCTTTATCTGAAAGTTGTCACTGGGTGTGCTGGTTCTGGGGCCTCTTGGGAGCAACTCTGGTGCAAGTCAATGTCAGACACTGACTGTGACTGGTCCTGGGCAACTTTTTTGGAGCTACAAAGTGATTCACATTGTGTCACTGCTTATGTGAGGCCTGGGTGTGCATGAGAAGGACCAATCTGTGCACCAAGGCTGGCTTCCACCAGTACCAATATCAGGGACAAGTCAGCAACAGGTCCAAGGCACCCCAAGATTTGTCTTTGCCTTCATCCACCTGCTGGCTTCCTGTCAGGCTCAGTCACTAAAAGAGCCCCTGGAAATAAACAAGTTGCAAGAGGTATATTCTCAGTGAATTACCAGGTAGGGGCAAGTGGTGTTCACCAGACTGATACAGGTTCAAACTAGATGACACTGATGGGTCTGAGGCTACCTCACAAAAGTCTCAGGGTGCACCTAAGCTAGCTGATACCCTCCAGGTGCCTATAGACCTTTGTGGTACCGTGGGGTCTCAGGGAATCTTCCAAATGAGGCCAACAGAGTTTATCAGACCAAAAAAGACCAAGGTTTGGTATGTAAAGGGAGGACTCTATTCCTGGCAAGTATGCAAAGGAAAATTTGCCGCTGTCCTAGAGCCACAAAATACAGTCTGTTCAGAATTCTGTCCAGACATCCTAGAGATCCTGAGTTCAGCAGGGCCATGTGACTGGGTGTCAAGTGGGCAGGGATTGTCAATCTCCAGTGAGTGGGAGGTGCCTGTCGTGTTCTGGGAAGGTGCAGTGGAAGGCTCCCACCCCAAAGCACACAAGTCAGTCTGTCCAATATTCCTCTCAGATTTTGGAGAGCCCAGGCTGAGGAGGGCACATTGGAGCTGCCTGGAGTTGGGATGGTTAGGCCATCAGAAGTTTGAGGATGGAGAAGGTGGATCTTCCCCGAAGGTAGGCACTTGTCAGGCCCACAGAAATTGGGGGGAATTGTCCCTGCCCCAGATACACACAACCCAATCACTGACACCCATTAAGTCTGCCAGGACTTTTATATCTCAGACCCAGGCAGCTGACTTCTTCACAGGACTTGAGTTCCACAAAGTGAGGCAACAGGGAGTCTGGAGCATGGGGCCAGCACATTCCCCTAGGCTGATGCTACATGGAGGTGAGTGCTCCACCCAAGCATGATGCGAGAGAGGGGCTCAGCACAGGGACCCTGGCAGCTCTCCCTTCAGCTCTCTACCCAGAGCTACAACCCCTAGTCTCTCTTCAAACAACTCTAGTCCTCTTTGTCCTCCCTCCACTGCTGACAAGATGAGCGGCTGTGAATGACATTTTGTGAACTGGCCCTTTAAGAGGGCACTGGTGTCTCTAGCAGACTCAAGTTTCTCCCTTTTGGACAGAATCCTCCCTAATTTTCATAGCCAGATGTTATGCGGTGCCTCCTCCCAGCTCTGGTGCTGTGGACTGGGAAACCTGTCCTGGGGTTGGGACCCCACACTCCTCAGGAGGAACCTTTACAGCTAAGATATCTCTGCGGAATCTCGGCCATTGCCCATGTCAGCAGGGTCAGCCCTTTTTGCATCTCTGTCTTTTCTGCCAGTCTCCATGTGGCTTCTTATATAAATCCTTGGTTATAAGCATTCTGTTCAGTTGGTTTTCAGTTGGTTATTTAGGTTGATTGTTCTAGATGATAGTTGTAACTCAGTTTTGTCCTGGGCGAAGGGAAATGTACCTTCCATTTACTCTGCTATCATCTTGAATTCTCCATTTTATTGGGTTTTTAAAAATCAAAAGTCACTGATAGATTTTTTTAAGTCTGATTTATTGAGGTATAATCTTCACACAGTAAAATTGAGATTTTTAAGTGTAAAATTTGGAGAATTTTGACAATGTATGCAGATTTCTAACTGCCAACACATTCAAGATATAGGATATTTTTACCACCCCAAGAAGTTTTCTTGTGCTACTTTGTAGTCGATTCCCCCAACATCCCTTCTCCTGGCAATCACTAATCTGATTTTTTTTTACCCTTGGCCTTTTTTCCCCAGAATTAATGGAATTGTACAATATAGCTTTTTAAATTTTTTGGTATCTTGCTTCTTGCCTTTACCACAATGCTTTTGCAATGCATTTATATTGTGTTTATTAGTAGTTGTTCCTTTTGTTTGTTGAGGAGTTCATTTTATGGATATACCAGTTTGTTTATCCACTCACAGTTGAGAGACAGTTGGCATGTTGCCAGATTTCAGCTTGCTATAAACAGCCTACAGCTCTTAATGTAAACTTGTACTTCCATTTCTTTGATCTAAATATTTAGGAGTAAAAATATGAATTGTATGATAAGTGTATATTTAACTTTATAATACAATGCCAAACTGTTAGCATTGTATTATACATTGTATAATACATTGTCAAAGTGGCTGTACCATTTTGCATTTATACCAACAATGTAATAAAATTATAGTTGCTCTGTGTTTGTCAGCTCTTTACTTTGTCTTCTTCATCTTTCTTTCTTCCTTTCGTCCTTTTTTGGGTAATTTTGTAAGTGCATTTGTTGTTTTATCTCATGACTTCAATTTGAATTTTTGTATGATTTATGATGTTGAGCATATTTTCATGTGCTTATTTGACATCTGTGGCTATTATTTAAAGTATTTGTTCAAATATTTTGCCCCCTCTTATTTGGGACATTTATTTTCTTCTAATGATTTTTAACAGCTTAATGACATATAATTAACAAACAGTAAAATACATATAATAAAAGTATATAACTTGCCAACTTTAAATATTTTTTTATTGATTGATTGATTTTGGAGAGAAAGAGAGACCTAGGGATGAAACCCACAACCATGACACATAAGGATGAGGCTCTAACCAACCCCCTGGACAGGTATCAACCTGGTAACTTTTGACAGATACACACACACACACATACACACACATACACACATATATACATATACATGTGTGGGTATATGTGTGTATATATATTCATGCTGTTTGATGTTATATATATATACTTTAATCAATATATATGTATGTATATCATCAAACAGCATGAATATATTTATCTAACCCCTAAAAATTTCTTCTTTGCCTGTTTTAAATCCTCTCTCCAGATGTCCCAACTCTGGCCCTTACCCCAGGAAGCTAATGACATAATCTCTGTCACTAGAGATTAGATTCCATTTTTTATAATTTTCTATAAGTGGAATCATACAGTATGTGCTCTCTTTCTAGTAAGGCTTCTTTTATTCATATGATAATTTTGAGATAAATCTATGTTGTTCCATGTTGCTCATTCCTTTTCATGGCTGAATAGTGTTTCAGGTGTGGGTGAACTGTAATTTATTCATCCATTTACCTACTGGTGGACAAGTGGCTGGTTTCCAGTTTTTGGCTATTACAAATAAAGCTGTTGTGAACATTTTTGCTTGTGTATTTCTATGGACATGTATTAATTTAGATATAATTCACATACCATAAAATTCACCATTTTGAAATGCACAATTTAATGGTTTTTAGTATACTCACAAGACTGTATACCTATTATTGCTGCCTGGTTCTACATTTTCATCACTCCAAAAAGAAAGCCTATACCCTTTAGGGGTCATTCCAATCCTCCTTCCATCCAGCTCCTCTCAACCACAATTCTATTTCTTTCCCATTATGGTCTTTTATGTAAATGAAGTCATATAATATAGGACTTTTTGATTCTAGTGTCCTTTACTTAGCATAATGTTTACAGCATGTATTAGTATTTCATTCCTTTTTAAAATTATTGAATATTCTGTTTTGTGAATTATACCATATTTTGTTTATCAATTGATCAGTTTATAGACTTTGGGTTATTTTTAAATTTTTCAATTCATTTTCAAATTTTTGTATGAACAAGTGTTTTCAGTTGTCATGTGTATATAACTAGGAGTGGAAATGCTGGGTCATGTTGTAACATGATGTTGAAATTTTTGAGAAACTGTCAAACTTTTCCACAGCAGATGCCCCCTACCCCCGCATTTTAAATTCCCACTAGCAATACACAGGTTTCCAATTTCTTTATATGCTCACCGAAATGTATTATTTTCCCTTTTCAGAAATTATAACCATCTTAGTGGGCATGAAGTTGTATCTCATTGTGGGTTTTTTAAAATATATTTATTGATTATGCTATTACAGTTGTCCCATTTCCCCCCTTCACTCCATCTTGCCACCCCCTCCCTCCCACATTTCCCCCTATAGTTCATGTCCATGGGTCATAAATATAAGTTCTTTGGCTTCTACATTTCCTATACTAGTCTTATCCTCCCCCTATTTTCTACCTACCATTTATGCTACTTATTCTCTGTACCTTCCCTCCTCTCTCCCCCTCCTACTCCCCTATTGACAACCCTCCGTTTGATCTCCATTTCTGTGGTTCTGTTCCTGTTCTAGTTGTTTGCTTAGTTTTCTTTTGTTTTTGTTTTAGGTGTGGTTGTTAATAACTGTGAGTTTGCTGTCATTTTTACTGTTCCTATTTTTGATCTTCTTTTTCTTAGATAAATCCCTTTAACATTTCATATAATAAGGGCTTGGTGATGATGAACTCCTTGAATTTGACCTTATCTGAGAAGCACTTTATCTGCCCTTCCATTCTAAGTGATAGCTTTGCTGGATACAGTAATCTTGGATGTAGGCCCTTGCATTTCATGACTTGGAGTACTTCTTGCCAGCCCCTTCTTGCCTGTAAGGTCTCTTTGGAGAAATCAGCTGACAGTCTTATGGGAAGTCCTTTGTAGGTAACTCCTTTTCTCTTACTGCTTCTAAGATGCTCTTCTTCTGTTTCATCTTGGGTAATGTAATTATGATCTGTCTTGGTGTGTTCCTCCTTGGGTCCAGATTCTTTGGGACTCTCTGAGCTTCCTGGACTTCCTGGAAGTCTATTTCCTTTGCCAGATGAGGGAAGTTCTCCTTCATTATTTGTTCAAATAAGTTTTCAATTTGTTGTTCTTCCTCTTCTCCTTCTGGCATCCCTATAATTTGGATGTTGGAATGTTTCAAGATGTCCTGGAGGTTCCTAAGCCTCTCCTCATTTTTCCGAATTCTTGTTTCTTCATGCTTTTCTGGTTGGATGTTTCTTTCTTCCTTCTGGTCCACACCGTTGATTTGAGTCCCAGTTTCCTTTGCATCACTATTGGTTCCCTGTGCATTTTCCTTTGTTTCTTGTAGCATAGCCTTCATTTTTTCATCTAATTTGTGACCAAATTCAACCAATTCTCTGAGCTTCCTGATTACCAGTGTTTTGAACTGTGCACCTGATAGGTTGGCTATCTCTTCATTGCTTAATTGTATTTTTTATGGAGCTTTGATCTGTTCTTTCATTTGGGCCAGTTTTTGGTCTTGGCACACCTGTTACGTAAAGGGGTAGAGCCTTAGGTGTTCACCAGGGTGGGGTAACGCTGGCCACTGTGCTGTGATGCTGTACATGGGGGAGGGGCCGAGAGGGAGCAATGGTGGTTGCTCCACTCTCTGCCAGTTTTCAATCACTCCCTCTGCTACCCACAATCAAATTGGGCCTCTCTGGCGCTGGTTCCCGAGTGGGTGGGCTTGTGCATACTCTAGGCCCCTGTGGGTCTCTCCAATGAACTCTCCTGTGAGGCTGGGAGTTTCTCCTGCTGCTGCCTCAACCCTCACAAGTGTTTTCAATCAGAGGTTTGAGGCTTTATTTCCCTGCGCTGGAGCCCTGGGTTGTGTGGTCTGTTTTGCTCCCCCGCTGTTCGTCCCGGTTTATCTATGCACAAATGTGGGGCCACAGGGTTTGCCAGCCACCACCTTCTGGGGTCTGCTAGCTGCAGACTGGCCTGCCCCATTCCACAATCCACCACCTCTCTGAGTCTGCCAGCTGCCACCTTGCCGCGAGTCCTCTCCACCCCAGCTGCCCGTCTCTGCCCCTCCTACAGGTCTGGATGAATGTTTCTTCTTTATCTCCTTGGGTGTTGGACTTCCATACAGTTCAATTTTCTGTCAGTTCTGGTTGTTTTTTGTTTTTAAATTGTTGTCCTTCTTTTGGTTGTGTGAGGAGGCACAGTGTGTCTACCTACGCCTCCATCTTGGCTGGACGCGTCTCATTAGTCTAATGACTAATAATAATAAACATCTTTTCTTTTGTTTACTGACCATTTTTCTATCTTCTTTGGAGAAATGTCTAATCAAAGCCTTTGCCCATTTTTAATTGGAGTATTTGTGTTTTAATTGTTGAATTGTAAGTGTTCTTAATATGGGCTGGATATTAACCCTTATCAGATACACAATATGCAAATATATTTACCTATTCTGTGTGTTGTCTTTTCACTTTATATGTTATTTGATATATAAATGCTTTTTTAAATTTTTATGCAGTCTAATTTACCTAATTATCCTTTGATTGTTTGTACTTTAGGTGATATCTTACAAACCATTTCCTAATCCAAAGTTATGAAAATTTAATCCTCTGTTTTCTAGTTTTAAGCCTATATGTAAATGTGGTGTATTTGGGTTAAATTTGAAAATACTGTGATGTAGGGGTCCAATTTAAGTATTTTTCAAGTGAATATCCAGTTGTTTAAGAATCTTTTCTTTCTGAAATTAAGGATGACACAAATAAGTGGAAGCATATAACATGTTCATGTATTAAAAGAATTAACATCATCAAAATGTCCAAAGCAATTCTGGCCATCATAAACAAATCAACAAATAACAAGTACTGGTGAGGTTGTGGAGAAAAGGGAATCCTAGTGCCCTATTGGTGGGAATGCAGACTGGTACAGACACTGTGGAAAACTGTATGGAATTTCCTCAAAAAACTAAGAGTGGACTGTTCCACTGATGGGATTATACCGTAAGAATCCTGAAACACCAATTTAAAAGAACCTATGCACAGCCAGAAAATTGACAACTCTGCTTTAGCCTTCACTTCCCTCTTAAAGAAACATTTCAGATCAAAAGTATTACAAATCATTATTCCCTAATAATAGAATATTATTTTCCCAAGTCATTATTCCCTAATTCAGACAGCCACAAAATTCAAACACTTTTCAGTAACTGGTTTTGAAATGGGATTTCTGGGGAAAAGGTTTTTCTTACTGGGCAAGCTCCAGTTCAGATCAAATACAGGAAGCCTTGTGAATGAGGTCTTCCAGGAAACCACCAGCCAGGTCAAATAATGACAATTCTTGATGCGTGTGGTTTTCCAAAAGATTTGGCTTTATTCTGCTCCTTCCAGTGGCTGCAAGGCTGCTCTGGGTATGCAAGCTCTTATTTTTTTTTTTTAAGCTACAACAGAGGTGAAGAACAGAAAATGATACTAGGGTAAGTTAAAATGCTCAATGTAGTTCTTACCAAGATCCAGCCATTTTTCTTGAATGAATATTCCTTGCATTGCTGCAGTCTTTTGGATAATTACCAGAGTTCTGAAAAGGTGAGTCTGACCTTTTTTTTTTTTTTTTTGGTTTGCCATTTTTCTTGGGTTTTTTTGTGCAAGAGAAAAAATTTGATACTTATGCCATCATTTCTGTTGCTGTCACTCACCAAACTGTTTTTAATAGTAGCTGCACCATTTTATATTGCTATGATCAATGTATGATAAATAGTCAGTGTTCCCATAGTCTCACTAATACTTTTGTATGGTTGTCTTTTTGTTTTAGTTATTCCAGTAGGTGTGTGGTAGTATTTCTGAGTTTTGAATTTGTGTTAAAACCTAATCAATCATATGTTTATTTTTTATATATTTATTTGCCATATATGTATCACCTTTAGTAAAATGTATTTTCAAATATTTTATTCTCTTTTTATTGCTCAATTATTCTCTTATTATTGACTTTTGAATGTTCTTTATATATTCTGGGAACAAGCCCTTCATCAGAATTTTGATTTACATATATTATTCCCTAATAAGTGACTTATATTCTGTCTCTTTACAATTTTGTTGAAGGGAAGTACTTAATTATGATGAGGTCCATATTTTTGTTTTAATTATTTATTTTACAGTGGGGATGATGCATTTGGTGTCATATGTAAGAAATCTTTACCTAACCCCATGTTCTAATTTTTTTTCTAGAAGTTTAATAGTTTTAGGCAATTCAAAATTTAAAAAATAATTTAGGTTTTTGTTGTGGGTATGTGATCCATTTGAGCTCATTTGTTTGCATAAGGATATCCAATTCTTTTAAACAATTTGTTGTTCAGACTGTCATTTCTCCTCTGAGTTGCCTTTGTACCTTAGTCAAAAATCAGTTGGTCATAAATATTTGGGCATTCCAAGACTTTGTTTTATTTATTTTTTTATTTATTTTAAGTATATCTTTATGGTATTAGCACATTGTCTTGATTCTTATACCTTTAATTAAGTCTTGAAGGCAAGTAGTGTTGGTCTTCCATCTTTGCTATGCTTTTTTCAAAGTTATTGTGGCTCTCCTAAATTATTTATATTATCATACAAATATTAGGGTTTGACGATGTCTACAAAACACTTGCTGCTTTATTAGAATTGCATTGTATATATACAGCTAAATTTGGGGAGATTTAAGTTCTTGACAATATCGATTGTCCTAATCTACAAAGACAAACTATCTCTTCATTCATTTAGGTATTCTTTAATCTGTCAGCAGTGTTTGGTAGTCTTTATTTTATAGGACTTTTCCATATTTAGTTGGATTTATTACTTAGTACTTTATAATTTGATCCTATTCTATGCATGTTAGCTATTTTTTCTTTCAATTTCTGATTGTTCATTGTTAGCATGTAGAAATGCAATTGATTTTTGCACATTGATCTTCTACATGTAATATTGATAAACTTATTTATTAGTTCTTATGCCTCTATTGTAAATTCCACAAAGTTTTATACATATATAGCAATGTCACTTAAAAGTAAAGAAAGTTTTACTTCTTCTCTGTATGAATGTCTTCTTTTTCTTCTCTTCCTTGTTGTTTTAACTAGGCCCTATGCTATTATATGGAATAGCAGTAGTAGAATAAAAACTTTGTCTGTTCCTTGACTTTGGAAAAAATACGTGACTTACCATTAAAGATAATTTTAGCTGAAGGTTTTTTATAAATGTTCTTTGTCAGGTAGTATGTTAAGAGATGTTTTACTGTATTTCACAAATGGATTTTAAATTTTGCCATATTTTTATTCTATTTTAGATGATTATATGTTTCTTCTTAACATGTTATTATTTTGTTTTCTTTATTGGTTTTCAATTGTTGAACCAACCTTGCTTGTCCTGGATCTACTCCATATAATCATAATATATTATTCTTTTGATACATTTTTTCCAAACTTTTGGTAGAGGTTTTTGCATCTGCATTCATGAAGGATTGTATTCTGTAACTTACCTGTATTGTGTTTATATATATATTAGATTAGACCTATTGTATGTATATCTAATACACATACAATACTGTGTGCACATGTAACATACATGCAATAATATGTTACATATATGTACATGTAATATCAGACACATCTATTATATAATAGATACATATGACATATTCAATCTAATATATGTTAAATGTATATATGTATATATATATATGAAAACAATGTGTATGAAGAGTAAGTATTTTTCTGTTTGGTTAGACTAGTCTATAAATATTACTTACATAAATGTAGCTGGTATTATTATTCATATTTTATATTTCCTTACTGATATTCTTCTAATTATTTTTGCTGAAAGAAGGGTATTTATGTCCCCAAGTATGTTTGTGAATTTGTCTATTTCTCCTTTTAGTATTGTCAATTTTGGTTTAATGTATTTTGAAGTTTTCTTATATTCTTGAAAATAGGCCTTCATTATCACATAATGTCTTTTTAAAAGATTTTATTTATTTGTTTGTTTGTGTGTTTGTTTTTAGGGAGAGTGGAATGGAGGGAGGAAGAGAGGGAAACATCAATGTGTGGTTGCCTCTCACGCGCCTCCTACTGGAGACTTGACCTACAACCTAGGCGTTTGCCCTGGCTGGGAATTGAATCCGAGACCCTTTGGTTCACAGGCAGGAGCCACACCAGCCAGTGCATAATGTCTTTTTTATTCCTAATAATAGCCCTTATTCTGAAGTTCACCTTTTCTTTTGTAGAGTGTTAATATAGCCACTATAGCTTTTAAAAATTAGTGATTGCATGATACATATTTTACATTCTTTCACTTTTAGCCTATCTTTTGATATTAAAATAGGCTCTTTTAAATAGCATAGAGTTTTGTGTTTGTAGCCTATGTGACCATCTCTGTCTCTTAATTGAAGTGATTAGAACATTGATGTTTACTCATTGCTGTAGCAGTTTAAATGTAACACCTTGAGTAATTTCTATATGTTGCACGTTTTTTCTTCAATTTTTTTCCTGTGTTTTTACTGAGTTTATGATCCCATTTTTATATTCACTATTAGCTTATGAATTATACACTTTTAAAAATAGCGAATGCTTGAGAGTAGTGGTTCCCAAAAGGGGCATAATTTGCCTTCTAGGAGGCACTTGGCGATGTCTCAACACACTTCTAGTTATGACAGCCGTGAAGCTTGCTCATGGCATCTAGTGAGCAGATGTCCAGAGCAGCTACATAGCCTACAATGCATGGAGCGGCTCTTTCCAGCAAGAGTTACCTGGCCCCAAAATATCAACAGTGCCTGGAATGAAAAACAAAATTGTTCCAGGTTTTACAATATGTATCTTTTATGTACAATAATTTACCTTCAGATAATATTCTATTACTTCATAATGTTATTGTGTAGTAGAGTGTAACTGCATTTTTGATATTTGCTGACAACTGTTAGGCCTCACCATTTATTTTTCTCCTTCTGCCCCACATTTGTGTGTGTGGATGAGAATTTCAAACCATGCTGGCAAATAGACTTGCCCACCCAAGCCACGCCCCCTAAGTACCATGAAAGCTGAGCCCAGCTCCTTTCCCTGCCCGGTGAAACAAATGCAGATCTGTTGGGAGTCCTCCCTGCTCTCCTTGTAAGGCATCACGATGCCACCGATAAACTTTACATACCCTCTTGGTGTGTGCGGAGTGTCATTACTCTCAACATCAGAATCAAGTTTTGGATAAGTACTGATCTATCGCTTGACAATAGGTCATTTTTTCTTGCTTATTGTGCATCTCATGATTTTTTAATTGAATGCCAGATATATGTGGAACAATAATAAACATGGAGGTAAATAGCATTTGTTTTGAATTTGTCACGTCTCTCCGTCTCTCTGGTCATTTGTATATGCTGATGTGTACTGAGGGCACCCTCGCCCCCTGGAAATGGGGGAGGGGCGGGGTGTGCCCAGACCAGAGGCGGGGCCCTGATGGTGGGGGGGTGGGGGCGGGGAGCGCAGCTAGGTCCCTGCGCAGGGGATTCTGGGGGCAGTCCTCGGAAGGGGAGGTTGCTGGGCGTGGCTGCGCTCTTTGTTCTCCCCTCTTCTCAGGCTGCTGGGGGCTGGAGCTCCTGAGTCTCAGGTGGTCTGGGAATGTTCCCAGCGTCTTTCCTGAGCACTGCGACACCTACCTGGAGAGCAGCGGGGGCTAGGCAGGTAAGAGTGCCAGGGAGGAGGCTCGGCCAGGCGGGCCCAGGGCTCCGGGACTGGGTGACAAGCCCCACCTGGTCTCCACAGGGGAAGGCACCGGAAGCTTTCTGCTGGCAGCTGCCTGCCCACTCCCTGCGTGTTCCCGCGCAGCCGTCAGTGGCAGTTCTGGCCGTGGCTGCTGCTCCACCTGCTCCTTCCCTGACAGGGCATCAGACCCTCTGCACCAGTGTGTGGAATGGGGCTGAGCAAACCCGTGGGTTCCAGTCCTGGACGCCACGTGGCCAGGTGACTAGCCCCCGGCCTCCCCGCTCAGCGGCGCTGGTGACTGGAGCTGTGCTGTGGGTGTTGCCTGGGCAGGCACACAGACGCCCCAGAGGGCAGGCTGGAGGAAGACGACGGCGCTCCTGAATCGACGCCTGAATGCGCAGACTCCGAGGGATGTCTGAAGCCAGAAGACGATGGGAAACTAGCTAAGTCACTTGCGTTTCCTAAAAGGATGGTGCTTTTGGGTGCAAGAAGAGGTTCCTGGCACGCCCTGGAATTTAGCTGCCAGAGGTAGCAGAGTGGTTTTCTTTGGGTCTCTTAGAGGAAATGGGATTTGAGGCAGAAGCCTGCTGTTACTTCAAACTATATATACTTTAAATAAAAGATTCATTTTCCTTCCCACTGAACTCTGTCTCCAGAGTTTTTGCCACACAACCCACTACTGTCTTGGTTACATGTGGAAGTGTGTTTTATTTTAGTGTTGTCAGTAATTGAACAGGGTTTGGATTTTTTTCCTGCTATTACAATCCTCAATGTGTAACAGGCTTCAAATTCCTGCAGTTGTAGGCTTCTGTTACCTCGTGGGGCTTGTGGGTGGGTTTTTATCAGTGTCCCAATTCTACCCTTAGGCTTCAACATCCACTTATTTAGGCTGCAGAGGAGGTTTCTCCCTGGGCTCTGCCTGCATCTCCAGGGTGACTTCGGTACTGTGTGCCCCCCTGCTGACTCATGGTGCAGGGAGAAGGCATCCTCAGGACTGGCTCTGACAGTTGTATTTTGTCCTTTTTAGATCAATGAATATGATTATACATTATTTTAGTCTCCTCCAACCTATTAGTGTGATGACATATATCAAGGAATTTTATAATATTGAACACATTTTATATTTCTTCAATAAACCCAAGTAATTTATTATGCATTACTTCAATATTTTTCTTCCAGCTTCTACTTACAGATATTTTACTTAGAATATTTAAACAACATTCATGAGCAAGATTACTTTGTAATTTTTTAATTTTTAAATTTGTTTACGTTTGCTTGAAAACACATTGTGGAAGTGAATATTTAGCTTCATAAGCTAATTTGTAACTTTTCATTCTTTTGTCATTCTTTGGAACCATTTAGGTAACATTAGAAATATGTGTTCTTTAAAGCATTGAGACTTTCAGCTAAGATGGAGACATAGGTAGATACACTTTGCCTCCTTGCACAACCAAAAGGACAACAACGAATTTAAAAACAAACAACACTGCCAGAAAATTGAATTGTATGGAAGTGTGACAGCCAAGGAGTTAAAGAAACATTCATTCATACTGGTAGGAGAAGCAGCTGGGCAGAGAGGAGTCATGGCAAGGTGGTGGCTGGAGGGCCAGAATGAGCAAGGCAGAGGCTGGCGGACTGGTTGGTCCCACAATTGCATACGGATAAACTGGGGAGGAACAACTGGGGAGCAAGACAGACTGCATGACCCAGGGTTCCAGCAGGGGGAAAAGAAAGCCTCAAAACCTCTGGCTGCAAAAAAATATGTGGGGGTTACAGCAGCAGGAAACACTACCAGCTTCACAGGATAGTTCACTGGAGAGACCCACAGGGTTCTAGAATGTACACAAACCCACTGACCTGGGAATCAGCAGCAGAAAGACCCAATTTGCTTGTGATAACAGGGGAAAGTGACTGAAAGCCCATCAAGAGCCAAGGAAGCAGCATTGTTCCCTTTCTGACCCCTCCCACAAACACAGTGCCACAACACAGTGAAGTGGGTTGCCCTGCTCTGGTGAGTACCTAAGGCTCTGCCCTTTACAACATAACAGGTACACTGACACAAAGAAATATGGCCCAAATGAAAGAACAGATCAAAACTCCAGAAAAACAACTGGAGTCTAAGCAACAAAGAGCCAACCTATCATATGCAGAGTTCAAAACACTGGTAATCAGGATGCTCACAGAAAGGGTTAAGTGTGGTCAGAAAATAGAGGAAGAAGTGAAGGCTATGCAAAATGAAATAAAATGTATACAGGGCACCAACAGTAACAGGAGGGAAACCAGGACTCAAATCAATGATTTGGAACAGAAGGAAGAAGTAAACATTCAACCAGAACAGAATGAAGATACAAGAATTCAAAAAATGAGAAGGAGCTTAGGAGCTTCTGGGGCAACTTTAAATGTTCCAACATCCAAATCATAGGGATGCCAGAAGGAGAAGAGGAAGAGCAAGAAATTTAAAATTTATTTGAAAAAAATAATGAAGGAGAACCACCCCAATCTGGCAAAGGAAATAGACTTCCAGGAAGACCAGAAGCTTAGAGAGTCCCAAAGAAGTTGGACCCAAGGAAGCACACACCACAGTACATCATAACTACATTACCCAAGATTAAAGATAAGGAGAGAATCCTAAAAGCAGCAGGAGGAAAGGAGACAGTTACCTACAAAGGAGTGCCCATTAGACTATCAGTTGATTTCTTAAAAGAAATCTTATAGGCAAGAAGGGGCTGGAAAGAAGTATTCAAAGCCATGAAAGGCAAGGACCTACATTCAAGTTCATCTATCCAGCAAAGCTATCATTTAGAATGGAAGGGAAGATAAAGTGCTTCTCAGATAAGGTCAAGTTAAAGGAGTTCATCATCACCAAGCCCTTATTATATTAAATGTTAAAGGGACTTATCTAAGAAAAAGAAGATTGAAACTATGAATAGTAAAATGACCACAAACTTACAACTACCAATAACTGAACCTAAAAAAAACAAACAAAAAATATATTTCTTTGATGTAGATGTCAGGAAACACATTTAAGTTGGATAACCCAGTGTACTTTTGTTGATAACAAAGCTAGGACTAGAATCCAGGGGCACTTAAAATAGAGAATATCAATTACTGAGAAAGCCAGCTCTTGGGATGAGGGGAATTCCTATCTTCTCTCAGAATATACATTTCTTATTTGGGAGGACTTTTTCAAAATAGCTGCAATTGCTGTGGTTTTGAAATTCTAAGAAGCAAAGATTTGTGTGTTCAATGCTTTAGAAATGATCCTAAAAATGATCTTTTTGGTAACTACTAAATGAATGTTTCCTGTTGAGAGTAGATTATGCTTCAGTGTTTCACCTCTCTTCTTTTTCATTTTCTTCTTACCTGATGCCCCTTACCATCTTCCTAGGGTATTCAGCTTCACACCATGACCATGAACATGATCCCAAAAGGCTACTGCAAGGCAAGACTAAAAAACATAAGAGACATCAAGTAAAGACAAGGTAGGAGTAGGAAAGATACAGGGGAAGTGGAAATTAAGAAAAACCTAGAGATCTAGAAATAGGACTTCCAAAGAGTCTGTATATAGTCCTAGGCTGGTTAGAAGTTAGGAATCAAGCAGGTAGCCAGCATATCAAACACAAAGCACAAGGAGCAAAAAGTGCTTGAAACTGAGGTATTTAGCAATCTCAGGGTGAAACTAGCTTGGGGCCTGTGGGATCAGGGCCATTATTTTTGCAGAACTCCAGGGATCATCATTCTTATTATCTACTGTGAAGAGCAGGTCAACAATGTCAGGGAACTGGCCAGTGTCTCTAAAAGGTTAAAGATGAAAGATGAGATGTAAATCTGCCCTTGTGACTTTAGTATCGAACATGCTCTGGGTAGAAGTACTGAAGTTCACACTGAGGTGATGGGTTCCCATGACACTTTCCATGTTCGTGGAAATCAAAGCAATAAGCTAAAGGGCTTAATCTTCAAATAAGGGATATGTTGGGGGCAGCAGGTGATTTGGGGCATTCCTGAGATTCCCAACACACAGGAGTGGTTGATGTGCTGCCTGGGGCCTAGGTGCCAAGTCTGATCATTTTCTTCTTTGGGAGAGCACCCCCATTCAGCCGCTTAGCTCAACACACATACCTTTAAATTGGTGTTTTTTAAATTCAGCTCCAAAGCTGTCATCAGCCATTTTTTTCTCTTGCCTTTAACACTGACCACCTTGTTCCCTTTTATACCTTGAACAGAGCCAAGCAGTGTGCATTGAAATCCAGCATCTTTTGTGTTGTTTGAGAAACCTGAGGCTGATATCTCCAGGGCTTTTTTGTTTCTCTTGCCTCTTCCCACTGTGACCTGCCAACTCCTTTTGGCTCTCCTGGGCTTTCGTCATGTCCCATATCGATTGCTACCCTTTTCTTTATTTGTGGAGTGCTAAGGGTAAACCCTGCAGTACCATGGTGCTGACTTGGGAGATGGTTAGGTCAGCCTCTGACCCCAGGCACACCAGTCCAGTGATATTTCACTAGGTCAGAGTTGTTGTTGCATCAGCCACTCATAAAGGAGTTAATTGATTTTTTTTTTTCAGATTGCTATTCTGACTTCACAAGGTCTTTTGTGGGATTTTATTCTGCTTCTTTAAATGTTCTTTTTGTGCTTCCTTTCACTGTTAGACCTTATTATCCTTAGGTACCCAGTTTACTAATTACCCCCAATGTTGGCTCCTGACAGCAGGTGACCAAAGTTCTGTTAATTATGTCTCCAGGCTTAGGAATTCTCTTACAATGACATCCAATCATCTACCTCTGACTCTTGGTCTGAAAAGAGGTTGCAGGCATGCTTCTCTTCCCCTGAGCTCTTGACATCTATTCTTCTCACAGAACCTTAAGATTTATATGCTGTGCCTTAAAGGTATATGATAGAAGAGCCAAGTACTTGCTGCCTTCTGCAGTAACGGGTGGAGTGACAGTCAGTGCAGGCACAGCGTCTGTTTAGCAGTCACACAGACCACCCAGGAGTGTGCTCTGGGCAGACTTGTCGTGGCCTAAGGCCCTTCTCTTGTCTCTTTTCATTCACCTCACCCCAGAGGTTGCAGCTTTTCATGGAAAGTGGAATAAAGCTTAAAAGGAGCCATGGTTAACTTTTTCTTATGGGGATGACAGACCAAGATGATGATTTAAGATATAAGGGGCCTGGTTTTCCAGAGAAGTTAGGTTCTAATCAGTTACTCCATGAGGGACTGGGCCTCCATTTTCCATCCATAAAATGGGAGAAACATCTATTCCTTATTTGAGGTGAAGCCAAGAGAATTAATTGGGCAATATTTCCCAAAGATTTGGTATTCCATAGAGACAAGTGCTGTGTGTGCTTATATGTGAACACACAAAGATATGTAGGCATATAGATAACCCCTCAGTGATTGTTTCAAGATACCGAAAGAAATAAATTATGGGTAAAGGAGAATTGTTGAGCAGGGAGTTTTGGTCAATTTGTGGATAGTTTAAAGCAATTGTGATGGATGTGGGAAAAGAGATCAATGAAAAAATATCAATAGGGATTTCACTGTAAATACAATATCCTAACAGCCTAACTAGTCATCAAAAATACTGCCTATCTGCAGTGTAGGCAAATTAAAAGGGGGAAATAAGATCTTTGCATATATGTAACAAAAATAAAATAAAACATGCACTTAGCCTCACAAATGATGAAGCAAGTAGGAAGGTCAAGTTAGAGGTAAACTACCTGGTCTACAATTACAATCGCAATTTTTATCTGTGTAAATATATTTATGTGTCATTGTAATTGATCCTCATAATAGTCCTGCAAGACAACCAGCACAGATTCTCTTGTATATCTGACAAAGCTGGCTCAGGAGGTTTATCCAGGATCATAGGATATACACACAGGAATGTTTGGACTTAAGCCCAGGTCATACTTCTTGAGGCGGGCACTTCCTACTACTACTTTCCATACTTGCTTTGAGAATGAGGTATTTTCTTCAAGGCCTCAGTTGTGTCCTAATACCCTGTAACCTCTCACGAAAGAATCTTCTTGCCATACATCCCTCTTTGAAGACTTGAAAACCTAGGCCTATTGAATGACTGATCTCTGTAAATAAGACCATTCTCCCAAGTCAGCAACTGCCCTAAATAGTGATATATCATTTGGTCCTGGCATGTCTCAACACCTTTCTTCAGCAGATTTTACCAGTGCAGCAACGAGCTGTGAAATTCTGGCCATTGCCCAATCAAAGGTAACCCCACCTTAGGAGGGTGATAAGTAACATGGGAGCTGCCTAAACAAACGTGCACTGAAATTCCTAGCAACTACATAGTGCCCCTTCCAACTGCAGGCCAACCTGGCTAGAGATAATTTAGATTTTCTTGCTGAGTTCACTGATTATTTGTCCACTCATTTCTGCACTGATAAAATAACTCTCAAGAGGGATTTTTAATTAGTACTTGGTTTTGCTGGGTCCCCTCTTTTATGCTCTTCCTTTCTCATTATTGAACCCTTTGCACTCTCTTTCAGGTTGTTTGAATTATTCTCAATTAATTAGTTCTCCCACTCCTTCTTGGCTCTCCAACAGGTCAGGGTGCCAGATTAAAGATGCTGTTAAATGTACAGGTTAGAAAATACACCTACATTATGACCATTGTTTCTATTATTTATACTGTTTAGATCTAGGGAAAAATTACCTTCCATCCCACACCCATCATAATTCTTTCTGACCACTTGGAGACTGTGAAAGGGTAGCAGTGCTGAGGATTTTTTTGTTCGTTTTTGACATGTGTGAATAAATTGCATCATTCCAATGAAATCTAAACTCATACAACAGACTCTCCCTGCCAGCTTGGCTGTGTTTTCTGTTCTGCAGACAACAAAAGATGACAGGTTGTAAGTTCCAGCATCAGAAGAGAGCAACTGGCTTTTGTTGGCAACCTTACTTGTTAACTGGCAACTCCAGGAAACAAGGCTCTCTAGGTCATCTAAGGACGGGTGGGAGCTGATGAGTTTGAAAGTAAAAGAGAAAACAAAGGGTTGACTTCAGTTCCGTAGCACTGCAGCACCTCAGCACCTCTCTCCCTGGGTGCTTTCCTCCTCTCCAAAGCTCATCCCCATCTCTCATCTCCCAACCCAGTAGGAGGATCACATTGTGAAACATATAATAAGAAGTACTCACATTTCCAGAATATGCTTAGTGGAAAGGAACTCAGAACAGCCTCTGTGGCCACAGAAGTTATTTCATGAGTAAATGTCTACCTTCTGCAGCAAACCTAGCCAGCCTAGGAGCATCTCATATTGCTAAAGAATAAAATATACTTACTGATTTCATGTCAATGGAAGACTCCAAATGTTTAATTTTAATTCAATATTATAAACCCAATTTAGTTAGAAATAGGGAATCAATTATTTTTAATGAATATTTTTTCAATAAACACTATATTTTGAAATAATTTTAGATTCACAAAAAAGTTTCAAAGATAACAGTATTTCCATATATCCTCCACTCAGTTTCTAGGCCATCAATTTTAACTTAGCTGAGTTTAAACTAATGCTTTAATTTTAAATGGAACCAAACCAGACTTTTAGAGGTTCTTAGTCTTGTCTAATTTTCAGCAACATTTTTCCTGATAGCTAGAGTTCTTAACTCATACCCAATGTCCCAGTCCCTTCTCATTTTTTTTTAATTTTATTTATTTTTAGAGAAATGAGAAGGGAGGAAAAAAGAGAGGGAAAGAAACATTGATGTACAAAACATCAATTTGTTGCCTCTTGTGTGCCAGGGAACACAACCGGGGAACTGACCTACAACCTGGCCCACAACCCAGGACGGTGCCCTGACTGGGAATTAAACCAGTGACCTTTTGGTTTTCAGGACAATGCCCAACACACTGAGCTACGCCAATCAGGGCCCTTCTCGAGTTTTAAGCTAAGCCTGACTGGCATAGTAGGGTTGTAAGCAGACCTAGCCCCATGTTCTGGTCCTCATCCACAACTGCCAAGCTTTAGACCTTAGATCTGAGAACTTTGGGCATCCACCTCATAGGAAGAGTGTCCCCATTAAACCTGCCTTGGGATATCTGATTCAAGAACTGTGTGTTTACCTCTCAGCTTAGGAAATAACTCAGTTCCTTGGCTTTGTTTTTTGTTGGTCCTTTCTATGGCTCCCAGAGGCCCTGCCTGTCTCCTGCTACTTGCCAGCATGTATTCCTGTTGCTACATGTGGGCCTGGATAACTATTTTTTTCTTAAAATGAAGCCAATTGGTACCAAGCTTTGCAGATTTGTGTCCTGGCTGCTGGACTGAACATTCTTTTGATCCCTGCTGTCTTAAGTGAACAGTATACTCTAGGCCCATGTCCAGACACTTCTGAGACTTCTCCCATCTGCTGACACTGACACAGCCATGCTTAATTACACCATGAGTTATGATAATACTTAATATAAAAATGTGCTGCCTATTATTTTCTAGGTTCTATTATTGAGGTTCATGAAGATGAATAAAATCTTTCTTTCATAGAACTCACATTATGGCAGAAAAGGTAGGCAAGACAAGCTAGAACTGCCATGAAACAAAGTAGTTGCTATAAGGAAGCTAGCCCAGGGTAAATAATCCATAGGACTAAACTTCCTAAAAAGGGATACATAAAAACAGATATGAGGGGAACAATAAACTGTGCACTGTGGAGATTATATATATATATAATATATATAATATATATATTTGAAGTAAATATAGGACATCCATATGAAGATGTCCATCATTGGTATAGAAGCCTGGGGATAGGAAAGAAATGTGGACTGGATTTATGGGATTATTGGAATATGAAGGCAGATTGTATCCGAAGGCCACCAGGAAATCATGGGTAGAAGGAGGAAAGAGCTAAAAAGTGTGACTGGAATTGGTAAGAGTGAGTTGAAACTAGTAAACTCCCAGGTTCTCAAAGAGTTTCCAATACAATGAGGACCCCCAAATAACCTAATGAGTAAAGGATAAACTTTAGATTCTGTACTTAGGAACTAGAATGATTTGTATCTAGCAAGAACCAAACCCACACATAACCCACAAAGGTATAATTGAAATAATAGTGTCCAGAAGTATAACATACACATTGCAGCTTCCATATTTTACTTGTGTTGAATTAACTGAGCTATGATCAATAAATGAATAACATTTTGAAGTTTCAGAATATGGAAAAAGTAGTATGATTATTATATTGTGAATCCTGTCAGCTCCTTGATTTCAAGGCTAATTACAATATATTTGTGAACATTGGTTGTTTCCCTGGGAAATTCGAGAACACATTATAGGTTGCTCTTGGATTTCTTACCCGAAAACGCTTCTTAAAACACTTATAAGTTTCCAGCAATGGATCTGATGTTCTCACTGGGGTCTAGAGCGACTTCTGTCCATCTGACATGGAGGAGTCTTTCAAAGAGGTATTTTCAAGTAGCAAAGATGAGTTATCATCTGGTGCAGGGACATCTAAAAACTTCACCAAAGACTGCCTTTATAGTGTTCATGGAGAAGCCCACAGCCTTGATGAGACACCCTGTATCTAGGTAACTAGATATCCTAGAATAAGTTCACCTCGAGGCAAAATACAGGAACAGGCCAATCCCTGCTGACAATGGGAACTACTGATGGTGCAGATTGTAGGGAGTATGGGGAAGAGATGGCTGGAAACTGGAAGGAAGTCTGAGAACTACACACAAGGATATACCTTCTGGAGTGCAAACTTTTTCTCATAGGGCTGGAAAACTTCCACATTATTTGTCCTGAATTGTTTCTGCACCTTGTGCCTTGAAAATAAGGAAAGAAGGTTATCTCATTTGATATTTTAACATTCCTATAAAGAACAGATATCAGCATGCCCAATTTTCAGAAGGAAAAGTGGAAACTTATCTATCAAATATGTATTGAGTACCTATTAAGTACCAATACCTACAATGTAATTAACATATAATGTTTGCCCTTTTGCAGCTTGAAAATGTGAGGAAGGCAAATAGTAAAGCAAAACACATTTTCAAATTTTAATAGCACTATGAAATAATGTATATTGTACATTGTATTATTTGTTCAGATTCTGTGTTGCTCCTCTCTGTTGTCATTCCCTATGAAGCACTTCCCTGATGTCACTCACTGTAGAGAGTGTCTTTTTATCTCACTGAGATCAAACTTCGATGTATCAAGTGCTTTGACCAGTGAACCATGAGTGGAAGTGATATATACCACATCTAGGCAAAAGTTTAAAAATGTCTGTGAGGTTTTGCCATTGTTTTTTCTCTACACCTCAAGAATTGAGTACCTAAGATAGGAACTGCTTTTTCTTCCTGTCCCTAAATGAAGATGGCATGTGGAGGGGAACCTCAGCCCTCCTGCAGCCAATAGGGATGACACAAGAATGAGAAATACACCCTTTGTTTCCGGAAGCCACAAAGATTTGGGGATTGCGTGTCACTGCAATATAGTCTAGTGAAATCTGATGAGTACAATGGGTATGTTTTTGTGTCGTGGTAGGGGATAAAAGGGGACTTTTGACATGATCCCTGAAAGCTTGTCTTGGGAGCCAGTGTATTTATTGACTGGTCTGTGGTCACTATGTATCAACATATAAACTAAGTTTCCCCAAGCCTGTTTAGGCCATTTCTCCACAAATGACACTGTATTCATAAAAGGGCTGGGTTCTCACTGAAATTCACAGAACACATAATGAAAAATGTATAACAATTTCTAAGCAGATTCATGAAAATTCCAACGATTTATCAAACATTTATGTTTGGATTAAGTCTAAAGCATGTTTTGTCTCAAGATCCTTGTTTCTTAATTTTAAATCTGTATGGATCTTCCAGAAAATAGAATCCATATGTTTCTCATTCATTTACACTTACCTCATCAAAATATAATTTTAAAGATTTACTTGATTTTTTAAGCTCTTGAAATCATATTTTCCTTCCCAAATATGGAAGCTGCCTTCCCTATGGTCTGCACCTCAAAGGAAGAAAATATCTTGATCCTTTTGAGATATGACATGGTGAGGTCCCCAGTTCAAACTACTTCTCTCTCAGCCACAACGAAAATTTCTCCAAATGTGGCTTCCATTACAATTACCAAATTGAAATCTGAATTAAACCACAATGTATAGCCACTGGAGCAAGAATGTATTTCTTTAAGAAAAAAAAATTAAAAATTAAAAAGTCCAACATTTCCCTAGGCACCTACTCTTTTCACTGACATTTAGTTATTTTTACTTTTTTGCAACCAGTTCAGTTTCAATATTTTATACCTTATTTCTGGGTGGTAAGAAAATTAATTTTAATCTTTCATTTTTAATATTTAGGAAAGCATTAAACATTTTAAACATAGCAAAACAGCCCTTTGTCCTTTACCCTAGCCTATTATTTTATATTCCCTCAGTACAAAACCACTTGTAATTCCTCAGACGTGACCTGTTTCTGCCCCTTGGCAAATGCAGTTCTCACTAGCTGGGATGACTTTTTGATGCTAGTCAACCAGGTGCCTTCCTACTCTTCTTCCAGATTCTGCTCAAAGGTTTATCTCCTCTGATCCCTGTGTATTTATATGCTTCATTACCTGTGCTCATGCATGTCCATGCACTTTTTCCCATTAACATTTATCTCTGGTGCAGTTGTTCGTGTACACAGTAATCTCCTCCAGTGGATTTTCTCCTATTTGAGGGTAGAAAACAGGACTTGTTTGTTCTTATTTCCATCTCATTACCAGAATAGGAGGGGAATAACTAGTGAAATACATGCATGACATTTAATACTCATTACTGTATGTTTACTGCAGTGAGAAAATATATTTGTTCTGGGCTGAAGAAATTAGGTTCAAAGTTTCACCTATAATAAATAATATCATAATTTAATAATATTTAAATTAATATCAAAAGAGAGAACGAGATCCAAGATGGCGACTGAATAGATAGAAGTTACACTCACCTCTTCCCAAAACCAAACTAGAATTACAGCAAAAGTATAGAACAATAATCTTGAATAGCCACTGAAGACTAGCTGAAGACAAGTCTTATAACCAAGATTTACAGAATGAGCCACATCAAGACTGGCAGGAAGGGCAAAGATGTAAAAAAGGACTGGTCCCACTCCACAGGAGGTGTCTGAGATTCCAGAGGGATATCTCAGCTGCAAAGGTTCCCCCTGAGATCTGGGG
This sequence comes from Desmodus rotundus, assembly GCF_022682495.2. Lineage (NCBI taxonomy): Eukaryota > Metazoa > Chordata > Mammalia > Chiroptera > Phyllostomidae > Desmodus > Desmodus rotundus. Next base: position 32,314,048 of record NC_071393.1, read on the forward strand.
TCTGAGCCCTATGCCATGCGCCCCATCCCAGTGCACCAGTGTCAGGAAAAGGAGCCCACATAACATCTAGCTGTGAAAATCAGTGAGGACACTGTCTACAGTGGAGAGATGGGAGTCTGCTAGAGACACAGGTAACCTCTTAAAGGGCCAGTAAACAAAAATCTTTTTTGCTGCCACTCACCTTGGGCTCTGGTGGAGGAAAGAGGAAGTGGACTAGAATCATGTGAGAAGGGACTTGGGTTTGTGGTTCTGGGAGATGGCTGAAGAAAGAGCCACCAGGGTCCCTGTGCTAAGTCTCTCTCCTTCACCACAGACACCATCTTTCTTGAGTGGAGCACTCCCCTCCATATGGCATTAGCCTGGGGGGAAGCATTAGCCCCACCTCCTGATTTCCTGTCCACACAACCTGTGGAGCTCATGACCTGCAGAGCTCATGACCTGCAGAAAGTCAGCTGCCTGGGCTGAGACACAGAGGACTGGACAAACTCAGGGAGGTTCAGTGACTGAGTTGAGTGGCTCTGGGACAGAGGACATTTCCCCCATATTTCCATGAGCCTGACTGATGCCTCCCCCTCATAAAATATCAGCCACTCTGCCAACTGGGCTTCCAGCCCTCATTATACAAACTCCTGGTGGCCTCACCCTGCCAAATGCAGGCTCTCCAGGAGTTCTGAGAAGAATCTGCAACAGAATGAGTTGTGTGGCTCTGGAGCAGGGTCCACTCCCCCATCCTTGTTGTGAATCTGACCAGGCCCTGTTCCTCATGAAAAACCACTAACCCCACCTTCTTGACTCCCATTGACCTTGCTCTGTTGAACTCATTCTCTCCAGGAAGTCCCTGCAGAATCTGGGACAAACTGAGTTGTATGGGTCTATGGGTCTAAAATAGGGGCTATTTTCCTCTCACACACCTGAGTGATGCAGAGCCCTCTCTTCACATGGCCAAATCATGGTCTGTTTGGGGCTGATAAACTGTGCTGCCTTTGCCCTGTTGAGTCCCTGAGACCTTGCCTCACCACAAAGGTCTGTGGGCACCTGGTGGGTGGAAACTAAACTTGGCATATGCTGGAACATTTAGTGAGTTGCCTCAAACACAGCACTAGCACCAAATTTGAACCTGTATCAGTGTGGTAAACACCACTTGCCCCTACCTGGTGACTCACTGAGAACCTATCTCACACAACTCCACCACCACCAGAGGCTCTTCCAGTGACTGAGCCTAACAGGCAGCTGACGGGTGGAGGCAGGCAAAGGTGAATCTCAGGGTACCTTAGATTTTTTGCTGATTTGTTCCAGGAGTTGGTGCTGAGGAAAATCATCCTTGGTGTGCAATTTGGTCTTTCCCAAATTTTCTGCTACCTTTGCAACAAGGTAGCAAAAAATATCCAATCACAGCAACAAAAAGAAAGGTTGGCCAGGGCTAGTCATGGCAGTGTTGGACATTTTCTTGCCCTAAAGTCCCTCTCAGTAGACCCCAGAAACAGCACACACATTAGCCAGATTCACTCAACAACATAACAGGATCCAATTAGCTTTTAAAATGGCATATTCAGCCCTGACTGGTGTGGCTTAGTTTGTTGGGTGTCATCCCACAATGTGAGAGGTCACTGGTTCAATCCCTGGACAGAGCACATGCCTGGGTTATGGATTCAGTCCCCAGTCAGGGCATACACAAGAGACAGTTGATCAATAACCCCCCCATCCCCCTGTCTCTAAAAATAAATAAATAAAATCTTTTTTAAAAAAGTGGCATATCCAAATAAATTTCTCATCAGGCAGCTCCCTTCTGAGGCAAATTCTGCTTCACATGATCAGCAACTGCACCTTATACTCTGTCATAGGGTTGATCCTCACAGGTAGCTAACTTAAGGGTCAACCCCACAAATGAATGTTCCAAAAACAATCAAGACTCAAATACAGCAGGAAGGCTTACATAACCCACACAATTTTAGGTGATCAAGGAAATGCACCACAAGGCCCCACAAGTCACTACTACATAAGGCCACTCTACCAATACTGGAAGCCCTGCTATATATATATTTAATACACAGGAACAAACACAAAGAGGTAGCAAAAATGAAGAGACAAAAACTTGCCCCAAATGTAAAAATAGAAAATATCTACACAAAAGAAAATCTAAATAAAATGGAGGAAAGCAATTTATCAGACATAGAGTCTGAAGTGTTTAGATGGATACAAGAGAAACTTTGTGAGAACTTCAAAAACATGAAAAAAAATAGAAACAAAATAAAAAGATAACCAATCAGAAATGAAAAATACAATAGCTGAAATGAAGAATATACTAGAAAGAATAAACTTTAGATGAAGCAGGGGAGTGAATCAGTGATTTGGAATAGAAAGTAGCAAAAAATATCCAATAAGAGCAACAAAAAGAAAGAAATCTTTAAAAAAATGAGGATAGTTTAAGGGACATTTGGGACAACCGGGAACACAACATCACCTGAATCATAGGAGTACCAGAAGGAGAACAGCGAGAGCAAAACATTGAGAACTTATTTGAAAAAATAAGCAAATTTGAAAATTTCCCTAACCTAGTGAAGGAAAGGGACAGAGAAGCCCAGGGAGTGTAGAGAGTCTAAAAAATATGAGCCCAAAGAGGCCCACAGCAAGACACATCATAATTAAAATGGCAAAAGGTTAAAGACAAAGAGAGAATCTTAAAAGTGGAAAGAAAAACACAGTTACCTACACAGGAGATTCCCTATGATTGTCAGCTGATATCTCAACAGAAACAATTCAGGTCAGATATATTGGCATGAAATAGAGTGATGAAAAGCAAGGACCTAAACCAAACTCCTTTACCCAGCAAGACTATTATTTAAAAGTTAAGGAGAAATAGATAGCTTCCCAACATGAAAAAGCTAAAGGAGGTTATTGCCATCAAAACAGTATTATAAGAAAAGTTAAAGGATCTTCTTTAAGAGGAAAAATAAGAAGAAAAACAGGAACAAAGTAATAAAGAATAAAATCACAATACAAAGCTATGTATCAATAATCACTTTAAATGTAAATGACTTAAATGCTCCAATCAAAAGATTTAGGGTAGCTAACTGAATAAGAAAACAAGATCCATAGATGATAGATAGATGATATCTAGATTGATGATAGATAGATAGATAGATAGATAGATCCTGTTTTATGTAATGTAAGATACCTACCTCAATAATGAAACACACAGACTGAAAGTAAAGAGATGGAAAAAGTTATCTCATGCAATGAAAATTAATGGAAAGCTGGGGTAGCAATATTATATCAGACAAAATAAACTTAAGAGCTAAAGAGAAAAAAAGAACACCACCTAATAATAAAGGAATCATCAAACAAGAGAATATAACCCTAATAAACACTTACACACTCAACATAGGAGCACCTAAATATATTAAGGAAATGTTGGTGAGCATAAAAGAAGAATTAAACAGTAATACAGTCATAGAAGGGGATTTTAACACCCCATTGACATAAATGGACAGATCTCCCAGACAGAAAAGCAACAAGGTAACAGTGGCCTTAAAAGTCACACTAGACCAGATGAGTATAATTAACACCTTCAGAGCACGTTACCCCAAAAGTGGCAGAATATGCATTCTTGTCAAATGCACATCAATTTCTAAGATAGATCACATGATAGGACAAAAAGCAAGTCTCAATAAATTTAGGAAGCTTGAAATTACATTAAGCATTTCCTCTGACCATAATGGTATGAAACTAGAAATAAATCACAAGGAAAAAAAAAACAGAAAACACACAAACATGTGAGAGAGGGATTAAATAACACTCAAATAAATAATAAATAGGTTAATAATGAGATCAAGGAAGAAATTAAGAGATATTTGAAACAAAAATGGGAACACAACCCAAATCTATGGGATGCAGAGAAAGCAGTCCTAAAAGGGATACTCATAGCATTACAAGCCTACCTAAAAAGAAATCAAGAAAAATCTCAAATAAACAATCTAACTTTACACTTCAAAGAACTAAAAAAAAATTTTTTTAAATACAAAGTCTAAAATGTCAATAAGAAAGGGAATAATAAAGATCAGAGCAGAAATAAAGCAGTCTAAAAATAAAACAACACAAAAGAGCAAGTAAACCAAGAACCAGTTCTTTGGAAAGATAAACAAGATTAACAAACCTTAGACCACACTATCAAGAAGAGCAATGACTCAAATAAATAAAATAAGAAACGAAATAGTTGAATTAACAACTGACACCAAAGAAATACAAAGGATTGTAAGAAAATATTACAAACAACTATATGCCAAAAAATTGAACAATCTGGATGAAATAGATAAATTCCTAGAAACATACAATCTTCAAAACATAAATCAGGAAAAATCAGAACATCTGAACAGACTGCAACAACTGATGACATTGAAGCAGTAATCAAAAAAACTTTCAAAAAACAAAAGTCCTGGACCAGGTGGCTTCACGGGTAAATTTTACCAAACACTCAAAGAAGAACTAACACCTATCCTTTTCACACTATCCCAAAAATTTCAAGAGAAGACTCCCAAGCTCATTTTATGAGGCCAGCATTACCCTAATTACAAAAATGGATAAAGAAACTTCAATGAAATACAATTATAGGTCAATATTTCTGATGAACGTAGATGTTAAATATCCTCAACAAAATATTAGCAAACCAGATCCAGGAATACATTAAAAAGATCATACAACATGACCAATTGGGATTTAGTCTGTGGATGCAAGGTCAGTATAATATTCACAAATTAAAACACAAGACACACCACATAAACAAAATGAAAAATAAAAATCACATGTTATCAATAGATGCAGTTAAAAATGTATTTAATAAAAATTCAGCATCTGCTTATAATAAAAACTCTCAGCAAAGTGGGAATGGAGGGAACATACCTCAACATAATAAAGCCCATATATGACAAACCCATACTCAAAGGGCAAAAAATTACAAGCATTTCACTTAAGATAAGGAAAATGACAGAGGTATTGGTATTTAGTGCTGTTATTCAACATAGTTCTGGAATTCCTAGCCACAGCATTCAAACAAGAGGAAGAAATAAAAGGCATCCATATTGGGAAGGGAGAAAGAAGTAAAAGTGTCATTATTTGCAGATGACAAGATACTGTATATAGAGAACGTTAAAGATTCCACCTGAAACTACAAGGAACTTATAAATACTTATAAATGAATTCAGTAAAGTAGTAAGATACAAAACAAATATTTTGAAATCAGTTTCATTTTTATAAACCAATTGTGAACTATCAGAAATGGAAACTAAGAAAATAACCTCATTTATAATTGCATCAAAATCACCTAGGAATAAATTTAACCAAAGATGTAAGAAAACAAAACACATGTGTACAGGACCCATGGAGAAAGACAATGGTGGGGGGAGGGAAGGATGCAGAGGACTGGATGTAGGAGGCAAGGGTGGGTAGGGTGGGGGAGAGTAATGGGGGGAAGTGGGGTCAACTGTAATTGAATGATTAAAAAAATGAAAAAAAGAAATTGAAAATGATACAAATAAGTGGAAACACATACCATTTTCATAGATAGGAAGAAGTTACATCATTAAAATGTCCATACCACTGAAAGCCATTTATAGGTTCAACACAATCCCAATCAAAATACCAATGGTGTATTTTATGGAACTAAACCAAATATTACAAAAACCATATAGAACCACAAAAGATTGCAAATAGCCACAGCAATCTTGAGAGAAAAAAACAAAGTTGAAGGAATCACTCTACCTGACATAAAACTATACTACAAGACCAAAGAAATCAAAACAGCATGGCACTAGCATAAAAACAGATATGGTGATCAATGGAACAAAATAAAGAGCCTAGAAATAAACTTATACCTATATGGTCAATTTATATTTGACAAACAAAGGAAGAATATATAATGGGATAAACACAGTATATTTAATCAAAGGTGTTTATAAAATTGGACAGATATATGCAAAAATGGAAATAATTCATATTATTATACCACAGGCAAGAAGAAAATCAAAATGGATTTAAAACTTTACCATAAGACTCAAAACCATAAATATCCTAGAATAAAATACAAGCTATAAAATCTTCGACATTTCCCTTTGTAATATTTTTTAAAAATATATCTCCTGGGGCAAAGGAAACAAAATAAAAAATAAAAGCAAAATATAACCAGACACATGAAATTAAGAACAAACTGACAGTAACCAGAGGGGAGGTGGGAGGGAATAATGGGGGAAAAAGGAGGAAGGGTTGTCAAGGAAACATATATTAAGGACACATGGACAAAGCCAAAGAGGGGTAGGATCAAGGGTGGGAGGTGGGGATGGCTGGGGTCAGGGAGAGTGGGTGGGGGGAGAAATGGAGACAACTGTATTTGAACAACAATAAAAAAAGAAAAAAAAATGAGACTATAACAAACTAAGAACTTTTTACAAAGCAAAGGAAACCATAATCAAAATGAAAAGACAACCAACTAAATGGGAGAACATATTCACTGATACTTCTGATGAAGGGTTAATATTTAAAATTTATAAAGAACTTATAAAACTCAACACCAAAAAACCCCAAACAATTCAATTTAAAACAGGGAAAATGTCCCAAATAGACACTTCTCTGAAGACATACAGATGGCCAATAGACATATGAAAAGATACTCAATGTCACTAATTATCAAAGGCATGCAAATTAAAACCTCAATGAGATATCACCTTACACATGTCACAATGGCTATTATTGATAAATCAACAACCAAGTGTTAGAAAGGATGTGTAGAAAAGAGAACCCTAATGCACTGTTGGTTGGAATGCAGATTGGTGCAGCCACTGTGGAAAACAGTATGGAGTCACCTCAAAAAATTAAAAATGCAACTGCCTTTTGACCCAGTGATCCCACTTCTGGGAATATATCTGAAGAAACTCAAAATATTAATTCAAAAGAATATATGCACCCCAATGTTTGTTTCAGTGTTATTTATAATAGCCAAGATTTGGAAGCAGCCCAAGTGCACATCAGTAGATACATGGGTTAAAAAGCTGTGGTACACTTATACAATGGAATACTACTTAGCTGTAAAAAAGGGGGAAATCTTATATTTTGTAACAGCATGGATGGACCTGGAGAGTATTATGCTAAGTGAAATAAGCTATTCACAGAAAGACAAATACCATATGATCTCACTTATGTGCAGAACCTAATTAACAATATAAACAAAATAGAAACACTCATAGAGGAAGAGGTTGACAATTATCAGAGATGAATGGGGTTAGGGCTGGGTGAAAAAAGTGAAAGGATTAAGGAAAAAAACAAATACATACAGGCAACAGCATGTTGATTACCTGAAGGAGAGGGGGAGAGGGGTACCAGAAGAGGCTAAAGGGTGAATAAATGGTGATGAAATGAGACTTGACTTTGGGTTTTACACACACAGTACAATATGCAGATGATGTATGATAGAGTTGTACACTTGAAACTTATATAATTTTATTAACCAATATCACCCTAATGAATTTAAGAAGAAAATAAAACAATTTTAGGACCAGATGGCTTAACCAGTGAAATTTATAATCATTCAAGGGAGGAATTATAAAAGCTATTAAAATCTCTAAGAAAACAATGAAAAAGAAGCACTAAAAAAAAACCAACAAAAGGTATATTCCCACTAGAGTGAAAGCATGAAAAGAAGAAAAACAGCAATTTATCCAGAATTCAGACAGTGTAACACAGTCTGGATAGTGTGGGCTGTCAGTTCCGTAGGTCTGCAGTATTCTACACTAATTATGCTTTTATAACTTCAAAAGATTGAATTTTGTCACCACATCCCCTATCTTTAGATCTGTTACTAACTCAGTTTAAGTCTCTGAAAGTTCTGAATTTATGACAACTGGTATGGAGACATAGTTTCTGGGTAAGGTAGAGGAAGAACAGGCAGTTTTTTCATGACTTTTCACATATAAATATGCATGTGAATATATATGCACATATATATCATGTGTGTGTATATACATACATATATTTCACATATGTGGATATATGTATATATGGAGAGAGAAATGTAATACTGTATATTTGTGTGTATGTGTTTATGTGTTCATTTAACCTTGGATATGAATATATTTTCAGTCCAATTTAAATCCAAACTGACTAATTACCATATTGGCATTAAAAAAATGCTAGATTCACTTTGTGTGAAAGACAAAAATTTTAACAAATTATTACAATAAGAAGCACAATAAAAGCTGGTTTGATTTTGGCCTTAGTATTTTGAGTAGCAAAGGAGAAATAGATGATATTTTTAAAATGAGAAACTAAACAAGTAATTCAAAGAAAAGACATATATGCCTTTTCTTGAAACAATGGAGGGCTCAATCAAAAACTCCCTCTTCTCTCCTTGATCAAACCTTTGAGAATATCTTGCAGAATTTTTGTTTGTTTGTTTTGTTAAAACCATAGATTATGGATCAGTGGAAGGGGAACTAGAGGGATGAACTTTATTGGGTATTTCAGCATCAAAATTGTTTGATTTACTTTAAAACTGTGAGTACTATGAAGTATGAGATAGCAATTATTTTCTCCTAAAGGGTTTTACAGTCATCAATGCCCAAAGTAAGCTGATAAGCTGGGAGTGGGTGACCTTAATAAATGTAACTGTGTATGAGTTCATTGTACCATGAAATTAAATTTTAAATCTGAACTGATGAACAAAAATGCTGGTTTTACATTTTTGAACAATAATTTTAACAGGTATGTAATTCCATCCTTTCCATGTGAATTGACCTGAATTTAGAATTGTGCAAGGAAGCTTCCCATTTCCAAAGACTGTATCTCAGTTCTACAATTAATAAGTAAATTGAAAATATTTTAGGGATAATGGGGCTGTTCATTCATAGGTGGTTGGTTCTCCATGTCTTTATTTCTATTTTTCCTTCTTGTTCTCTTGCAAAGAAGAAAGCACATCCCTTCTTTCTTCTTGTTTGCGTCATTGATCCTCTTCCACAGTCTACAGGACTCTGCTCCATTAATATCCCCAACAACGTCATATGCTCAATCTCCCTCTAATCTTCCTCATCTCAGGTGTGTCTTTCTTCCGGTCCATTTAAATATCCTCTCTCTTCACTTTTCCTTCAAAAGGGGTCTATATTTGCTTCCCTTACTTTTTCATCACCCATTTATTGCCACCAACAACTTAACTTTCTCTACAATCGCTTAAGCAAATTGCCACACCCAGTGCTCTCCTGCTTTCTGCTGTTTTTTGGCATTGGGTTAACCATTCCCATCTTCCTGAGTAGTATCCCAGCTCTGGATTCCAGGACAAAGGCTCCCCCTACTCTTTTGTTGACACTTTTTTCCTGTTTTCTCCCATGTGTCTCAAGTGACTCTGGTCTTACTCCTCCTCTGTCGCTAGGTTTTCCTCAGCAGTCTCTTTCTTTCGTCTGGCTTTAACCATCGACCTTCTTTTCTGAACACTTGTCCCATATTTTTATTTACCTTCTTGACATATCCAGATGAATGTTTTCTTAGCATCTCAGAATCAATGTGATTAAAACCCAAATCATCACCTATTTCTTCATACCTGCATCTCATCCTGACCTCCCAATAAAGAAAGAACAAGACATATGAAAATAAAATGCAGAAACTTCTAACTTCTGAGCTATGAATAGCTGCAGTGTGTGTGTGTGCTATGGTATTGAGAGAACTGTGCCAGTTCCTCTACAGGGTGTTTAGGAGTATATTTTCACTTGTGTTTTCACTCACTATTTATTTATACAATCATTTATTCATTCACTTATTCCTCCATCTATGCATCCCTCCATTCCTTTCTATTCATTCAAAAAAGCACTAATTATGCCCATTATTTTGTCAGAAATACAATTATAAGTAAGGCATAGTCTCCAATTTCAAGAATTTTTATAGAAAGATAAAAATTTCAATAAAATTTTTAGATGATGATAGAAATATTCAAAATATGGAACACCAAATAGGGGGTGGTCATTGTCACTGAGGAGGCAAAAGATGAGAAAACCTTCAAAAATAGCTGGCATGAGACATGGTTAAAAGTGAGTTGATGTGCATCCTTCGCACAGGCCAAGGTGTTACATGAACAAACTGATGTCTGAAACAGCTTTGTGTCCTAAAGAAGCAGAGGTGAAAGGCCCTGAGAGCGGAATTACAGAGGTAAGCAAGGCCCCATGGTGGTGATGATTATACTCACCACATAGGCATATGAGTGTTATCCTGAAGTCCTGGAAGACTCCTTGAGGCTCAGACCTTAACTTTGGTGTTTACTCTTTATGTGGCCTTTGAGAGTTCATTGAGACTCAATTTTCTCACATGAAATGGAGCTAAAATGTCTATTCATAACACTGAGGTGAAGTGTAGATAAAATAACGCTCTCAGAGAACTGAGGCTCGGCAGCACGTCTGGCACAAAGTGTGTGTTCAGCAAATGGGAGTTCTATTACAAGAGGCCAGAATCCTTCTGTTCAAATGTGCAGAGCTCTGAAAATTTTTAAAAATTAAGATAATGGATTTCACTGGTAAACCCAACCTAAGTGGACCTGAGGTTAATTTGTATCTTTCTTATCTTTTAAAAAGTAGTTTTTAATTCTGTTTATCCAACTTTATCTAAACATTCATGCATTTTGCTACAGAAATGTTATTGCTTTTGCTGCCCCAGGCCCCAGGCGCATATGACATAATATTGACTATATGTACCATATTACCTGTCTAAAGTTCAAAACATTCTGTATTCTGAAACACAACTGTCCGTAAAGATACTGGCAAATGACTGTAGATCCACACTTCCACACTGCCTGTAGCTATATTTCTATTATGTCTGATTCCTTCAGTATTTGTTTCTTTTATCTGCTGAGGTTGGACTATCTTAGCAGTCAATGTGAAGTTCTGAAGGCCTGGCATTGAAATGGAGAAGACAACCTGACAAAAACAGCCACAGGGATGGTCAATTCAAGGTGCATTTGGAGAGAGGTAAGGCTCAAATGCCTGAGAAAGCAAGCAAGGGCACTGAATGCAGGGGCCAGAGAAAAGTGTACCAATGTGGACCCTCTAAAAAGCAGACACCAAGACAGAATTAAACCTGCAAGGCATTTATTGGAGGAAACACCTGTGCAGGATAAGGGATGAGGGAACATGAGTAAGCAGATTGCAATGTTGTTCTGACACCTGTGAAAGAAGAAAGAGAAGAAAGGACAGCTGTGTAGAAAGAACTTCAAGTAGCAACACAGCATGCAGAAACTCTTAGCAAGGTTGAGGAAAAGCCCTGGGCAGGGGTTTGTCAGGGGAGACTGCAGTAGGCAGTAGCAGCCCAGCCCTATACATTCCAAGGTCAATCATTGGCTGGGAACACACTGTTGAGACTGTGGACTCAGCACAAACACAGTGGAGGATCCAAACGTGTAGCAGGTGGAGGTTATCTGTCAGGTGCACTCTTCACAGTGGTTCTTTTAAAGACAGGTCTGAATGGCATATCTCTATGGCTATCACAACTTCAAATTTTATCCAAGAAGGCATTCTAAATCTAGCAAAAGTATGTCAGAACAAGAGAAAATTAGAAACAAGTAAACTTAAAGGAGAATATAATATAATATTAAAATTATGAGATAGTTTTTAAAAATCTCAGAGAATATTTACAACTTACCTTTCTGGCTAGTGGGTTTGTGGCTAGTGGGTTTGGCACCTAGCTTAGATGCCAAAACAAAGTTCCTATTGCATTAGAATTGTTTCCAGTTCATCCCACCACATGAAGAAAAGAGAAAAAATTATTGAGTTGTCCACCCAATTCCCTGTGGCCCTCTAGGACAATCACACCACAACTCCTCCTTTATCCTCCTGTTAGTCCTTTTTCCAAATGCTGGTTGTGGTATTGCAACACAATGTGCTACATAGCAGACTACGGTCTAGTACGGAGGTTCAGAATTGTTTCTTCCCAGGTCTGATAGCTCTAGTCAAGGCAGAAAATCATCTCTATCCCCATCTGCCCTTTGGGGTTTTTTTTCCATTTTTTAAAATTATTTTATTTTATTTTTTAAATTTATATTTAATTATATTTTTCCATTACCACTATCCCCCTTATAGCCTCTCTTCTTACAATCATCATACTGTTGTCCATGTCCATGAGTTCTTTTACCTTCAACAGAATGCTTATTTAAAAATAAATACTTGGGACCTGGTTGGTTTAGCTCAGTGGATTGACTACTGGCCTGCCAACCAAAGGGTCACAGGTTCGATTCCCAGTCAGGGCATATGCCTTAGTCGTGGGCCAGGTCCCCAGCAGGGGGTGCACAAGAGACAACCACACATTGATGCTTCTCTCCCTCCCTTTCTCCCTCCTTTCCCCTCTCTCTAAAAGTAAAATAAATAAAATATTTTAAAAATATAAATAAATGCTTGAGAGTGTTTTTATGAGCTGAAGATTTTGAAACATCAAGAACCAGGTCAGCCCTAACCAGGTGGCTTATTTGGTTGGAGCATGGTCCCATACACCAAAAGGTTGCAGGTTTGATCCCTGGTTGGGGTATGCATGGGAGGCAACCAGTCAATGTTTCTCTCTTACATTGATGTTTCCCTTTCTTCCTCTCCCTCTCCCTCTCCCTCTCCCTCTCTCTTCAATAAACATATTGAAATCAATAAAACATATCTTTGGGTGAAAATTTTTTTAAAAAAAGAACCACAGCAACTTGGCAGACATCTGTCAGAGCTAGGAAACTTGATTAAATATTTTCAGAAATCAGAATTGCCCAGGACCTGTAGGTAAGCCTCATCAAAAATATATACAGCTAAAGAGAGCTAAGAAAGCCTGGGATAAAAGAAATTGTCATAGACCGACAGTTGCCTGAAAAGCTCTAAACGAGTAGGAGCAGATACATCAAAATAATAAAAGCTCCAGTCCACAATGAAGAACTTTTATGACTCTCTCTGCTTTAAATGATGTAGCTTCAAAATAAGCCTACAGAAATTGTAAGAAACTCATCGTTAAAAAAAGAAACTTATTATGCCTCTCTCAGGTAATGACAGAATATATCAGAGAAAATATTTTTTAATCAAATGGAATGAAACTAAACCTAGAGTAAAATAATTTTAAATAACCCTTGAGTCAAAGAAAAAATTGGGTGAGCCTTGATGCCTATGTAGAAAATAATATTAGGCTCTATGTGATATAATTAAAGCAAAGTTAAATGGAAAATTTATAATTTTAATAATAAACAGAAATATTTTTAAAAAGTGAATTAAGTTCAAAACTCAAGCAATCAGAAAAAAACTAATCTAAAAGGAAACACAATAAAGATAAAAGCAGAAATTTATAAGAAAGGCCAAAAAGGTAAATAAATATATTCACAAAGTATACCTTTTAAAATATAAAGTAAAATAGATAAAGCATTGGCTAATTGAAACACAAATATATAAATTAAGAAATAAGAATAAAGACACAACCACAGATACACAAGAAACATCTTTAAAAATTGCTTTGTAGGATCTGAGATAGTGGCAGAGTAGGTAGAAGTTACACTCACCTCCTCCCTGGGTCAAAGTGAAATTACAACTAAAAATATAGAACAATCAACCTGTGTAACCAGCTGAAGACTAGCTGAACACAAGTTTTATAACCAAAAAGATTGAAAAGAAGATACATCAAGACTGGTGGGAAAGATAGATGCAAAAAGGGCTGGTTCTGCATCAACCTGTGGTGGCCAAGAATCTGAAATCATATCTCAGCTGCAAAGGTACTCCCTGAAAAGCACAGGGTCTCAACCTCATGCCGGCTTCCTACCCCAGAGCACCAGAGTTTGGAAGAGAATCCCACATATCATCTGGCTGTGAAACTCAGTGAGAATTCTGTTTGCCAGGGAGAGACAGGAGTCTGGTAGAAATCCAGGAACTCTTTTAAAAAGCCAGCACAAAAAAATCTTGTTTGCAGCTACTCACCCTGGGCTCTGGACAGGGAAGGGAAGCTTAGAGAAAACTAGGGTCGTGCAAGAAAAGACTAGCTTGTGTGGTTCCAGAGAGAGCTTAAGGGACAGCTGCCTACATTCCTGTGCTGACTCCCTCTCCCAAACCACCCATAGATGCCACCTTTCTTGGGTTGAGCTCTTCCCTCCACAGGGAATCAGCTGGGAGAATGAAATAACCCCATCCTCTTGACGTGTCAACCTACTCTGCCAAGCTCACACCCTGCAGAGGACTCAGCTGCCTGGGATGGTGGTGTAGAGTTCCAAGTGGACAAAGCAGGTGTCAGAACGTCAGTTGTGTGCCTCTTAGCGGCCATTCCCATTCATTCCATGAGCCTGACCATTCCCACCCCCCAAAGTAGGAGGTCCACTAGACATTCTCTAAACTCCAGTTGGTCCCATCCTGCCAAGGTCAGGCTCTGGAGGAGGTCTGTGTAGAATCCAGGAAAGGCTGAATTGTGTGGCTCATGTCAGGGGCCATGTTTCCCTCACATGCCTGACCAGTACAGAGCACTCCCTTTACACGGCTAAATCTCGAACTGTTTGGGTCTCATAACTTCTTCTGGCCTCCCAATAATGAATCTCTGAGACATTGCTTTGCCTAAAAGTCCACGGGCACTCAACGAATGACAAGTGGCTTTGGTGGACACTTGGATTAAGTGGTCTCAGACCCAGCATTGGCACTGAATTTAAATCTGTATCAGTCTGATGAACACCACTTTCCCCTACCAGGTGACTCACTGACAAATGACCACATACAACTCTTGTACTTGTCAGAGGGTCTCTCAGTGACTGAGTCTAACAGGAAGTTGGCAAGAGGGACATGCAGAGTCAATTGTTGGGCTGCATTAGGGCCTTTGCTGACCAGCCCCCAGGCTTGGTTGTAGTGGAAAATGGCCTTGGTGAGAAGCTTGGATCTTCCTATGCACAACCAGACCCAGCAGAGGCAATCACAAACTGTGAATCATTTTGTAGCTCCGAACAAGTAGCCCAGGGCCATTCACAGACAGCATCTGACATTGACCTACACCAGAGTCCTTCCCAAGAAGCCCTAGCACTAACATATCCAGTGACAGACTTCAGATAATATCATAGCACAATGCAATTAGATCTAAAAGCAGCACATACAAATAGAGATCTTGGCAGGCACTAGCCCATGCCGGGGTAAATTCCACTTCATTTGGTCAGCACACACACAGCTGCTCACACACTGTGGTCCAGTTGATCCTCACAGTTAGCTAGCCTACAGGTCAACCCCACACACAGATGGGCCAACAGCAATTAACACTCAACTACAACAGAGAAGAGGCAAGATGGCAGAGTAGTAAATGGAAGCCACACTAACCTCCTCCCAGAAACAATCTGGAATTACAACTAAATTGTGGAGAAATCACACAGAACAAACAACTGAACAATAGCAAGAGAGAAGCCTTATAAACCTTGGTCAAACAGAAGAAGAATCATCTTTAGCACTAACCGACTGGTAAGGAGTGAGGTGTAAACTCGAGGGGGCTGGCGAGGCGCCCACAGGTGGCAGTGCCAGAGGGATAATTAAGCAACTGGTTGGACTAGATTGGCAACTGAAAGAGGCAGCCACAGATAGTATATCCCTGGCAAAGAGGGGCAGAGAGGACTACAGACACTAGAGGAAAGACTGGGGATGGAGGCTTTGGGGAGGGGACTGAGATAGTAGCTGCCAGAATCCCAGTGATGAATCATCTCCCGTACATCAGCAGCCATCTTACTCAAGCAGACCATTCCCATCCAAGCAGCAGCAACCTGAGGAGAAACAATAGCCCCAACACCAGGAGTGATTGTGCCCTGGCCCTATGGTGCTTAAGCCTGACTGCTGAGTGCAGAGTGATTAGATTAACAACTGAAGGGGACAGCCACAGAGAGTAGATACCTGGCAGTGTCAGAGCAGGCTGCCTAAGGTCAGGTGGGGTCAACATCTGACATCACCAGAGGCAGATGCAGAAAGGAAAAACAGCGGTAAATACTGGAGGCTACCAACATGCAATCCACTGAGGTCTTCTCCATGATTAGCGATATTTTCTTTCCTGCATAGTCTTTTAACACTGATTTCTTGTCCATCAAGTTTGTGCATATTAAGTTACTAGATTTTATACTGTAGCTTATTTCTCTCCTTTTTTATAATAGTTTTAATCTCCTTGCACCATTGTTAATACTGGTTCATTTGCTGTTGGTATAGAGATTGCAGGGGTGAGGATTATTTTGCAGATGTGGATCTTTTCCCTGGGCTGTGTGGTTTTGTTCTGGCAGCACCTGCACAACAGCACACAAGATATGGTGGGTGGAGTGACCCTCAGTCAACCAACTGGAGGGAAGGGCCCACCAAGAAAGACCAAACAACCATCAAACCCAATTACATACAGAGAACCAACATAAACGGCATAAAAGGCATTCCAAGAATATCAAGTTCAGGAGATGAAGGAGACTGCACCACTGAATCTCACAGGTCTCCTACCATGGAAGTTCACACCACAAAGTCAGAAAGTCAAAACACATAAACTTAAGAAGCAAAAGCAAAGAAGAAGGGTCTCACAAATAATGGAAAGATAAAGAAACAACCCCCAGATGAAAGGAAAGGAGGAATCATCAAAAAGAATGCTAAATGAAATACAGGCAAGTCAACTATCAGATATTGATTTCAAAACAATGGTTATAAGGAAGTTCAATGAACTCACTGAGAATTACCAAAAACTACAGGGAAGCTACAAGGAACTTACTGCAAATTACATCACCATCAAAAAGGACATAGAAACAATCAACAACAGCCCAGAGGAAATGAAGAGTACAATTTCTAAACTGAAGAACACAGTAGAATGGATCAAAAGCAGGCTAGATGAAGCAGAGGATTGAATCAATGAGCTGGATGACAAGGTAGAAAAAGACTCCCAGAAAAAAACAATGAAAAAAGAAAAAAAGACTGAAAAAGAATGAAGAGGGGTTAAGGGAATGCATGACAACATGAAGCATAATAATATCCATATAATAGGGATACCAGAAAGAGAAGAAAAGGAGCAAAGGATAGAATACCTGTTTGAAAAAGTAATGATGAAAAACTTCCCTAATTAATAAGAGAAAAAGTCACACAAATCCAGGAAGCAGAAAGGGTGCCAATCAAGAGGACTCCCAGGAGGCCCACTCCAAGACACATCAAAATTAAAATGGCAAAATTCAAACACAAAGAGAGAATCTTAAAGGCAGTAACAGAAAAACTGGAAGTAACATATAAGGAAGTCCCAATAAGGCTGGTGGCTGACTTCTCAATGGAAACACTACAAGCCAGAAGGGAATGGCAAGAAATATTTCAAGTAATGAAAAGCAAGGCCTGCAACAAAAACTACTCTACCCAGCAAGGCTTTCAACTAAAACAGAAGGTGAAATAAGGAGTTGCCCAGACAAAACAAGGCTAAAAGATCACACTTTCACAAAACCAGCACTGGAAGTTATGCTAAAGGTACTGCTTTAAGAAGATGAAAAAAAGAGTGAAACAGAGGAACACAGGTACAAAGGGGGTAAAATGGCAATTAATAAGTACCTATCAATAAAAACCTTAAATGTAAATGGCTTAAATTCTCCAATCAAAAGACATAGGGTAGCTGAATGGATAAGAAGTCATAACCCGTACATATGCTGTGTACAAGAGACCCACCTAAGAACAAAAGACCTACCCAGACTGAAAGTGAAGGGTTGGACAAAAATATTCCAAGCAAATGGACAGGGGAAAAAAAAACAGTGTAGCAATACTTATATCAAACATAATAGACTTCAACACAAAGACCATAAAAAGAGACACAGTATAACACTTCATAATCCTCAAGGGAAGAATCCATCAAGAAGATATAAACATTATAAATGTATATGCACCCAATATTGAAGACCCAGATATATAAGGAGAATCTTGGAGGACTTCAAGAAAGATATAAACACCAACATACTTATAGTAGAGAATTTTAGCACCCTACTTTAAAAAATGGATAGGTCTTCCAAACAAAATATCAACAAAGATATTGCATCATTGAACAATGTCCTAGATCAAATGGACTTAACTGATATATATACAGCCTGAAATATATAGAGCAAAGAAGCAAACTACACATTCTTTTCAAATGCACATGGAACATTTTCAAAGATACACCACATGATAGGTCACAAAACAAGACTCAACAAATTCAAGAAAATTCAAATCATGTCAAGCATTCTCTCTGACTACAAGGGACTGAAACTAGAAATCACCTTCAAGGAAAAATCCCAAAACACGCAAACTCATGGAGATTGAATAGCATGCTATTAAACAATGAATGGGTCAAGAATGAGATCACAGAAGAAATCAAAATGTTTCTGGAAACAAATGAAAATGAACTCACAACAATCCAAAACCTATGGGACACAGTGAAGACAGTCCTAAGAGGGTAGTTCATAGTGATACATGTCTACCTTAAAAAGATAGAAACATTTCAAATAAATAACCTAACCCTATATCTCCAAGAACTCAAGAAACAACAACAAAGACAGCCCAGAGCAAGTAGAATGAAGGAAATAACCAAGATCAGAGCAGAATTAAATGACATAAAGACTAAAAACACAATTCTAAGGATCAATAAAACCAGGGGCTGGTTCTTTAAAAAGAAAAACAAAATTGACAAGCCTTTAAGCAGACTCCTTGAGATAAAAAAAGAGAGAGAGGACCCAAATAAACACATTCAGAAATGAAAGAGGAGAGATTACAACTGATACCACAGAAATACAAAGGATTGTAAGAAATTGCTATGAAGAACTATATGCTAAGAAATTTGAAAACCTAGGTGAAATGGACACATTTCTAGAAAAATATAATCTTCCAAAACTGAATGAAAAAGAAGCGGAAAGCCTTAACAAACTGATAACACCTTACAAAATAAAAGCAGTAACCAAAAATACTCCCAGCACACAAAAGCCCTGTTCCACATGGTTTCAAAGGAGAATTTTACAAAACATTTAAGTAAGAGCTAACCCCTATCCTTCACAGACTATTCCAAAAAAAATCCAAAAAGGGAGAAGATTCCCAAAATCTTTTTATGAGGCCAGCATCATCCTAATTCCCAAAACCAGATAAAAACACAATAAAGAAAGAAAACTTCAGGCTAATATTGCTGATGAACATAGACACTAAAATCCTCAACAAAATATTGGAAAACAACATCTAACAATACATTTAAAAGATCATGCACCATAAACAAGTGGGATTCATCCCAGAAATGCAAGGATGGTACAATATTTGCAAATGAATAAACGTAATACATAACATAAGCAGAAGGAAAAACAAAAATCACATGATCATATCAATAGATGTGGAAAAAGCATTTGATAAGGTACAGCATCCATTTATGATAAAAACACTCAGCAAAGTGGGAGTAGAGGGAGCATTCCTGAACATAATAAAGGCCATATATAAGAGTCCTACAGCCAATATCATACCCAATGGGCAAAAAATAAAATATTTCTCACAAGATCAGAAACAAAACAAGGATGTCCACTTTTACCACTTCTATTTAACATACTTTTGGAAGTCCTAGCCACAACAATCAGACAAGAAAAAGAAATAAAAGGTATCCAAACTGGAAAGGATGAAGTAAAACTCTCATTGTTTGCAGGTGACATGATAGTGTACATAGAAAATCCTATAGACTCCACAAAAAAGCTAATTGACCAAATAAGTGAATTTTGCAAAACAGTGGGATACAAAGTCAATATTCAGTAATTGAAAGCATTTTTGTACACCAGCCATGAAATATCAGAAATAGAAATTAGGGGAAAAAATCCCATCTGATATAGCAACAAGATAATAAAGTACCCAGGAATAAACTTAATTAAGGAGGTAAAAGGCATGTACTCATAAAACTACAGAACACTGAACAAAGTAATTAAGAAAGACATAAAAAAATGGAAGCATATACCGTGTTCATGGATTGGAAGAATTAACATCATCAAAATGTCTGTACTATACAAAGTAATTTATAGATACAACTCAATCCTTATAGAAACACCAATGATGTATTTCAGAGGTATAGAACATTTCAAAAACTTTAAGGAACCATAAATGACCCCAAATAGTCACAGTAATTTTGAGAAAAAAAAAACAAAGTAGCAGGGATCACAATACCTGACATCAAACTATATTACAAGGCCACAGTAATCAAAACAGTCTGGTACTGTCATAAGAACAGACATGTGGATCAATGGAACAGAATAGAGAGCCAAAAAATAAACCCAAGTCTTTATGGTCAATTAATATTCAACAAAGGAGGCAGAAGCATAAGTCGCAGTAAAAATAGGCTCTTCAACAAATGGTTTTGGGACATCTGGACAGCTATGTACACAAAAATGAAACTTGACCACCAACTTACACTATATACAAAAATAAACTCAAGATGGATAAAAGACTTAACTATAACTCATGACACTATAAAAGTCCTAGAGGAGCACCTAGGGAGGAAAAACTCAGATATTCCACCCAGCAATATTTTCACCAATATGTCCCCTAGAGCAAGGGACATAAAGGAAAGAATAAACAAGTGGGACTTCATCAAAATACAAAGCTTCTGCATAGCTAAAGAAAAATCAGCAATATTAATAGGGAACCACCCACATGGGAAAATATATTTGTCAATGATACCTCGGACAAGGGTTTGATCTCCAAAATATATAAAGGACTCACCGAACTTCACTCCAGCAAGACAAACAACCAAATTAAACAGTGCGCAAAGGACTTGAACAGATACTTCTCTAAAGAGGATATACAGAGGGCCCAGAGACATATGAAAGGATGCTCAGCATCACTAGCCATCAGAGACATGCAAATTAAAACCACAATGTGATACCACTTCACACCAGTCAGAACGGCCATCATAAAGAAATCATCAGACAAGTGCTGGCAAGGTTGTGGAGAAAAGGGAACCCTAGTACACTGTTGGTGGGAATGCAGACTGGTGCAGCCACTGTGGAAAACAGTATGGAATTTCCTCAGAAAACTAAAAATGGATCTGCCTTTTGACCCAGCAATTCCACTGCTGGGATTATATCCTAAGAATCCTGAAACACCAATTCAAAAGAACTTATGCACCCCAATGTTCATAGCAGCACAATTTACAATAGCCAAGTGTTGGAAACAACCTAAGTGCTCATCAGTAAATGAGAGGATAAAAAAACTGTGGTACATTTACACAATGGAATTCTACACAGCAGAAAAAAAGATGGAGCTCCTGCCCCTCATAAGAGTATAGTTGGATCTGGAGAGCATTATGATAAGTGAAATAAGCCAGTCAGTGAAAGACAAATCCCATATGATCTCATCTATAAGTGGAACCTAATTAACAAAACAAACAAGCAAGCAAAATACAACCAGGGACATTTAAATAAAGAACAAAATGGCAGTAACCAGAGGGATGGTGTGAGGGGATAAGGGGGGCAAAGGAGGAAGGGTCATCAAGGAACATGTACAAAGATCCATGGACAAAGCCAAAGGGGTATAGAAGGGAGGGTGGGAGGTGGGGATGGCTGGAGTGGGTGGGAGTGGTGGTAGGGGGCATGGAGACAATTGTACTTGAACAACAATAAAAAAGAGAGAATGAAAATAAATTCAAAGACAAAAAATATATAATATTAAATTGAAAGAAAAAGACTCAACTACAATGAAAAGGTTCACATAACACATATAGAAAACATTCCTGGAGCACCTTGCTCAGGGGATCAGAGAAAATGCACTACTGAGTGCCATAGGATGCCTACCACATCTGTCCAACATAATAAGATGGGAGGTATAGACGATGTACCTAATACACAGAAACAAATACAGAAAGACTGCCAAAATATAAAGACAAGGAAATGTGCTACAAAAGAAAGAACAGAAGAAAAATCTCCAGAAAAAGTACTGAACAAAATGAAGGCAAGCAATCTACCAGATACAGGGTTCAAAACAATGGTTATACAAGTGCTCAAGGAACTTAGGGGAAAAATGGATGAACTCAGTAAGGAATTAAACAAAGATTTAGTAAGCATAAAGAATATATAGAAATCATAAGAAAGAACCAGAAAGAAATGAAGAATTCAATATCTGAAATAAAGAATACACTAGAAGAAATCTACAGAAGGTTAGATGAAATAGATAATAGAATCAGTAGTTTAGAATACAGGGTAGCAAAAACCACACACACACAATCATAACAGCAAAAAGAAAAAAATTAATTAAGATAGTTTGAGTGACCTTTGAGACAACATGAAGTATAACATCTACATCATAAGAATAGCAGAAGAAGACACAGAGAGCAAAAGATTGAAAACCTAGATGAAGAAATAAAGAATTAAAATTTCCCTAACATGGTAAAAAAATAAGACTGACAACTCCAGGAATCACAAAGAGTCCCAAATAAGATGCATCCAAAGAGTCCCACACCAAGACACATATTTAAAAATGGGAAAAGTTAAAGACAAAGGGAATCTTAAAAGCAGCAAAGGAATGACGATTATCAACAAGGTAGCTCCCATGTGATTGTCAGCTGATTTCTCAAGAGAAGCATTTCAGGCCCAAAGGAATTGGCATAAAATATTCAAAGTGATAAAAAGGAAGGACCTACAACCAAGACTATTCTACCTAGCCAGGGTATCTTCAAAATTGAAGGATAAATAAAGAGCTTTCTAGACAAGTATATGCTAAAGGGGTTCATCCCCACCAAACCCATATTACAAAAATGTTAAAGAGATATCTTTAAGAAGAAGAAAGAAAAAATATAGTTGTATAGAATAAAATAGTAATAAATACATAATCATCAATAATCACTTAAATGTAAATAGAGTGAATGATCCAATCAAAATATAAAGAAGACCCGTAGATATGCTGTCTACAAGATACTCACCTCAGAACAAAAGACACACACAGACTGAAGGTCAACGGATAGAAAAATACATTTCATGCAATTGGAAATTTTTTAAATAGCTGAGGGAGCATTACCTACAGAAAAAAATAGACTTTAAAACAAAGGGTATGATAAGAGGGAAAAAAAGAATACTACATAATGATAAAAGGATCAACCCAATAAGGGGATATAATCCTTATAAACCTTTATGCACTCAACATCAGAGCTACAAAATACATAAAGCAAATATTGATGGACATAAAGGGAAAGGCAGAGAGAAATACAGTCATAGGGTATTTTAACACCCTATCAATATCAATGAATAGATATTCCAGATAGAAAATCAACAAGGAAACAGTGACCTTAAATGACACACCAGACCAAATGGATTTAACTAATGCTATCAGAGCATTTTACCACAAAGCAACAAAACATGTGTTCTCTTAAGGTGTACATGGAACATTTTCTAGAATAGAACACATGTTAGGACACGAAACAAGTCTTAGTAAATGTCAGAAGATTGAAATAACTTCAAGCACCTTCTCTGACTACAATGCTATTACATTAGAAATTAATTACAGGAAAAAAACAAAGAACACACAACAAATGAAGGCTAAATCACATGTTATTAAACAAAGAGTGGGTTATTAATGAGATCAAGAAAAATATCAACAGACACCTTGAGACAAATGAAAATGGGAACACAACAATGAAAAACATAAGAAACAGTAAAAGTAGTCTTCAGAGGGAAATTCATAGCAATATGGGCCTATCTCAAGAAACAAGAAAAACCACAAATAAAAAATCAAAATTTTCCCCTGAATGAACTAGAAAAAGAAAAACAAAACTGCCTAAAGTGATAGAAGGAAAGAAATATTAAAGATCAGAGTAAAATAAATTACATATAATTTAATTTAATTATATTAAATTTAAAAATATAAAAGGTCAATGACAACAACACTGGTTCTTTGAAAAGATAAACAACATTGATAAACCTTTGACCAGACTCATCAAGAAAAAGAGAGAAGCCCCAAATTAAAAAAAAAAACAGAAATTATAAATGAGAAGTAACAACAGACACAAGACAAATAACAAAGGATTATAAAAAATATCACTGACTATATGCCAACACACTGACAATCTGAAAAAATGGATAAATTTCTACAAACATATAGTGTTCCAAAATTGAATGATGAAGAAACAGGAAATCAGAATGGGGCTGACTGAAAAAAATGAAATCAAGGAAGTAATGAACAAACTGACAATAACCAGAAGGGAGGGAGGATAACGGGGGAAAAAAATGGAAGGGTCAAGTCAAGGGACATGTATAAAGGACCCAAGGACCAAGACAATGGTGGGGGCAGGGATTGAATATGGGAGGTTGGAGGTGGGGGTGGGTAGGGCAGGAGAGAGTAATGGGGGAAAATGAGGACAACTGTAATTGGACAAAAATAAAAAAAATTTTTAAAGTAGTAATGAAAATACTCCCAACACACAAAAGTACTGTCCCAGGCGGCATCACAGGTGAATTTTATCAAACATACAAAGAAATAACACCTTGTTTTCAAACTAATCCAAAGAAATTCAAGAGAAAGGAAGACTCCCAAGCTCATTTTACAAAGCCATCATTTTCTTAATTCTGAAAACAGATATAGACATTATGAAGAAATATAATTATTGGTAAATATTCTTGATGAACATAGATACAAAAATCCTCAAAAAATTATTAGGAATCTGAAACCAGCACTACATTAAAGAGATCAAACACCACAGTCAAAGGCATTCACTCTGGAGTGGTTATGTTGATGCATCATCTGTAAATCAATTGACATGGTGCACCACATAAAATAAAAGGTAAACATTACATGGCCATATCAATAGATGCAGAAAGTGGGTTTAACAAGATTGAGCAAGGATTTATGATAAAAATTCTCAGTTAAGTGAAAATAGAATATAATTCAACATATAAATGCTATATATGACAAACCCACAGTTAAATCATACTCAATAAGCAAAAACTAAAAGCATTTCCTTTAAAATTACAAACAAGACCAGGAGGTCCACTTTCACCACTCATATTCATCATAGTACTGGAACTTTTAGCCATATCATTTAGACAAGAAGAATAAATAAAAGGCATCCAAATTGGAAAGAAAGAAGCAAAAATGTTAACATTTGCAAATGACATAATAGTGTATATAGAGAACCCTAAAGAATCCATGGGAGAAATTGCAGATAGCTGTAATTGAATAACAAGAAAAATTTAAAAAAATAAAAAATAAAGTTCTTGAGGAAAAAAAAAAAAGAATCCGCAAAAACTACTAGAACTGATAAATGAATACTGTAAAGTATCAGGATACAACCTAATTATATATCAGTTACATTTTTATACACCAATAATGAACTATCAGAAATGGAAAGTAAGAAAACAATCCCCAAGTCCAAGATGGCAGAAGAGTAAGTGGAACATATACTAACCTCCTCCCGAGACAAATCTAGAACTACAACTAAATTGCAGAGAAATCATCCAGAATAACCAAGTGAAGCCTTATAATCAGAGACACACAGAAAAAACCACTTCACCACAACACGAATGGTAGGAATGCGGATGAGGCACTAGAGGGCTGGCTAGGCTCCCACAGGTGGGTGGTAGCTGACTGCTGGAGAGATATTTCAGAGGCCAGGGGCTTTCCCCCTGAGATGTGTGGGCTCTAAACCCCAAGCTGGGTTCCCCAGACTACAGCAACAGAGCCAGAAGGGAACCCAGATAATACCCAGATGTGAAAAGTAGCAGGATTGTGTCTGCCAGGGAGAGACTGCTTGAGATGGCAGAGAGCGTCTTAAAGGGTCAGCACACAAAATTTCATTGGCAGCTACTTACACTGGGCTCCTGCAGAGGGAGAGCACAGTTGACTAGTTAGGCTTGAGGAGAGTCTGGGGTTGGTGGCTCTGGGGAGAGAACTGAAGGAACAGCTACCAGGATCCCAGTGCTGAGTCATTCCCCATACTGCAGGAGCCATCTCTCTCAGGCAGAGCACGCCTCTCTGAATGGTATCAGCCTGAGGGGAAGCAATAGCCCTGCCACCAAGAATTACTCTGCTCTACCCAGTGGGGCTTACACGAGGCTGCTGATTGCAGCTTGATTAGATTAACTGCTGATGAGCTGGAACATCTGATTAGTTTAACAATAAGGTGGAAAATACCATGCAGTCAAAAAGGGAAGACAAAGAAACAGATTCCAGATGAATTCTCCAGAGGAACTAGATGTAATGGAGGCAAGCAATTTATTAGAGAGTTTAGAGCAATGAGTATAAAGATACTCAATAACATGAAAAAAGACATAGAAACCATAAAAAAGGACCATCAAAAATATGGAATGCAATATCTGAAATAAATAATACACTGGCAGGAATAAATAGTAGGTTACATGAAGCAGAGGATTGAACCAGTGTTTTGAAAGACAAGGTAGAAAAAAACACTAAGGCAGAACAACAAAAGGAAAAAAGAATTCTGAAAAATGTGGAGAGCTTAAGAAACATTTTGGACAACATGAAGTGTAACAGCATCTGCATCATGGGAATACCAGGAGAAGAGAGTGAGGAAGGGATTGAGAACTGATTTAAAGAAATAATGACCAAAAACTTCCCTAATCTGGTGAAGGAAATAGTCACACAAGTCCAAAGAGTTCAGAGAGTCCCATATAAGTTGGACTCAAAGAAGCATACACCATGACACATCATCATTAAAATGACAAGGCTTAAAGATAAAAAGACAAACTGAATGGCATCTTATTACTCAATGGAAACATTTTCGGCCAGAAGGAAGTGACGTGAAATATTCAAGGTGATGAAAAACAACGACCTACAACCAAGGCTACTTTACCCAGTGAGGCTATCATTTGAAATCAAAGGAGAAATAAGGAGCTTCCCAGACAGAAAAAGCTAAAGGAGTTTTTTTTAACACCAAACCAGTACTGCAACAAATGTTAAAGGGCTTGCTTTAAGAAGAAGGAGAAGAGGGAAAAAATTGGGAAAGCAGTCTAACAACAAAATGGCACTACATATGTATCTATCAATAATCGCCTTAAATGTAAGTGGACCTAATGCTCTGACCAAAAGACAGAAGGTAGCTGAATGGATAAGAAAACAAGACCCACATATACGCTGCCTCTAAAAGACCCATCTCAGATAGAAAGATACTCACAGATTAAAAGTGAAGGTCTAGAAAAAGATATTTCATGCAACTGGAAAAGAAGAAAAAGCTGGGGTAGCAGTACTTATATCTGACAAAATATACTTGAAAACCAAGGCTATGTAAGAGACAAAGAAGGACACTACAGAATGATAACTGCAACAATCCAACAATAAGATGTAAACCTAGTAAAACATTTATGCACCCAACATAGGAGCACCTAAATATGTAAAGCAAATCTTAATGGACATAAAGGGAGACATTGACAGAAATACAGTCATAGTAAGGAATTTTAACACCTTATCAACTTCAAAGGAGAGATCTTCCAGGAAGAAAATCAACAAGGAGACAACAGCCTTAAACAACACACTGGATCAAAAGGACCTGATATCTTCAGATCATTTCACCCAAAGCAGAAGAATACACATAGTTTTCAAGTACACATGTAATGTTTTCTAGGAGAGACCACATGTTAGTACACACAACAAGTCTCAAGAAAATTAAGAAGATTGGAAATCATATCAAGTGTCTTCTCTGACCACAATGCTATGAAACTAGAAATCAATCACTAGAAACACACTTAAAAACAAACAAAGACATGGAAGCTAAATAACATGATATTACACAATGAATGTGTCAACAATGAGATTTAGAAAAAAAGAAAAGTTACCTTGAAACAAATGAAAATGAGGACATACAATTCAAACCTGTATGACTGTTTTCAAGACTGGAAAAGCAATACTAAGAGGGAAATTCAGAGCATTACAAGCCTATTTCAAAAAACAAGAAAACCTCAAATAAATGATCTAATGTCACACTTAAAAGAACTTGAAAAAGGATAACAAATTAGCCCAAAGTTAGTAGAAGGAAGGAAATAATAAAGATTAGAGTAGAAATAAGTTAAATAGAGTTTTAAAAATACAATATAAAAGATCAATGCATCCAAGAACTTGTTCTTTGAAAAGACAAACAAGATTGACAAACCTTTAACCAGACTCATCAAGAAAAAAAGAGAAAGGACCCGAGTAAACAAAATCAGAAATGAAAGAGAAGAGATAACAACAGACACTAAAGAAATACAATGAATTGTAAGAAAATATTATGAACCAATATATGCCAACACACTGCACAACCTGGATGACGTAATACATCAATCTCTAGGAACATAAAATCCTCCAAAACTAAATCAGGAAGAATCAGAGAATCTGAATAGACAGATTACACCTAGTGAAATTGAAGTGGTAATGAAAAAACTCTCAACAGAAATGTTACTTCTGAGGTATCTAAGATGGTGGTGAGATAGGTGGGAGTGGAGTCCACTTCCCCTCAGCAACAGTGAAATGCCTAGCTGATCTGAGGAACAGAGCGAACAGCCAACAGTATTCCAGCATGTATGAAGATCGGAGACTAAAAATTGTAGAGGATGTTGAAAGATCAGACGGTAAAAAGAGTGCTTAAGGACAATAAGGTCCCTGGGACCAGCTCCGGGACCAGGGCGGCTGAAGCCCCTGGCCGGGGTGCAGGGCCTGCTGCAGGATTCTTGGGAGAGAGCCAGGCTGGGCTGTGTGAGAGGCCAGGTGCTTGTTTGGATGGGAGGGGCTTGAATAGGAGGAATTTCTCGAAAAGAAAAAGAGAAAATACAGACACTCAGCAGCTGTTTAGAGAATTCTCTGCAGCAGCCTTGGCCTCTGGCACTCCCATCCCCTCAGCCCCTGGACTGTGAACACCAGATAAGCAGCCCCAGCACACACCTGAAGCCATGTTGGCGCGTACCCAGATGGGCAGACAGGGCGCCCACACCTGAAGCCCCGGGTGGGTGTGCAATCTGATCAGCAGCCTGGCTGCCTGGTCACACAGGCACAAAGCCCCCGGGTGGGTGCATACGTCGATCAGCTGCCTGGGCACCCACACCTGAAGCCCGGGTGGGTGTGCACTCTGATCAGCAGCCCAGCTGCTCAGTCACACAGGCCCAAAGCCTAGGATCAGTGCGCACCCCGATCAATGACCAGGCTGCCAGAGGGCAAAACAACTGAAGCACCTGGGACTGAACACCTCCCACCTAGCCCCTGCACACAGAGCCGGGCAGGACCTACTTGCTCTCTAGGAGGAAGGCAGAATGCCCAGCACAGGGGAGCTGCAGGACTAGGAGAGATTGCAGTCCCCAGAAAGACTTGACCCAGTAGGGGGCTGAACTACCCTGAAGGAGCACCAAGAGCCCCTAGCATTAGGACAGCAAAGAGCAAGAAGGTGGAGTGTGAGTTGCCCCTAATTGGTGCACCTCAAGGACAGCACAACTGGAGGACTAAAGGCCTAGTGGGGAGCAGAAGGACCCTGAGGAATTGGACTGGAGGATGAACAACAGTGAACAGTGTGACTCAGCAAGGGAGAAAAGTGAAACCAACCCCTCCACCCACCCCCTCTCGTTTCACAAACAGGAAGACCAGCAGAACTGACCTGACCAGTTTAAAGCAAGCAGAAGACTTTTTTTCTTTTTTTTTTTCATTCCCCCTAAATTCCTTCTTCATTTCTGTCCTTCCTTCTTTTTTTATTCCTTCTTCCTTCCTTTCTTCCTTCCTTTCCTTTTCTATTCCTTTTTCCTTCCTTCCCTTTTCATTCTTTTTTCCTTTTTTATCTCCTTTTCCCACAGGTAAGACAATAAAACCTGGAGCTCTGAAAATACCAGAGATAGACCCTGTTAGACCCATAAATGTCAGTCAAAGACGAGTGAGATCAGGAGATTAAAGAGACGGCACCACTGAATCACAATGGCATTCTACCATAGAAGTTCATACAATAAACTCAGGGAGTCAGAACAAATCAATTTAAGAAGTAGAGGATAACAGGAAGAGTCTCATAAAAAATAGGGGGACAAAGAAACAATCCCCAAATGAAAGCAAAGGGAGAACTCTCAGAAAGAATGCTAAATGAAATAGAGGCAAGTCAACTATCAGACACTGAGTTCTAAGCAATGGTTATCAGGAAGTTCACTGAGCTCACAGAGAATTACCAGAATCTACAAGAAAATTACAATGAACTCACTGCAAACTTATCAACATGAAAAAGGAAATAGAAACTATCAACAAGGGCCAAGAGGAAATGAAGAATACAATTTCTGAACTGAAGAACACAGTAGAAGGAATGAAAAGCAGACTTGATGAAGCAGAGGATCGGATCAGCGAGCTGGAGGGCAAAGTAGAAAAAAACACCCAGAAAGAGCAAGAAAAGGAAAAGAGGCTCAGAAAGAATGAAGAGGGATTGATGGAAATGCAGGACAATGTGAAATGTAATAATATCTGTATAATGGGGATACCAGAAGGAGAAGAAGAGAAAGGGATAGAAAACCTGTTCGAAAAAGTAATGATGGAAAATTTCCCTAATCTGATGGGAGAAAAAGTCGCACAAATCCAGGAAACACAGAGAGTTCCAAACAAGAGGAACCCAAAGAGGTCCACAGCAAGACACATTAAAATGGCAAAATTCCAAGACAAAGAAAGACTCTTAAAGGCAGAAAGGGAGAAACAGGAAGTAACATACAAGGGAGCCCCAATAAGATTAGCAACTGACTCCTCAATGGAAACGCTCCAAGCCAGAAGAGAATGGCAAAAAATATTCCAAGTAATGAGAACCAGAGGCCTGCAACCAAGACTACTTTACCCAGCAAGGCTCTCAATCAAGGTAGAAGGTCAAATAAAGAGCTTCCCAGACAAAAGAAGTCTAAAAGAATACATCTCCACCAAACCAGCTCTGCAAGTGATGCTAAAGGGACTGCTTTAAGGAAAGGAAGGAAAAGAGAAAGACACAGGAACACAGGTAGGAAAAAATGGCAATGAATAACTACTTACCAATAATAACCTTAAACGTAAATGGATTAAATGCTCCAATCAAAAGACATAGAATAGCTGAATGGATAAGAAAACATGACCCACACATATGCTGCCTACAAGAGACCCACCTCAGGACAAAAGACTTACACAGACTGAAAATGAAGGGCTGGAAACAAATTTGTCATGCAAACAGACAGGAAAAAAAGCCGGGGTAGCAATATTCGTATCAGACAAGATAGACTTCAAAAGAAGCGCCATAAAGAGAGACCCAGAAGGTCACTTCATAATACTCAAATGAAGAATCCACCAAGAAGACATAAACATTGTAAATATATATGCACCCAACATAGGAGCACCCAAATACATAAAGAAAATCATGGAGGACTTCAAGAAAGATATTGACAGCAACACAATTATAGTAGGGGACTTTAACACCCCACTGTCAAAAACACACAGATCTTCCAAACAAAATATCAACAAAGATATTGTGTCACTGAACAATACCCTAGATGAAATGGACCTAACTGATATATATAGAGGTTTTCATGCCAAAAAAGCAAAATACACATTCTTTTCAAGTGTTCATGCAACATTTTCAAAGATAGACCACATGATAAGACACAAAACAAGCCTCAAAAAAGTCAAGAAAATTGAAAACATATCAAGCATTTTCTCTGACCACAAGGGACTGCTACTAGAAACCAACCCCAAAGGAAAAATCCCCAAACACTCAAACTCATGGAGATTGAATAGCATGCTATTAAACAATGAATGGGTCAAGAACGAGATTAGGGAACAAATCAAAAACTTTCTGCAAACAAATGAAAATGAACTCACAACAATCCAAAACCTATGGGACACAGCAAAGGCAGTCCTGAGAGGGAAGTTCATAGCAATACAGACCTACCTTAAAAAGATAGAAACATTTCAAACAAACAACCTAACCCTACACCTATCAGAACTCGAGGAAGAACAACAAAGACAGCCCAAAGCAAGTAGAAGGAAGGAAATAACCAAGATCAGAACAGAGTTAAATGGCATAGAGACTAAAAGCACTAAGGATCAATTATTGCTTTTGATTCTAAGCATCAATGAATCCAAGAGCTGATTCTTTGAAAAAATAAAAAAATTCGACAAGCCTTTAAGTAGACTCATCAAGAAAAAAAGAAAGAGGATCCAAATAAACACAATTAGAAATGAAACAGGAGATATTACATCTGATACCACAGAAATACAGAGGATTGTAAGAAATTACTAAGAAGAACTGTTTGCCAAGAAATTTGAAAACCTAGGTGAAATGGACACATTTCTAGAAAAATATAAGCTTCCAAAACTGAATGAAGAAGAAGCAGAAAGCCTGAACAGACCAATTAGAGCAGACGAAATTGAAACAGTAATCCAAAAACTCTCAACACACAAGAGCCCTGGACCAGATGGTTTCACAGGAGAATTCTACAAAGCGTTTAAGGAAGAGCTAACCCCCATCCTTCACAGACTATTCGAAAAAATCCAAAATGATGGAAGACTCCCAAACTCTTTTTATGAAGCCAGCATCATCCTAATCCCAAAACCAGATCAGACACAACGAAGAAAGAAAACTTCAGGCCAATATCGCTGATGAACATAGACGCTAAGATTCTCAACAAAATATTGGCAAACCACATCCAGCAATACATTAAAAAGATCATACACCATAACCAAGTGGGATTCATCCCAGGGATGAAAGGATGGTACAATATTCGCAAATCAATAAACATAATGCATCACATAAACAACAGCAAAGACAAAAATCACATGATCATATCAATAGATGTGGAAACAGCATTTGATAAGATACAGCACCCATTTCTGATAAAAACACTCAGCAAAGTGGGAATAGAGGGAGCATTCCTCAACATAATAAAGGCCATATATGAGAGGCCTACAGCCAACATCATACTCAATGGGCAAAAACTTAGAGCTTTCCCACTAAGATCAGGAACAAGACAAGGATGCCCTCTCTCACCACTCTTATTCAACATAGTATTGGAAGTCCTAGCCACAGCAATCAGACAAGAAAAAGAAATAAAAGGCATCCAAATTGGAAAGTCGGAAATGAAACTGCCATTGTTTGCAGATGACATGATAGTGTACATGGAAAATCCTATAGACTCCACCAAAAAACTACTCGACCTAATAAATGAATTTGGCAAAACAGCTGGATACAAAGTCAATACTCACAAATCAAAGGCATTCCTGTACACCAGCAACGAAACTGCTGAAACAGAAATCAGGAAAAAAAAATCCCATTTGATATAGCAACAAGAAAAATAAAGTACCTAGGAATAAACCTAACCAAGGAGGTAAATGACCTGTACTCAGAAAACTACACAACACTGAAGAAAGAAATTAAGGAAGACACAAACAAATGGAAGCATGTACCATGCTCATGGATTGGAAGAATTAACATCATCAAAATGGCCATACTACCCAAAGCGATTTATAGATTCAATGCAATCCCTATTATAGTACCCATGACATTGTGTAAATGTACCAAGTAACTGAATAAAAATAAATAAATTAATAAAATTAAATAAATTAAGTACCCATGACATATTTCACACATATAGAACAAACATTTCAGAAATTCATATGGAACCATAAATGACCCCGAATAGCTGCAGCAATTTTGAGAAAGAAGAACAAAGTAGGAGGGATAACAATACCTGATATCAAATTGTATTACAAGGCCACTGTAATCAAAACAGCCTGGTACTGGCATAAAAACAGGCACATAGACCAATGGAACACAACAGAGAGCCCAGAAATAAACCCAAGTCTTTACGCTCAATTAATATTTGACAAAGGAGGCAGGAGCATAAAATGGAGCAAAAACAGCCTCTTCAACAAATGGTGTTGGGAGATCTGTACAGCTACATGCAAAAAAATGAAACTTGATCACCAACTTACACCATACACAAAAATAAATTCAAGGTGGATAAAAGACTGAAATATAAGTCATAACAACATAAAAGTCCTAGAGGAAAACATTGGCAGGAAAATCTCAGATATTCCACACAGCAACATCCTTACAGATATGTCCCCTACAGCAAGGGACATAAAGGAAAGAATAAATAAGTGGAACCTCATCAAAAGAAAAAGCTTCTGCATGGCTAAAGGAAACAGCATTAAAATAAAAAGAGAACCAACAGTATGGGAAAACATATTTGCCAATGATTCCTCAGACAAGGGCCTAATCTCCAAAATGTATAAAGAACTCACATCACCTCAGGAAGACAAACAACCCAATTAAAAAATGGGCAAGGGACTTGAACAGACACTTCTCCAAGGAAGACACACAGAGGGCCTGGAGACATAGGAAAAGATGCTCAGCATCACTAGCTATCAGAGAGATGCAAATTAAAACCACAATGAGGTACCATCTCACACCAGTTAGAGTGGCCAACATAAACAAATCCACAAACAAATGTTGGAGAGGATGCAGAGAAAAGGGAACCCTAGTACATTTTTGGTGGGAATGCAGACTGGTGAGGCCACCGTGGAAAACAGTTTGGAATTTCCTCAGGAAACTAAAAATGGAAGTGCCCTTTGACCCAGCAATTCTGCTGTTGGGATTATACCCTAAGAACCCTGAAACACCAGTTAAAAGAACCTGTGCACCCCAATGTTCATAGCAGCATAATTTACAATAGCCAAGTACTGGAAGCAACCTAAGTGCCCATCGGCAAATGAGGGAGTCCAAAAACTATGGTATATTTACACAATGGAATTTTATGCAGCAGAGAGAAAGAAGGAGCTCCTACCCTTTGCAACAGCATGGATGGAACTGGAGAGCATTGTGCTAAGTGAAATAACCCAGGCAGTGAGGGACAAATACCATATGATCTCACCTTTAACTGGAACATAATCAACAAAAGAAAAAAGTAAATAAAATATAACCAGAGTCATTGAAGTTAAGAACAATCTAACAATAGCCTGAGGGGAGTGGGGAGGTGACAGTGGGGAGAGGGGATTACAGGAACTACTATAAAGGACAATTGGACAAAATCCAGGGGGAGGGTGGAGGTGGGGGATGGAAGTGGGATAGGCTGGGGTAGGGGGAGGGATGGGGAGCAAAGGTAGACAACTGTAATTGAATAACAATTTAAAAAAAAAACCCTCTCTCAACAAACAAAAGCCCTGGACCAGATGGCTTCACAGATGAATTTTACCAAACAGTTCAAAAAGAACTAAAATGTTTCCTTCTCTAATTACTTCATAAAATTGAAAAGGAGAGAAGGCTCCCAAACTTGTTTTATGAGGCCAGCATTATCCTAATTCCAAAACTAGATAAAGACATTACAAAGAAAGAAAATCAGCCCTGGTAGTGTGGCTCAGTGGACTGAGAGCCTGCCTGTGAACCAAAGGGTTGCTGGTTAAATTCCCACTGAGGGCACATGTCTGGGTTTGGGGCTAGGTCCCCAGTAGGGGGCATGTGAGAGGCAACCACATACTCATGTTTCTCTCCCTCTCTTTCTCCCTCCTTTCTGCTCTCTAAAACTAAGTAAAATCTTTTAAAAAATAAAATATAATGGATTTTTAAAAAGTGAAAAATGTACAAAAGATATGATCGATTAATTCATTTAATGAAATCTAGACGGTTAATGGGTATATGAAAGATGGCTCAAACTCACTAAGAAATTCAAATTAAATGTGTTACTCTTTCATACCCCTTCAGATCGGAATACTGTTAACCTTTCACTAAACCAAGTGGAAGTCCTAATGTGGGGTGCAGGAAGCCCTTAAATATTGCTGGTGGGGTATACCACCTTCAGGTTGACAATACCTGGGAAGTTTAATGGTGAATTATCCCACAAGCTTTCAATTCCACTTTCAGTGAAACTGTCTCTCTGTGTAAAAGGAGTTCTAAAGAAGAATTTCCTAGCATCATTCTTTTGAATAATAAATAAAGGACACTCAATATATATTTCCAAAAGGATAAGTAAATAAATTGTCAAATATTCCTTCATCATAATCAATGAACTAGAATTACACATATCAGTATGGATAAATTCTCACAAATACATAGAGTGACAAAAGCAAGGTGTAGAAAAACG
Source organism: Desmodus rotundus (assembly GCF_022682495.2). Taxonomy (NCBI): domain Eukaryota; kingdom Metazoa; phylum Chordata; class Mammalia; order Chiroptera; family Phyllostomidae; genus Desmodus; species Desmodus rotundus. The sequence continues at coordinate 32,350,043 of NC_071393.1, forward strand.
CTTTCATGTAAAGTTTAAAAACATACAAACCAATTCTATGTGTTATTTAAATGAAAGAACCTTATAATAAAAATACTGTGTAATAAAAGTACTCTAAAGTATATGAATAATTCACACACTAAATTCAGATAATAATTATTTCTGAGAAGGAATGAGAAGAAAGAGAAATAGATAGGGATTTTGACTTTATCAGTAATATTTTATTTATTAAGCTAAGTAATGAATACATGAGCAATTGTTTTTTATTGTAAATACCTTGTTAATATCATATCATATTACATAATAAAAAGTTTAAATAAAATATATGAAAGAAAATATCCCATTTAAAATTACAACAAGGGAAGCCAAAACCCTAACAATTTGAAACAATCTCAGAATGGAGAAGTTATTAATTTAATTAGATTTTTGGTATAGTAAATAAATAATAAATAAAATTTAAAGATTAACAAACACTGGGTAAGTGTCCCCATATTACAAATGGCTAATGTCTTTAATATATACAGAATTCTTTGTTAAAATCACATGACCAATAACCCAGAATAATAATAAAGTCATGAACTGACAATCCACAGAAGTATGAATAGTGTTTAAAAATATGAGACATGGAAGTGGAGACCACAATATATATTGCCAAATAGATTAGCAAAGATGGAAAGGTCAGTAGGGATGTGAGGAAGGAGTCACTCTCAGATGGTGTTGCCCAATTTGTATGGGACTGACTGTTGCCAAATTGTCTGCAGAGGGGCATTGTAATGATGTACCAAAATGGAAAGCACTTACATCCTTTGACTTAGGAAGTCTACCTCTAAGAATTTTTCTTGGTGATATACTAACACATGTGCAAATGATTTATTACATTATTCATTATTGTGAAAAGTGGGAACACATCCATACCCCTCGATAGAGACTTGGTAAAATAAAATATGATACATCCATTGACTTGAATACTTGGTAGTAGATTTAAAGTGGGATCATCTTTGTGTATATATTGAAAAAAAATCTACAAGATAATTACAGAGCAAAAAATGATGTGTGGAATAGTGAATATGCTACCATTTGTGGAGGAAAAAAAGTGAAGTGTACATGTATACTAATATTTATACATATAAAATGCCTGAAAGGAGAAGAATCAAACTAGTAATAGTTACTGCATCTAGTAGTATCGTGGTTCTATTCCCAAACCTTAAATTATGTAAAATTAGATCAAAAACAAACTAAAATGAGGAAGCTAAGAAGCCTATTCTAATAAAACATCAAAAATACACTTTATATTCATAGTGTTAACTACTTGAAAATAGAAGAATGTTGCCAATGTGCAATTCTGACTTTAATTACTTTCTTGCTAACCTCTAAATACTTCTCTTCAAAGGTCCTGATACACAGCCAGTCAAGGAGAGTGGTGGGGAGGCAGAGAGAGAGAGAGGGAGAGAGAGAGGAAGAGAGAGAGAGAGGCATGTTATAACACAGTCCCGCAAATCCAATTGGTATCCTAAACATGCTTACCTTGTTCTTCTGGAGACATTTCTGATGAGAGATCATGATAGCAAGGGGGGGAGGTTTCAGGTGCTATCGAAAAGGACACCAATGTAGGCCAGAGCAATTGTTTCATTTCTCATTCAACTTTTCGCTTTTCCTTCTTTTGCACATTTATATTCATTCCTGAGAAACTTGGGAGAACTGTGCAAACATAAGCCAGTTGGAAAAACTGGCTTAGATTCTTTGTGTGTGCAACTTGGGACTGGAGATCTGGATAGGAGGGCTGGTGTCTGTCCTCAGAGATGCTATGGGACAAATGCCCCTGCCTTCAGGGATATGGGGACACACACTCCGTGAGCAGGGCAGGGGCTTGAGGAAGGAGAGGCAAGACAGGACAGTTCTCACCAGGCACGTAAAAAGTGAATTTGCCCATATGTTGACTACATATTGAGAGAAGTGTATACTAAATAACACTGGGTGAGGTGCCTTAGCAAATGTTTTGTGCCTCTGGAAACACAAGGAAAACTATGTAATTTATTATATAGTCAATAGAAATGTTAAATGTGAAATACCTGTTGAGTACTCACTGTTCTCGGTATTAGGGATATGTCCCACAATGAAACAAAAGTCTTATCCTCATGCCGCTTACGTTCTACCAGCCAGGACAGAGGAGATGAATAAGGAGAAATAGATGATAAAATAAGTAAGTAAACCTATGAGATGTTGGGTAATGACCAATCTAATACTCTGTGACCATCAAAAAGAAGGAAATCTTACCTTTTGTGACAGCAGGGATGGACGTGGGGATAATTATGATAAGTGAAATAAGCCAGTCGGAGAAAGACAAATACCATATGATCTCACTTATGTGTGGAATCTAATGAACAAAATTAACTGACAAACAAAATAGAAACAGAGGCACGGACACATGGAACAGGCTGGCAGCTGTCAGGGGGGAGAGAGGAGGAGGGGTGACTGGATGAAAGAAGGTGAAGGGATTAGCCAAAAATATACACACACAAGACACATAGACACAGACAGTGGTGTGGTGATGACCAGAAGGAGAGGAGCGTGGAGGCTATGTGGAGGTGGGCAAAGGGGGGGTTGGAATGGAAAGAGACTTTGCTTGAGGCAAATGGTCGCATGATGCAGTGTGCAGATGGATTTACTGAGTTGTGCACTTGAAACCTGTATGGTTTTGCAAACCAGTATCACCCCAATCAATTTAATTTAGAAGAAATAGTCAGTTTTCACGGTGAAGGAAGAGGAAGACAGAATGTAGTGTAAGGGTAGGGGTTATTTTATGTAAATGGTCAGGGAAGCCTCACTGATAAGGTGACATTTGATTAGAGAAGCAAAGACAGTTTAGAAGTAAGGCGTGAGGGTATGTGAGGGAAAGGACAGTGCAAAAGGCCCTGAGACTGTAACGTAATTTTCCCCACATGGGTAAAGGAAAAGTGTTCAAAAATAATGATTTTTTAAAAATTGAAACAAAAGTGTACCTTTTCTATGGTTAAGTATGCATAGAGATATATCAGAAAAGACTACTGAAAATATATAAATCCTTAAAGTGCTCCAATGAAAGGCTAACAACTGCTTCTCAAGGGCAGGCAGTATCTTCTAATTATTTCTTCTAATTATGTCTGATTCAACCAGGCTTGGTATACATGGAATCTTGGTACATGCAGAAACATTATCTGATGACTAAATTAATGAATTCTTTTGAGAATGGTTTATCATTTAAAAAGTAAAACAAAATGTCTGTTTTTGAAAAACTGCATAGTAGGTTTTCCCCAAAAGATTTGAATTTAGCTCTGGGCTAGCCCAAGATATAATTGGCAAAGGAGACTAAAAGCTAAATTTTGCAGATTACCTAGTGTTTGCTTCATATTTGTACATGCATCGTCTTGGGCAAGCCTCAGAACAGCTCAAGGAAAAAGGTATAGTTATTTCTATATTGCAATTTAAGACAATGAGGCCAGGGACATTTCTACTCTAACCCATGAACATACCACCAATACATGGTAGAGTTGAACAACGGATCTTATGACTCCAATTTCTGACAACCACAACAAGGTCTGCTGTGCATCCCATAACTCATGCCCAGTGAGTTCTGAGGACTACTTTCCTGTCCCCAACACTCTCAGCAGTCCTCTACTTTCCCAAACCCTCCCAGTGTGGCACCTCAAGGAAGCTGTCCCCACCTCTGATCTTGGTGTCAAAAGAATTGGACCCCAAAACTGACTTTTACCCTCATACTTGTGGTGTGTCTCTTGGCATATCGTCTCATCTTTCTAAGTCTCACTTTTGTCACTTTTTAATGGAGATAACTATGTGTTTGTATTGTGCTTCAGAGTCAGTGAATTCATCCAGTCAAATCCTTTGGACCAGAGTCTTACATATATGGCAGATAATAAATACTGGGTGAGTCTATTTTTGCTGACTTTGTGTCTGGGTCCCACTAATCATTAACTAAGCTGAAAATGAATCTTAGATTAGTTACTGATGATGATAATATCATACAATATTGTGCTTCTCCAATAACATTAACAATTAACATAACTCAGATTAATTGCTGTTGGTGTTAAGGTCAATCATGGGTGCCAGGGAAGACCTCACTGACATCGTTTACCTTGCTGTTCAGTGGGAAAGCAGCCCATTTTTTCAAAAATCATTAGGCCATGACTTAGGCTCAGAGTAAATCTAATGTATAGGTCGACTGTCATAAATTGAATAAAAATAGCCTGCTACGAAGAGATCAATCAGCCTATGTAGCTTCTAAACTTAAGGTTCAGAAAAAAAGTGAAACTCTTCAGAACACTACAAAAATGAGTCAGTCTAGTGAGCTATGTTTTCTGAAATCTAGGATTTATCTTTCTATATAGCAATTTTATATTTTTAATTGTCTTGACACAGAGCCAGAGAAGTGAGAGGAAACTGTACGAGATTCCTAGGGCTGCCATAACAAAGTACCACAAACTGAGGAACTTAACACAACAGAAATACATTGTCTCATAGTTCTGGAGGACAAAGTCTAAAATCAAGGCTAGTAGGGCCGTGCTCTCTCTGCAACTTGTAGGGGAGACCCCTTCCTTGCCTCCCCTAGCTGTTGGTGTTTGTCTGCAATTCTTGGCATTGCTTGGTTTGCCAATGCCTCACGCCAGGCTCTGCTTCTGTTGCCACCTGACCATCTTTTCTTTGTGCAAACCCTGCTCCAGTATGATATCATCTTAACTATTTACATCTGCAACAACCCTATTTCCAAATAAGGTCAAATTCTGAAGTAATAGGAAAAAGAACTTCAACATATCTTTTGGGGGTCACAATTCAACCCATAACAGTGGGTAACTAGTCTTCATTGGGCTTAGAGGAGCACAGGACTGAAGAGCCAGACAGGTGATTTTAGTTGCAGAGAGACTATGCCCCATATACAGAGTCCGCTGTGGCAGTTGGAGGGCTACTGGTCGTCTCTCCCCTTCTCAGTGTAGAAGGTTTGTATTGAAGATGCCAAATCTCAAGCTGGTGACTTGATTTCCACGACATAGAATATATAACTCTAGGAGCGAGAGTAAATGACCCTTCTCTGTTTCCATTTATTTTTATTTTTTATATTGAAGACCTTATTTTTATTTATTTTGTTTTGTTTTTAATTGTTGATTTTTATTGCATTTTTCCATTATACAACTGTTTCCAATTTCATAGCCAGGTTTTTATCTCAGTCCCATCTATGAGTAAAACATATTGTGTGCTTACCACTGATTGATTGTCTTACTTTTATTAAGTTAAACCATATGAAGTTTCTATTTTCATTGATGAAAAACGGCCAAATATTGGCAATTTCACACGGTTTGACTTACACATTTCATAAGCTGATGTCAAGGAGGAGCCCTACTTTTCTCTGACTGTTTAAATTGGTCTCAAGACTTCATATTTTAGGCTGGGCCCGGTCCTGCTGTCACCTCATCCTGGGAAACCGCTGAGAATTTATGCACCCTGCTGTGGCCAGCAGCCCCATGAAAGGCACACATTCAAAAAAGAATCAGGGATTTAGGGATTCAGAAAGATATGGATTCAAACTACCTCTCTTTATTTGTAGTTTAACTTTAGGGGGACAATTAGGTTTATTTATGTCTCAAAACCCTCATTTGTGAAATGGGGATAAAACCATGTAGGATTATTGTGAGGATTAATACACACACACACACAATAGGTGTTCAACAGATTTTGACTCACTAGACTCATGACCTTCATGACCTCTACTGTAGTCCCTAATAATCCCAAGAACTGTTCAGACACAAACTGAAGCAACGTGGCACTCTGCAGGCCTGATGGAGGTAATAAGGTTAAACAATAATGGGACAAATAAATACACCATTTTACATGCCATCATTCTTTGGATCCTACAGCAGATACCAGTCTTAAGGAATATATACCTTAAAAATCAGTAATGGAAAAGTTACATTACTGTGCAATCTTTTCTCATCTCGCAATAGCTAAACTCCATTTGAATTGCATCTGTGATATGCCTGTGTTTACACCATTGTCATTTTCCAGCATGGTAGCTCTCAACCTTTTTTCCATTGAGACACACATGGCAAAAACACAACTTAGCATATATGGCACACTCGATTTGAGCTAATCAGAGATTCCCTACTTCCCTGCAGTCACCTCTTTATCTTTCACTGTAGAAAGCACACTGAAAAGGAGATGATGAGGAGGGTCACATTACAGGGATAACCTCTTTAATTTTTTCCAGTTACATTTTCTACAAACTAAGCAAATTCGTCACAAATGCTATGCTTATAACAAACCTGAAACTTACGCATAGTACAATACTGAGGCTGAGAATAAATTTTCTGAGAAATGCTGTTAATATGACCATTCAGCATGGTTAAAACACTCTGAAGCCAATTTGGAACCAAGTAGACAATTGCTGTTGTCTATATCTTATTTAAATGCCTCTAGGTGCTCCTACTCAGAGTGAATGCAGAAAGTCAGGATAATTTTCTCTGCACAATGAACAGATAGATCTACCGTTTCAATGAAAGTGTGTTGGCACACATGGCACGACTGCTTCCATGTCACAGAGGTACAGCAACGAGGTATAAATAAATAACTAAAACTACTCCAGGTCTTCTAGTATGTTCGATATGTGCAGTATTATTACTGATATGATCAATGCTATCTAACCCTCAAAAACAGTCTACTACATCTTCAGTCGTGTAAGCTTTCTATTCAGTTTACCTGATCTCCCATTTCGTCAAAGCCATTTATTACCTGTTATAAAGTAAGGTGACTATGCAGGATGTTACCTGGGGCCCCTGGAAACCTGCCATGATTTACCAGCCCTTGGAACAAACTCAGCCATTTTAAGTTAAAAAAAACCCCTCTATCAGCCAAACATAAACATTCTTATAATTGATATTATAATAAATCATACTGAAAGGAGGATTCAGGAATGGTTCTCTCTCTTCTCTGCCAAAAGGCTCCCTGGTAAGGCAGAGATATCAAAAAAAAAAAAAGACCATTGTGTTTCAGCCACGTTCAGGGCAAAGGTAGGAAATATAAGATTCGATCAGTTCTTAAGATATGGAGACCAGACACAGGGGTAGATAGAAGAAAAAGAAAAAGCAAATTATGTTGCACGGCTCCCTATCACCTCTAAGGAAACATTGGCACACATTAACATGATCTGCCTGCACCTGACTTGTCCCTCTCCCACAGCACTCACCTACCTGTATAGCAACTATTTGTTTGTCTTCCCTTGAGGCCTTTGAGTACAGGAATCATGAATTAGTAAACTTTAACCCTCAGTACCTATCAGAAACCCAGTAAGTGTTTAATCAATTTTTTTTAAAATGAGGAAACTGACCCTGCACTAAAGCTGTACACAAGCCAAGAGGGCAAAGTCAGGAGAAATGAACCTCAGTTTTTGCATAATCTGAAGAACTTGTGGACACATTATTTTCTTCTAGATGGGGCCAAAAGCTATTTTAGGGGAGGCTATTGTAAAGTGTGACTGTGAACTAATGAGTTTAATTTTTTTCCCACAAGTGCATCAGGATCTATTATCCTAAGTAATCTCCTTCAAAGGCTCTGTGTATACATATTCTAAAATGGCTACATTTGCTCAACAAGCCTCTTGGAATTTTGGTCAAATTCCATTTATATGCTACACACACACATACACACAAACAATCTAATTTCTTTATAGACTCATTTAATTCCTTCAGCTCAATTGCCCACCATATTCATTAGACATAGCTTCAGGACAATGTGTAGTAGCTTCTAACAACAAATCCATCCTCTGAGGGCGAAGATGTGCCACATAGGAAAATATTTATGAAAGAGTGCCAACACTGTCCACACATAACTCTAAAGGAGAGTTCCAAAGCTGCTTTGATCGATTTTATATTATCTTGGAAATAAGCATAAATCTATCAGGGAGACTACTTTGAAGACATATAGGACTACTTTAGAATTACAGTGCTGCATAATAATACTTACTAGGTTTACTCTGACCGAGCAGCATGTGTGTGTACCTGTGTGTATTCGCAATGAGTCCTCGCAACAACTACATGTTAGTATTTATCGAGTGCCTACTATGTGTCAGGCACTGAGCTATAGATTGTTTCATTTTACTCCCCATTTCACAGACAAGAAAAGTGAGGTGTAGAGAAAAGTATCTTGCTAAAGGTCACAAAGCCAGTAAGAGGAACTGAGATTTGTGTGCAAATAGCTTTGACTTGTTCTTAATTACTCTGATATATGCTATGTTATAAGGTATGCTTTTAACTACTTTTAAACTATGATATGACCTCTGCATTTTTATTGACATTTTGGTGATACATGCACTAAATATGTGTATATTTGTGTATATATGATATATATGTTTCTATATACATATATTTTATATATTATATGAGGCTCCTGTTATATCACAACATTGCCTTGTTCAGTGAATGAATGAACGTATGTCAATGACAAAGGTCTAACCAAGACCAGAAAAAAGGGCAAATAAGAACAATAGGTAACAGTGATAGAAGATGGCTCATCACCTAATGTCCAAACTGAAGCCTGTGGCTTCATGACAACTGTCGCATGCAACTTCATGATTTGTTTTCTACTTTATTTCAAGTAGGCCCCTGCTGGGCCCTGGGCCTCTGTCACTCTCCATCCACGCATCAAGAATGGGTACAGTCACCCCTCTTCTTCAGACTTCCCCTATGGATATTTATAGAGCTGTACAATCCTGGTATCCCATAAAAATGCAAAGTAAAATTATTATTAACAATAGAGTTAGCAAGAAGGACATTTGTTATTTCTCCTCAATTGGTTTCCCAGGGGAGCAGAAACAATTTTTTTTGACATAGTATTAACGTGCCATCTTTGTAACTTTGATCACCTGTCATTTTCTTTTGGAGAAAGTTGCTCCAGTTTCGGGCAGCACTCTGCCTCTTCCTTGGCAATGTGAGCACTACCTGAGCACATTTGCTTCGTGGTTTGGGTGAAACTATGGATCTTTACTTGATTTCTGTTATCAAGAAGCAATTTATTAGGATGAGGGCAGTTAGACTCTGATACTTCCTTTCTTACCCGGATAGCCACCAGTGAGCAGGCAGCCCTGGCTCATAAATTTAGTTTTATTTCCCTATCAATTCACCTGGAACTAAGCGATTTTAAGGCAAAGGGGAGAACACATTTCCTTATGTAAGCACTCTTCCTCCTGCTTGTAATCACCATTGTTTCTCAGACAAACTAGCAAGCAGCTGAAGCAGGGAGCCTTTTCTATTTTCAGCATCACCCTTGTATTTTCAGAGTACAAAAAGCGCTGCAATCAATTTGGGATTTCCCTGTAATGATCCACTTCCTCTAAATGAATCAGAATTGATTCAAATGTGAATTTCAGAGACAAAATGGCTTTCTGCAAATATCTCTTTTCCTGTGCTTTTCAGAAACTACCTTGCCTTTCTGTCCCCATCCCCCACTCCCACCCTTCCTCAACCTGCCCCCTCCCCTCGCCTTCTCCTCCTTCTTAAGAAGACTTTCCCAGGTCCCTCTTGGCTGTGGTTGACCGACGTTGGCTCCTGTCCATGCTGCAACAAAGACCTGGCATTCCAGCTGTCTGCGTCTAATCTCCAGTGTCAGCTCTCGTTAATGTGTGAGCGTGAAATCAGAGGGGGCAGAGCTGCACGGAATATTAAAACCATGATCAGAATTCCGCTGAAATGCTGGGAGTCTGCAAGCACCATTAGAGGAGGCTGTCAAATCATGGCTTCGCATTAAATAAAAGAAAAGATTTCTATCAGAGGAAAGTACAATCAGTGAATCGCTGAGCTAAATTAGCATTTTTTTCAATTGGAGATCGAAGTTGATTTATTGTTCTACACGACATTAATGTAACTATGTGCTTGACCTGCTAAGGCAGCTAATTTTTCATTTAAATGGTTTCTTTCCTTCCCGGTGCAAAGACTGCAATCATATTTCAACTTTGCAGAGTGATCAGAAAAGTCATGGAATGCTGTAAAAATGTCTTAGGGCGGCCTTCCCTTATCCTCCCCTCCTTTCCTTTTCTTTTTCCAACTCCTGCGCCTTCCTCCTCTCCGCCCCTTCCCCACTAACCTCATGGCTGGTGGTCAAGGTCACAGAGGAAGAGTAATCTCAAAGCCACCAACTTCAAAGCCGCCATCAAAGAAGCCCTACATAGCCGCTGAATTAAAAGTGAGTGGGGGAGGGAGGCCCTGAGCACTATGCTTCTGTCTACAAGAAAGGGCCCTGTAACTGCCTGCCCCGTCTGTGCAGCCAACCTGAGGCTCCCTAGGTCCAGGTCTCCCCTGCCAGCCTCACAATATGTGTCTCTTCTCATCCTCCCTGTCCCCTCCCCACACACACATCGCCTGAAGATAATATACATTTCCAATTAGCAGAGCACATTCCAGTCATGTTCTCTTTTACTGCCCTGTCTTCCATTTGCTAAAAAGCTGGGCTGTCATTAATGAAATCCTGCAGTTCTGTTAATCCGAGATACAATGCTTCTTTTCTCTCTCACACTCCCTCTAACATAAAAACTACAGTTACTCAAGCTCCCTTCTTCTGTTTAGATTCCTTGTCATTTGTCTTTCATTACATACCTGATGTAGCACAGGAGCATTCAAAGTTCCTGGACATAGAGGGAAAAAACGCAATTACATTCGCTTTCCGGTGCCCTGTTTGCAAAGGAAGCTGACATTTTCTGTGGTTATTTTACATTGATTTTAATCTCTGGAATGATGAATATGTTTTAGGGTACTGTTGGGTCCTTAACATTTAGCTAGTTGCAAGTTCTGGGACAACCCTAATAAATTAGATTTCAGCATTTATCCGAAATGCCTCTTATGAATAAATTCATTGTATCCCATGGTGAGAAAAAGGAAGGCACTGGGAAGTGGGTGGTAGACAGTGGGTATGATATTTGATACCTTTTACCAATATAAATGCTACTTCTAAAAACAAAACAAAGAGTGGAATAATAGCTAGTATTTGCATTTTTTCTTTCTGCCTCCCCACCCCAAACATCCACCTTCTAAAATGATAAATTGAGTAATTTTCTACATTTGGGAGAGACATGAGGGCATTGTCAACCTCTTAGACCAGAGGGACCTAAGGTTATGAAGCTAAGGACCAGAACCAATCACTGCATACAGGGCTGGCTACAGATGGATGAGGCAAAACCCCCTCCAGCCCTGTGGCCTCCAGGACAGAGGAAGTCACTCCAAGGATCATCACAATGGAACAAACCTTCCTTCAGCTTCCATCACAGTTGGACCTAATGGTCTATTTTCATCAGCCTAGAGACCATAGAATGAATGGGCAGGAACCTGCTCTTGGCTCTGACCTAGTAAAAGGAACTTTACGCAGAGCAAAGGTGAGGGTCCTGGCAAAAGACTGCTTCAGTCGGTACTAGAGACCAGCACCTTTTGTCACCTTATGCCTGCCACCATTTTGTCCAGGTTGCTTACCCTTGCTCACTTCTCAATCCCTCCATCTCCCCAAGTTAATTATCATTCAAATCCACTACTCTAAAAAAGAAGTGTGGATTTCATTGCCCAAAGGCAATAAGAGTTTTGCTGCTAAATATAGAAAAACCTTAACCACACGACACACTATCATCTGCTTCTCTCCTGGATGATTTCCATTATGCTCTGTACCAAGAGTAGTCATTGGTTGATCAGGGTTCCCTCTTTTTTTTAATTTTTTAAAAATACATTTATTGATTATGCTATTACAGTTGCCCCATTTCCCCCCCTTCCCTCCATTCCATCCTGCCCACCCCCTCCCTCCCACATTCCCCCCCTATAGTTCATGTCCATTGGTCATACATATAAGTTCTTTGGCTTCTCCATTTCCTATACTATTCTTACCTTCCCCCTGTCTATTTTCTACCTACCATTTATGCTACTTGTTCTCTGTACTTTTCCCCCTTCAGTCCCCCTCCCACTCCCCTGTTGATAACCCTCCATGTGATCTCCATTTCTGTGGTTCTGTTCCTGTTCTAGTTGTTTGCTTAGTTTGCTTTTGTTTTTGTTTTAGATATGGTTGTTAATAACTATGAGTTTGCTGTCATTTTTACTGTTGATATTTTTTATCTTCTTTTTCTTAGATAAATCCCTTTAACCTTTCATATAATAAGGGCTTGGTGATGATGAACTCCTTTAACTTGACCTTATCTGAGAAGCACTTTATCTGCCCTTCCATTCTAAATGATAGCTTTGCTGGATACAGTCATCTTGGATGTAGGTCCTTGCCTTTCATGACTTGGAATACTTCTTGCCAGTCCCTTCTTGCCTGTAAGGTCTCTGGAGAAATCAGCTGATAGTCTTAAGGGAACTCCTTGGTAGGTAACTGTGTCCTTTTCTCTTGCTGCTTCTAAGATTCTCTCCTTCTCTTTAATCTTGGCTAATGTAATTATGATGTGCCTTGCTGTATTCCTCCTTGGGTCCAGTTTCTCTGGGACTCTCTGAACTTCCTGGAAGTCTATTTCCTTTGCCAGATGAGGGAAGTTCTCCTTCATTATTGGTTCAAATAAGTTTTCAATTTGTTGTTCTTCCTCATCTCCTTCTGGCACCCCTATAATTCAGATCTTGGAATGTTTCAAGATGTCCTAGAGGTTCCTAAAGCCTCTCCTCATTTTTCTGAATTCTTGTTTCTTCATGCTTTTCTGGTTGGATGTTTCTTTCTTCCTTCTGGTCCACTCCATTGATTTGAGTCCCAGTTTCCTTTGCATCACTATTGGTTCCCCGTACATTTTCCTTTGTTTTCTCGTAGCATAGCCTTCATTTTTTCATCTAATTTGCGACCAAATTCAACCAATTCTGTGAGCATCCTAATTACCAGTGTTTTGAACTGTGCATCCGATAGGTTGGCTATCTCTTCCTTGCATAGTTGTATTATTTCTGGAGCTTTGATCTGTTCCTTTATTTGGGCCTTTTTTTTTTTTTTTTTGGTGTTGGTGTGCCTGTTACTTAAAGGGGCAGAGCCTTAGGTGTTCACCAGGGCGGGGTAATGCTGGTCGCTGCGCCGTGATGCTGAACATGGGGGAGGTGCCAAGATGGAGCAATGGGGCTTGCTCCACTCTCTGCCAGATTTCAATCACTCCCTTCACTACCCACAATCAAATTGGGACCCTCTGGTGCTGATTCTGGAGTGTGTGGGCTTGTGCATGCTCTAGGCCCCTGTGGGTCTCCCCAACAACCTCTCCTGTGAGGCTGGGAGTTTCTCCTGCTGCTGCCTCAACCACCACGGGTGTTTTCAATCAGAGGTTTGAGGCTTTATTTCCCCCAGCTGTAGCCCTGAGTTGCACAGTCTGTTTTGCTCCCCTGCTGTTCCTCCCAGTTTATCTATGTGCGAATGTGAGGCCACGGGGTCTGCTAGCTGTTGCACTGCCTGCCCTGTTTGTTCCACAATCTGCCCTGTCTCTGTGTCCGGCCACCTTGCTGGGAGTCCTCTCCGCCCCGGCTGCCCATCTCCGCCCCTTCTACAGGTCTGGATGAATGTTTCTTCTTTATCTCCTTGGTTGTCGGACTTCCGTGAGGTTCGATTTTCTGTCAGTTCTGGTTGTTTTTTGTTTTTAAATTGTTGTTGTCCTTCTTTTGGTTTTGCGAGGAGGCGCAGTGTGTCTACCTACGCCTCCATCTTGGCGGGAAGCTCATATGGTCAGGGTTCCCTCTTTCATGGGACAATCCACATCCATTAGCCAAAGGATGTCGTCACAGCATGTTGCTCCCATATTTTCCATCTGCAGGGCAATCCCATTGTAAGGTCTCCTGAAGAACCCAAATGCAAAGTTCTGTTATGTCCTGCACTCATTATTTCCGAGGTTATGTGTTCCCCAGATAAAACACACCTCTCCTTCACGTTAAAATCTCATGAATATAGTTTTATTCATGGAATTAATGATCTTCAGATGACTTTGTTCACCTTTGGTTCACTGGTGCACAAAATAGAACCCCAGCACCTAGAAGACACAGTGCCTACACTTAATCAGTCGACCCATAACACCTGCAACATGCTGTGAGCTTCAAAGGTTAGAAGGGACTGAATATGGAAAAAGCCATGTTGTTTAGGGCAAGAAACATGGGACAGGGACAAATTTGATAGTAAAGACAGACTGGCTAAGGCATTACAGTGACAGAGCACAGTTCAAACAATTCTTAGCACCAGAGCTACAGCCCAGTGGGCATTCGGAAGGAGGACAGGGCAAAGGATGGGGTCATGAGAACAGACCAATCTGCACAAAAGTATCACACACAGGGTCTACCTGAAATGAAGAAAGAAGTGGTGAGGCAAAAGCAGGGGCCTGCCACCAGCTGGGCTTTGGGGAAAAGACTCAGTCCTCAAGGAAAACAGAACCAATACCCAAACAGATGTGTGGAAAGACAGAGGACAGACCTAAAGCAGCAGCCCCAGGCCTAATCTGCTTTCTCCTCTTAGAAAGGGGTCATAACAGTAGTACCCCATTGGGCTGCTTGAAGATTAAATGACTTGATATTTAAATCCCTCTCTCTATCTGTGTGTGTGTGTGAGAGAGAGAGAGAGAGAGAGAGAGATCGATCACACCTGACACATTGAAAGCCACTAAGTGACTATCAGCTCTATCAAAATGTTCAGGGCTCATCCCAGGTATATCAGATTCAGTGCCATGAAGGCCTTTTCTGTTTAAGTAAAATAATGAAACAAACATTTATTAAGACTGTCACACAGGATACTAGATACTTCCATATGTTATTTAACTCAATCTCATAACACTCATTTAATCAGCACAGGAACCCTGTGATGGGCATATGATTACCTTTCCTTTTTAAGTTAAGGAAATAGAAGGTTAGGGAGGTTGAGTGCTTTCTCCCAGGTAAGATACCCAATAGAGGTAAAATATTGAAACTCAAGTTCCAAGATCTAACTCCAAATGACTTACTCTTCAAAAATACTAAAAGAATTTGAAGCATCTAATCTCAACAGTAGCTTTTTGTAAAATTGAGCCTTTAAGCATTTTGAACATAAATCTCATTAGAAAGAACCATCAATAGTGCAATATGGTACCAGAGTAAACTCCAGGTAGAAAATATTTCATTTGCAGAATAACAACTAATAACTAGAACCTCTTGAATATGTATTCAGAGTTATACAGTGTTCCAAGTAATTGCATGTATTAACACATTTAATCCTCACACCAACCCTAAAAATATGTTCATTATTAATCTCATGTAAAGATGGGGAAAACTAGGCACAAATATATCAAATAACTTACCCAAATTTGGACTTCAAATTCTACACTCTCAGCCACCATGCCATATACTATCCTGGAGGAGAATGGAGCATGGTTCCTTGCTATTATTCTAGTTCATTGAGGAGTTCAAAAAAAGCACATTGGAGCCCTGATGTTACTTTTGAGCCAAAATATATTTTCAATGCAAAAATTACAAACTTATTTATAAGCCTCCCTTTTATGAGGTTTAGGCCACTAATATATTTCATCTTACCGTTAGAATTTTCCCAGAAGTAGGAAATATCTGGTTACATAAGTTGGGGGAAAGTAGGGAAAATAAAAGCAGGAGAGATCAGGAGACAGCAGGCACTTTTATTCATTACCTCCTGTGCAACTTCAGAGTACAAGCACCATGTTCTTGGAATACTAGAAAAAGAATGATTAATTCTTTGTCTGAGAAGAAATGGTGAAAAAGAGAAAGGAAATACTCTAAGCTGCCCCTTGAGGAATGGGAAGAATTTCCATAGGGGGAAAGTAGAGTGTAGGACCTGGGCTGAAGGACATGCATGAATGAAAGCAGAGAAACTATGAACTCCCAAAGACAAGGCATTCATATGGCTTATCTCCGTGTCCTTCACCATGCCTTCTTTAGTGCCTGGCTAGGCCTGGATCACAGTCAGTGCACAATATGTTGAATGAATTAGATGAATAATGCTTTCATGCATGCATAAATGAGTAAAATCAAAGTGCATGCTATGTCCAAATAACAGCAAGTAATCCAATGCAGCTGAAGTTGATCTACCAGAACATATACATTGATTCCAGAGAGTGGTTTAAGCACTGAGCAAATCTAGTTCCTGGTGGTCTCATCTCCTAGCTCTCCCCGTGCTATGGATCATTGCAATGTGTGAGAGATTTGTTTGCAGTGGGGAAAGCATATTTTTATTTGCATTTACTTAGCACATTGCTGTCGCATATTTTGCTGTGAGATGTAAAGTCATCTGCATGCACCACGTGTGCAGTCAGAAGAGAAGTCACAACAAGCGTCAGGCGGGTTGTCATCCACACAGCCTAGGCAGACTGTCATCCTCTTTGCCCATAATTGGTGCCAACTTCTCTCTCCTTGTCCATGATCTCTTCCCTGTTCCCAAATCTTTCCACCTACATATACATCCTTAAGTTTCAAGGGTCTAATTTCTAATTGGCTTAATTATGTAGAAGACAGCATCTACACTGACTACAAATCTAAATTCACTAGCATGGCAATGCCTACACCATTTGTACCTTTGGTCTCACTGAACAAACTTTGCATCAGTCTTAGCTCAATATCCTCAGGAAGCCATTCTACCCTGAATTATAGTATCTCCTGAAAATCAAATATTAAAAAAGAAAGCCCAGTGGGAAAAATAAGAAAATATTCATGGACACAGACAACAGTGTGGTGATTGCCAGGAGATGGAGGAGAATAGAAGGGGAATAAATGGAGATGGATGGAGACTTGACTTGGCATGGTGAACACAATACAGTGTACAGATGATGTGTTGTGGAGGTATATACCTGAAACATGTATAATTTTTATTCACTGTCACCCAATAAATTCAATGTAAAGATAAAAAACAAGCTCAGTGCCTTCTGGAAGCCTTCTTGGAGAAATAGGTAGCATCTACAGTTTTCAAGCTAACCACACGCAAGTTCACAGGTTAGAAGATTTCATTTCTCATAGATTTTACGGCTGCCACATCAAAGTCATGCTATCCTACACAGATACTTGTCCATTTATTAAGCCTTTGTTCTGAAATGCTAAACCAGCTGAGACTATATTTGCTCACACACTACACACAAGTGTGCATCAAATGTCATACACAAATAAATTGTTCAGAAGTCCCTATGGTCCAAGGAATCTCATAGTCTGTGAAAGATGGGTATCCTAGGCTTTGGCCATCTCTGAGTACTACTGGGAGAGAATCATGCCTGGTTAACCATTTAGGTGTTCATTAAACTCTTTTCCTCTTCTAGAGAACAGAGGTCCTTACAAAAGACTTTCAGGGTCATCTAGGAGTCCTCCTAACCAGTTTAGGTATCTCTCCTACAACAGCTTAACAAGTGGTCAATCAGCCTCTGTGTGAACACTTCCAATAACTAGGAAACTTACTACCTTGTGAAACCATCCCCTCCATAGTTTAGCCATCGTTTTCACACTAGCCACTACACATGTTGATCTTAGTTTTTCCTTCTGTTAACCCAAAGAATAACTCTGTTCTTTTATTCAACATGTTCCTGGCTCCATATTACTTTACAAGATTACATACAAAAATGTGTAGGACAAGGCTTCTTCCTCAAAATGTCTGTGATTTAGTGAGTTTGGTATACTCCCTGTATTAGTTTGCCAGGGCTGCCATAACAAAGAACCACAGACTGAGAGGCTTAAACAAAAGAAATGTATTTTCCCACAATACTGGAAAGTCTGAGATCAAGATGTCAACAGGGTTGTTTCTTCTCAGGACTCTTTCCTTGACTTGTAGACAGAACCTTCTCCCTGTGTTTATTCTCTGTATGTCTTTGTCTTAATCTCCCCTTCTTATGAGGACACCAGTCATTTTGAATTAGGGCCTCTTATAATTACCTCATTTTAACTTACTTTCTTAAAAACTCTATCTGTAAATACTGTCACTTTCTGAGATACTGGGAGTTAAAGCTTCAACATATAAATTTGGGAGGGAGAATACAATTCATCTTATAAACACTCCCCTTTCCTCATGAAACTTCAAATATTTAAAAATATACATTATATAAAAAAGATCACGGGAAGATGGCGGCAAGATAGGTGGGATCTGAGTCCACTTCCCCTCAGCACCAGTGAAACGCCTAGCTGATCTGAGGAACAGAGCGAACAGCCAATGGTATTCCAGCATATATGAAGATCGGAGACCAAAGATAGAGGACATTGAAAGATCTGACGGTAAGAAGAGTGCTTAAGGACAATAAGGTCCCTGGGACCAGCTCCGGGACCAGGGCGGCTGAAGCCCCTGGATTCTTGGGACAGAGCCAGGCTGGGCTGTGTGAGCAGCCAGGTGCTTGTTTGGACCTGGGGGGCTTGAATACGAAGAATTTCTCAAAAAGAAAAAGAGAAAATAGAGGCACTCAGCGGATAGTTAGAGAACTCTCCACAACAGCCTCGGCCTCTGGCACCCCTCCCCCCTCAGCCCCTGGACTGTGAACGTGGAAAAGCAGCCCCAGCGCTCACCTGAAGCCTGATTGCACGCACCCAGAACAACGATCTGGACGCCCACAACTGAAACCCAGGCTGGGCGCCCATACCTGAAACCTCCGGTGGGTGCGCACCAGGAGCAGAGGCTAGCTGCCCCACGCACAGGCCCAAAGCAGCTGACTGGTCCGCCACGTGACCCAGGCCCAAAGCTGCTAATTGGCTGATCAACGGCCTGGTGGCCTGTGAGTGACCACACGGAAAAGCACCGGTTCTGAACAACTCCTACCTAGCCCCTGCACACAGAGCCCTTCAGGGCCTACTGGCTCTCTAGGACGAAGGCAGAACGCCCAGCAGAGGTGAGCTGCAGGGCTAAGGGAGACTGCATTCACCAGAAAGACTTGACCCAGTAGGGGGCTGAACTACCCTGAAGGAGCACCAAGAGCCCCTAGCATTAAGACAGCAAAGAGCAAGAAGGTGGAGTGTGAGTTGCCCCTAATTGGTGCACCTCAAGGACAGCACAACTGGAGGACTAAAGGCCTAGTGGGGAGCAGAAGGACCCTGAGGAATTAGACTGGAGGATGAACAACAGTGAACAGTGTGACTCAGGAAGGGAGAAAAGTGAAACCAATCCTCCCAACCACCCCCTCCCGTTGCACAGACAGGAAGACCAGCAGAACTAACCTGACTGGTTTAAAGCCAGCAGAAGACTTTTTTTTTCCTCCTTTCCCCCTGAATTCCTTCTTCTTTTCTGTCCTTTCTTTGTTTTTTCCTTCTTCCTGCCTTCTTTTATTTATTGTTTTGTTTTAATTTTTGTTAAAATTCCGTCTTATCATTCCTCCGATCTTTCTTTATTCCTTCTTCCTTCCTCCCTTTCCTTTTCTATTCCCTTTTTCCCTCCTTCCCTTCTCCTTTTCTTCTTTTTTTCCCTTTCTCTTTTTCCCACAGGTGAGACAATAAAACCTGGAGTGCTGAAAAGACCAGAGTTAGACCGTGTTAGACCCATAAACGTCAGCTCAAGACCAGTGAGCACAGGAGATTAAGGAGACGGCATCACTGAATCACAATGGCATTCTACCATAGAAGTTCATACCACAATCCCAGGGAGTCAGAATAGATCAATTTAAGAAGCACAGGCTAACAAGAATAGTCTCACAAACAATGGGAAGACAAAGAAACAATCCCCAAATGAAAGGAAAGGAGGAAGCCTCAGGAAGAATGCTAACTGAAAAAGAGGCAAGTCAAATATCAGATACTGAGTTCAAAGCAATGGTTATCAGGAAGCTCACTGAGCTCACAGAGAACTACCAGAAAATACAGGGAAACTACAATGAACTCACTGTAAACTATATCAACATGAAAAAGGAAGTAAAAACTATCAACAAGGGGCAAGGGGAAATGAAGAATACAATTTCTGAACTGAAGAACACAGTAGAAGGAATGAAAAGCAGACTTGATGAAGCAGAGGATCGGAACAGCGAGCTGGAGGACAAAGTAGAAAAAAAAAAACCAGAAAGAGCAAGAAAAGGAAAAGAGGCTCAGAAAGAATGAAGAGGGATTAAGGGAAATGCGGGACAACAGGAAATGTAACAATATCTGTATAATAGGAATACCAGAAGGAGAAGAGGAAGAGAAAGGGATAGAAAACCTGTTTGAACAAGTAATGATGGAAAATTCCCCGAATCTGATGAGAAGAAAAGTCACCCAAATCCAGGAAACACAGAGAGTCCCAATCAGGAGGAACCCAAAGAGGCCCACTGCAAGACACATCATAATTAAAATGGCAAAATTCCAAGACAAAGAGAGGATCTTAAAGACAGCAAGGGAGAAACAAGAAGTAACATACAAGGGAGCCCCAATAAGGTTAGCAACTGACTTCTCAATGGAAATGCTCCAAGCCAGAAGAGAATGGCAAAAAATATTCCAAGTAATGAGAAACAGAGGCCTGCAACCAAGACTACTTTACCCAGCAAGGCTCTCAATCAAGGTAGAAGGCCAAATAAAGAGCTTCCCAGACAAAACAAGTCTAAAAGAATACATCTCCACCAAACCAGCTCTGCAAGAGATTCTAAAGGGACTGCTTTAAGGAAAGGAAGGAAAAGAGAAAGACAGAGGAACACAGGTAGGAAAAAATGGCAATGAATAACTACCTATCGATAATAACCTTAAATGTAAATGGATTAAATGCTCCAATCAAAAGACATAGAATAGCTGAATGGATAAGAAAACATGACCCACACATATGCTGCCTACAAGAGACCCATCTCAGGGCAAAAGACCTACACAGACTGAAAGTGAAGGGCTGGAAACAAATTTTCCAAGCAAACAGACAGCAAAAAAAGGCAGGGGTAGCAATACTCATATCAGACAAAATAGACTTCCAAAGAAGGGCCATAAAGAGAGACCCAGAAGGTCACTTCATAATACTCAAAGGAAGAATCCACCAAGAAGACATAAACATTGTAAATATATATGCACCCAACATAGGAGCACCCAAATACATAAAGAAAATCTTGGAGGACTTCAAGAAAGATATTGACAAAAACACAATTATAGTAGGGGACTTTAACACAAAACTGTCAAAAACACATAGATCTTCCAAACAAAATATCAACAAGGATATTGTGTCACTGAACAATACCCTAGATGAAATGGACTTAACTGATATATATAGAGTTTTTCATCCCAAAAAAGCAAAATACACATTCTTTTCAAGTGTACATGGAACATTTTCAAAGATAGACCACATGATAGGACACAAAGCAAGCCTCAACAAATGCAAAAAAATTGAAATCATATCAAGCATTTTCTCTGACCACAAGGGACTGAAACTAGAAACCAACCCCAAAGGAAAAATCCCCAAATGCTCAAAATCATGGAGACTGAATAGCATGCTATTAAACAATGAATGGGTCAAAAACGAGATTAGGGAAGAAATCAAAAAATTTCTGCAAACAAATAAAAACAAACTCAAAACAACCCAAAACCTATGGGACACAGCAAAGGCAGTCCTGAGAGGGAAATTCATAGCAATACAGGCCTACCTTAAAAAGATAGAAATATTTCAAACAAAGAACCTAACCCTACACCTACAAGTACTTGAGGAACAACAACAAAGACAGCTCAGAGCAAGCAGAAGGAAGGAAATAACCAAGATCAGAGCAGAGTTAAATGACATAGAGACTAAAAGCACAATTCTAATGATCAATGAATCCAGGAGCTGGTTCTTAGAAAAGATAAAAAAATTCGACAAGCCTTTAAGTAGACTCATCAAGAAAAAAAAGAGAGAGGATCCAAATAAACACAATTAGAAATGAAAGAGGAGAGATTACAACTGATAACACAGAAATACAAAGGATTGTAAGAAATTACTACAAAGAACTCTATGCCAAGAAATCTGAAAACCTAGGTGAAATGGACACATTTCTAGAAAAATATAAGCTTCCAAAACTGAATGAAGAAAAAGCAGAAAACCTGAACAGACCAATAACAGCAGATGAAATTGAAGCACTCATCAAAAAACTCCCAACACACAAAAGCCCTGGACCAGATGGTTTCACAGGAGAATCCTACAAAGCATTTAAGGAAGAGCTAACCCCTATCCTTCACAGACTATTTGAAAAAATCCAAACTAATGGAAGACTCCCAAACTCTTTTTATGAAGCCAGCATCATCCTAATCCCCAAACCAGATACAGACACAACGAAGAAAGAAAACTTCAGGCCAATATCACTGATGAACATAGATGCTAAGATTCTCAACAAAATATTGGCAAACCACATTCAGCAATACATTAAAAAGATCATACACCATGACCAAGTGGGATTCATCCCAGGGATGCAAGGATGGTACAATATTCGCAAATCAATAAACATAATACAACACATCAACAACAGCAAAGACAAAAATCACATGATCATATCAATAGATGTGGAAACAGCATTTGATAAGATACAGCACCCATTTCTGATAAAAACACTCAGCAAAGTGGGAATAAAGGGAGCATTCCTCAACATAATCAAGGCCATATATGAGAGACCTATCACCAACATCATACTCAATGGACAAAAACTTAGAGCTTTCCCACTAACATCAGGAACAAGACAAGATATTCAACACTCCTATTCAACATAGTATTGGAAGTCCTAGCCACAGCAATCAGACAAGAAAAAGAAATAAAAGGCATCCAAATTGGAAAGGAGGAAATGAAACTTTCACTGTTTGCAGATGACATGATAGTGTACATGGAAAATCCTATAGACTCCACCAAAAAACTACTCGACCTAATAAATGAATTTGGCAAAACAGCTGGATACAAAGCCAATACTCAGAAACCAAAGGCATTCCTGTATACCAACAACGAAACTGCAGAAACAGAAATCAGGAAAAAAATCCCATTTGATATAGCAACAAGAAAAATAAAGTACCTAGGAATAAACCTAACCAAGGAGATAAAAGGCCTGTACTCAGAAAACTACACAACACTGAAGAAAGAAATTAAGGAAGACACAAACAAATGGAAGCATGTACCATGCTCATGGATTGGAAGAATTAACATTATCAAAATGGCCATAATACCCAAAGCGATTTACAGATTCAATGCAATCTCTATTAGAGTACCCATGACATATTTCACAGATATAGAACAAACATTTCAGAAGTTCATATGGAACCATAAATGATCCCAAATAGCTGCAGCAATTTTAAGAAAGAAGAACAAAGCCAAGGGATCACAATACCTGATATCAAACTGTATTACAATGCCACTGTAATCAAAGCAGCCTGGTACTGACATAAAAACAGGCACGCAGACTAATGGAACACAACAGAGAGCCCAGAAATAAACTCAAGTATTTATGGTCAATTAATATTTGACAAAGGAGGAAGGAGCATAAAATGGAGCAAAAACAGCCTCTTCAACAGATGGTGTTTGGAAATCTGGACAGCTATGTGCAAAAAAAAGAAACTCCATCACCAACTTACACCATACACAAAAATAAACTCAAGATGGATAAAAGACTTAAATATAAGTGGTAACACCATCAAAGTCCTAGAGGAAAACTTTGGCAGGAAAATCTCAGAGATTCCAGGCAGCAACATCCTAACAGACATGTCCCCTAAAGCAAGGGACATTAAGGAAAGAATAAATAAGTGGAACCTCATCAAAAGAAAAAGCTTCTGCATGGCTAAAGAAAACAGCACTAAAATACAAAGAGAACCAACAGTATGGGAAAACATATTTGCCAATGATACCTCAGACAAGGGCCTGATCTCCAAAATATATAAAGAACTCACACGACTCTACTCCAGGAAGACAAACAACCCAATTAAAAGATGGGCAAGGGACTTGAACAGACACTTCTCCAAGGAAGACATACAGAGGGCCCAGAGACATATGAAAAGATGCTCAGCATCACTAGCCATCAGAGACATGCAAATTAAAACCACAATGAGGTAACATCTCACACCAGTCAGAGTGGCCAACAAAAACAAATCAACAAACAAATAAATGTTGGAGAGGATGTGGAGAAAAGGGAACCCTAGTGCACTGTTGGTGGGAATGCAGACTGGTGAGGCCACTGTGGAAAACAGTATGAAATTTCCTCAGAAAACTAAAAATGGAACTGCCCTTTGACCCAGCAATTCCGCTGCTGGGATTATACCCTCAGAATCCTGAAACACCAATCCAAAAGAACCTGTGCTCCCCAATGTTCATAGCAGCACAATTTACAATAGCCAAGTACTGGAAGCAACCTAAGTACCCATCAGCAAATGAGCGGATCCAAAAACTATGGTATATTTACACAATGGAATTCTACGCAGCAGAGAGAAAGAAGGAGCTTCTACCCTTTGCAACAGCATGGATGGAACTGGAGAGCATTATGCTAAGTGAAATAAGCCAGGCGGTGAGGGACAAATACCATATGATCTCACCTTTAACTGGAACATAATCAACAAAAGAAAAAAGGAAACAAAATATAACCAGAGACATTGAAGTTAAGAACAATCTAACAATAGCCAGAGGAGAGTGGTGAGGGGATAGTGGGGGGAGGGGTTTATAGGAACTACTATAAAGGACACATGGACAAAAGCAAGGGGGAGGGTGGAGGAGTGGGAGGGAGATGGATTCAGCGAGGGTGTGGTGGAGGGATGAGGAAAAAAGGCATGGAACTTTAATTGACTAACAATAAAATTTTTTTTAAATCTCAAAAAAACGTGTGCTTCTGAGGATGAGAGTAAATGTTTTAAATGAGGAAAGGAGGAAAAAAATAACAGGGCAGGTATGAAAAATATGAAAGTGCATGCTGAGCTTCAAGAATAAATATGGCAGGTGCATGGGTGTGAAAGGATATTCAATTGTGCAGAGCACGTCCTCTTTCTGGGAACACCCCAGGTGTGTGCTTGCATGTATGGTTTCATAGTAGAGGAGCATCCAAAAAGATGGGAAGGCTATAGTCTCTGCCCAAATTGTAAGTGCTCCTGCCCTGCAATTAATGCTAGATTTTTGGAAACAATGAGTTCTTGTAGCATAGTCCATCCATTTAGCCAGGTTGAGCGGGAAATTTTCATTAGTGGAGGAACCCACAAAATAAGGAACATTGTACTTCCTCATCATTAAGCACAGTCTCTTCATTAAGTTGTTTTCTGTACTCTTGATCAGAATTGAATACCAAGAAATCCTCTTCCAGGAACTGTTTATTTTTCCTCCTGACTCCTCTACAGCCACTTTGCTTCTCCACCCCCAGCATGTCACTTGGTAATGGGCTGGTGCCAAGAGGTAAATAAGCCAAGGAACCAGAAAGTGATTCATCTTTACCTCTCTATGTCTGCAGGTGCGTGTGCATGAGAGGAGCACAGCCTGATCCCCAGCAGATGCAAAGTGGGTGCTGGGGGCATGAATCACAGACACAGTCACACTGAGCTTTGCAGTACTGCACTGAATTCCTTAATCTTGCATAGAGAAAGGAGGTCATATGCTACCTATTGAGAATATTACTATTGCAGTTCCAAATTCCATACTTTGCCTTGTTTCTACCAATAAAGACTCTACTACTGAACACTGTATATTTTGATCCAATTCATGTAAAATTATTTAAATGGGGTGAAGGAGGCTGTGTAGGCAGTGACCATTGGGACTAGGATATCTTTAATGAATATTAAGAGAGTAAACCCCCATAGCCACTTAAAGCCTATCTCTTCCTTTGCATCCTGTCCCATAGTCAGGTCATATCAAAATACTATCAATTTTTTCTCTTTTCTCCTACTTATGTGTCTCTTTGTCTCCATTTCCAGTATGTAGCTGACACGCACCTACTCATCCTGAAAGTTGCAGAGCATAACTGACCTGTCCTGCAAACACTTCCCTGGCCTTACCACCTCCTCTCCCACACCATGCAAGCAGGACCAGAAACTTCTCCCACTAGGCTTCCGCAGCCGTGAGATTTATCACATTGTACTGTAATTATTTACTTACCCTCCTGTATGGCTGCATAACAAGCCACCTCAAAACTTAGTGGCTTAAAATAGCATTTATTATTATTGCTATCTTTTAGGCTTCTCCACAACTACCATCCAAGGAGAGGAGATAGCAGTGTAGTGAGGCTGGAGCTGGGACCATCCCCCAAGGCTTCCTCACACGCATGGCTGGTGCCTAACCTGGGAAAACTCAAGCAGCTGGGGTCCTTTGGGTGTCTCTCCATCAGTATGTTTCTCCTCATGGTCTCTTCTTCATGGCAACTTCAGATAAGCTCCATGTCTTATATGAGCACTCAGGGCTCCAAAGACAAAGTGAACCAGGCAGAGACCATTTTGACTTTTATCATTTAGGCCAATCATGGAGTGCCTATTTTGCCCTAGTCCCAGATAGACCAGATTCAGTGGAGGGAAATACATACAACCCATCTCTAAACCCCATAGTGGAGGGTCGAATCACACTGGAAGAAGAGTATGCAGATAGACTGTATCTTCCAGTCATCTTTGGAAAATACAAATGCCCACAGTTATAAATGCAGAGATTGGCAAAATGCCTGGTACCTAATGGTCTCCCTAGATACATACATGGCTTATTAAATGAATAAAACTTACTTCCCTGGGTAAACCTTATTATCTTACATCCACCTATTTTAAAAGCTCCTATCCTTTCTTCTTTCTTTTCAGCCTTTCCTACATTCCATTTACTTACCCCATTTTCTGATTATCATTTTTTTAAATCCCGGTTTTCTTATGTCTCATTTTCAGAAGCCTCTAGCAGCTCCTAATATCCTGTGGCAGTCTGAAGGTATCATCCCAGCTTGTGATGCTATGGTGTGACTGTGAATATAACATAAGAATACATATCCATATATGTATCTTAACTTACCTTCAGATTAAAATAAGACTATGCCTGGCCCACATATTCATTACTGTCTTTCAAATGTACAGCTTGTGTTATTTATAGAATTGTCCTGAGTTCTGGTTCATAGCAGTGGATTAAAATATTATATTTACTTCTGCTTCCTCCTGTAATTCTACAAAAACAACAGAAGGATATTTAAGAGACTGGAACAGAAGATAAAACCTCAAACATTTGGAAGATAGAAAGCCAACAGAGCAATGTCTGACTTTGATAATTCGCAAAGATAAAAATTCTTTGTTCCAGAGAACTTCATGGGACAAGAGAATTAGAATACCAAATGCCTCTCAAATCAAGAGAGAAGGTGGGGTTGAAAACTTAAATGAGTTAAAAGTCTACATAAAAAGTAGTAGCTGGTTCTGCTCTATATTGGCAGAAGACTTTAGGTTAATTCTCTTTAGGACATGGAACACCAGGCAAGTTGACAATGGAATGTGTTACTGAAAACAGAGGGAATAAAATAAAACTCTACATGTGAAACAGTGAGATCCCTGGGAATGTTTTCCTCTTAGGCTCATGAATGCTAGCAGATTGGTTTTGGCCCATGTAACCTTTCCTCAAACCAGTTAAAGAAATCAAAGCATTTCTCTCTGAAAAAAAATATAGAAAACAAAAACATGTTACCAGCCTTGAAAAAATAGCTAGAGATTCTGACCACCGTGGTTTCCTGCAGTGAAACTTACCAATAGAGAGGCACCTCCTAGGTAACAAGAGCTTCCAATTAGTTTTTTAATGTTGATCTTCTCAATAGGAAGAGAGAGTCAAAAATCACCATATGTTTGAGGAAAAGTTCCAACTGAAAAGTCAGAGGCTAAAGTGAAACAAATTTGGGGACAAAGAAACTCAGAGGGAATAGAGATGATGCCAGGAGCAATACAAGAAGTAGGAGAAGAAAATGAGAAAGAAAACTACAATTAAGACCCTTAGAAAAATTAAAGAAGATCGTAGAAATAAAAGATCTAATGTAAGAATTGGAAACTAAGGCTGAGGATATATAACAGAATGTGGAACAAAAAGACAGAGAGAGATAGGAAATAGGAAATGTAAAAATAATCAGAGGATTAGTGGCTATCTATCATCTGAATCAAGAAGAGTTCCAGCCCTGGCTGGTATGGCTCAGTTGGTGGGAGCACCCTCACATAACCAAAGGGTTGTGGTTGGATTCCCCATCAGGGCACATGTTTAAGTCATGGGTTTGGTCCCCTGTGCAGGTGCATATCTCTGGTCCAGGTGTGTAAGAACCCCAGGAGACAACCAATTGATGTTTCTCTCACATGAATGTTTCACTCTCTCCCTTCCTCTCTCTCTAAAAGCAATGAAAAGAAGTCCTTTGGTGAGGACAAAAAAAGAAGAAGAAGAAGAATTCCAGAGAGAAAGATTCTCAAGAGGCAAAACAAGAAAATTACAAAGGGAGACAGAACTGAACAGCATAGGACTTTTCACAGTAACCCTAGAAGCTAGAAGACATCAGAAAAATGCCTTCATAATTCTGAGAAAAATAATTTCCAATCTAGAATTCTATACTTACCATCAATAAAGAGCCAAATTAGACCTTCCTTCAATAGGGAAGATCTTAAAAAAGTAGTTTCTCTGCACTCTTTCTTCATACACTGGAGGGTTGTTCTACACAAATGAGAAAATAAGGAAAATGCAAGATCCAAGAGATAGGATATCCAGCCTGGGAGAGAAGTGAAGGAAATATCCAAAAGGATCAAGGGGAAATGGCAGAGAGACCCTGTGTAATGAATCTAGGAAGCATTCATTCCAGACTGAAGCAGGGACCCACCTGACTCCAGAAGTATGTCTCCAAGAAAACAGGAAACACAGAGCATACTGATATGTTCAAACATAAATTCTGAGAGAAGACAGCCCTTAAGTGAAGTTTTGGGTAACTTAATGGTAAGTGCATTGAAAATACATTTTAAATAGGACAATTATTAATTCGGGGCAGTGGGGCGGGGGGGATGTTGTAATCCCAGCAAACTACATGACTCAACAGTGAATAAAATGTACAAAACTGTAATTGTATAAAATTTAAAAGTGAAATTTAGAAAAATAAAAATAACAGAAGGGAAGGAGAAGTAAAAAGAGAATGGAAGAATGAGGAAAACATTGAAAACTTTATGAAGCTTTGCCTACAAGATGAAATCTAAAACCTTTTGAATGGCATTCAAGGCCTTTTACATAGCTTCATCCTAACTAACTATTGATTAATAATATCTAATATTTTCATACTCATATTTTCCCTCCCAACCTGGAATTTGACCTGTAACTTACCTTCTCTAAATCTTATGCATCTCTCCTAAAGCACTTGAATTTTTATTACCTCCATAAAGCCCTTCTTGACCATCCTCACATAGAAGGATCTTTCCTATCTCTAAAGTCCCACAGAAGTTATTGCCTGTATCCAGTTAGTTAATTGGTCTCTTTGCACTGAGCTTTCAAACTATTGCGGTTTCTGTAAGTGGTTCACAATTTCCTTGTAAGGACACATTCTCTCACAGTGGTTCATGCAGTGCTGCAGAGCTATGTACTTGGTAGGAACATTAACATTGTTTGAACAAATTAGTTAATTAATAATTAACTTTCTCCACCTTCTGTCTCTCTCATGCCACACTTTTGTTGTTTCTTTCACTGAGCAACAGGGGTTTATTTTAACACCGTATTGATCTCTTCTGCCTGGGCTTGCTGGCCTGTGGTGGGTGATTCCGCCATTGCTTGAGCATGTTGCCCCTCCAGGTTCAACCGGGGGCCCGGGAAGAGAGGAAAATTGAGATGCAGATGGGGTAACCACATCACACTTTATTGGTGCTGATTTTGTTTTGGAAGATCTGTCCTTAACTAAGTCAAGTGGGACATGAAGTGGTAGGGGGAGGGCTACAGCTTTTTAAGTGTGGTTCTGAAAAATACAAAAAATAAAAATTAAATAAATAAAACCCCTACATAGACTCTTTCTAAATGCAATTAAGACAATGGAATTTTTCTGCTCAGAGTTGTCATACTAGGTCATACCAGCCTCACCCACACTTTCTAGGACCACCTGCTTTGCCCTTTGGGCACCTCATCTGTCCATTCCCTTTCCACATTCCCTGGTCCAGAGACGCCCCCGGCCTTTGCCTATAGCCAACACGCTACATCTCTTACTCATCGGACTTAGTCCCTTGAAAGCAAGAAAGGCAATCAGAGTGGCTTTTCCTTAAAAGAACAGCAGGAATAAAATGAGAACCCAAGTTCTCATTTCTGGCTCATAATTCACTGAGTCCTAGAACCTTGGAATTGAAGGAGGTCCTGGAGACCACCTACAGTACCTCTACATCCACTGCCTCTGATGAGAAAGTGCTCTTGCTCACCTCATGAGCAATGCTGCTGCTGCTGCTGCTGCTGCTGCTGCTGCTGCTACTGCTGCTCTGATGCTGCCATCAAAGCAAGGGCTTCGCTCAGCAAATCAATGGCAAGATACCCATGTGGCTCATAGCAGGGAAGCTCTGGGGGCAGGGGGATGACTGAAGAGAGTTTGCTTAAACACAGTGGCTCTTTATATTTTGCCATCACAAACTTCCAAGAGAACATGAAGAAAGTTTTAGACTATTTCTTCCAGAGAAGTCCATATAGTCATGAGGTTTAGACCTAATTTTAATAGGTTCAGAAACTCCTGAGTCCTCCATAGATGCCAGTTAAGAATCCCTGCTTTACTTTTGGTTTTGAGGGACAAGCAAGTGGACTAAAACAGTTAAATTAGTCTGGCCTTGGGGAAACAAGATCAAGCCTTAGAAGCTGAGAATTTTATTTTAAATCATAGCACCACACGTTGCTGTCATCATCTGCCTGAACCAGTTGTGCCTCAGAGACACTGAAAACGTTAAAAACACTGAACAGAGTGAGGCAGCCTTGTAAGTTACTTTGTGGGGCTTCTTATTTCTTTGACATGCTCACCACATTGTATAAAGAAATTCCACACTCTTCACCATTGTATTGACAACTCCTAGGGTTCCAAAGGTTAATGATTTGGGGAGCCCAGAGCTCATGTATGTTACACCTTTCAAAAGCTTCTTTTGCCCAATGACTTTTAATTAACTGTACTCTTTGTTGGCAGGAGTGAGACAATACAGAGAAAGGGATTTAAGAATTCTTGCTCAAAAAAAACCAAACTTATATTTGTTGGTTACTAACTGATTGATGGGAAGCTTCAGTTCATCACTGCAAATTAAAACCCAGCGTATGTGCTACCTCTAAAAACAAGCTTGAGAAGGTGGTTCCTGCAGCGCTCGCATGCTGGCTTTGATGGTGTATTTGGACTTCTGAAGCTTTCTTAGATGTGCGGCTCTTGCTTTTGGGAATACGTGCTTCCTGAAGAACTCCCTGGACAAGAAGTGAACCCCCATATGAAACAATGTTGACAGCTGGACCAGATGTGTGGGGAAGAGGAGAGGTGTGGGGATGAGTAAGAGGGTATAGTACATGTGCCAATGCTTAGAAACATAGAAAATGCGTTTTTTATTATGCAAGGGAAGATGGGAGAAGAGACAGATCTCTTTTCTGAATATTAACTCCTGGGTCTGAAAGGAGCTAATCCATTTTTCTGCCTTTAAGCAACCCAACATTCGAGTAGATTGGGGTTTTTTTTTCCTTTTTCACCATTTCCAAAGAAGAGCATTCCAGCTTTCCTTTCTTTAACCTTACATTCCAGAGTCTCACAGTGCCTATGCTCAGGAAATACTTATTCAGGTTTAACTTCAATCTCTCTCCTTGCAATAGGAGACCATTGCTATCCTCCCAGGACTAGAAGAACAGCTGCCTGGCGCCTTGCCAGTCACACCATTCCATGTTCCCATTGTTCAGAGAGGAAACAGCTCTGGGCTTTTTTTGCTTGGCTCCCCACCACCCATCAGGAATCCTGGCCTGAGCCCCAGGCTCCTCTGAGGAGTTACCTCATAGTTTTTCAGGTACTTACTTGGGGCCTTGTTCTCATAAGAGTACAAAATGATCACAAGTGACCTACCATCCTCTGAGAACAAAAGTCTCTGCAAAGGGCTTTGAGAGATGACATAAAAATGCTATACATATTTATGTGCTTTACATAACATGTGCTTACATAGCTTCCACTGTAGGTATAACAAACATCATTTTAAAAATAAGGAAATGGGTTCAGCAAGATTGGCTCAATCAGCATTTGTACAGATAAGAAGAGGGGAAGCGAAGTGTTGGTCCTCAAATCATGATGTGTCAAGTTGAACTCTGTGCTGCTGCAGAAGTGCTTCCTGAGAGTAAAGAAAGACCTGGACAACCAACCATATATTTCCTGCTTTTGCAATTCTTTATCTAAGGAACAGAGAGGAAGATACTAAAAAAAAAAATGAGCAGGATGCCTCTTTACAACCTGTGAACTCACGTGAAGACTTCAGTCACAGGAACTGTGAATTAGTGGTGGAGTGGGCAGCAGGGAAGCCACACACTGTGTTACAGGTACTCGAGGAGAGAGGGGGCTTTGGAGACACACAGACCTCATTTTCAGCCCCAGCTCAATCACATGCAGCATGACACTGAGCAAGTTCATTCACCTCTGACCTCCAGTTTCATCATGTATAAAGTGAGAATAATGACAGCTTTTGAGGAGCAAATATATGTATATTTTTCAGGTAGTTGGTGTCAGTTTTATTTCTGCCACTTCAGAGACATGCATCCTGGAGACCTCCACCTTTCAGTTCTATTTTGCTGTCTAGGTCAACAGCACAAGTGAAATCTTTGCACTTTCCTTTACCCTCATTCTGGTGACTCATTTTCCTTCTGTCCATGGGAACTTCTTTGTTCTGGACTATTTCTTTATTTTGAAGAACTTTCAATGAAGCTTCCTTTAAAAAGTGGGCAGGAGGTACATTTTTTTTCTGGGACTTTGCATAACTGAATATATCTTTGTTGTTGCCTCACACTTGGTTGATAGTGGAACTGAGGATATAGCATTCAATTTGGAAATGACTTTTCTCTTAGAATTTTAAAATCATTGCTCTATATTATTATAGCTTCCAAAGTTGCTGTCAAAGCCTGCTGTCATTCTAATTCCAAATAATTAGTATGTAGTCCCTTTCATTCTCTCTGGAAGATTTTAAGATCATCTCTTTTTTCCAAGCTGGGTACTCTTACATTAAAATGACGTGCCTTAGGTGGGTATCTTTTCAATTATTTAGTAACTTTTTTTAAAGTAGGAGTGCATGCCTAGTTCCCTATAGGATTTATTAATGTTTTTTTTTACTTTTTTTTTGCTGTTGTTCAATTACTGTTGTCCTCATTTTTTCCCCATTACTTTTCTACCCACACCTACCACTCACCTGCAACCATCCCCCCCTTTGGCTTTGTCCGTGGGTCCTTATACATGTTCCTTGATGACCCTCCCCCTTCTTTGCCCTGTTATCACCCTCTCCCCTCCCCTCTGGTTACTGTCAGTTTGTTCTCTATTTCAATGTCTCTGGTTATATTTTGCTTGCTTATTTGTTTCGTTGATTAGGTTCCACTAATAGTGAGATCAAGCCATGCAGTGAAAGACAAATACCATATGATCTCACCTACAAGTGGAGTCCAGAACTTTTGATCATTGACAGGTGTTTTTGTTTGATTTTTTATTACTGATTCTAATTTAGTAGTAATTGGTGTGTTCAGACTTTCTGTTTCTTTTTTATTCATCTTGGTAGATCATGTATTTAGGAATTCATTCGTTTCTTCCAGATTGTCCAATTTTTTGGCATATTTGTTAGCATATTTCACAGTACTGTCTTATGATCCTATTTTTTTGTATCAGTTGTAATTTATTGTATTTCTGATTTTATTTATTTGGGTCACTTCTCTTTTATTTCTGATGAGTTTGTTTAAAGGCTTAACAATTTTGTTTATATTTTCAATAAAACAGGTCTTGGTTTTTTTAATTTTTATATATTTAGTCTCTTTTGTTCATTTCCACCCTGATCTTTATTATTTCCTTTCTTCTCCTCACTTTGGGCAACATTTGTTGTTCTATCTCTAGTAATTCTTTTAAATGTAAAGTCAGATTGTTTATTTGAGATTTTTCTTGTTTCTTGAGATAAGCCTGTATTGCTATGAATTTTCCTCTTGGGGCTGCTTTTACTGTGTTCTATAGATTTGGGATGATTGTGTTTTCATTTTTATTAGTCTCAAAGTATCTTTTGACTTCTTTCTTGATCACACTGTTAACACATTTATTTTTAGTAACATGTTATTTAGCCTCTATGTGTTTGCATGTTATTTTAATAATTGATTTCTAACTTCATACCCCTGTGGTTAAAGACGATACTTCATATGATTCAATTTTCTTAAATTTATTAAAGTTTGTTTTGTGGCCTGAATTATAGTCTATCCCAGCAATTGTTGCATGTCCACTTGAAAAGAATGTATACTCTGCTACTCTGGGGTGAAATTTGTGAAAACATCAATTAAGTCTGTATACCTTGATATGTCTTTTAGGGCTGTTGATTTGATGTCTGTAAGATTTATCCATTGATATCAATGGGGTAGTAAAGTTTCCCCTCTAGGACTGTACACTACTCTCAATCTCTCCCTTTATGTTTGTCTATATTTCCTTTATATTTTAGCTGCTCCTATGTCTGGTGCATAAGTGTTTACAAGGATTATATTATCTTGTTGGATTCATCCTTTCATCATTATGAAATACTTTTCATTGTCTCTTATTATAGTCCTTGTTTTAAAGTCCATTTTTTCATGATACAAAGTATTATTACTTCAGCATTTTTTAAATTTACATTTGCATGAAATTTTTTTCATCCCTTTACTTTCAGTCTGTGTGTTTCCTTCACTCTGGGATTGGTTTCTTGTAGACAGCATGTATAAGGGTCTAATTTTGTTATTTGTTTGGCTATCTTCTATCTTCTGATTAGAGCATTTAAGCTATTTAAATTTAAAATGATTATTGATAGGTACATCGTTATTGCCATTTTATTTTTTATACTTATGTTCTTTATTTTTCATTATTTTTAAAGAAGTCCCTTTAACATTTCTTGTAATTCTGGTTTAGTGGTGATGAACTCCATTAATTGTTTTTTTGTCTGGGAAGCTCTTTAAGTGTTCTTTGATTCTGAATGATAACCTCATTGGTCAGAGTAGTCTGGGCAGCAAGCCCTTTCTTTTCAATACTTTTTCATACTTTGCATATCTCACGCCAATCTCCTCTGGTCTGCAAAAACTGGTTGAGAAATCAGGTGGCAGTCTTGTGGGATCTTCCTGGTAGGTAACTCTTTTTCCCTTGCTGCTTTTAAGACTCTCCCTTTGTTTTATACTTTTGCCACTTTAACGTTAATGTGTCTTGGTGTGGGCTTGGTTGCGTTCATCTTGTTTGTCACTATCTGTGCTTCCTGGACTTGTATGTCTATATTCTCCTCCAGTTAGGGAAGTTTTAAGTTATTATTTTTTCAAATAATTCTCCATCCCTTGCTCTCTCTCTTTTCACTCTGGTGCCCCAATGCTATGAAGGCTGTTATGTTTTAAATTGTCCCAGATGTCCCTTAAACTATTCTTGTTTTTTAAAGTCTTTTGTATGCTGTTTTGAATGGGTGTTTTCTGCTACCTTGACTTTAAAATCATTGATTTGTTCCTCTACTTCACCTAACATGCTGTTGATATTTTCCAGTGTATTCTTTATTTCAGTTATTGTCTTCTTCATCTCTTACTGTGGTTTTATGGTTTTATGTTCTTTTTTAAACTTACTATCTTTTTGTTGAAATTCTCTCTTAGTTCATCTATTCTTCCCCTAAGTTACTTGAGCATCCTTATAACCAATGTTTTAGAAACTGTATGCAGTAGATTGCTCAACTCCATTTTATTTAGTTTATTTTTTTCTGGAGTCAGGAGTAAGTAGATAATTAATGCAAAGTGCTTAGCACAGGATCTGAAAGGAAGAGTTAAACAAATATTTAAATAGTAACTGTTTCTATTATGGAATGAATAGAACAATGGACCTGAATGAAGTTAAATTAGGAAAGGCTTTATGGAGAAAATAAAAGTGCAATAGCAGTTTAAACTAGGATTGGAGCTTGGTGAAGTATACAAAAGAAAGATTTTTTTTGTCTGTTCTCAGCCTCCCATAAGCAGAGATGCATCAGTCTTTGAATGTGAATGATCAACTATCTGTCTCCATGGACTTTCAAATTTTTAAACACCTTATGGGACAATGATATAGCAGAATGTCATAGGAGAAGCTCTGGGAAAATTACTTACAGGTGACATGGGGGAATACCAGCTTTAAAGCAAATTTTGTCAGAATGAAGAATAGCTTCAGTATAAATCCATTAAAAATTAAGTATGCTATAATGTTGAGCTATTTTTAGTGTACATAACTTCTTAAAAGCTTAAGTCTAATAACTTGGCCTGCTTGCCATAGATCTGCTGCTTCTGACATAAATGACCTCTCCAAGACTCTACAGATTATTGGAAACAGGGAGATTGCAATTCTTGGAAGTTTTCTATTGATTGGTTAAGTAAAGTATCTGCTAAATGGATATCTAATTTGAAAGGTATACATTTAATGGAATTAATAAGTGAACTGATTAGGCAAAATGTTAGAAGTAACAAAAATGCTCTAATTGATTGGAGACCTTTAACAGACCCCAAAGAGTAAGAAGACTGAGAGGGAAATTACTGGATGCTGTTAGTGATTATGGCAATAGTGCTTTTGACATCTGCTTCATCCAGTGTGGATCTGTGGAATACAGCCACAGTGCCACACTATTTCCAAAAGAATGTAAATCAAATGCATTTCTATCCATGTGTGACATGCAATTCTGATTAAGATTGAAAGATTGTGGCAATTCCATCCTGTGCTTTAGGGGCGCCAACTCGACGTGTGGGTTTCTGTGGCTAGTGAAATGAAGCCAGGTAGTCACAGGCAAGGTTTCCTTGCATGTTATTCTTGTTGGGAATGCTGGCAACATGGTGGGAGGTGTTGGTCTGGGGAAAGTCCATAGCCTGCCTTGGAAGAACACTCCTCAAAACAGATGGTGAAATAAGATACTTGATTGGAAAATAGAGAAAGAAAATCACATCAATTTAAAATTTATTCAGTGCCAGTCACTTTATCTACATTGTTTTATTTAATTGTCATAGCAATTCTGCAAGATAAGAATTACTAAGCACATTTTACAAATAAGAAGCCTATTGGAAGAGTTGAAACTTGGACCCAGATTTAACTAACTCCAAAATCTACAAATCCATGGTCTTTCCACCTCACAAGGTTGCCTTGAGAAAATGAAATATAGTTTGATTTCACTGAGACATTAGGCCTTATTTGTTAGACTAGAATGAGCCAGGGCTGCAAATTTGTATCCAGATCATGATGTGGAATCCCTGAGTATCATGTTAAGAGATTTGAACCTTATTCCAAAGGCCAAGGGTAGTTAATGAAGTTTATAGAATGGGGTAGTATGCAGAATAACCAGAATTTTCCTTCCTATTCATAGTGTGTAATTCAATATAGAAGAAAGTAAGGAGAAACCAAATGAAAAAGCAAATAGAAAGGAGGAAAAAAGTCTAAGTTAGTAATAAAGATTTGAACCAGGGTGGAAATCAAAAGAGCTGGGAGAAGAAAAATGTGTGGAAGATGTTTTCCAAAAATGGCTATAACAATATTTCCCATCCCATGGGCTCTTCCAGAAACTTGTCATTCCCCGTTCAGAGGTAGAGTCTATGACCCCTTCTTATGACACTGGGAAGGGCTTTGTGACTTCCCAGAGTATGAGAGAACTGACACTATGTGACTTTCAAGGCTGGATCATAAAAAGTGACATTGTTTCTACCATGTTCTCTCTTTCTGAGGATGTTTGTGCTTGGAAGCCAGACATTGTGCTATAAGAAAGACCAGGTCACGTAGACAGGCCCATGTGGACAGAAGCTAAGGCCTTGAAACATCAACTCCAGCTGAGCTTTCTACCAACACTGGACACCAACTTACTAGTCATGTGAATGAGTGTTAAAAGTATATCCTTCAGACCCCAATAGAGCTGCCCCAGGTCATATCACATGGAGCAGAGTAAGCCTTCCAGACTCGACCCTACCCAAAATGCAAATTTATGATCAAAATAAATGATTATTGTTTTAATATACTAATATTTGGGGGTATTTTGATATGCAGAACAAAAGGAGCCAATGGAAAAAACATTTACTAGTGCCTCAACCTACAGGCATACTGATGCATCCTGGCCAAATGGTAACAATGATCAATTTTGTTTGTTTAATTGGTCTGTATTGCTGTGAGAAGTGAAGAATTTAGAGCTGGGAAATGTTTGTGCGTCTATCTATTAAATGTTGGTGCATCTAACCAAATAACAAAGTCTTATCATAGCATTTCTGTAGAATCCACTCTAATGGATTGAGGTGCAGATGTAGACAATTATTCTTAGTGATGAATTATCCAATGGAGAACAAATGTGCATTTTAGGCAAAATGTTAGAGCTTTCACATTCCTTTTCTAAGAAAATCCTTAAAAGACTTTTATGGAGTCTTACTCTCATTTTAAAGGATCAAAAGAAGGTGCAGAAAATTATTCTTTTTTAAATCTTACACCAGTGAGTGGTAGTGGCAAGATTCAAACTCAAGTCTGATTCCGGTGCTCAGACTCTTTCCATTACAACATCTCCCATATTTGCCAAAGATGACTTTTGGTTTTTGCACACCTGTGGTATCAATGGCTTTTGAGTTGTTTGAAGTGGATTCTTTTTATTTTCAGCAGCAGACTATTTACCTTTCTTGGCTACTATTTTAAAAAGGATTTGCATTCTTGACACATACACAATCTGATAGTGTTCAAAGCAGATGGTCCATAATTATGCTGTGAGACATGGGGAGTCAAAATTAAAAGAAAATTTTGTCACAGTTATAAAGTGCTATGGTGATATTATACATATGTGTGTGTATAATATGCAATTGTATGTCATAAATACAAGTGGCCTTTTCTTCTTTATTTAATTGACCATTATCCATATTAAAGGTGTGCTTTAAATAAAAGCTAAGACGTTTTGTCCAATGCATGTTTTGTAAGTTGAAGTGCACAACAGTGATGTGCAGAACAGTATTTTGCAAAACTTGTGGATTTCTGCCCTGATCAGTCTACTTTAGAATTCTATCAGAGGCTTGTGATTGATTGAGTGGGAAGAGTTACCTCAACCATTTCTTGGAGTGAGAAGTTGCACAGAAGCCAAAGGTGAGAGTCTCTCCCTCTGAGTGCCAAAGGGTTCAGTGATCAGAAGAAGTGGGAGTCCAGGGTCCACCCCCTGTCCTGGCATTACCACTACCTGCGGTGACCTTGCTTAAGTCATTAATCTCTTGTTTTTATTATTGGTTCCTAGAGGAAAAAATCACACTGTTCCAGCCCTTCTTAAATAAATCAGTTCTTCAGAAAAAGCGACTTGATTTTGTGCAAACCCAAAGACCTTTGTTATAAGCAATCACCTCTTTTTCTCCCGACAGCAATGCATTCTTTCCTCAGCATGCCATTTTCAAAACCTTTGACATTTCAGTATACCTCATCATTGCCTTCATTATGGACCTTGCCAATTTGTCAGTTTTAATCTGTCTAAAAACCTGCATCTGCCACATGAATGTTTTTATTTCATATATGTTGATACAAAGATTTTACACATTGATTTTTTTGTAGCTGTGATTTCATGTAAGCCAAGCAAGCAAGGAGAGGTTGATACCTGGGATAATTTATGCTCTATCAGGTTAATACAAATCAATGGCATTGGCAAGTTTCAGATGAGGCCCAGGGGGTGGGGTCTGGACAGCAAAAGCTGCCAGAACAAGACAGATGGTTCGAAGCTGACACTCTTACCTCTTTATCTTAATAGGCTCATTAGCAGATTTCTCTCCTTTGGGTCTCATTTGAGTTTCTTGGCTTTAAATGGCACCCCATAGATTGCCCATCATCCTGGAAAACAACTGACATACCCTTCTTACACCCTGGCACAGAGAATGTTCTAGTGCTCAGAGTCTGTTTAGCAGTGTGGAAGTGTAAGACTTAAGTAAATGGGTGCTGTTCACCCATTGGGATCCAAAGAGTTAATATATTCATGTTAAGAACTGACTTTTCTAAAAACTACCAATTATTGAATTTCAAGTTCTGTAATAGGTACATTATTTTATTTAATTTTCACAAGAACTCTAACAGAAAGATCATATTACTTTGGTTGTTGCTTTACTGTTCTGATGTAATTTTATAAGTGAGAAACTGAGGATTAGGTAATCTGTCCCAAGGAGCAGAGTTGATGAGTGGAAAAGGCAGAATTTGACTCTGGATTTATAGGACTCCAAAACACTGACGTTAACCACTGGTGTGACCCCACATTCTCCTTACCACTAGTCTCATATGCAAGGTCAGATGGCTAAGCCTTCAGGAAGATTTTGTGATCCTGAACTGGGTCCTATCCAGCCTGCCTTCCTTCCTCCCTGCCTTCCTCTTGTCATTCCTTCCTTCAGCCTCAAAAATTCTTAACTGTCTCTTTCCTCCTTTTTGACACAAAACACTGTCCTCCAGTTCTTTTCCCGCTAAGGCTGGCAGTGAAGCAGGGTGTAGTCTCCTTGGCTCCTCTCTTTCTTATTCTTTTTCCAGAAGACAAACATCACAGGAAAGCCACTGAAAACTAAGGTTTCAGAAATCCTTCAGGGCTTTTGTAGTTATTGCTCCATCAGATAAAAGTCCTGACATCTTTTTTTAAATTGATTTCCTTTGTAAATGATATCTTTTGAGTTCTCACTTACTTGCCTTGGCTACTTAAATTGGAACTGAGAGATTCATCCTCAAAGATATTCTAAGTGAGTGATTCTTAGGCCTGGCCTAAGCCTGATTTATAACCTGTACCCCAAATGCTGCATTTCTTTATTCCTTCGCTCCTTGTCAACTTCTCTGGTTGAGAATACATGACTGTTTCCCACCGTGGCCCCCAAGGTCAACTATGGGTCTTCAACTTCCACTTCACAGGTGCTGTCCCATATGCAGGGCAATTTCTTTGGCTCCAGCTGACAGTGTCTTGTCCTCTCTGTGTGTCCTGGCAGTTTTCCATCAGGATGCTCACCAGCTGTATCCCAGCAAGGCCCCTGCCTTCTCTCTCTCTTGTCCTTGGTTACCTGTGGACCCAGACTCCGTCTGTCAACCTACTCAGCCTCTGAGCTTTGCCACATAGTCTCACAATCACTGTTCCTACTTCTTTAAAATGAAAAATTCTTCTTTATATTGAGTTTTTGACATTACTTTCCTGGTTATCCAAACTCCATAGTTTCTACCATCTTCTTTTACTACCACTCCCTAAGGTGCAAACCTGCAGCTTAGTCCTTGTCTTCTGCTGTTCACTTTTCCTTTACCTGCCCTCTGGAGCTTATCCAGATTCATGGTTTCAGTCACTATTGTAATAATGAGTCAGAAACCTCCACAC
Organism: Desmodus rotundus; assembly: GCF_022682495.2. Taxonomy (NCBI): domain Eukaryota; kingdom Metazoa; phylum Chordata; class Mammalia; order Chiroptera; family Phyllostomidae; genus Desmodus; species Desmodus rotundus. The sequence goes on from NC_071393.1 coordinate 32,391,298, forward strand.
CTAGATACACGCTTCTTAATTCCAAATCAGAAACTTCCACTTGACATTCCTACCATTACCTCTAATTTATCATGCCTAAACTTCCCATTTTGGTTTGTAGCATCACTATTCTTCCAGACTCATTGGTTTCAACTTGAATATTTTCTCTCCCATCAAATTCATTTATTCATTCATCCACTCATTTATTCATTCATTCACTCACTCATTAAACATTTGCTAAATGCCTATTCTGTGTAATGGTCTGCATAAAGCACCAAAGACACAAAAGTAAGAGGCAAGTCCTGCATCGAACATTGACGATCCTCCATCCAAGACATCTCCAATGCAACCTTTTTCTCCTGGTTTCCAGCAACACTGAGTGTTTCGGTCAAACTGATCTCTTACTAATCACACTAACACATTCTTTCTTACCTCCATGACTTTGTTCTTGCTGTTCTTCCTGCCTGGAATAACCTCGCCCAATCTTTTTGCCATCTAAAACAAATATTTCCTTCAAGTCCCATGTATTTTCAAAGTTTTTACATAATGCTATTTCCCTTCTCTGAATTCCTGTAGAATTTTGTGATTCAGTGCTCCCTCCTTCCCATTGTGATAATAAGAAGTAGGAAGGTTAGCAAAGAATGTTGTAATAGAAAAAATCTCAGGGTCTTTTAGTGAAGTTGTCACAAGCTAAGACAAGGTTAATTTCTTCCTTTACTCAACTATTTATTCATTCATTTCTGAGCTCTCTAAAAAAGGCATAAGCTTCCAGAGTGCATGAGGCCCTTACCAGGGTGGCTGTTCATGCTACTGCTTACATCGAGTCCAGGACTGACCTGGCCCTGCTGGTCTGCAGCCTGGTGGGACTTGCTGACAGAAATCGGACCTAGCTGAAGGGATAACTGGACATGTAACCTGTTTATAACAAAGGAGCTCTGTCATGCCAGACACCCTTATACCCACCTAACTTCATGACAGACTTTTTCCAGAGGGTGTATCCAAACAGAGTAACCAATAACCTCAATATTATCACAGGCAATGTGCTTTAATGTTTTACGGAAAAAGAAATATCAATCAGAACTACCTTTTCTTCAACATCTTCTCAGTGGACAATCACAAGAAAGTCCTAAGGTGGAGCTCCACGTGTTCTGGCATTTGCCCAGGATCCCACCCTTGACAAGCTCTACCGTTGTCACAGGGTAGAAATTCATGGGTCCTGGTCCCATGCCAGGATTAGAATGAGGGAGCTAACTGTTAACAGTCTGCTTCTAGCTTCCGAAGACTGTCCCAGATGTTGAGTGACTGCATTCTGAGAAATGCCTCAGTGCACAGTTTTCTGGGACAGACTATGAATCTACAAAATTACCATTACCACAGGGCCCAGGGGCTAGCTGTCCCTGTGTATGATGCTGCACTCACTCTCAAACCTGCAGTCTGTTTCAGGCACAACTGTCTATGGACCTCACCTAAAATGTTAGACACAACTTGGAGGGACTAGTGATAGCCAGAAGTATCTGTTCTATGTGGGCTTCCAGGGACATCAGCTATATGGATGAGGATAGCTCATCCCAAGGATATCTATTCAATAGCTACAAGATCAATAGCTCTACCCACTTTAAAGGTAGACACCAAAGACCCTTGTGACCATACTCTAGTATACAGCTCTATCCACATAGGCATGTGGAATAACAGAGAATGAGGAGAAGGGGGGCAATATCCATTAAGGACCCAAAGATCAGGGTTCTGAGTCTGATAGTGTTTGACTCCCAATATGAGACTGTGAAGTCAATGATTCTTTCTAGGCTTCAGTGTATCTTTGTGTAAAATGGAATTGCCTTTATATCATAGGATATTCAAGGGTCTAGAGAAACCACTGGGAGGAGGGTTCTCATAGAAGTTTGGGGCAGGGGTGGTTTCTGCTTCTGATGTAGGTTTTTCTGAAGTGAGTGCTCACCACTGTATTCCCTAGACATGGCAGAAAATAAATGGCATAGAATGGGCCCTCAATATACACCAAATGAAAAAATAAATCAAATTGAGGCATCTGCAGTCAGTCATTCTCTTAAGGGTCAGGTATGATATTTTCAGGGCTAAGAGAAAAGCTATACATTCTTTCCTGCTTCTCTACTCCTTTCCCAGTGCTCAGTTTATAAACATCTCAGTATGAACATAAGTTTATGACCCACTCACCCAGTCTGCTGTGTACTGGGAGTTACATGTGGTTGTCTTGGGACACTTATTATTCAGAGAAGTTATATTAAGACTCTTAACATCATCCTTGCCCTGAGGTTTGGGGTATGAATCATGGTGGAAGAAAAGGACTCAGAAGCTGGGGTAAGAATTCTGGGGTTCATCAGCCTCCTGTGAAAGCTCTATGCTTTACTGAAGCTTAAACCTGGAATTGCTTGCTTGAGACCTATCTCAGGAGGCCTGGAACTAGGGAGGGTGGAATTAAGATAGATGAAAGAAGTCTAAGCATGTTGACTAGAGCTATATCCTCCAGCTGTCCAGTGGTAGGCCTCTTGTCAGCCTTTCTATGCCTTAAAATACATCTAATGACAGAGAGCACCCAGACCCCATCTCCACAGGACCAAATAACAGAGTACCTGCTTCTCCCATGAAGCTGATGCTGGGTGTGCAAGGGAAAGGCCTTTTTGATGGTTACTATCCCTCCCTTAGACAGTCCTTCCAAAGTTCCAACTGAAACTGAAAGGACTCCAACTGAATCCGAACCAGAGCTCTTGTTTTACCATAAAGTTTTCTCTTTGTCACCAAGAGGCAGAAAAATAATGATGTTTTCCTCATGGGTGAATTTATCTATTTTCTATCATTCCTATACCCATCCTTCTATACTCTGTTCAGACTTCTAAGCCAGCTACCTTCTTAATGAATTCTGCATATAATGAGGCATAAGTAGGAATTCAGAAATTAGAAGTGGAAAAAGTTATTATTCTTCCTTCCTCTCATTTTCTCTTTTTCTGTTTCTGTCAGCAACTGTGGAAGTAGATACATTGCTGTGAGAATATCAGCGTATATGACAGTAATCATTCCTTGATGTTTCTAGTAGTGACCATGTGGTTCCCTCTCTAAGAGGTCAGAATCTATTGGGTGATCCACCCCAGGGCTCCAGTATCTTCTAAGCACCACCCTCTTCCATGGTACCTGCATTCTGCACAATACCTGCACTAACTAGCTCAGTAGTCAATGTTTTATGCACTCTGGAAACACCAACTCCTTCCTTTTATTCTCTAGTCATATTTTCTACCTGTAGTAAATAATCTCTTGGCTACTTCTTCTTTTTGCCTTTTCCTTTCATCGCTTTAAGACTTTTATAACTACTTCCATGTATTAAATTCCTTTTGTTTTTCTTTTGCACCCCAACTGATACACAAAAATTAAGGAAGGTGGCCATTTATAAGTACAAAATGATTTTTCCTTTATCCAAAAAGATATAGGAAGAAGTAAATTAAGAAATAAAATTAATAAACAAATACATTATTTTCCATTACAGTTAACTAAGCACTACTTTGTTGATCATAAAATTAGATCATTGTTTTTTCTGTTGTTGTTCAAGTAGAGTTGTCTCCATTTCACCCCAACGTCCCCCCTCACCCATCCCCACCTCCCATCCTTGATCTACCCCCCTTTGGCTTTGTCCATGCATTTTTATACATGTTCCTTGACAACCCTTCCTTTTTTCCCTCCCCATTATTCCCTCCCCATTATTCCCTCCCCACTCCCCTCTAGTTAATTTATTTGTTCTTTATTTCAATGTCTCTGGTTATATTTTGCTTGCTTGTTTGTTTTATTGATTAGTTTCCACTTATAGATGAGATCATATGGTATTTGTCTTTCACTGCCTGGCCTATTTCACTTAGCATAATGCTCTCCAGATCCATCCATGCTGTGTCGAAGGGTAGGAGCTCCTTCTTTCTTTCTGCTGCATAATATTCCATTGTGTAAATGTACCACAGTTTTTTGACCCACTCATTTACTGATGGGCCCTTAGATTGCTTCCAATACTTGGCTGTTGTAGACCACTGTTTTAATATTATTTTTCTTGGGTAAAAACACATTTCCATATGTGATAAGCTATCTCCAGTGGAACTGAATTTATGAATGTCATCTTAATTCTGAATAATATGTCACATTTGAACTCCTTATATTATCTGAGCCATTAGATACATCCTGTTGCCATAATGTATCAAATTAAATGCGATTTTCCACACAAATAATAATAATAATAATAATAATAATAATAATAATAATAATGTCTTCCTCTCTTGTCCATTGTGGATGTATAGCATGGTTTAGATTTAAGTGAAGCAAACTTAACAAATGAATGACTCCTTCACCCCTGTTAGCAAATGTCTGTATGAATGACATCATCAAGAAACCATTTTAAAAAGTTGTGATCTAAACATAAATCTGCAGCTGATGAATGATAATGTACCCACCCATCCATCCAGCACAGGCAAAGCTATTGAGTTGTTGAAGGTGATATTCATCTATAATCATTGACATTGTAAGATGTTTACAATACATTTTAAGTAAAAAATGGTTATAAAAGTTTGCTCAATATAACTGTATTTTTCTGTTTAAAAAATATTTGTATAGAAAAATCACTGGAAGAAAAAGTAGAGATAACAGTGATTAAACCCTGTGAGTGGGATTATGTGTGGTTTTTAATTTTCCTCTTTACTAAGTTGATTTCTTTATGTTTTTTACAATAAATGTATATTCATTTTATTTCAAGAAAAGTTTCAAGTTATTTAAAATACAAATAGGTGTTCTCTATGATTTGTACAGCATGGGCAACTGGCATGAAGGACTGTGTGGGAATGTTAACAGAAGCAAGTTGGAATTGGGAAAGAAGTCTCTGAGACCCACTTCTTCCAGATTATCAGTTGGGTTCATGCCTTTTAACAACAAGGTTTTGAATGACCTTTAAGGCTCTCTCCAACTCAGTATTCCGAGATCCAACCTAAGAATCTATTCAAAAACCATTTATTGTTGATCATCCTAGGCCAAGACCCATACCAGGTGCTAGAGAAATATAAATGAAGGTCTAGTACTTGTCCTCCAGAAACCTGCTGTTTGTCAAGGGATTGATTTGGGCTTTGGAGTGGAAAGATTCCTCCTGAAATCCTGCTTCTGTCCCTCACTAGCTGTGTCCCTTGGGAAAAATTATTCTCTTTGAGTTTTAGATATTTTATGTTTAAAGAGAAGGTAAGGATTCTTTCTTTTCTTTCTTGTTTGGAGGATTAAGTAGAATGATAAAATAATCCAAAAGAAAGGGAGAGGGGGGAGACAGAGAGTCATGTTTTGTTGGACTGTTTAAGCTTTCCAGGGATGCAAACAATTGATAGGAATGAAGAAGAAAAAAGCATAAAAAATCCTTACCTAAGGATGGTTAGCCAAACTTTAAGGGTGAAGAATTAGATGCAACAAGTGGGCTAAAAGTTAATAACAAAGAGATTTCAGGTTTTTTAGTAACTTCTCATAGTCTTTACCCTTTGTGAGCACATAGGTCTTCATCACAAATATATTTTCTATGTAATGTGCATGTAGTCACTGAAAAACAAAGGATATGCTTGTCCTCTGTTTCCCCAAAACCTTGATGAATTGGAAATCAGGGTCCCACTGAGTGTGCCTCATAGACATAGAGTGAACAACCCTGTGTGGGGTAAGAGAGAATAGGGAGGGGGAAGATTACCTGGCCATGATAAATTATTTCTACCTTATAGAAAAATTGTAGTTTCTATATCTTTGTCAAACAAAAATGTGAAGGTATAATAAGTTTGTATAAGTAGCTTTTGTGTGTATTTCAGTTTATGTTCCAATGGTTACAATGGAGAAACCAGTCCTATTGCCATTTCCAATCTCTTTAATCAAATGCTCTGGATAAGAGAAAAATGTGAAGATCTTGAAAAGTATCAAACAACAACCAACATCCCAATATGCAGCCAGACATTATATTGTTCTTTAGAGTTTTATCTCCCCATCTATATTGAAAACACCTTGAAATCAAGAATAATGTCTATTTCCAATTGTAGGAATTTTAGTATAGTGTTGTTCTCAATAATTCATTACTTGGAGTACTCACCAACATTCTTCTCTCATAAAAATTATTCCATTATTTCTGATTATGTTGTACAATTATCAACCAACCATAGTAAATCAAAATAATTGGCTAAGTAGATTTGTTATCATAGTGAATAATTATTTACCAGCAAATGAATCTGCCTAATTTGTTTAAATGTAAGTCATAGATAAAACATCATGTTCTCATTGTAAGATACTGATATGAACAAGAGGTAAAGTCAGATAAAGGTCATTACTTCAGCACTGGATGAAAGACAAATTAGCTTAAAGGCAAAGCAACCAATCCAGTAATGGGCCAGCTGCAATGAGGGATAACAACAGTATAAATACCCTGAACTCAAGAAGTGTTGAATCAAACTGAAGAATCAAGAAACACATGCAATTAAGACATAATAACGACACTATATATTCAAAATAAAAATATGTAGAATAAACCAGTCTTTCCAGGTAGAAGAACTCTGATTAAAAATAAATTCATTCATTGTGAGAACTTCTGGCCAAGATAAAGGCATAGGTAGATACACTTTGCCTTCTTACACAACCAAAAGAAGGACAACAGATTTAAAAATAAAAAACAACCAGAACTGCCAGAAAATTGAATTGTTTGGAAGTCCGACAACCAAGGACTTAAAGAAGAAATATTCATCCAGATAGATAGGAAGGGCAGAGAAGGACAACTGGGGAAGAGAGGACATGCAGCAAGGCTGTAGCTGGAGGACTAGAACAGGCAAGGTGGAGGTGGGCAGACTGGGTGGTCCCACGTATGCATGTAAATAAACCAGGAGGAACAACTGGGGAGCAAGACAGATTGCACAACCCAGGGTTCCAGCACAGGGAAATTAAGCCTCAAAGTGTCTGACTGTAAAAACCTGTGGGAACTGCAGCAATGGCAGGAGAAACTCCCAGTCTCACAAGAGAGTTTGTTGAAAAGAGTCACAGGATCCTAGAATGTACACAAAAGCACCTACCCAGGAATCAGCACCAGAAGGGCCTAATTTCTTGTGGGTAGTGGAGGAACTGACTGAAAGCCAGCCAAGAGCCCAGCAAGTTGCATTGTTCACCCTCAGACTCCTTGCCCTCATACAGTGCCACAATGCAGTGACATGGGTTTCCTTGCCCTGGAGAATACCTAAGGCTCAGCCCCTGAAATGCAACAGGTGCACTAAGACAAAAAACATGGCCCAGATGAAAGAACAGGTCAAAGATCCAAAAATAGAACTAAGCAATGAAAGATAGCCAACCTCTCAGATGCACAGTTCAAAATACTGGTAATCAGGATGCTCACAGAAATGGTTGAGTATGGTTGCAAAACAGAGGAAGAAGTGAAGGCTATGCAAAGTGAAATAAAGAAAAATATACAGGTAACCCAGAGTGAAAGGAAGAAAACTAGTACTCAAATCAACACTTTGGAACAGAAGTCAACATTCAACCAAAACAGCATGAAGAAACAAGAGTTCAAAAAAGGAGGAGAGTCTTAGGAACCTCTGGGACAACTTTAAACATTCCAAAATCCGAATCATAAGGGTGGCAGAAAGAGAAGAGGAAGAACAAGAAATTGAAAGCTTATTTGAACAAATAATGAAGGAGAAATTCCCTAATCTGGGAAAGGAAATAGGCTTCCAGGAAGTCCAGGAAGCTCAGAGAGTCCCAAAGAAGTTAGACCCAAGTAAGCACACACCAAGGCACATCATAATTGCATCACCCAAGATAAAAGAGAAGGAGAGCATCATAAATCAGTAAAAGAAAAGGAGACAGTTACCTACAAAGAAGTTCCCATGAGACTATCAGCTGATTTCTCAAAAGAAACCTGTGAGCAAGAAAGGGCTGAAAAGGAATGTTCAAAGTCATGAAAGGTAAGAACCTACATCCAAGATTACTCTACCCAGAAAAGCTATCATTTAGAATGGAAGGGTAGATAAAATGCTTCCCAGATAAGGTCAAATTAAAGGAGTTCATCATCACCAAGCCCTTATTATATGAAATGTTAAAGGGACTTATCTTAGAAAAAGATGATCAAAAATTGAGCAGTAAAATGACAACAAATTCACAACTATCAACAACTGAACCTAAGGGAAGAGGTCATCAAAGAACATGTATAAAGGACCCATGCACAAAGCCAAAGGGGGACAGGATTGAGGGTGGGGCAGGGGGAAGTGGTCATGGGAAGATGGAAACAACTGTATTCAAACATTAATAAAAAATGATTTAAGAAAACTAATAAATAAAACAAAAACAAAGATGAACTAAGCAAACAATTAGAAAGGAACAGATTCACAGAAATGGAGATCACATGGAGGGTTATCAGGGGAGGGGGAAGAATGGGGGAAAGGTACAGGGAATAAGAAGCATAAATGGTAGGTACAAAATATACAGGGGAGGTCAAGAATAGTATAGGAAATGGAGAAACCAAAGAACTTATATGTATGATTCATGTATATGAACTGAGGGGAGATGTTGGTGTGAGGGGGTTGTAGAGCAGAGGGGAATAAAGGGGAAAAAATTGTATGAATGTAATAGCATAGTCAACAAACATATTTTTAAAAAGTGAAATAAAATTAAAAAGAAATGAATAAAATATTATAACAAAAAGTTCATTAAATCAGAAAAAATATGTAACAACTGTTAAAAATTATGTCATATAATATTATCAAATTAAGGACATTCAATATATGGATATATCTCCTGAATCATTTTTGTATAAATAATACAAAATTTAAATAAAACAAGATCACATTAGAACACATTTTAACTTACTAATTATATTCAACAATATATAATGAAGAAAACTTAAAATATTCTAGCAAGTTTCATATTACATAAAGCTGGGAAGAAAAGCCATTGACAAAAGACTCACAATCTAGAAAGATCTTGCCAGTAGGGAATTAACAAGATTATATTTAACAGAGATACTTCTAAAATTCTTAACTAGGTTGTAAGCCTTTAGGTCTTGATTGACTACAAGTACAATATGCGCCGAAAGTGTCACTGGCTTACAGAATGCTACTGTACCCTAGGCTGTCTCAAGTAAAGCATGGTGCTTAGTAACAGAAAAAGTATCTCACTAGGTTGTGCTGGTCTGACCATATCTTTGGGCTGGGGACCAGGCAACTGCAAATAGTGCAGCTAAGAGCTGGCCCCATTCCCGCAAAATCACAGGAAGGGAGGAAAGTGAAACCAATCCCCCCTCAGCCTGTTGCAGCCAGGAAGACCACCAGAACTGGCTTGGCTGCTTTAAAGCCCGCAGGAGGCTTTTTTCCCCCATTCTTCCTTTCTTTCTTTTCTTTCTTTCTTTTTTAAATTCCCACAAGAGAGACAATAAAACCTGGAGCTATAAAGAGACCAGAGTTAGACCCAAAGAGGGATCATTCAACAACTGACACAGCGAGACAAATTTCACTTCGCTATTCCAGAGAACTTGCAAGTTATTGCATATTTTTATTATTTTTCATTATTTTTACATCTTTTATTTTATTAGTATTTTTTTATTTTTCTTCTTTATAGTTTTCTTTGCTTTGTTAAATTGCATTGTATGACAGGTTTCCTTTGTTCTCTCTTTCATAGTGTATTTTTAATTTTCTGTCTTTCACTTCACTTGTGTTCCAATAGCACACTACTCTAGGTTGTGTACTTCCTATTCTTGTTATTCAGATCACATAGATTCTGTCATATGATTGTTGCTCCATTACTATTGTAAATTGCTGTTCCACACAATTGTAAATATTACATAGCACTCCTCCCAGATTTTAGTTTGCTTTATTGTTTGCTGAACTTTATTATAGTGGTTATTAACTCTATTCTCTCACACACTACACTTATTGTCTATCGTTTACTCTCACATTATCTCATAATCTGACCTCCCACAAGCTCATTGTTTTATAGATCCAACTCGCAATTCTCCCCGCCCCTAACAAGAGTCTTATCTTTTTTCCAACCTTTCTAAAAAGGGGCCAGTTGGGTGAAATACCATGGTTAACACCACACATATCCAAAGGACCTCCTATCTCTTCTCTATGGGGTGCTAATTTAAATATCATAGAATACGCTCCCGCTGTCTTAATCCATTTTGCTTCCCCCTGCAACTGGCTACAAAAAAGAGTAGGTGGGAGCTGTGAATAGCAGTATACCTGCTGGAAGAGGAATCACACCAACAAAGGAACCACCAACAGATAACAACAGAAAAAAGTTAAGGAGGGAGTGGAAGACACACTTACTTCCACCCAGTCAGGAGCTAGAACTAAATGGTGCAGAAATTACCCAGAACAAACAACTGAATAAGAGTGAGAGAGAAGCCTCAAAAAACTTCATACACACAGAAGAACTAGGTTAAACACAACCTGTCCACATCTGTACAACAGAATACAAGACATGGTGGATGGAGTGACTCTCAGTTAACCACACGGAGGGAAGGACCCACCAAAGAAAGACCCACCAACAATCAAAAACCAAAAACATACAGAGAGCCAACATAAATGACAGCCCAAGACCACAGATAAAAGAGACTGCACTACTGAATCTCACAGGTCTTCTGCCATGGAAGTTCACACCATAAACCCAGGGAGTCAGAACAGATCAATTTAAGAAGCAGAGGCTAACAAGAAGAGTCTCATAAACAATGGGAAAACAAAGAAACAATCCTCAAATTAAAGGAAAGGAGGAAGCCTAAGAAAGAGTGCTAAATGAAATAGAAGCAAGTCAACTATCAGATATTGAGTTCAAAGAATTGGTTATAAGGAAGCTTAATGAACTCATAGAGAATAATGAACTCACTGCAAACTACATCAACATGAAAAGGGAAATAGAAACTATCAATAAGGGCCAAGAGGAAATGAAGAATACGATTTCTGAACTGAAGAACACAGTAGAAGGAATCAAAAGCAGGCTTGATGAAGCGGAGGATCAGATCAGTAAGCTGGAGGAAAAGGTAGAAAAAAACACCAAGAAAGAACAAGGAAAAGAGACTCCAAAAAAATGAGGAGATGATAAGGGAAATGCAAGACAACATGAAATGGAATAATATCCATATAATAGGGCTACCAGAAAAGGAAGAAGAAGAACAAGGGATAGTAAACCCGTTTGAAAAAGTAATGATGGAAAACTTCCTTAATTTGATGAGAGAAGAAGTCACACAGATCCAGGAAACACAGAGAGTCCCAAGCAGGAGGAACCCAAAGAGGCCTACTTCAAGACACATCATAATTAAAATGGCAAAATTCCAAGACAAAGAGAGAATCTTGAAGGCAGCAAAGGAGAAACAGGAACTAACATACAAGGGAGCCCTGATAAGACTGGCAGCTGATTTCTCAATGGAAACACTACAAGCCAGAAGGGATTGGCAAGGAATATTCCAAGTAATGAAAACCAAAGGCCTCCAACTGAGCATACTCTATCCTGCAAGGCTCTCAGTTAAAATGGAAGGCCAAGTAAGGAGTTTACCAGATAAAAGAAATCTAAAAGAATATACCTCTTCCAAACCAGCTCTGTAAGAGATGCTAAAGCATCTACTTTAGGAACAGGAAGAAAAACAGTGAGAGAGAGGAACACAGGCATGAAAAAATGGTAATGAATGAGGACCTATCAATAACAACCTTAAATGTAAATGGATTTAATGCCCCAGTCAAAAGATATAGAATAGCTGAATGGATAAGAAATCATGACCCACATATATGCTGCCTACAAGAGACCCACCTTGGAACAAAAGACCTACACAGACTGAAAGTGAAGGGTTAGAAAAAATATTCCAAGCAAATGGACAGGAAAAAAAAAAAGCCGGGGTAGCAATATTCATATCAGACAAAATAGATTTCAAAAGAACAGCCATAAAAAGAGACCCAGAAGGTCACTTCTTAATACTCAAGGGAACAATCCATCAAGAAGACATAAACATTGTAAATATATATGCAGCCAACATAGGAGCACCCAAATACATAAAGAAACTCTTGGAGGACTTCAAGAAATATATTGACAGCAACACAATTATAGTAGGGGATTTTAACACCCCACTGTTAAAAATGGACAGATTTTCCAAACAAAATATCAACAAAAATATTGCATCATTGAACAATGTCCTAGATCAAATGGACTTAACTGATATATATAGAGTCTGGTATATAGAGAGCAAAGAAGGAAAATCCACATTCTTTTAATTTCCACATGGAACATTTTCAAAGATACACCACATGATAGGTCACAGAAAAAGCCTCAACAAATTCAAGAAAATTGAAATCATATCCAGCATTTTCTCTGACCACAAGAGACTAAAACTAGAAACCAACCCCAAAGGAAAAATCCCCAAACACTCAAACTCATGGAGACTGAATAGCATGCTATTAAACAATGAATGGGTCAAAAACGAGATTAGGGAAGAAATCAAAAACTTTCTGGAAACAAATGAAAATGAACTCACAACAATCCAAAACCTATGGGACACAGCAAAGGCAGTCCTGAGAGGGAAGTTCATAGCAATACAGGCCTACCTAAAACACACAGAAACAATTCAAATACACAACCTAACCCTACACCTACAAGAACTCGAGGAACAACAACAAAGACAGACCAGAGCAAGTAGAAGGAAGGAAATAACCAAGACCAGAGCATAATTAAATGACATAGAGACTAAAAGCACAATTGTAAGGATCAATAAAACCAGGAGCTGGTTCTTTGAATAGATAAACAAAATTGACAAACCTTTAATCAGACTCATTAAGAAAAAAAGAGAAGGGACCCAAATAAACACAATCAGATATTAAAAAGAAGAGAGTAAACCTGATACCACAGAAATACAAAGGATTGTAAGAAATTACTATGAAGAACTATGTGCTAAGAAATTTAAAAACCTAGGTGAAATGGACAAATTTGTAGAAAAATATAATCTTCTAAAAATCAAGAAGAAGCAGAAAGCCTGAACAGATCAGTAACACCTGATGAAATTGAAGCAGTAATCAAAAAGCTTCTGACACACAAAAGCCCTGGACCAGATGGTTTCACAGGAGAATTCTACAGAGAATTTAAGGGTGAGCTAACCCCTACCCTTCACTGATTATTAAAAAAAAAAAATCCAAGAAGATGCAAGACTCCCAAACTCTTTTTATAAAGCCACAATCATTCTAATCCCAAGACCAGGGAAAGACATAACAAAGAGAGAAAACTTCAAGCCAATATTGCTGATGAACATAGACACTAAAATCCTCAACAAAATATTGGCAAACCACATGCAGCAATACATTAAAAAGGTCATACGCCATGATCCAGTGGGATTCATCCCAGGGAGGCAAGGATAGTACAATATTCGCAAATCAAAATATGTAATATATCACATAAACAAAATGAAGGACAAAAATTACATGATCTTAGCAATAGATGCAGAAAAAGAATTTGATAAAATACAGCACCCATTCATGATAAAAACACTTGGCAAAATGGGAATAGAGGGAGCATTCCTCAACATAATAAAGGACATATATGAGAGGCCTACAGCCAACATCATACTCAATAGGCAAAAACTTAGAGCTTTCCCACTAAGATCAGGAACAAGACAAGGATGCCTGCTTTCACCACTTCTATTCAACATAGAATTGGAAGTCCTAGCCACAGCAATCACACAAGAATAAGAAATAAAAGGCCTCCAAATTGGAAAGGAGGAAATGAAACTGTCATTGTTTGCAGATGACATGATAGTGTACATGGAAAATCCTACAGACTCCACCAAAAAACTACTTGATCTAATCATTGAATTTGGCAAAACAGCAGGATACAAAGTCAATACTCAGAAATCCAAGGCATTCTTTTACACCAACAATGAAATATCAGAAACAGAAATCAGGGAAAAAAAATCCCATTTGATATGGCAACAAGAAAAATAAAGTACCTAGGAATAAACCTAACCAAGGAGGTAAAAGACCTGTACTCAGAAAACTACACAACACTGAAGAAAGAAATTACGGAAGACACAAACAAATGGAAGCATGTACCATGCTCATGGACTGGGAGAATTATCATCATCAAAATGGCCATACTACCCAAAGTGATTTACAGATTCAGTGCAATCCCTATTAAAGTACCAATGACATATTTCACAGATATAGAACAAACATTTCAGAAGTTTATTTGGAACCATTAACGAATCTGAATAGCTGCAGCAATTTTGAGAAAGAAGAACAAAGCAGGAGGGATCACAATACCTGATATCAAACTGTATTCCAAGGCCACTGTAATCAAAACAGCCTGGTACTGGCATAAAAACAGACACATAGACCAATGGAACAGAACAGAGAGCCCAGAAATAAACTCAAGTCTTTATGGTCAATTAATATTTGACAAAGAAGGCAGAAGCATAAAATGGGGTAAAAATAGCCCTCTTCAACAAATGGTGTTGGGAGATCTGGACAAATACATGCAAAAAAATGAAACTCAATCAGCAAACACAAAACACAAAAATTACACCATACACAAAAATGAATTCAAAGTGGATAAAAGACTTAAATATAAGTCATGACACCATAAAAGTCCTAGAGAAAACATTGGCAGGAAAATCTCAGAGATTCCAGGCAGCAACATCTTCACTGATGTGTCCCCTAAAGCAAGGGACACAAAGGAAAGAATAAACAAATGGGACCTCGTCAAGTCAAAAAGCTTCTGCATGGCTAAAGAAAGTAGCATTACACTGAAAAGAGAACCAACTATATGGGAAAACATATTTGCTAATGATGCCTCACACAAGGGTTTGTTTTCCAAAATATATAAAGAACTCACAGGACTCCATTCCAGGAAGACAAACAACCCAATTAAAAAATGTGCAAAAGAGTTGAACAGACACTTCTCCAAGAGGACATACAGAGGGCCCAGAGATATATGAAAAGATTCCCAGCATCACTAGCCATCAGAGAGATGCAAATTAAAACTACAATGAGATACCACTGCACACTAGTGAGAATGACCATCAAAAACATATCAACAAACAAGCATTGGAAAGGTTGTGGAGAAAAGAGAACCTTAGTGCAATGTTGGTGGAAAGGCATAGTGATGTAGCCACTGTGGAAAACAGTGTGGAATTTCCTCAGAAAACTAAAAATGGAACTGCCTTTTGACCCAGCATTTCTGCTGCTGGGATTATATCCTAAGAACCCTGAAACACCAATCCAAAAGAACCTATGCACTCCAATGTTCATAACAGCACAATTTACAATAGCGAAGTGCTGGAAACAACCTTAAGTGCCCATTATTAAGTGAGTGGATCACAAAATCATGGTGCATTTACACAATGGAATACTATTCAAGCTGAGAGAAAGGAGCTCCTACCCTTTGCAACAGCATGGATGGAACGGGAGAGCATTATGCTAAGTGAAATAAGCCTGGCAGTGAGGGAAAAATACCATATGATCTCATCTTTAACTGGAGCCTAATCAACAAAAGAAAAAAGCAAACAAAATATAACCAGAGACATTGAAATTAAGAACAATCTGACAGTAGCCAGAGGGGAGGTGGGAGGGGATGATGGGGGGAAGGGTTTTCAGGAACAACTATAAATGCCACATGGACAAAACCAAGTGGGGCAGTGGAAGCAAGAGAGGGAGGTGGGTTTGGCTGGGGGGGGGGGCGGGTAGTGGTAGGGGGAAATGCAGACAACTGTAATTGAACAACAATAAAACAATTTATTCTAATTAATAAATAAAAAATAATCCATTATTTAAAAAATGTACTACATTGACTCTCCGAGAGATTGATATAAGGGACCTTCTTAAAAGCATATTTTACATGATGATTTGCCAGGGTTACTCTGGGTGAATGAATTCCTTTTGGGGGACATAAGTGAATTGGATAATCTTAGTGTTTTGTTTAAAATGCACCCAGCATTGTGCTAGAAATCAGTTAGCTTTACTGTGCAGACAATGAGGGGGAAAGAACATTTCCACCCACATCCCTTGCCTTTCTCCTGAGAGCCTTCATTAGTGAGTCCAGCTGAAGAGCCAAGGCCTAGGCTTGCTTCTCTAACCCATCACCTTCCTCATCACTTCCATTATTTGAAAGAATTAAACCATTCTTAACTTCCTGGTCTCACAAGGTGGAGTTAATCTACAGGCCACCCAGGCATTTGCCTAATGGGTACCACCTCCTGCTAAAATCCCTCACTTAACCCCAATTGTCTACCCTTATCTCCATGAACTTGCCTCTTTCACCACTGTCCTCAGTGCTAGGAGCTTTGCTTAGGTCTCAGCCCATAGTGATCCTCTCCTCTCTCTCATTATTGTCTTCACCAATTGTTCTTTAGTGGGCTTCTAGCTTGTTAAAAGGTCCAGTTGCAAAAGTACAAACTCAGAATGTCCAGGTATAAAGCCTGAGAATCCGCTTTCATAAGTTCACAGCTGATGCTGATGCACAACATTATTTGAGAACCGTTGGACTTGGTGTGATTGTATTGTGTGTTATTTTTTCTTCAGTTGGGTCTAGCTTCCAAATATAAAGCATGATCTCCTTTTACACTAGGACCATCAGTATTTTTCTTGATATTTTCCTCTCCTAGAACAAGAAGTGCTCAAAAAAATGTCTGTAGATAGTGCTATTCTAATTGGGGTTTTATCAATGTTGTAGGATGAAAGGTTGAAAATGTGCTGGTATTACATGACTTAATCTTAGTAAAGTCACAAAGGCTACCATCTATTAATCACTCAGCCCTTGAAGATTTACCCTGAAGATGGGAATTTTGAGAACCTCCCACCAATGCACCTTGCACAGGCTGTCCATACTCCCCACACCCAATATTATGTCGTCAGTGCTCTCTCACTGCCAGTGTCAATGTACTCCCAACACTCCTGATGTCACCTCACTGAAACAAATTCTTCGGTACAAAATTACCACATGACAAAAGCTCTAACCTAAGTCCATTCTATTCTAACATTCTGTCTTCTGAGAGAAATCTGGAGCAGAGGATTTATATGAAGATACAGAAACATGTGAAAAGCTGCCTTCAGTTGGAAACATACCAGATACATCCAGTGACGTGACCAAAGTGGTTGATCATATAAACTCAAAAAGAAAGAGGGCACAATGCATTGGAAAACAGTAAGTTCATATTCATATACATCTTCATTTAGTGAATGGGAGTTCAGTGACCTGAAGATAAATAGGCATGTGTCGTGGGAGTCTCCAACTCAGCTGACAATGTGAGCCATGATTTTTTGGTGAGAACATAAAGTGATTTATTGTGTAGAAGTTTTTTTCTGGTTCAAGAAACACATAGAACTATGACTCACATTTTCACTCAGACTGTAGCCCCACTGTAAGTAAGAACAATTCCATATAAGTCCATCTGCATACAAGGGAAAGAAAGTCTACAAAAATGTCCAATTGTTTTTTTTTTACTTTCCTGATATTTAATTATTATTTTCAGCAGACAGAGGAGCTTTTGGTTATTTGCTATTAAAATAATTTCAATATGTAAATTCCCACCAGTTGACTCAAAATCTAGAATCTAGGTGAATACTGTCCATGAAATCTACCAGCTCCAAATCCTGTGCACCTTTTATGATTCAATTCGAGCTCTGCTTCCCCTTCTTCAATCACTTTTTTCCACCTCTGCCCCTCTCTAAATTCTACCTGTGTATTAAGGTTTGGTTCAAGTAATGTCTCTTTCACAGGACTTTGTCCAACAAACTATCTTCACATTAATCACCACGTTCAAATTCCACAGCACCAAGTTAACTACACAGGCCAATTTTTTTTTTATTTCTAGGTGTTTGTGTTTTGTCTCTCCAAATTTACCACAAAGGTATCTGCATTTTTGCATTCTTACGTCAAATAGCTATCTCCTCCCAAGTTAGTAGTTTCATGACTTTGAGAAACCTCTGCCTCAGCTTCCTCCCTGCAAAATGGGGATTATAATAGAAGACTTTCAGGAAAAGCTGAGCCAGGATGTCCGGCTCAGTGCCACAGCAGCATGGTCTCGTGCTCAGGGACCTTTTCTCCAGCATTATAAACCAATTTGTAAACTTGCTGGGACCTTCTCAAAGCTCATAATGAAAGAAAATCTTTCCACACATACATAACATACATGCACATGTACACATTTGTATATAATACAGATATCCATGTACATCTTTCCACTTACCAAAATTAAATAATTTAAATGCAACGTATGTCATCAAAAAAAGAAAGAAAGAAAGAAACTGGCTGTCTCCTGAGGACAAGGACATATCACTTTGGTAAATTCCTGCACCTATTGAAACTGCCACCTGGGCAGATTCAGGAGTTAATATCCTAGAGATTTTATTCCTCCACTTGCCTATTACATGATGTTGGGAACACAGATCTTTAGTTATTCAGATCTAGCTGTGTTTATAGGCAGATTAGGAGATGTGTGTTGAGGAACCAAAGCTTCTGTCCAAAACACCTCCCTCACCTGTGTGTGCAGGTGTCTCAGTCATGTCTGCTGGATGGTTACTGCTCTTGGATAAGACTGCAAACATGTTTATTAGAGAAGAGCCACAACAGGGCTGTTATACACTGACTTGCATCTCCCACAAATTATATGTTGGAGCAGACATGCCCAATGTGACTGCCTTGGGAAATGGGGCCTGTAGGGAGGTCATCATATTAATTAAGGTTGTAACATCGGGGCTCTAACCCAGAATGGTTGGTGTCCTTATAAGAAGAGACAGCCTTCTGACCAAGATGGAGGCATAGGTAGATACACTTTGCCTCCTCACACAACCAAAAGAAGGACAACAACAAATTTAAACACAAAAAACAACCACAACTGCCAGAAAATTGAACTGTATGGAAGTCCGATTACCAAGGAGTTAAAGAAGAAACATTCATTCGGAATGGTAGGAGGGGTGGAGACAGGCAGCCAGAGCAGAGATGGGCAGCCAGTATGGAGAGGACGTGCAGCAAGATGGTGGCAGGAAGACTGGGTGGGCGAGACAGTGGCTGGCAGACTGGATGTTCCCACAATTGGGTTCAGATAAACCAGGAGGAACAACTGGTGAGTGAGACAGACCACACAACCCAGGGTTCCAGAACAGGGAAATAAAGCCTCAAAACCTCTGGCTGTAAAAACCTTTGGGAATTGCAGTGGTGGGAGAAACTCCCAGCCTCACAGGAGAATTCGTTGGAGAGACCCACAGGGCCCTAGAAAGTACACAAGCCCACACACCTGGGAATCAACACAGAAGGGCCCAATTTGCTTGTGGGAAGCAGGGAAAGTGACTGAAATCCCACCAAGAGCCTAGCAAGTGGTGCTGTTCCCTTTCAGACCCCTACCCCACATACAGTGCCACAATGCAGCAATGTGGGTTGCACCACTCGTGAATACCTAAGGCTCTGCCCCTTAGAATGTAACAGGTGCACCAAAACAAAAAATATGGCCCAGATGTAAGAACAGATCAAAGCTCCCAAAATAGAACTAAGTGATGAAAAGACAGCCAACCTATCAGATGCAGAGTTCAAAACATTGGTAATCAGGATGCTCACAGAAATGGTTGAATAAGGTTGCAATATAGAGGAAGAAGTGAAATAAAGCAAAATATACAGGGAACCAACAGTGAAGGGAAGGAAACCAGGACTCAAATCAATAATTTGGAGCAAAAGGAAAAAGTAAACATTTGACTAAAACAGAATGAAGAAACAAGAATTCCATAAAATGAGGAGAGACTTAGGAACCTCCCAGACAACTTTAAATGTTCCAACATTTGAATCATAAGGGTGCTAGAAGGAGAAGAGGAAGAGCAAGAAATGGAAAACTTATTTGAAAACATAATGAAGGAGACCTTCCCCAATCTAACAATGGAAATAAACTTCCAGAAAGCCCAGGAAGCTCAGAGAGTCCCAAAGAAGTTGGACCCAAGGAAGCTCACACCAAGGCACATCATCATTCAGTTACCCAAGATGAAGAGGACAGAATCTTAAAGCAGCAAGAGAAAAGGACACAGTTACCTACAAAGGGGTTCCTATAAGACTATCAGCTGATTTCTCAAAAGAAACCTTGCAGACAAGAAGGGACTGTCAATAAGTATTCCAAGTCATGAAAGGCAAGGACCTACATCCAAGATTACTGTATCCAGCAAAGCTATCAATTAGAATGGAAGGGCAGATAAAGTGCTTCCCAGATAAGGTCAAGTTAAAGGAGTTCATCATAACCAAGCCCTTATTATATGAAATGTTAAAGGGACTTATCTAAGAAAAAGATGATCAAAAATATCAACAGGAATATAACAACAAACTCACAAGTATCACCAATTGACCCTAAAATAAAAAACAAAAACAAACTAAGCAAACAACTAGAATAGGAACAAGATCACATAAATGGAGATCCCATGGAGGGTTATCAGCGGGGAGGGGTGGGTAAAATGGGGGAAATGCACAGGGAATAAGAAGCATAAATGGCAGGTACAAAAACAGACCTGGGGAGTCTAAGGATAGTATAGGAAATGGAGAAGCCAAAGAACTTATATGTATGACCTATGGACATGAACTAAGGTAGGAGAATGCTGATGGGAGCAAGTGTGCAGGGCACAGTGGAATAAAGGGGAGAAAAAATGGGACAACTATAATAGCATAATCAATAAAGCATTTTAAAAAAAGAAGAAGAAGAGATGGACTTAAGGGATACCTGTGCACAGGGAAAAGCCTTGTCAGGCACTGTGAGAAGGTGGCATTCTGAAAACCAAGCACCAAGGAACATTCTGAAAGGAGCCTACTCTGCCAGCACCTTGACCTTGATGTCCACATGCCAGAACTGTGAGGAAACAAATTTGTTTCTTTATTTAAGCCATTTATCTATAGTAGTTTCTATGTCAGCCAAAGCAGACTAGTACAGGTGCTAATCCCACAAAATATAAATTATTTATATTAAGAGTAGCATCTTTAAATAGACCAGAGTGAGACCTTGACAATCACGAAGGAGAGCAGAAGACAATGTTGAAACTCAAATTGCCCAGTGTAGCTGGAAGAAGGGGTAGTGAGAATAGTTGGGGAAGAATGTTTCAGCACACAGAGTGCTGCCCAGGGAAAGCAGGTGGAGAGCCATGAGCAGCACCTGCTTGGAGACACTGTGGGCTTCTGCATATCATGGGTCAGACGTGGCAGGGTCCAGATGCCACTTCTCTTCCCTGGTGTGGCAATGACATACCATGGGACTGGAACCCCGCTGGACTCTGTCCTCCTCACCTCAGTAGTTCCCTCCCAAAGTTCTCATGATCAAAGTCCGATTTCCAAAAACTGGTTCTGATCGGATGCATGGGCTGCAATTAAATTGTACATTTGAATTGATTAACTATGATGGCTGGAAGTGTGTTGTTGGAAAACCTATTCAGTACGCTGTCTCAACATACTCTGAGCCATGTTGTCAGCTCGACATCATTAAGAAAAATATAGCTAGCAATCTTGCTGGAGACGATGGAGTCAGAGCTTGAAGAGGTCACACTCACAGAACACAGGGCTCAGATAAATTTTTAACAGTTTTCATTTCATGCCTGCATTTTCCAGTGCCTATCCTGTGGAACAGTTCTGGTTTGGGACTCTAGAGACCTGAGCTCAGGACATAGCTATATATTACCAACCTTGCAAACGCATGTTTCCTCCTTTATCAAGTGTGAGGATTTTCCATGGTGAGGTGCATGGAGAACACAGACCAGAATCTGCAAACTTGCACTCTAGCCCCTGCACTTCCTAACTAACTGTGACCTTTGGCATCCATGCCTCTTTTCTGTCTAGCTCCCAATTTCCTTACCTTCTAATGGAGACACACTTTATACTCTATAAAGTCTCTCCCAGTGTCAGAATTCACAGATGCTATTTTTAAAAAATGTTGTGTGTGTGTGTGTGTGTGTGTACATTCCCTTAGCTCTGCACATGGTAAATAAGCAAGGCAGGGTGTTCGCTTAAAAACAGTACAGTCCTTCTTGCTTGATTTGCTTGACTATAGGAAGCACTCACTGCTACAGCACCTCTACCCACACACTAAATAATGCCAACCAGCAAAATGTATGATTTTACATTAACAGTGGAACTATGCATGTGGCATGGAGAAAAACCCACTCATAGAGGATAATTAGAGGAGGTATGCCCTAAACTTCATATGCCAGAAAAAAGAAAAAATCCATCCCATGTACCCTTCAGGCTACCCTGCATAGCCAGGGCACCACACCGCCATCCTGAGAGCTGGAAGCCACACAAGGGCTGCATTCACCAGGTCAGGCCATCCTCCTCCCGCAAGCCTTGGCGCTAAACCGTAATGCGCATGCCAATCCTGAATTGGAGTCAAACTGACACAGCATCCACTGCAGATTAAGTAAAAATGACCAGGTAAGGCCAAATGTGATATACTTTCCAACAACAAGAGGATTTGGAAAAGAATATTAAAATGGAAAAAAAAATGTCTAGCCAAAACAAGGCAGCCGTTGAAATTTACCCAGTGTCTCCTTTAATTAAGGACTGTCTCCTTAAATTACATTCATTTCTTTTACTCATTTCAGGGCAGTCCAGGATGAATAATATGTTTGTTTTTGCCTGAAGAGATGCCAAGTTTAAAGACAGATTTTGGTTAATAAAACTGGTCCAAGCTATTAGCCAGAAATCCTGTCTACTTTTAGAGACCAAGAGAAACTGGTTTAACCCTGAGAGCACATGCTGCTCTGTAGCAAATTTCATTTTAAAGCATATTCAGGACAAGTGAGAAAGAAGACAAATGGCAGTTTGATCTTTTTTGCTGTTCCTGAGCCCTCTCCCAGGTCTCTCTGCTGTCCTCGTGGCCTGTGCACAGTTACCAGACAATGCACTCCAGAAACTAATTGTTTTTCTTTCCTATACAGAATGAGCAATGGCTTCCCATTATCTATCCGAAAAATAATGTTTTTCCTCCATCTTGATACTGATAGAATATTGACCAATTAATCGGTTTATCTCCCCTGTCCCTATTTTACCCCCACCTAAGCTCAGCCCCCATTTTACTCTCAACATGGCCCTTGGGCACCAACCAGACCAGCCTCTCCCATGTCATCCACCAGCGCAGACAGCCCCACTCTGCACCCTTGCTCACACTTGGTTTCCACTGAATTTGTTCAATTTTTGCAGAAAATAGGGACATAAAAAGCACATAATAACTATGACGTGCTGAAAAAAAGGAAGGATGAAAGAGGAATGGACAACAGTTTGAAAACAGCACCATTGTAGCCTAGATCCGAATGATTCCTACAAGGCCACTGCCTGCTCTCACAGGAAGGAAGGACAGCCCACTCCCCGAACAGTTCAGCTCTCCACTCCACATTGACCTTATCAGCCCCTCAAAGACTCATTTGGTTGCTTCTTGTTTTGTTTTGTTTTTCTAGAGCCTAGCCTAGAAGTAGACTCTCAGTAGATTCTCCAAATTTTCCATTTGAAGAAAGAAACTGCAGGTGGTACTTAGAAGACCAGGGCACTGTATTTAACTTTCACTGTGGTCTAAATTGACTTAATCAAAGTGATCTTCCCCCTTCTTTTCGTGAGTTGTGTGGTCTAGTTCTCATCTGGTCTCCCTTTGTTATTTCTGAAGTTTTGTGCTGCATTCAGAGGGCAGGAGTTGAAGCCAAACTGTCTTGGCTCACTTCCCAGCAGTGGAATTTCTTAGCTGTGTGACCCTGGTCAAGTTACTTAACTCTCTGTGTGCTCTGTTTCCTCACCACACGTTGTGGGGGTTAAACAAATGAATACATTTGAACATTGCCAGGTACATAAAATGCTCAATTAATGTAGATTATTATTATGTTCCAGCCACATGGCTTCCTGTTACCTACCATACTCCTTTCTACCTCCGAACTTTCACACATCTGTCTCCTCCCTACCTGGGCTCTTTCTTGCTCATTCTTATCCTTCAGGTCTCAAGTTAAATGACACTTTTCAAGGAGGCCATTTCTGAGCCATGTACATTCTAGGTTAAGTCTCTTCTGATATATTCCCATAGCTCCCTGAATATCGGCATGACATCACATTTGCAATTTCTTGGTCGACAATCATCCTTCAGGTTAGATGATATATACTTCAAAGGTAAGAACGAATATATTTGTTTAATTCATCTTTGGACACACAACACCCAGCACAGAGACTACAAATAAATATTTATTGGGTAAATAAATCCATGAACTGTCAAGAGGGAATTGGAGAAAGTTCATGGGGGTGACCACCACAAACTTTTAAAATCATAACACAAAAAATAAATTAGGTTAAATCAACTACGGAGACCAGGCAGCTAATGGGTATTTAGGAAGACAGAGAAACACCTATGCCCATGCTATGTTCACCAGGATGTACTGGCCTTTAGCTTTAGTTCTGCAGAACAGGGGAGCAGAAAGTTCAGCAGTGCAGTGGATAACAAATATTTTTGCCACCTGTAATAAATCACCATGGCACATATCCCAAAAGCCTTCCTCTCCAAAGGGAGACAGGGATCCAAGTTACCTGGATAATTTTAGTCATGGCTGGTTTGAAACCAGCCTAAAGAATAGTGGTGCTCCCACATTGCTGCTTTCTTTCGCTTTTTTACTTGGCTAAAAGTGGGAGGGGCCAACTAGGTTAGTAACACATCCCCACAGGAGTAGAGACAAAAGTGCCCGTTCATGGCTAGCACACAGCCCCTGTCCCCAGTCTACCTTTAAGGTAGAAAATAGCTCAGCATTAATGATTGAATAAGCGAACTTGCTCAATGCTAGATCACCCACAGCAGAGCATGTAAAACACATTCACACATTTCTAACTTCCTAACTAATCAGAGAAAGTTAGAGCTTCCTGCAATTATAGACAGCTCTAAACAGCTTGTTTTACAAAAGTTGAAAAATGTGTTGATTGGAGCAGTTTGGCGGCACTAACAATGAAGACAATGTATTCAGGGGGTAGAGGCAGTTCTGTCAAGGAAGGAGGAAGTTATGGAAGTAAACTTGGCCTACAGGGAGATGGGTGACCTTCTTCACAATTACAACCTCAGAACTTCATCAAATTGCCTTCACAGTCTCTTATTTGGACAGAACAGTACTGTCTCTACACCTGTGCTTTAGTTTAGTTCCTTGAATGCTGCCCAGTGGAACAGGTGCAGAGGAGCAAAGAGTGGCAGAGCTGGGGAGTGCAGGATGGAGAGCAGAGTCCTCTGAGGGCCTTTATGGCTGTTCAGAGAGGAGAAAAACTGCCCCCTTTTGTTCTGCACAGTGGGAGAGAAGAAAAGATCTGTAAATTCATTCAATGTGACAAACTTTGGAAGAACCTCAGTGTTTGATATTGAGAAAAATTCATAATTCTTTTGATGGCTTTCAGAAGAGAATGGGTAAAAAGTTAACTTCCTTTTTGATTTGCTTATCAGGAGTAAATAAATTTCAGCTCTGCATGTTCTTTAGTTACCATCCCTTCCTGGGACCCAGAGATCAAGACTGTGATTGAGAGAATTCAATAAACAGGAGGAAATGTGACCCATTTGGGAACAAAGATCCCAATGTGCTCCTCTCCACAGGGAACCTGCTTCTCCCCTGAAACTCTCTTAATCTCAGCCAAAAAAACATTTTTAACTCTGTAGGCAGGTGCTGAGCAATCAGGTGAGCCTGTCCTGACCCAGGACTGCAGTATGCTTTCCTTTCAAAGGAACTGACCTGGGCAAGAAGACAAGGAGAAAGATAAAGCAACTGATGAATGGGAAAAGTGAGTTTAGCGGGCTCTCCAAAGTGGGTTCCTCCAGTGTCCATCTAAGTTACTTTGTCTAAATCATGTCTTATTTCTAGGCCTCAGGTCCCTGTTCTGTACATTGGGGGGAAAAATTTACCCTGACCTTATGCACTGGCTCAGCATCAAGATGACATTTCATTTGCCATAAAACTACACAGCAGTATGGAGGGGCCTGACCCTCAGCCTCAGGTGTATCAGATAGAATAACTTGTATTTCCACTAGGTGCTTGCTTTTAAAAGGAAGTGAACTTTTTATTCCAATAATTAATGGGATGTAAAAAAACAAGATAGGTATTTTCAATAAACTTTTGAAAAATTATTTTATTGTTGTTTAATTACAGTTGCCTACATTTTCCCCCCACCCAATAAAAGGTTTTTGAGTCTTTTAAATTATATTCTCTGTGCATGCATTATCACTCAAATAATTATTTACATTTTGAAAGTCTAAGCAATAACATTGGAGCTTTTCCATTGATTCTTCATGTTTTATTGTATATTAAGGCTTAACTTTATGCATCAGTTTTATTATATTTACCCTTTGTAATTTATCAGCATTCTCTTTACAATCAATTAACTTTCTTCAAGATATTTGCACAACCTGGGGGTTTCACCTGCCCAACGTAGTGGAATATCCCTTCTACTCTGCTTCAGCTGGGATGTTTACCTGTTAGCAAAATGGTCTCTTCTCACTTGTGTCCACTAAGGTGAGAAGGCTTGCTCTCACTTTTTAAACATTCTAGCTCTCCTCTCTTGCTTCCTCATATATTATGTTCATTTCAGCCAACATTTACTGAACCCTGTGGGACAGGCACTTCCCTGGCCCCTGGGCTACTGAGATGTTTAAAGCTTAGCCCCTGCCTTTAAGGTGTTAATAGTCTAGTGGGAGAAGTCATCTATCACAGAGCTTTTGTCCTGCTGAAAGGGCTTATAGAAATCATTTACTATAAATTCCTTCATTTTACAAATACTGTTACTAAGATCCAGTGAGGTGAAGTGATTTAACCAAGTTCTACCTTTCCAGTGGTTGAGTAAAGACTGAAGTTTAAATCCCTTGGTCCAGAGCTTAGGGTTTATAGCACCACCATATGCTTAAAAAGGAATGAAAACAAAAACAAAACAAAACTTCTCTGCTATTGTTTTATCAAGTGAGGAAAAAATGTGAGACCAATTTGTATTCTATGGATCTAATAATTAGGATAAATCATTAAGAAGTACTTTTAAAATACATAAATCTTTTAAATCCAATAATTTATAACCTACAAGTTAATATTTGACATTTAGAAACTTTGAGACTATTTGACACAGCCAAATATTTGATCTCCTAGCTATTTCCTGTCTTCTAACCCTCCTTATTTGTTCTTAAAATTGAATGTAACTCTGAGGGATCCAGCCAGACTCAATTTTATTTTCTAATGATTGAAAATATATTTATCCTTAGGTTTCAGAGAGTATAAATTACTTTTCATTTTACTTACTTACTATTTTATTAAGGTACAATTAAATATACAAAAACTGTACATATTTAATTTATACAATACAATGAGTTTGGTCATATGCATACACCCATGAAAACATTACCATGTTTACTGTATCCTAAAGTTTCCTTTCGTCCTTTTTTCTTTGTTTGTTTTGTTTATTTATTTGTTTGTTGTGGTAAAAACAGTTAACATGAGAACCACCCTCTTCACAAATTTTTAAGTGCACAGTACAGTATGGCTGACTATAAACACTGTGTTGTACAACAGATCTCAAGAGCTTATTGGTCTTATAGAACTGAAACTTTATACCAGTTTAACAATTCCCCATCTCTCTCATTCCCTAGCCTGCAGTGACTCTGCTTCTATATGCTGACTACCTTAGTCACCTCATATAGATAACATCATGCAGGACTTGCCTTTCTGCGACTGGCTTACTTCATTTTGAGCATTGTCTTCCACATTCA
The DNA here is from genome assembly GCF_022682495.2 of Desmodus rotundus. Classification (NCBI taxonomy): domain Eukaryota; kingdom Metazoa; phylum Chordata; class Mammalia; order Chiroptera; family Phyllostomidae; genus Desmodus; species Desmodus rotundus. The sequence continues at coordinate 32,418,995 of NC_071393.1, forward strand.
TCCATTTAGTCACAAATACCAGGGTTTCTTTTTTAAGGCTGAATAATATTCCATCATGTACGTATAACATATTTTCTTTATCTATTCTTCTGTTGACGGGCATTAGGGTTCTTTCTGAATCTTGGCTATTGTGAATAGTGCTGCAATGAACAAGGGAGTGTGGATATCAACTCTTAAGGGTATATGCCCCAAAGTGGGATTGCTGGATCATGTGGAAGTTCTATTGTTAATTTTGTGAGGATCCTCCGTACTGTGTCCACAGCAGCTATACCATTTTATACTTCCGCCATCAGTGTAGAAGGGTCCCAATTTCTCCACATCCTCACCCACACTGGTTGTTTTGTTCTTTTGATCACCTCCTCACCTATGTGCTTTCTTCTTGTCCGCATACTATTTCCAGGATATTCTTGAGGGAAGCCTAGCTAGTCAGTGATATCTACCATATGTTAACCACACTGAAGACAAAACCATCTCTTCTGTTTCCTAAAATTGCCTTCTACCGTATTTACCACCTTACGCAGAGCACTTTTCTTAAAGATCGAGGCTTTTAAGCAGGCTGGAATTTTAAAGCTCTACCAGCCAGGCAGCCTTGGCCTATCCTGAGGCTGCTTCTCTTGACTCCTCTCATATGTTCCTATTTAGAAGGGCCTTACCCCATTAGCCTAGAAGTGATTTCAAAATACATAAAGCACTTTTTAGGGACTTTTTTTATTAAAAAAACCCTTCTGTTTACATAAATTCAGAACAAATAATAGCCTATACATAAATATCATCTCACCCAATTACAGACAACTACGGTGCATAGAGGTGAAATTAATTGCACAAATGTGTACAGATAATTGGTGACAAAACTAAGTTTAGAATTTAAGTTTCTTGAAACCCACTACAGTGGAGTTTCTAAGATATTATATTTTATTCAAATTAGAAATATGTAAATAGTAATGAGTTAGTAATGAATATTTAATAAGTTCTATCTAGAAGGCAGAAGTCTCCAGGCTAGGTGCTATGAAAGTGAATAAGATGCACTTGTCATCCCCTAGAGACTCTCAGCCTAGGAGAGGAGGTAGACAGTGCTATAATTTAAGGTGGCTTTAAAAAAACTGCAATATCCAAGATTAAGTAAAGGTTGGGAGACATTTAAGAAACCCTATAGAGAAGGTTTATTTGGAGCTGAGCCTTGAAGGATGAAGTAGAATTTCAATAGAGGCCAGAGAGATCAAGGGCATTCTATAGGACTGGTACCCAGCCATAGAGGCAGATAGACTTCTGAGCTCCCCTCTGATTTCATAGTTAATTAGAGAAGGTGACATCTGAATTTTCAGTGACTGGGTACAGGGCCCATCAGCCTCTGGTCTGGGCTTGGAAGGGTAGCCCCTGACCCACATCCTGTGGTAGCATAAACCATGGCTTTTACTGATTGCTCAAAAGCACACATCGTCTGGATTTGTATTCCATCCCACCACTTACTAGAAGGATGGCTTTCTGCAAGTTATTTAATCTCTCTCTGCCTCAGTGTCTTCATCTGTAATGTGGAGTTTAAACAATATCAACATCATAAGCTTTTTGTAAAAATTAAATTAGCTAATATAAGTGCTTAGAACAATGTCTGGGACCAGAAAAGTGCTAGATAAATGGTTGTTAAAACAGCCCCACCTGACTGAATGCAATAAGGTTCTTTGACATCAAAGGTCTTATATAGTGGCAAGTAAAAATTGTAAAAAGTTTCTGTTCTGTTACTCAAATAGAAGAGAGAGAAAAACATTAAATTGTTTGATGAATTTATGAAAAATGCTTGGGGTTAAGTGTCCTTTGTCATTTCCCCTTGCTTTGACTCACCTCTCCTAACAGATCCAGAACACCGAGATGACTCCCGTGATGTGCTGCACCTGAGATGATAGATTTGGCCTTACCCAGAATTATGTCTGCTCTGGATAATGCACCAGAGTCACATGGGAGATTCACATGAGAATCTCCATGGCTCAGATTAGATCCTGACCACACTATGGGCTCCCTGTGCTAATTGTTTCATGTATTTCACATTGCATTACTGTCAGGAATCAATTTTTCAGCTCTTTAACAATGGTCTATTTTGGTCATCTTTCCCCCACTCTTAGAGATGTATTTATTTCTTAAACTGTGTGGTTTCCCTTAGACAAAATAAATTCTGATTACTGAAATGGAAGCAATCTGTTGTCCAGTTGCCGGGAAAGCTAGGAATTTTTCCTTGGGAAATTCTATTGTAGGTCAAAGCAAAGGATATTTTTGTCTTTCATGTGGAGGCCCAAAGTAAAACAGTGTAACATCCAACTGAGATTTGAAAACTTTTGTAAAACCTGTCAGGTGTGTAGAGTTTAACAATGTATATAGTGATACTATCCGGTATGGTAGCTACTAGCCACATATGGCTACTGAGCACTTGAAATATGGCTGATGTAATTAAGAAAATGAATTTCTAAACATTTAATTTTAACTGATTTTCATTTTAAAACCAATATTTGATTCAGGTACTAAAATGCCTCTTTTAAGGTTCAGAAAATTTGGGGATAATGTATACTTAACCAACCTTAAATAATATGTAATCTAAACATATGTCAAGTATATCTGATAAAAATTTAGCATCCAAATTGAGATGTGGTATAAGTATAAAAAACACCACATTTCGTAAACTTAGTATAAAATAAAGTTTTCTTTAATATTTATTTCATGTTGGTTACATGTTAAAATGATAATGTTTTGGTTATGTTGGATTAAATAAAACACATCATTAAAATTAATCTCATTGGAATATTTTTAATTTCATTTAATGAGGCTTAAGAGAAGTTCATAGTACTTTGGAGGCTCATAGTATATTTCTATTGGAAAGCACTGTTACAAAGCGATTTCAAAAATATGAACCCATTTGTTCTTTACAGCAACTTCATGAGTTAGTCAAAATGAGCATCATTATACCCATTTTAAAGATGAAACAAAGGTTCAGCAGTTGTGGCTCACCAAGCCCTGGTGTGAGAGCCAGAGCCTGACTCCAGGGTGCAGACAAAAGTCCAGGGCTCTTACAGTACATTGGATTGAATTGAAACTGAACATGAAACTTAACAAGTACCTCTTAGACTCTGAAACTGAACTTGGTAATTCTGCACCTCAGCAGCCAGAGGAACCTAGCGAGCTTTTAAAAAACAACACATCACAAGCAAAGTTCACAACAGCATGCAGACAACAAAGACACTTGCAGTATGTGTTCTGCATTTATGTGGCCTTTCTGTCTGTTTGGGGATCCTCTGTATCCTGCAGAGGAATCTGGACAGTGAGGTTTGCCCATGATTGCAAGGCAAACGGCAATCTAACTACAGAAAGTTAAATGTGGACTAAACATAACAGTAAAAGAAAAATGATAAGGAGGTAAAAAATAAAGCAAGAAATGTTCGGTTCATTAACCAGAAAAAGAAAAAAAAAGCACTGCAGGAGATAATGAGAAATAAAACATAAAAAAGGAAGAGAGCCTGCATCTTCATGAATGGAAACATAAAGTAAATTGTCACTTTCCTCTTGAAATACAAATAGGGAGCATCCAATAAAGGAACAGGTGTGAGGACTTTTGTCAAGATGGCAGAGAAGGTAAACACACTGCTCACATCCTCCCATGACCACATTATGACTGGTAGGACGGACAGAGACACAAAACGGGCTGGTCCCACGCCCACGAGTGGTAGAGAAAACTCAGAAGAAACATCTCAGTGGTGGAGGACCCCCTGCAGAGTGAGGTGTCCCAGCCCCACATGGGCCCCCCAGCTCAGGTTTCCTGTGACAGGAAAAAAAGCCTCATTACTTCTGGTTAAAAACCAGCAGAGAATGGGGATAAGGAAGACAGAAACTTCTGGAGCCCCAACCAGTTCCTCTTAAAGGGCTCACACATGGACTTACATAGACTGACTCCCTCTGAGCTCCAGTTTGGGTGAGGCAGCTTGAAAGGCACCAGAGCTACACTGATCCTCCATGATAGCCACAGCCAGTTATTTCAGTCAATGGGCCTCCTATTGAAGTGCCAACATCAATCCCAGCTCAACTATTATAACAGGAGGGCATACACAGCCCACATGGGGAATGTAATGGAGTACCCAGGTAAGGTGAATGGGAGTCTTTCCCACTGGACCCTACAAAAGCAAGCCCGGTAGACATAGTGCTCTACCTAATACATAGAAACAAACACAGGGAAGGTGCCGAAATAAAGAGACAAAGAAACATGCCTCAAATTAAAAAAAAAAAATCATAGAACAAAACTCCAGGGAAAAAACCTAAACAAAATGGAGACAAACAACAACCTACTAGATGGAGAGTTCAAAACATTTGTTATAAGGATGCTCAGAGAACTCAGGGAAAGACTAGATGAACTTAGTGAAAACTTCAACAAAAAATTAATACAGCAAGACCCAAACAACATAAACCCAAACAGGCCCACACCAAACATATCATAATTAAAATGGCAAAGGTTAAAGACAAAACAGGTAATCTTTCTTAAATATGATTCTTTTTTAAATTTTTATTGCTATTCAATTACAGTTGTATGCCTTTTCTCTTCATCCCTCCACCCCATCCCAGCTGAACCCACCTCCCTGCCCCACCTCTACCATCCCCCTTGATTTTGTCCATGTGTCCTTTATAGTAGCTCCTGTAATCCCCTCTCCTCACTGTCCCCTCCCCACTCCCCCCTGACTATTGTTAGATTGTTCTTAACTTCAATGTATCTGTTTATATTTTGTTTCCTTTTTTCTTCTATTGATTATATTCCAGTTAAAGGTGAGATCATATGGTATTTGTCCCTCACCGCCTCCCTTATTTCACTTAGCATAATACTCTCCAGTTCCACCCATGCTGTTGCAAAGGGTATAAACTCCTTTTTTCTCTCTTCTGCATAGAATTCCATAGTTTTTTGATCCACTCATTTGCTGATGGGCACTTAGGTTGTTTCCAGTACTTGCTGATTGGAAATTGTGCGGCTATGAACATTGGGGTGCATAGGTTCTTTTGGATTGGTGTTTCAGGGGTCTTAGGGTATAATCCCAGCAGTGGAATTGCTGGGTCAAAGGGCAGTTCCATTTTTAGTTTTCTGAGGAATTTATATACTGTTTTCCACAGTAGCCTCACCAGTCTGCATTCCCACCAACAATGTACTAGGGTTCCCTTTTCTCCACATCCTCTCCAACACTTATTTGTTGACTTGTTTATGTTGGCCACTCTGACTGGTGTGAGATGGTAACTCATTGTGGTTTTAATTTGCATCTCTCTGATGGCTAATGATGCTGAGCATCTTTTCATATGTCTCTGGGCCCTCTGTATGTCTTCCTTAGAGAAGTGTCTGTTCAAGTGCTTTGCCCATTTTTTAAGTGGGTTGTTTGTCTTGCTGGAATGGAGTCCTATGAATTCTTTATATATTTTGGAGATCAAACCCTTGTCTGAAATATCATTGGCAAATATGTTTTCCCATACTGTTGGTTCTTTTTTTATTTTAATGCTGTTTTCTTTAGCCATGCAGAAGCTTTTTCTTTAGATGAGGTCCCATTTGTATTCTTTCCTTTATGTCCCTTGCTTTAGGGGACGTGTCTGTGAGGATGTTGCTGCATGGAGTGTCCTAGATTTTCCTGCCAATGTTTTCCTCTAGGACTTTTATGGTGTTATGACTTATATTTAAGTCTTTTATTCACCTTGAATTTATTTTTGTGTATGGTGTAGGTTGGTGATCGAGTTTCATTTTTGTGCACATAGCTGTCCAGATCTCCCAAAACCATTTGTTGAAGAGGTTATTTTTGCTCCATTTTATTCTCCTGCCTCCTTTGTCAAATATTAATTGAGCGTAAAGACTTGGGTTTATTTCTGGGCTCTCTGTGGTGTTCCATTGGTCTATGTGCCTGTTTTTATGCCAGTACCAGGCTGTTTTGATTACAATGGCCTTGGAATACAGTTTGATATCAGGTATTGTGATCCCTCCTGCTTTGTTCTTCTTTCTCAAAATTGCTTCAGCTATTTGGGGTCATTTATGGTTCCATATAAACTTCTGAAATATTTGTTCTATATCTGTGAAATATGTCATGGGTACTTTAATAGGAATTGCATTGAATCTATAAATTGCTTTGGGTAGTATGGCCATTTTGATGATGTTAATTCTTCCAATCCATGAGCATGGTACATGCTTCCATTTGTTTGTGTCTTCCTTAATTTCTTTCCTCAGTGTTGTATAGTTTTCTGAGTACAGGTCTTTTACCTCCTTGGTTAGGTTTATTCCTAGGTACTTTATTTTTCTTGTTGCTACATCAAATGGGAATTTTCTTCCTGATTTCTGTTTCTGCTGTTTCATTGTTGGTATACAGGAATGCCTTTGATTTCTGAGTATTGACTTTGTATCCAGCTGTTTTGCCAAATTCATTTATTAGGTCAAGTAGTTTTTTGGTGGAGTCTATAAGATTTTCCATGTATACTATCATGTCATCTGCAAACAGTGACAGTTTCATTTCCGCCTTTCCAATTTGGAGGCCTTTTACTTCTTTTTCTTATGTGATTTTTGTGGCTAGGACTTCCAGTACTATGTTGAATAGGAGTGGTGAGAGAGGGCATTCTTGTCTTCTTCCTGATCTGAGTGGAAAGCTCTAAGTTTTTGTCCATTGAGTATGATGTTTGCTGTAGGTCTGCCATATATGGCCTTTATTATGTTGAGGAATGCTCCCTCTATTCCCACTTTGCTGAGTGTTTTTATCAGAAATGTGTGCTGTATCTTATCAAATGCTTTTTCTGCATATATTGATATGATCATGTGGTTTTTGTCTTTGCTTTTCTTTATGTGATGTATTATGTTTATTGATTTGTGAATATTGTACCATCCTTGCATCCCTGGGATGAATCCCACTTGATTATGGTGTATGATCTTTTTAATGTATTGCTGGATGCGGTTTGCCAATACTTCGTTGAGGATTTTAGCATCTATGTTCATCAGCGATATTGGCCTGAAATTTTCTTTCCTTGTTATGTCTTTATCTGGTCTTGGGATTAGAATGATGTTGACTTCATAAAAAGACTTTGGGAGTCTTGCATCTTCCTGGATTTTTTTTTTTTTAATAATCAGTGAAGGGTAGGGGTAACTCACCCTTAAATGCTCTGTAGAATTCTCCTGTGAAACCATCTGGTCCAGGGTTTTGGTGTGTTCAGAGTTTTTTGACAACTGCTTCAATTTCGTCTGCTATTATTGGTCTGTTCAGGTTTTCTGCTTCTTCTTCAGTCAGTTTTGGAAGATTATATTTTTCTACAAATTTGTCCATTTCACCTAGGTTTTCAAATTTCTTGGCATACAGTTCTTCGTAGTAATTTCTTACAATCCTTTGTATTTCTGTGGTATCAGTTGTAATGTCTCCTCTTTCATTTCTAATTGTGTTTATTTGGATCCTCTCTCTTTTCTTGATGAGCCTGCTTAAAGGCTTGTCAATTTATTTATCTTTTCAAAGAACCAGCTCCTGGATTCATTGATCTTTACAATTGTGCTTTTGGTCTCTATGTCATTTAACTCTGCTCTGATCTTGGTTATTTCCTTCCTTCTACTTGCTCTGGGTTGTCTTCGTTGTTGTTCCTCAAGTTCTTGTAGGTGTAGGGTTAGGTTGTTTGTTTGAAATATTTCTATTCCTTTTAGGTAGGCCTGTATCACTATTAACTTCCCTCTCAGGACTGCCTTTGCTGTGTCCCATAGGTTTTGGATTGTTGTGAGTTCATTTTTGTTTGTTTCTAGAAACTTTTTGATTTCCTCCCTAATCTCATTCTTGACCCATTCATTGTTTAATAGCATGCTATTCAATCTCCATGTTTTTGAGTGTTTGAGGGTTTTTACTTGAGATTTGTTTATAGTCTCAGTCCTTTGTGGTCAGAGAAAATGCTTGATATGATTTCAATTTTCTTGAACTTGTTGAGGCTTGTTTTGTGTCCTATCATGTGGTCTATCTTTGAAAATGTTCCATGTGCATTTGAAAAGAATGTGTATTTTGCTTTTTTGGGATGAAAAGCTCTATGTATATCAGTTAAGTCCATTTCATCTAGGGCATTTTTCAATGCCACAATATCTTTGTTGATTTTTTTTTTGGAAGATGTGTCCAGTTTTGACAGTGGGGTATTAAAATCCCCTACTGTAATTGTGTTGCTGTCAATATATTTCTTGAAGTCCTCCAAGATTTTCTTTATGTATTTGGGTGCTCCTATGTTGGGTGCATATATATTTACAATGTTTATGTCTTCTTGGTAGATTCTTCCTTTGAGTATTATGAAGTAACCTTCTGGGTCTTAGTTTATGGTCCTTTTTTTGAAGTCTATTTTGTCTAATATGAGTATTGCTACCCCAGCTTTTTTTTTTCCTGTCTGTTTGCTTGGATAATTTGTTTCCAGCCCTTTACTTTCAGTCTGTGTAGGTCTTCTGTCCTGAGGTATGTCTCTTGTAGGCAGCATTTGTGTGGGTCATGCTTTCTTATCCATTCAGCTATTCTATGTCTTTTGTTTGGAGCATTTAATCCATTTACATTTAAGGTTATTATTGATAGGTACTTATTTATTGCCAATTTTTTTTACCTGTGTTCTTCTCTCTCTCTCCCTCTCTTTTCCTTCCTTTCCTTACACCAGCCCCTTTAGCATCTCTTGCAGAGCTGGTTTGGTGGAGGTATATTCATTTAGACTTCTTTTGTCTGGGAAACTCCTTATTTGGCCTTCTATCTTGATTGAGAGGCTTGCTGGCTAAAGTAGCCTTGGTTGCAGGCCTCTGGTTCTTATTATTTGGAATATTTTTTGCCATTCTCCTCTCACTTGGAGCATTTCCATTGAGAAGTCAGCTGCTAACCTTATTGGGGCTCCCTTGTATGTTACTTCCTGTTTCTCCCTTGCTGCCTTTAAGATTCTTTCCTTGTCTTGGAATTTTGCCATTTTAATTATGATGTGTCTTGCAGTGGGCCTCTTTGGGTTCCTCTTGCTTGGGACTCCATGTGATTTTTGGATTTGTGTGACTTTTTCTCTCATCAAATTAGGGAAATTTTCCATCATTACTTGTTCAAACAGGTTTTCTACCCCTTGCTCTTCCTCTTCTACTTCTAGTATCCCTATTATATGGATATTATTACATTTCATGTTGGCCTGCATTTCCCTTAATCCCTCTTCATTCTTTCTGAGCCTCTTTTCCTCTTCTTGCTTCTTCTAGGTGTTTTTTTTTCCACCTTGTCCTCCAGTTTGCTGATCCTATCCTCTGTTTCATAGAGCCTGCTTTTGATTCCTTCTACTGTGTTCTTCGGTTCTAAAATTGTATTCTTCATTTCCTCTTGGCCCTTGTTGATAGTGTCTATTTCCTTTTTCATTTTGATGTAGTTTACAGTGATTTCATTGTAGTTTCCCTGTAGTTTTTGGTAATTCTGTGTGAGCTCATGAAACTTCCTTATAACCAATTCTTTGAACTCATTATCTGATAGTTGACTTGCCTCTTTTTCATTTAGCATTGTTTCTGAAACTTCCCCCTTTCCTTTCATTTGGGGATTGTTTCTTTGTCTTCCCATTGTGAGACTCTTTGGGAAGACTCTTCCTGTTAGCCTCTGCTTCTTAAGTTGCTCTGTTCTGACCCCCTGGGTTTTTGGTATAAACTTCTGTGATTGAATACCTGTGAGGTTTAGTGGTACAGTCTCCTTGATCTCCCGATCTTACTGATCCTGGGCTGTGGTTTATGTTGGCTCTGTGTATGTCTTTGGTTTTTGGTTCTTTTTGGGTCTTTCTTTGGTAGGTCTTTCCCACCAGCTGGTTATCTGAGGGTCAATCTGTCCCCCACCTCTTGTTTTTGTTGTGCAGGTGTGGACAGGTTGTGTTGAAGCTGGTTCTTCTGCGTGTACAAGGTTTTGAGGCTTTTCTCTTGCTCTTGTTCAGTTGTTTGTTCTTAGTAATTTCTTCACTATTTATTTGTATTTTCAGATAGGTCCTGGTTTGACTTAGTGTGACTTCCACTCCCTCCTTCACTTTCTTCTGTTCTTATCTGTTGGTGTTTCCTTTGTTGGTAGGTTTCCTCTTCCAGGAGGTATCCTGGTTTTCCTGGCTTCTACCCACTCTTTTTTATGGTAGGCCTCCTCCAGGCTATGGGTGTGCATGCAGCACCTTCCTTGATTCGTGCTCTCCCTGGTGCTTGTGGTCTCAGTTCCCTCTGAGATGAGGTGCGGACACTCCCCAGTCTATGTGCACAGTCCCCCATGGGCAAAAAGGGAATCTTAAAAGCAGTAAGAGAAAAGCAGTTAGTTACCTACAAGGGAGCTCCCATAATACCATCAGCTGATTTCCCAAAAGAAACTTTGAAGGCAAGAAGGGATTGGCATGAACTATACAAAGTGGTGAAGAACAAGGACCTACAACCAAGATTACCCAGGAAAGCTATCAGTTAAGATTGAAGGAGATAAAGAGCTTCCCAGACAAGAAAAAGCCAAAGGAGTTCATTACCACCAAACCAATATTATATGAAATGATAAAGGGTCTTCTTAAGAAGAAGAAAAAAACAAATTCAAAAATATAAACAATAAAATAGCAATATATATCTATTAAAAACTGAATCTGAAAAACAAAATAAATGAATGGCAGAACTAAAACAGAATCATACACAGAAAGAATGTTTTGATAGTTGCCAGATGGAACAAGGGTTGGAAGGATGGGCTAAAAAGATGAAAAGATTAGTAAATTCAAATTGGTCATTACAGAATAGTCAAGGGGGTGTAAAATACAGCATAGAAAACATAGTCAATAATAGTCTAATAAGTATGCATGGAGTCATATGGGTGTGAGATTTATTGAGAGGCATGTCTAATCACTGAGGTGCACATTTGAAACTAATATAATGATGTATGTCTACCATAATTTAAAATAAAAAATGATTTTAAAAATTTTAAAGAAAATAAAAATAAAGTAAAATGTGTGAATGGTCAAGCAAAAATAGAAAATAAAAAAATCTCTAAGTTCCACAGGCCACAGTTAGTTGGTGGATAACCTCAGTTTGCCTTGTGCCTTTGGCTGAGTGGCACCAGGCTGGCCACTGGTGCCAAATCTGAATCAGCATTAACCTGATGAATACCACCTGCCCTATCCTAGTGATTCCCTGAGACCCTGCCTCACTCAATTTGCATACCACCTAAGGCTCTTTAAGTGCCTAAGCTTACAGGGAGCTGGCAAGTAGCAGCAGCCACCAGACTGCCTTGTGCCATTTGCAAAGCAGCCCCAAACCCTTACTGGTGGAAACTGACCTGTATTTGCAGCATGACCTCTTCCACATGCCTCCAGACCCAACAGAGGCAGCACCAACCATGGTCCTCCCATGGGGACTCAGGCTGATGAGGCAGTGGCTGAGTTTGGCCTACACTGGAGCCCCTCCCAAGAGGCCCCAGAACCAACACAGCAAGTGTTGGCTTCAAACCACAACAGATCATGACCCAATTTGCTACACAAGTGGCACACCCAAAGGGTGGCTCTGGCGGGCACCACAGCTGCTGAAACAAATCCTACAATATGGAGTCAACTGCTGCACAGCAGCTCATGTGCCATGGTCATGGCCAATCTGTATAGCCATTCAGCCTAAGGGGCAAACCTACCCACTGATGTGCTCACAGGAAAAAAATGCCCAATGACAAGAGGAGGGCACACACAACCCACAGAAGGCACACTCAGAACACCAAGTTCAGGTGATCGGGGACACTGTACCACTGGGCTCCACAGTCCACTTACTACATAAAGCAACTCTGCCAAGACTGGGAGATAAAACACACCTACCTAATTAATAGAAGAAAAATAAAGAAGAAGCCAAAATGAAGATACAAAAAAAAAAATGCCCAAATGACAGAACAGGAGATAACTCCAGGAAATGAAATAAAGGGAAGCAATCTACCAGAATTCAAAATACTGCTTATAAGGATGCTCAAGGAACTTAAGGGAAGAATAAATTAACTCAGTGAGAAATTCAACAAAGCAATAGTAAGCATAAAACAAACAAAAAAACTATAGAAAAATCACTAGAAAGAATCAAAATCAGATTAGATGAAACAAGGTTAAATCTGAGATTTGGAGACAAGGTAGAAGAAAACCACCCAATCACAACAGACAAAAGAAAGATTAATTGAACAACAATTAAAAAAAATAAACTGAAAATAGTGAGGATAGGATAAGAGACCTCTGGAACAACAGCAAGTTTAACAATGTACACACTGTAGCAGCATCAGAATGAGAAGAGCAACAGTGGAGGACTGAGAACCTATTCGAAGAAATAATCATTGAAAACTTTCCTAAATCAAAGAAGAAAATAGACATACAAGTCCCAGAAGTACAGAGAGTCTCAAACAAGATGAACACAAAGAAGACAACACCAAGAAACACCATAATTAAAATCCAAAGTTTAAAGACAAAGGGAGAATTTTAAAAGCAGCAAAAGAGCCCTGGCTGGGTGGCTCAATTGGTTGGAGCATTGTCCCATGCACCAAAATGCTGCAGGTTTGATTCCCAGTCAGGACCCATACCTAGGTGGTGGGTTCAGTCCCAGGTCAGAGCACATGCAGGAGTCAACTGACTGATGTCTTTTTCTCACATATCTCTCTTTCTCCCCCTCCCCCTTCCCCCTTCCCCTCTTCCTCTCCTTCTCCCTCTCTGGGTATGTGTTTGTGTGAGTGTGTGTCTCCTTTTCTCTCTCTCTCTATCTAAAATCAATAAACATCCTAAGGTGAGGAATAAATAAATAGATAAATAAGCAGGAAGAGAAAGACAGTTAGTTACCTACCTGGAAGCTTAGACTGTCAGCTGATTTCTCAATGCACACTTTGCAGGCCAGAAGGGACTGGCAAAAAATACTCACAGGGATGAAAAGCAAGGACTGACAACCAAGACTTCTCTACCCAGAAAGTCTGTTTAAAATTGAAGGAGATAAGGAACTTCCCAACAAAAAGAAAAGAATTCATCACCACCAAACCAGCATCACAAAAAATATTAAAGAGACTTCTTTAAGAATAAGAAATAAAAGAATGAATATGAATAATTAAATGGCAATAACTGAACACATAAAAAGTAAAATAAAGTAACAATAACTAAGTACCTATTGATAATCACTTCAATTGTAAATGGATTAAATGCTCCAAACCAAAGACTAGGAGAGCTGAATAAGAAATCAAGCTCCATACATATGCTGTATATAAGAGACCTGAGTCAGATCAAAAGACACACAGAATATAAGTAAAGGGATGGAAAAAGACATTTATGGAAATGGAATTTTAAAAAGATGAGGTAGCAATATTTATATCCAACAAAATAGACTAAATCTATAGTAAAAGACAAATAACATTCCCTAATGACAAAGGGATCAATCCAATGTGTTGTGGAATTTACACCTGAAACCTGTATAATTTTGTTAACCAATGTCACTCCAATAAATTCAGTAAAAAGGGGAAACAAAGAAAGAAAGTGGTATGTTCATATCATAAAAAACTACTGAGCAAAAAGGGAGAAACTACTGGTATATGTATCAACTCAAAGGAACTCAAAAGTATTATGCTAATTGGGGAAAAAACAACATCAAAGATTTACACACTGTATAGTTTCATTTCTATAACATTCTCAAAATGACAAAATCAGAGTGCAAGAGAAAAAATCAGCATTGGGGAAAATGTGCGGTGATTAAGGGGTAAAACGAGAAAATTTCTTGGTGGTGATGGAAGAGTGTGGTGATTATTCATCTAATATAGATGTATGGTAAGACTTTCTACAACTAAAGAGAAGGAAAATGTAAAAAAACTGGTGAAATTCAAATAAGATTTTACGACAGTAAATAGTATTGTACCAATGTCAATTTCCTGGTATTTACAATCTATTATGTTTATGTAAGATGTTCTCATTGGGGAAAGCTGGGTGAATGGCACACAGAAATTTCTCTACTATTTTTTCCAACTCCTCATAAACTATTAAACTATGTCAAATTAAAAACTAATAAAATAAATTTAAAAACATTGACTTTCATTTCTGACAGCCACTCTCCCACTTTGTCACGGTAGGTCTGTGCGTGTTGTACTCTTTTCTTGTCCTTTCAGTGAGGTCTGAGAGGAAGCAGCGCCAGCCCGTGTTCATTCTGCTGCATTTAAACAGCAGCCCCTCTACTCCAGTTTATTTCTTTTTTAATTTTTTTACATAGCTACTCCAGAAAGTTTCCATGGACTACTTTCTCATAACATTTGTGTTTTGATATGACAATATCTATATTTCTATTTTTGTCAAGGATCAATAGTCATGACCACTGAGTACCCAAACTGGCAAAACAATACATGAGGTTAGATTCAACTTTCCTTATTTTATTTTCTTTAATAAACTTCTTATTGAAATATAAAACTCATTTTCTATATCAGTTTCTACATGAGCTTTCTGCAAATGTGTAGTTGTTGAGTTTTCACGGAGTGAAGGCACTCACGTAACTATTATCCAGATGAAGAAATACAACATTACTAGGACTCTAATGATGAGGGGTGTGGCCTGATTGCTAGGCACAGCGGAGCAGAGCCCTCAGGGGCAGCATGAGAGGCTCCACAGCCCCTGCCCCATGCGGGAAGGTTTGGGAAGCACCAGGACTGCGCAGGAGCAGTTGCCCCAGCAACCAGGCAGAGTGCAGGTGTTTTGGAGGGAGCGAAATACCCTTGTTAAGTGCTTCTGCCATGCAGAGGGTTTGGGGCTGGATTATATGAAGCAGTAGTCCCCAACTTTTGTGGCACCATTGGGTGGGAGACACAGGAAGCAGAGCTCAGGCAGTAATGCGAGAGAAGCTTCGCTCACTGGGCCCGCCTTTCAGCCGGTTCCTAACAGGCCACAGACGTGTATGGTCAGCGGAGGTTGGGGACCCCATATATAAAGTAGAGAGCATGGATACTCTGCTCTTTTTCTTCTCGCCTTATTTCGGCCAGGGCAGGCGAGCGGGAGGGGGCAGCTCTAGTTCCCTGGGTTGCCAGGACCTGGAGACCACGTGGCCCAGGAACATACCTGGGCCCCTGTCCCAGTGCTGCGCCAGCCTGTCTAACCAGGAGCAAAGCAGGCGCTGGGCTGGTAGGGTAGCAGGAGAGGAAGCATGGGCCAGTGGGCCCTGGAAGCCTTGTGTCCAGGTGACAAGCCCTGAGTCCCTCCCCCACCCATAGGCAACCAGAGCTGCGCTAAGTGGGTCGTGCTTGGCCAGACGCACCAAAGGGCAGTGTCCAGAGCGAGCCGGCAGCTTGCAGAGCCTGGACGCAGACTCTGAAAAATGTGGGAAGCCAGACAGTGACTGGAAACCAGCTAAGACACCTGCATTTTTCTTAAAGGACGGCGCTTTTGGGTGGGAGAAGAGGTTCCTGGTGACCCTTGCACTGAGCCCGCAGAGGGTGGCAGGGTGATTTTCTTTGGGTGACTCAGAGGAAATAGGTCTTGAGGCAGAAACCTGCCATTGTTTCAAACTGAATAGCCTGTGAATAAAAGATTCTTTTCCCTTTATATTGAACTCTGCCTCCGGAGTTTCTGCCTGCTGGTGGTGGGCTGCAGGGCCCACTTGTGATCTACCTACAGGACCCAGAATCTCCCCTTATCTGTGCCTCACCAGTGCCCTCTTCACAAATTAATCTCGCTACAAAAAGGAGAAAATTCCAGCTCAGAAAGCTAGAGCTTCGCCTAAACAAATGTAACTTGTGTCAGAGCTTGGCCTCAAACACAAGTCGCCTAAAGACTATGGTTTTCTGTACTTCAACAATCTTTTTCTTAATGTTAGCTGTATTTTCATTTTATATGACATCTTCCCAGAGTTAGTGTCCATTTTTGTGTATTTTTTTAGGGATCCATAAATGGAAGCAGGTAAATTGCTATTTGGTCTCCTTGCCATACATAGAAACTTTCTAAGTTAAAACTTCATTCATTCATTCATTTATTCACAGGTATAAGCTGTAACAGGGATAAAGAATTAAACATAGCCCCCATCCACCATAAAAGTAATTGCAAAAACCACTGACCTTAATGTAAAGTTGAATGAATATTAAATTAAAATATAAAATCATTCCCTTTCAATTTTATTCTCCATATGGCCAACAAAGTAATCTTTCTAAAACACTAATCTAATCATAGCCTCCTCCAAAAGACATTTACTTTCTTCCCATCACATACTCTCTACAGCATAAATTGCATGTTACTTTGGCACTTGGCTTTCACTGAACTCTGTAGGTAGAATTTATTATCTTATTGCTTCTCTCCCAGTGGTGTCAAAATCAGATGTATCTGGATTTGAATGCCATATCTATCCCTTACTAAATGTCTGGCCTTGAGCAAATGATTTAACCATTCTCAAGTTTATGTTTATAAGCTAGAGATAAGCTTTCTTCACGAGGGTGATAACATAAAAGAGAGAATATACATATTGCACTTTATCCAGAGCTTGACACATAGAGAGTATTTTGTGAGTGGTAACTATGTTAGGCATCAAATCCTGTTGACCTACTTATAGTTCTCCACACTCAATGTCCAACTATTTTCCTGTTTGAGATTGTATTTCAACCCCTACCTCTCATCCTTTTCTGTCTGGTTAATTTCTACCTAGAAAAGTAACCCTTGAGTTTTGGTGCCTTAGTGAGGTGATTCAATGGAGATACTCCATAATCAAGGTGTTGCCAGTGAAAACGTGTTTTTTGCACTGTCGTGAGAAAAGCATTTCCAGAGACCAATATAGAGGATGATGTCTAGTGGTAAGATTTATTGGGGTAAAAATATAAGGCCACCCCCAGGTTCCTAATGTTCCATCTCTATCCAACCCAAGCAAAAAAAGTCCAACCTTGGTTTCATCAACCAGTACAAAAGCCAGGGTCAAAAGGTTCTCTGCCATGTGGAAGCTTAGTCTAGTTTAATCCATGTCTGTCTGCATCTGGTTGTTGTAGTCTGTTCTTGGCTGCACTCTGGTTGGTGCTATGTTATTGCAGGCTCACAGTTGGGGTCCACACAGCTGCTGGGCCACAGGTAGCTGCTGGGGCCACGTGGCTACAGTGGAGAGAGAATGCTCAACAAACAGGGTGAGCATGTGTTAATGGGTGAGAGAGCAAGAGAGAGCTTTGTTAAGTTTGGGTTATATTATCTCAGGCTTAAAAAGGACCAGGTACCCTTTCAAATTAACCAATCAACTTCCCTTTCTTTTCTTTTTTTTTTGTGTTGCAGGCTTGCATTGGGTCCTCCCTCTAACCAACCTATTTTCTAGATCTTCTGGGTTTTGTGTCCTTTACCCAATCTGATCCTTTTCCTGGATTTTCCTAGGGAGCCTCCACCCTTTTATCTCACTATTTTGGTTCTATCTTCCCATGCCTCAAAGGAGAAGCACCTCCTCTTATGCTGTCTTGACTTGCATTATGCATGTCCAAAAGTTCTGTGTGTCATTTGGCTTCTACTGTGCATGATAACAGCAGAAAAAAATTCCCTCCCCCCCCCATAATCCTGGTACTGGGTCCCAGCTATACCCCAAAGATACTCTTTCTTCCCACCTCAAGGATTAAGTACCGAGAGCAGAGGACATAGCGGTCTGGGGATGTGTGAGTGAGCCTATGAATGCTGTAACTTCCTAGTGCAGCAGGCTCAGTGTCAGATTCAGCTCCCTACTTGATTATGTTTAATAATGTCTGATTTTCTTTGCTCCCTTTCTTAATGTCTAGCTACCTATACTAACAAAGGGAGAGGAGAGAGTGCAGCAAGATTGGGAATACAAAGCTAGAGCTCATGATGTTCAACAGAAGATTTTGTTCTGTGTGAGCTCTTAAAAATATGACAAAATATAATTTTTTCTTTAAAAAATATAGATGTGAATATACAACCACATCTGCAAAGGAAAGCACAGGACTCTCCTGCTGTGAGGAATTAACCTGGCATTTGTATTTGTATTATGATGATTTGTTTTACCCTTGCATTTCACATAATCTCTTTTTTAATGGTGAGGAGTTGGATTTCCCTTCAGTTCATAGGACTGTACTCAGAGAAAGAGGAAGTCTCCATTTTGTGTGAGAGAAATTTACCAGCACTGCTTTTGTTCCCTTATAGGATTTGCATGGATTACTCATAATTAAAAATTAAGTGTGGCTTTTGACCTTGAAAGAATGGAAGGAAGGAAGGAAGGAAGGAAGGAAGGAAGGAAGGAAGGAAAAACCTTTTTGCTTTAGCACAGTACATTCACATTTACTGAATTTAAGGATTTTTGAAGGACAAATTCCCGGACTTTATCCAAATCATGTTATAAATTCATCAAACACAAGCTGCCAAGCTCAACAACTTGCTCGGATCCCTGCAACTTTGCTCTCACCAAACTACTGGCATAACTCCTGAATTGGTTTCTAAACCCTTTGAGGCTGCTTGGGGTGGTGATCAGGGAAGCCTGGAGGTGACAGTTCCACAAGCTCAGAGCATTGGCCCCTTTTGGGATATCAGACTTCTGGTATCGATTTGGGTCCAGAATTGCATTACCCAAGGAATGTGGAGTATGCACAGTCCTTGATGGCTTGTGGACAACACTTCCTGAAGCTGGCCACCAGCCAGAGCTTAAAAATGAATTCTTTATGAGACAAAGAACAATCCACCCAATTTCTGAAATTACTGAAGTGGAAAGCTTGTCTGTAAGTAACCTCAAACTTGGTCGACATTAGGCTTCTTTGTATTTCTAGTATATGGGGGATCAAATGTCACCCTCAAAAGTCTTTTCTGTTCATAAGCAGGAATTGGAAGGTGTTGAATAGCCTGGGATTGTATCTTGCTAAAACTTAACTGCCGTAATCAGAAGTCTGTTTCTCTGTCAAAAATATTAACTAACTGCTCAAAAGACAGGGCAAGTAGGACTAAATGTGGTAAGGAAAGAAAAAGAGAAATAACAATCCTGTCTCTTTAAGGACATAAAAGTCTAGTGAACAAGATGAGACAAGTATCTTCAATGATGCTTAAAATCCCCCCTAAAAAGCAGTAGTTTATAGGAGTATCCTACAGAGTTTTTATAAGAAAGGGTGAGTTGTGGAAACATAACAAAAAACAAGAACACTCCAGCTGTTGAAAAATGATGGGGGTGTAGGCTCAGAAGCAGAAGTCAGTAGAATTAGTTGTGGGTTTTACTGGCTGGAATGAAGAAATCTGAGCCTAAGAATATGGCAAGTTAAGCATGGGGATGGGAGGGTGAAAATAGAGTCTTATGGAGGCTTAATTTTCCACTATTTTTGCATGTAGATTTTAATTATTTTATGGGTTATTATTTTTTTTTTACTAATTAGGCAGTGAGCATTTTTACCTGGTATCTTTCAGATTACCTTATGTCATTTTTATCCTTTGTTTGGATCATTTTCTTCAAAGTCAAAGTTATATTCCCTCAATGTGCTGTTGACCCATAAAAGTCACTTCTGGCTCTCAGATTCTATAATCCCATATAAGTCATCACATTAAGTATGTCTTCTTCACTGAAGGAGGTAAGTGTATCTTCTGAATCATTGATGCAGGCAGCATTGTGGTAAGCAGTCAGCAGGCATGAGCAGAGCAAGGATGATAAAGCAGGTATGGAAGGTCACCAGGGTGGAAAGCCCTGCCTGCCTAACAATGGGAAGAACTGGGAAAACAAGGACCTCAGCCCTAGGGTAACCTTTCCTTCCCTAGAATATCATTAGTCATGTAGTTTGGACTCTCCTCTGACCTTTCCTCCCCCAGAATGTTGCTGGTCATGTGGGTTAGACAATCTTAAGAGGGGGAACAAATGAGAGAACCAGAGTATAACCCTTAGGCATTAAGCCCCCAGGACCATGATCTGACCCATACCCAACACATCTAGGCCTCCATTGTGTTTCAGCCCACACCCAGGAAAAGAACAAATTGAGACAAGCAATGTCATGGCCGACCTCAGGACCAGCTGCATTGACTAAGGGACCCCAATATTCATAGCAGCACAATTTACAATAGCCAAGTGCTGGTAACAACCTAAGTACCCATCAGTAAATGAATGGATCAAAAACCTATGGTACACTTACACAATGGAATTCTACACAGCAGAAAGAAAGAAGAAGCTCCTACCCTTTGCGACAGCATGGATGGAACTGGAAAGCATTATGCTAAGTGAAATAAGCCAGGCAGTGAGGGACAAATACCATATGATCTCACCTTTAACTGGAACATAATCAACAAAACAAACAAGTAACCAAAATATAACCAAAAACATTGAAAATAAGAACAAACTGACAGTGACCAGAGGGGAAGTGGGAGGGGATAATCGGGGAGAAGGGTTTTCAGGAATAACTATAAAGGACAATATGGACAAAACCAAGAGGGGGTGGAAGCAGGGGAGGAGGTGGGGATGGCTGGGGGTGGGGGGGGAATGGTAGGGGATAAATGCAGACAACTGTACTTGAACAACAATAAAATAATTTAAAATGTAAAAAATATTAGCATTCTCAAGTGTATTAATTGAGATATTAGTGAGGCCAATGTTTCCAAGTGCACTCCTAATATGAGTTGATTATACCAATTACGTGGGAATCTAGAGCCAGCCTGAAGGAATTACTCCAAATAAAATGATTTTTAATGAGTTTTTTTAAATTTCTGCTTTCTAAGCTAACACAAGGACTATTATTTTTATCATGAAATTAAGTAATCATGAGTACAAATTCTTAGAGGATATAGAAAATATCTAGCATAGTACTTTGTGAACAAATGTGTGACTGAGTAAATAAATGAATAAATGAATGAATTTTTAAAAGGAGCTCTTTTTCATTAGTCAAGGATAGGTCAATCAATATAAAATGGTTGGAAATGATAGCAAATAAAACTGGATAAATTACTCAGTGTATCTAAAGATGGTGTTACCAAGAATGTTGAAGAAAATCATCAATCTACATGGTCCAAAATCAGGATGATTGTAATTATTATCATCATGGACTACCACAGACTGATCCAGCTAACTTTCCACTGAGCAGAACATTGCAGGGCTTTTGAAAGATCCCAATATTTCATAGCATGCCTCCCCTGCAAGGAGGGCCCCTTAAATGTAATCTGATTTAGCCTGTGTGTTTAGAAGAGAGCCCAAGGAGGAGCTATAACTTGCCCAATATCCCACACTTATGGCAAAGCATGAAGGGTGTCCTCCTACCAACTCAGGTAATGCACTTTTTACTGCAATGTGGCTCCATCCTATGAACTCATGGGAAGAAAGAATAGCTAGGCCAAAAAAGGACTTATGAGCCCAGGATGATGGACCCAAAGGACTATTTAGAAAAGGCTGAGCTGGCTGTAAGTATTCAGGAGCAATTGAGCAGTTAGTGAGGGATGCTAAACTAGGGTGCAAAAAGCCAAGAGACCCCTTTCCAGGTGAAGTAAAATGCAGGAGAAGCTTCGTTAATAAAACCATGGAGAGGGAACATTGTTGATAATCCAATCAGTAACTCCATCTGCTACAAAGATCCGTGCAAATACAACAATACCAGAGGAATTCAAGTTTCTTCTGCAGTTTGCTGAAACAAGGATAAAGTGGCTCATGAGATCTTCCTAGCAAATGTTACTAAGTGAGACACCATCATTTCCATGGATGCCAGAGCAAAAGTAAAACTGAGGCCCACAAAGAAATGAGAAGGTGCTCAGATTCAAGAAGAGTAAAAAGAGTGGTCTTAAGACAAAAATATTTTTACCCTAATGTCAAGGAGAGAAATCACAAAGAATGGGTAAGACATTGCATTAAGACATCTTGACTCATTACTGTGGTAGATAAAGGCAAGACAACAAGGAGTGCTATGTTGAAGAGGATTAAACAATTTTTATAGCATGAAAAATGGGGCTGAAGTGGAATGTGAAGGAAATGTTTTAAATATTAGGTTGGAGTTTGGGAGAAAGAACGTCTGTATAACCCATGGGGAGGAAGCAGCATTCCAAGTGGCATCAGCAGAACTATGGGACAAGAAGGATTGCTCTTCAGAGTCAACTCACCCAAACTCCTGGATAAAAATATTAAAATTCATATAATGCCTACAGGCATAACAGCAGAACATAACACATAGGAGAGAAATGAGGCTTCTTAACAAGTTGAATATAACCAAATTAGGTGGATGAGCTTTGTTGCTACAGCTACATAGTAAGGTTGGAAAGGATCAAAAATCATAGACATTCTGGAGCCAGGGCTGACCAGTTTCACTCAGACAGCCCAATAGCAGTCTGGTCGCCATACGTGCAGACACAGCTTCAGTTAATTATGTAGATGTTTAGGCTACATGAGGTCAAATATTTGAAAAATTTTAAATATCAAAATAATTTTCTTAGAGTTTCTGCCCAAATGCTTTGGCATCATTGTCCTTAGAGTCAAGGAAGAAATTAAGAAGAATGTAAATTTATAGTAAAAAAGCAAAATTATGCTTCTATTCTTTTTTAATTTGATGTCATATTATGAGCCAAAGTTATGGCTCTCTGTTCACAGGGTTTTAAAAATGTGATGCATTTAAGCCATTATGTGAAAAATCTTCTTGAAGTTAATTTAGCTCAATCTCATCTATTGATTTATCAGAAACAGCCATATTGAAAAAATAAACATATACATGATCCAGGAGAGATAATTTTGATTTTACTTTTTGTGTTGGAAGTGTTTCAGATCTTAGGATTTGAAGTCAAATAAATTTCAAATCATACTGCTATTATATGTCTAAAGGCATGTGGCTTAACTTCTCTGGACCTCAGCCTATACATATTTTTAAAAGGAATGGGGAAAATAGCAACTCTTTATAAGATTATTATGAGCATTAGCCGAGATCACACATATAGGGTACATGATATAGTACCTTAGGCACTGTAGGCACTCAGAAATATTAGCTGTGACATAAACTAGGTTGGAATATATTGGGGAAGGAGATTAAGACTTCCAGATGTGGT
Source organism: Desmodus rotundus (assembly GCF_022682495.2). Classification (NCBI taxonomy): domain Eukaryota; kingdom Metazoa; phylum Chordata; class Mammalia; order Chiroptera; family Phyllostomidae; genus Desmodus; species Desmodus rotundus. Next base: position 32,441,909 of record NC_071393.1, read on the forward strand.
TTGTTTGTTTGTTTGTTTGTTTGTTTGTTTGTTTTGAACTGTGGAATATTATACAGAAGATGTTTCAATCTCATAGAGCACTGAGCTACATAACCTCTAAGGATCACGATAATTCTAAAGTTCCAAGTGTTTATTATTTTATAATTAAATATCTGAAGTCATTTTCTAACAGTTGCCCAAACATTACTTTGTTATGAAAGGATGCCCAAGAAGGGCTGAACCAAGTATAGAACCATTCCTGACAGGGAAGAAGGAACTGAGGAAGCGTGCTCACTGCATAGAGGTCAGCAAGTGTGTAAATCAAAACATGCTAAGTCCTCATCTTGTACATGTTCACAAAATAAAGACTTTGTGCTTGGCAATTTGTATGCTTCATCTCACTTAAATCTCATAACCCTGAGTTTGGTGCACTTAATATCCCCATTTCAAAAAAAGAAAAAGGAAGCTTAGGCTGTAAGGGATTTGAAATTTTATCTGAGGTCATAAAAAGCTAAGAAGTGGCATAAGCCCAGGTGATTAAATCCACATTTAGCCACCCCATTGCCTGCTTATCAGGCATCCTCCTTCAGTCTTTTAAGAGAATAAATGGAGGGATCGGTCCAGGATGGCAGCAGAGTATAAGGATATTACACTCACCTGCTCTCAGGACCAAACTGGAATTATACGAACATATAGAACAGTCAACATGAATAACCAACTGTAGTTGGACAGAAGTCTTACAACCAAGGATTTACAGAGGAAGCCACATTGTTACTGGTAAGGAAGGTCAGAGTTGTAGAAAGGGCTGGCCACACACCCATTGCTGAGGCTGAGAACCCAGAGGGATATCCCAGCTGCAAAGGCCCCCCCTTAGGAGCATGGGGCCTCAATTCCATGCTGGGCTCCTCAGCCTGGGGAACCAGAACTGAGAAGATAAGCCCTTAGGACATCTGGCTATAAAAATCAGTGGAGATTCTATGTACCGGTCAAAAGCAGGAGTCTTCCAGAGACAGAGGTGCCCTCTTAAAGAGCCAACACACAAAATTTTGTTTGTGACTACTCACCCTGGGCTCTGGCTGAGGGAGGGCAGCTCAGAGCAGACTGGACTCATGCCAGGACAGTCTGAGTTGTGTGACTGGCTCTAAGAAGAGAGCTGAAGAGACTGTTGCTAGGGTCCCTTTACTGAATCCCTCTCCCAAAGCACCTACAAATGCCATCTTTGTAGGATTGAGTACTACTCTCTATACAGCATCAGCCTGGGAGAATGTAATAATCCCAACCTCTCAACTCCCTGTCCTTTACCAGCCAAGCTCATGCCCTGTGTAGGAGTTAGCTGTTTAGTACCATATTGTAGGATTTCTTGCAGAGTTCTTGAGGCAGATCTCAGCAAGTGTAAGAGACTGAGTTGTGTGGATCTGTGCTGAGGGTCATTCCCTCCCACTGCTCCCTCCACCCATACCCCCATCTGACTAGTGTCTTCCACCCATGGGATGTACATTAGCCCCTCCCTCCAACTTCCAGGGGCCATACCTTGCATTGCTCACACCCTGAAGAATTGTCAGGTGTCTGTGGTCAGCTTTGACCAGCAAAGCAGACCTTCTAGGAAGGCTCTCAAGGAGGTAAAAAAAAAAAAAAAAAAGAGAGGAGATTGAGCTGCATGGCTCTAGAAAAAGGAATATTTTTCCCTTACACGAGCAACTGGAACCACCATTCCTGTGCAGAGCCTTTCCTTGACACAACCAAATCTTGGTTTTTGGTCTGGTAAACTGTGCTGGCCTCACTCTGATGATTCCCTTAAGACCCCACTTAACCACATAGATCTTCAGGCACCTGATGGGAAATGTACCTAAGTGTACCCTGAGACTTTTGCTGAGTGGCCTCAGAAGTAGCACTGGCACTAGTTTGAAATCTATTTCACTGTAATGAGTACCACTCGCCCTACCTGGTACCTACTTCATACAACTCTCATACCACCACAGGTTATCTCAGTGACTGATGCCAATAGGCAGAGAGCAGAAAAAGGTGAATCTCAGGGTGCCTTAGCCCTTTTATTGCCTGCCACTGTGGTCAGTGCTGGTGGAAGATAGGCTTGGTGTGCAGCTTGTCCCTTCCCACACACAACTAGGCACAGAAGAGTCAGCCAAAAACTGTATATTGCCTTGTACCTCCAGACTGGCACACAGCACAGGTCACAGGCAGAGTTTGGTATATCTCTTCACTGGTGTCCTTCTCAAGAGGCCCTAGAATGAACAAACATACCCTGTGGCAGGCTTCAGACCACGTCAAAGAATGACTGAATTAGCTCCACAAGCAGCACATTCAAAGGGATCTCTCAGCAGGGACCAGAACTTGCTGGGGGCAAATTCCTCTTGATGGGGTCAGTACCCACAGAGCAGTTCATACACTGTGAATATAGTTGATTCTCAGTCTGCCAGCCTGAGAGTAAACCTCACCCACAAGTGGGCCAAGAGTAGTCAAGACTCAATTGTAACAGAAGTGCTCACATAACACACATAAGGTACATTCCTGGAGCACCTTGCTCAAGTAACCAGGGAGACTGCAACTGAGCTTCACAGGTCACTTACTACTTAAATGCACTCTACCGAGACTGGAAGACATAGCAGATACACCTAATCCACCAAAAGAAATACAGAGAGGCAGCCAAAATTGAAAGAAAAAGAAACATGCCCCAAATAAAAGAACAGAAGAAATCCTCAGAAAAAAGAACTAAATGAAATGGAGGCAAGCAATCTATGAGATATCAAAAGAGTGATTATAATGATGCTCACGGAACTTAGGGAAAGAATAGATGACCTCAGCGAGAACTTAAAAATAAAGATATTAAGTATAAAAAAAGATATAGAATTAATCCAAAAAGAAAAATATAATATCTGAAATAAGAATAAATGCACAGGAAGAAATTAACAGTAGGTTAGCTAAAGCAGAAGACTGACTCGGTATTTGAAAGACAAGCTAACAGAAAATGCCCAATAAAGCAGAAAAAAATTAACGAGGTTAGTTTAAGAAAGATCTGGGACAACATCAAGCATGACAACATCTGCATCATAGGAGTACCAGAAAAAGAAAATAAAAAGCAAGGGACTGAAACCTATTTCAAAAAAATAATGACTGCAAACTTCCCTAACCTCACAAAGAAAAAAAGACACACAAGTCCAGGAAGCTCAAAGAGATACAGACAAGATAAAACCAACACCAAAACACACCATAAATAAAATGCCAAAGGTTAAAGACAAAGAGAGAATCTTAAAAACAACAAAACAAAACAGATAAGAGTGTCAGCTGATTTCTCACAGCAACATTTCAGGTCAGAAGGAGTTAGCACAAAATATTCAAAACATGAAACACAAAAGCAAGACTACTTTACCCAGCAATGCCATCATTTCAAATTTAAGGTTAAATAAAGAGTTTCTCGGACAACAAAAAGCTAAAGGAATTCATCACCACCAAACAGATATTACAAGATAAGTTAAGGCACATCTTTAAGAAAAAAGTAGAGGGGGAGGGTAGAAGCAAGGGAGGGAGGGAGATTTGGCTGGGGTGGGGAGAGTGGTGGGGGGGAAATGCAGACAACTGTAATTGAACAACAATAAAGTAATTTTTTTAAGAAAAAAGTAGAGAAAAAAGAAAAAGAGTTACAAAGAATAAAATGGCAATAAATGCACACTTACCAATAATCACTTTAAATAAATGAAATGCTCTAATCAAAAAGTAAAGGCAACTGAATAGATAAATAAACAAGACTCATATATATGCTGTCAACAGTAGACCAACCTCAGAGTAAAAGACACACACAGACTGAAAATAAAGGGATAAAAAATATTTCATTCAAATGGAAACAATAACAAAAAAGCTGGTATAGCAATAGTTGTGTCCGACAAAATAGATTTTAAAACAAAGGCATAGAGAAGATACAAAAAAATTACATAGCAGTAAAGGGGTCAATTCAACAACAGAATATGGCCCTCGTAAATATTTATGCACCCAACACAAAGGCACCTAAATATATCAGCAGATCTTGATGGACATAGAGGTAGTTATTGACAGAACAATCATAGAAAACTGATTTTACACCCCATTGACATTGATGGATATACTTTCAGACAGAATGTTAACAAGAAAACAGAAGTTTTAAATGACACAATAGACCACATGGATTTTGTTGATATTTTAAGAGTGTTTTACCCTAAAGGAAGAGAACATACATTTTTTTCAAGTAGATATGGAATATTTCCCAGGAAACACCACATGTTAAAAGAAAAACGCAAGTGTTAATATATTTAAGAAGATTGAGATCTTATGAAGCATCTTCTATGACCACAATGGAAGGAAAAGAGAAATACATTACAAGAAAACAACTGAAAAACACACAAAGGCTAAATAACATGTTTCTGAACAATGAAATCAAGAAAGAAGGCATAGAATATTGAGACAAATATATGAAAACCCAACATTACAAAATTTATATGACAAAATGAAAGAACTCCTAAGAGGAAAATTTATACCAGTAAAGACCTATCTCAGAAAACAAACTAAGGGAGAACCAAGATGGCGGCGTAGGTAGACACACTGCGCCTCCTCGCACAACCAGAACTGACAGAAAATTGAACAGCAAGGAAGTCCGACACCAAGGAAATAAAGAGTGAACATTCATCCAGACCAGTAGGAGGGGCGGAGACGGGCACCAGGGCTGAGAGGACTCGAGTGGCCGTGGCGGGAATGAGAGTGGCAGAGTGTGGGACAAATGGGGCAGGCAGTCTGACCACTAGCAGACCCTGCGGCCCCACATTTGTGCAGATAGGCCGAGAGGGCCGGACTCAGAGCGGCGAAGAACAGGGCAGGCAGAGTGGTGGGTAGCACCCCACAGCCCCACATTCTTGCACAGATACCCAGGGCTCCAGCGTGGGGAAATAAAGCCTCAAACCTCTGATTGAAAACGCCCGTGGGGGTTGGGGCGGCAGCAGGAGAGACTCCCAGCCTCACGGGAGGGGTCGTTGGAGAGACCCATTGGAGCCTAGGGCGTGCACAAGCCCACTCACTCGGGAGCCAGCACCAGAAGGTCCCAGTTTGATTGTGGGTATCGGAGTGAAGGATTGGAGTCTGGTGGAGAGTGGAGCAGGCGCCATTGCTCCCTCTCGGCCCCTCCCCCACATACAGCGTCACAGCCCAGCGACCAGCGTTACCCCGCCCCAGAGAACACCTAAGGCTCCGCCCCTTAAAGTAACAGACGCCCCAAGACAAAAAAAGAAAAATGGCCCAAATGACAGAACACTTCAAAGCTCCAGAAAAAATACAACTAAGCAATGAAGAGATAGCCAACCTATCGGATGCACAGTTCAAAACACTGGTTATCAAGATGCTCACAGAATTGGTTGAATCTATTCGAAAACCAGATGAAAAAATGAAGGCTATGCTAAGAGAAACAAAGGAAAATGTACAGGGAACCAATAGTGATGTGAAGGAAACTGGGACTCAAATCAACGGTGTGGACCAGAAGGAAGAAAGAAACATCCAACCAGAAAAGCATGAAGAAACAAGAATTCAGAAAAATGAGGACAGGCTTAGGAACCTCCAGGACATCTTGAAACGTTCCAACATCCGAATTATAGGGGTGCCAGAAGAAGAAGAGGAAGAACAAAAAATTGAAAACTTATTTGAACCAATAATGAAGGAGAACTTCCCTAATCTGGCAAAGGAAATAGACTTCCAGGAAGTCCAGGAAGCTCAGAGAGTCCCAAAGAAGCTGGACCCAAGGAGGAACACACCAAGGCACATCATAATTACATTACCCCAGATGAAACAGAAGGAGAGAATCTTAGAAGCAGCAAGAGAAAAGAACACAGTTACCTACAAAGGATTTCCCATAAGACTGTCAGCTGATTTCTCAAAAGAGACCTTACAGGCAAAAAGGGACTGGCAAGAAGTATTCCAAGTCATGAAAGGCAAGGGCCTACATCCAAGATTACTGTATCCAGCAAAGCTTTCATTTAGAATGGAAGGGAAGATCAAGTGCTTCTTAGATAAGGTCAAGTTAAAGAAGTTCATCATCACCAAGCCCTTATTATATGAAATGTTAAAGGGAGTTACCTAAGAAAAAGAAGATCAAAAATAGGAACAGTAAAAATGACAGCAAACTCACAGTTATTAACAACCATACCTAAAACAAAAACAAAAGCAAACTAAGCAAACAACTAGAACAGGAACAGAACCACAGAGATGGAGATCACATGGAGGGTTGTCAATAGGGGAGTGGGAGGGGGAGAGGGGGGAAAGGTACAGAGAATAAGTAGCATAGATGATAGGTGGAAAATAGACAGGGGGAGGGTAAGAATAGTGTAGGAAATGTAGAAGCCAAAGAACTTATAAGTATGACCCATGGACATGAACTATAGGGGGGGAATGTGGGAGGGATGGGGTGGGCAGGATGGAGTGGAGTGAGGGGGGCGGGAAATGGTACAACTGTAATAGCATAATCAATAAATATATTTTAAAAAAGAAAAAAAAAAGAAAAGAAACTAAAGGTATCAAATAAAAAATTTAACTTTACAATGAAAAAAAAATCTAGAAGAACCACAAAGCCCAAAATGAGTCAAAGAAAAAAATATAATAATGAGAGTGGAAATAAATGAAATAGAGTCTAAAAAATATAAAATATAAATTAAAACAAGAACTGGTTTCACCCTAGTTGGTGTGGTTCAGTGAATGAAGTGCCAGCCTGGGAATGAAAAGGTCACTGGGTCAATTTCCAGTCTAGGGCACATGCCTGGGTTGTGGCCCAGGACCCCAGTAGGGGGAGTGCAAGGGGCAACCACACATTGATGTTTCTCTTCCTCTCCTTCTCCCTCCCTCCCCCTCTACCTAAAAATACATAAATAAAATCTTTAAAAAGGAATAAAACAAGAGCTGGTTTTAAAAATAAACAAGATTGATAAACCTTTGCCAGACTTATCAAGAAAAAGAAGGACCTAGAAAAATAAAACCAGAAATAAAACAGAAGTACCAACTGATCCCACAGAAAAATAAAGGATTATAAGAAAATGCCATAAACTATATAGCAAAAAAAATTACACTGTGGAGAAACATTATTTAATTCTAGACTTATACAATATCCCAAAACTGAATCAAGAAGAAACAGCAAATATGAACAGATGATAAACAAAATCAAAGGACTTAAAAAAAAAAAGGAGTAATCTAAAAACTCTCAACAAATAAAAGCCCTGGACCAGATGGATACACAGGTGATTTTTATTAAACATTCAAAGAACTAACACCTGTCCTTCTTAAACTATTTATAAAAATCGAAGAGGAGAGAAGACTTACAGGATCATTTTATGACACCAGAATTATGCTATTTTCAAAACCAGATAATGACATTACAAAGAAAAAAATTATTGACCAATACTTTTGATGAACACAGATGTAAATATCCTCAAAATATAGCCAAATGCCAAATTTAGCAATGCATTAAAAGATCATGCACCATGTTTAAGTGGGATTTTATTCCTGGGCTGCAAGATTGGTACATCTGCAAATCATTAAACATGATACACTATATAAACAACATAAAAATCATATGTTCATATCAATACATACAGAAAAAGTATTTGACAAAAATCAAGCACTGATTTATGATAAAAACTCTCAGTAAAGTAAGAATAAAGGACCTGAACATAAAAAGTTCTTCTATGACAAACATGGACCTAACATTATACTCAACAACAAAACAAATTTAAATTGTTTTATTTAGGAACAGGAACAAGACAGGAATGTCCACTTCCACCACTTTTGTTCAACAGTCCTGGGAGTTTTAGTCACAGTACTCAGAAACAAAAAAGAAGTAAAAGGCATCCAAATAGGAAAGGAAGTAGTAAAACTATCATTATTTGCAGATGACATGATCCCCTATAAAGAGAACCCTAAAATTACACAAAAAATCTATAAAACTGATAAATGGAGACCTACAGCCCACATCATCCTCAACGGACAAAAACTTAGAGCTTTCTCACTAAGATCAGGAACAAGACATGGATGCCCTCTCTCACCACTCCTATTCGACATAGTATTGGAAGTCCTATCCACAGCAAGCAGACAAGAAAAAGAAATAAAAGGCATCCAAATTGGAAAGAGGAAAACGAAACCGTCATTGTTTGCAGATGACATGATAGTGTACGTGGAAAATCTTATAGACTCCACAAAAAAACTACTCGACCTAATAAATGAATTTGGCAAAACAGCTGGATACAAAGTCAATACTCAGAAATCCAAGGCATTCTTTTACACCAACAATGAAATAGCAGAAACAGAAATCAGGACTAAAATCCCATTTGATATTGCAACAAGAAAAATAAAGTACCTAGGAATAAACCTAACCAAGGAGGTAAAAGACCTGTACTCAGAAAACTACACAACACTGAAGAAAGAAATTAAGGAAGACACAAACAAATGGAAGCATGTACCATGCTCATGGATTGGAAGAATTAACATCATCAAAATGGCCATACTACCCAAAGTGATTTATAGATTCAATGCAATCCCTACTAAAGTACCCATGACATATTTCACAGATATAGAACAAACATTTCAGAAATTTATATAGAACCATAAACGACCCCAAATAGCTGCAGCAATTTTGAGAAAGAAGAACAAAGCAGGAGGGATCACAATACCTGATATCAAACTGTATTCCAAGGCCACTGTAATCAAAACAGCCTGGTACTGGCATAAAAACAGGCACATAGACCAATGGAACACAACAGAGCGCCCAGAAATAAACCCAAGTCTTTATGGTCAATTAATATTTGACAAGGGAGACAGGAGCATAAAATGGAGCAAAAACAGCCTCTTCAACAAATGCTGTTGGGAGATCTCGACAGCTACGTGCAAAAAAAATGAAACTCGATCACCAACTTACACCATACACAAAAATAAATTCAAGGTGGACAAAAGACTGAAATATAAGTCATGAGACAATAAAAGTCCTAGAGGAAAACATTGGCAGGAAAATCTCAGACACTCCATGCAGCAACATTCTCACAGACACGTCTCCTAAAGCAAGGGACATAAAGGAAAGAATAAATAAGTGGGAACTCATCAAATCAAAAAGCTTCTGCATGGCTAAAGAAAACAACATTAAAATGAAAAGAGAACCAACTGTATGGGAAAACATATTTGCCAATGATACCTCAGACAAGGGTTTGATCTCCAAAATATATAAAGAACTCACAGGACTCCATTTAGGAAGACAAACAACCCAATTAAAATGTGGGCAAAGGACTTGAACAGACACTTCTCCAAGGAGGACATACAGAGGGCCCAGAGACACATAATAAGATGACCAGCATCACTAGCTATCAGAGAGATGCAAATTAAAACCACAATGATATACCACCTCACACCGGTCAGAATAGCCAACATAAACAAGTCAACAAACAAGTGTTGGAGAGGATGTGGAGAAAAGGGAATCCTAGTGAACTGTTGGTGGGAATGCAGACTGGTGCAGCCACTGTGGAAAACAGTATGGAAATTCCTCAGAAAACTAAAAATGGAAGTGCCTTTTGACCCAGCAATTCTGCTGCTGGGATTATACCCTAAGAACCGTGAAACACCAATTCAAAAGAACCTATGCATCCCAATGTTCACAGAAGTACAATTTACAATAGCCAAGTGCTGGTAACAACCTAAGGTGCCCATCCGTAAATGAGTGGATCAAAAAACTATGGTATATTTACACAATGGGATACTATGCAGCAGAGAGAAAGGAGCTTATACCCTTTGCAACAGCATGGATGGAACTGAAGAGCATTATGCTAAGTGAAATAAGCCAGGTGGTGAGGGACAGATACCATATGATCTCACCTTTAACTGGAACCTAATCAACAAAAGAATAACGCAAACAAAATATAACCAAAGACTTTGAAGTTAAGAACAATCTAACAATAGCCAGAGGGGAGAGGGGAGTGGACAGTGGGGAGAAGATTTTTCAGGAACTACTATAAAGGACACATGGACAAAACCAAGGGAGAGGGTGGAAGCAAGGGAGGGCAGTGGGTTTGGATGGGGGGGAGGGGGGAAAATGCAGACAACTGTAATTGAACAACAAATAAATAAATAGAAAAAAATAAAAATAAATTAAGAAAATAAAGGACGGCATTTAATCAAAAATAACAACAACAAAAAGAACTGGTAAATGAATTCAGTAAATTAGCAAGATACAAATAAATATTCAGAAATCACTTGCATTTTATATTCCAATAACAAACTATCAGAAAGAGAAACCAAAAGAAAAACCCAATTCCTTTTACAATTACCTTAAAAAATACAAAATACCTAGAAATAAATATAAGCAAGTAGGTAAAAAAATGATACTTGCAAAATTATAAAACACTGAAGAAATAAATGGAAAAATATACTATGATTATGGTTAGGAAGAATAAACGTCATCAGAATGTCTATACTACCCAAAACAATCTATAGATTCAACAAAATTCCTGTCAAAACACCAGTGGTGTTTTTCAAAAAACTGTAACAAATAATACAAAAATTTATAAGGAACCACAAAAGACTGTGAATGACCACAACAATCTTCAGAAAGCCAAATGAAGGGGAGATATCATGTTACCTGATATCAAACTATACTACTAGGTCACAGTAATTAAAACATCGTGGTTCTGGCATAAAAACTGACAGATCAATGAAACAGAATAGAGAGCCTAGAAATAAACCCACACCTATATGATCAATGAATCTGTGACAAAAGAGGTAAGAACATACAATGGGGTAAAAGACAGTCTTCAGTAAATGGTATTTAGAAAATTGGAAGGATTCATCCAAAAAGATTAAACTAAACCACTTTCTTACAGCATATACAAGAACAAAATCAAAATGTGTTAGAGACTTAAATATAGGGCATGAAACCATACAACTCCTAGAAGAAAACAGGCAGCAAAATATCTGACATTACCTTTCTAAATTATTATTTTATTTTTTAATTACAGTTGACATACAACATTGTAACAGTTTCAGGTGCAAACCCCAGTGATTAGACATTATGCAACTTACTAAGTAATGATCCAAATAAATCTCTACCCATCTGACACCAGACATAGTTATTAGAATTTTATTGACTACATTTCCCATGCTGTACTTTACACCCCTATCACTATTCTGTAACAACCAAGTTGTACTTCTTAATCCCCTCACCTTTTTCACCTGCCCCACCAAACCCCTCCCATCTGGCAGCCATCAAAATGTTCTCTGCATTTATGAATCTGTTTCTGTTCCATTTGCTCATTTGTTTTTCATGAAGTTATTGATAGATATGTATTTATTGACATTTTAATCTTTTTTCTTCTTTCTAAAGAAGACCACTTAGTATTTCATCTAATAATGGTTAGGTAGTGATGATCTTTAACTTTTTCTTGTCTGGGAGGATCTTTATGTGTAATCTGATTCTAAATAATAGCTATGGTAGAATAATCTTGGTTGTAGATCCTTGCTTTTCATCACTTTGAATATTTCTTGCCAAACCTTTTGGCCTGCAAAGTCTTTGTTGAGAAAAAAATTTACAGTGATATGGGAGCTTCCATGTAGATAACTAACTGCTTTTCTCTTGCTGCTTTTAAGGTTCTCTCCATGTCTTTAATGTTTTGCATTTTAATTATGATTTGTTTTGCATTTTAATTATGATTTGCTGTGGGCGTATTTGGGTTCATCTTGTTTTGGATTCTCTGCTTTCTGGACTTGTGTGTATACTTCCTTTACCAGGTTAAGAAAGTATTGTCATTATTTTTTAAAATAGGTTTTCAATTTTTTGCTCTCTCTCTTTTTCTTCTGGCACTCTTTGAATCAAATGTTGATATACATGAAGTTGTCCCAGAGAGGCTCCTTACAAAATATTCACTTTTTGTATTCATTTTTCTTTTTGCTGTTCAGATTAGGTGTTTTTTGATTCTTTATATTTCAAATTACTGATTTGATTCTTTGCTTCATCTTCTCTACTGTTGATGACCTATAAATTATGCTTCATTTCAATTAGTATATCCTTCATCTCTGATTCTTTTGTATTGTTTCCATGTTTTTTACATTGTTGAAGTTCTCTCTAAGTTCATCTACTCTTCTAGGTTCACTAAGCATCCTTACAAACACTGTTTTGAACTCTGGATCTAGTAGATTGCTTGTCTCAATTCTGTTTAGTTCTTCTTCAGTGATTTTGTTCTGTTATTTCACTTGGGACATGTTTCTTTGTTTACTAATTTTGGCAGCCTACCTATGTTTATTTCTACCTATTAGGTAGGCCTTCTATGTCTGTCAGGCTTGGCAGAGTGGCCTTATGTAGTAGGTTTTCTGTAGGGTCAAGTAGCATAACCTCTCCAGTAACCCAAACTTGGCACTCCAGTTGCATCCCCCATGTGGACTGTATATACCCTCTGTTGTAGCTGAGCCTTGATTGCTGTTGGTATGCAAACAGGAGGGATTTATATCCAGGCCAATAGGCTGCAACATCTGGCTGTGACCACTGACCGCTATGGAAAATCTGCTATGCAGGGACACAAACCATAGATTAGGACTTACTTTCTCAGGACTCTGGTGCCCACAGAGTCTTTCTCTTGAGTGTTACTTTTGGAATAAGTTGAATGGGGCTTAGACAAGGTCTAAAGTTGTCCACTGTGTTAGTTATCTCTAAGGCCTCTTGGGAGGCCCATGTCCAGGGTAGACTCTGCTTGTGTTCTGCCCGGGGCCACCCAACATGAACTATAAAACAATCTGTAGATGGCTGTTACTTATGCTAAGCTTGGAGCTGCCAGGTGAGGCTAAGCTTTGAACCTAAGCTGGCCGTCAGTAGTGCCAGGCCTGGGCCACTTAGCAAGAGGTACAGGACATGCTGAGTCCAGATGCTGCTTTTCTGGGAGATTTTAGGAAAGTTTAAAGCATGATCAAAGACAGGCCATTCCTATGGAAAAGCCACTGGAAACAGCTTTGTTCAGCCTGCAAGTTTGCTGGGGTAGGGTCTTAGAAATTCACCAGGGCTGGCAAAGGGTGTAAGTCAGGTTCATGGAGACTCAAACATGGCACCCACCTGCTAGATCTGTGGTGAGGGGGGCAGTTCTCAGAAAAAGAACTATGATGTCCTTCGCCAGCACTTTTATCTAGCAGAAAGCTGCCTTTCTAGCTTTCATCCTCACACCAAACAATTCAGTTCCTCCCTGTATGTCTCTGGTGCCTTTTGAGCTGCTGCCCCAGTGCTGAAGCTCAGAGGAAGTGAGACAGAGTAAGTTCATGTATGGGCCCTTTAAGAGGAATACCTAAGATTTTATCCACCCTTCTTCTCACTCAACCGTAATTCCTACTGGTTTTACAGTCAGAATTTATAGGGATTTCTCTTCTGACCCTAAAACCCTGGGCTGTGGGGTCTGATGGTGGCTAGGACCTCTCTCTCTCTAGGGGGAATCTCCACAGCTGAGACATTTCTCATGATTTTTGCCTGCCACATGTGTGTGTGAGACCAGCTCATTCTGAGACCATTCTGTGTCTCTGTCCCTCTTACTGGTCTCAATGTGGTCTTTTCTTTAAAATCTTAGTTGTAGGACTTTCATTCAGCTAAATTTCAGGCAGTTCTGAATGATAGCTGTTTTGTAGTTTAGTTGTAATTTTGATATGGTTTTGGGAGGATGTGCATTCTGTATTTACCTATGTCACCATCTTCACCAGAAGCCTCTCTGACATTTCTTAGCAATAGTTTTTTTCTGACATATCTCCTTGGGCAAGGGGAACAAACATAAACAAATAAACAAATGGGACTATATCAAACTAAAAAGTTTTCGCATAGCAAAGGAAACCATAAACAAAACAAAAAGGCAACCTGTTTAATGGAAAAGGATATTTGCCAATGATACATTGCAGAACAGGTTAGCCCAAAATTTATAAAAACTCAGACAACTCAATACCAAAAATTAGAAACAATCCAATTAAAAGGTGGGCAGAGGACATAAATAGACATTTCTCCAAAGACATACAGATGGCCAACACATGAAAAGATGCTCAACATCACTAATCAGGGAAATGCAAATTAAAACCACAATGAGATATCATCTCACACCTGCCAGAATGGCTGTCATCAGTAAATCAACAAACAACAAATGTTGGCCAAGGATGTGGAGAAAAGGAAACCCTCGTGCACTGTTGATGGGAATGCAGACTGGTGCACCCTCTGTGGAAAGCAGTATGGAGGGTCCTCAAAAAGTTAAAAATGAAATTACATTATGACCCAGAAAATTCACTTCTGGGAATTTATTCAAAGAAGCTTGTAACACTGATTTGAAAGAATATATGCACCCCTACGTTTATTGCAGCATTATTTACAATAATCTAGATATGGAAGTAGCACAAGTGTCCATCAATTAACATGTGGATAGAGAAGCAGAAGTACTTAATACAACTGAATATTACTCAGCCATAAAAAAACAACGAAATGTGCTAAGATAGCTGCAGCATAGGTGGGAGCTGCACCCACTTGCTTTCTGCCTTAAACCAATTTACAGCTAAATTGCTGATTAAAAAAATTGAAAGTTAACTGATCTGAAATATTATAATGAAGAATTACAGAAGAAGCCACATAGAGACTGGTAAGAAAGGTAGAGACGTAGAGAGGAATAGCCCCCACTTGCAGGTTCAGGGGCATTTGAGAAGCTGAAAAGATATGTGGCTGAAGAACTCCCTCCCTCTAGGAGCATAGGGTCTCAACCCCAAGCAGGGATTCCCAACCCAGAGCAACAGAGACAGAAGTGGAGCCCACGTAGCATCTGGTGGTGAAAATTGGTAGGGATTCATTTTACCTGTGAGACTCAGAATGAACCCTCCCAGGGATGAGCAAGTCCTATCGTTACAGCACCAGCCTGGGTAGCTCATGGTTCAGACTCCGGTTACTGGCAAAGTTATGCTGCCTTACTTGGGTCCTGTGGAAGGGCCTGCTATTTACATACAGCAGTGACTTTAAGGAGCCCTCTATTTTCTGGGGTGGCTTTTGCTAGAGACCTAAATAGTGACTAAACTCTGGGGTTTGGGAAAGAGGACCAGTTTTATCAAGCTCCAGTGTACAGACATGTCCCTCTCCCCATCTGTTCAGCCACTCAGCCTACCCCATCCTGCTGAAGTCTATGGTGCAGTGGAGTCACACATGGCTGAGAATATTGGCCCCATTCTGCTGGGCTTGGAGCCTGCGTGGAGCTCAGACTTTCAACCCCACACTGCCAAGACCAGACACATTGAGAGATAAAATGTAGCAAAAGGGATGACTTGCAGTCCCATCCTGCTTGGTTTGGTAGAGTAGGGTGATTGGGAAGCCACAAGAACGGGGACTTCTGGACTGTACTGCCAAGGAAGACTTCATCCAGGAGCCAGTGGAATGAGTGCTGGGTTGTGTCGGTACATTGAGAACAGGCAAATCCAAGCTCCCTGAAAGCTCAGCCCACACTGCCTTGGGAAGGAGAATAAGGGCCTACCCCTCTCCTACAGGCTTGCAGGCACCACCTCCAATGGGAGACTGTTTGGATTTGCCCTACTGATTTCTGCATATTCCTTTCCCCCATGGGCTCGGTTCCATGGGGGAAAGGAAGAGCGATTCAGAGCAAAGACATTCAACATGTGAGACCCTTGGAGGCTATTGCCTGGGACTGGAACAAAGTGTATAGCCTCCTCCTGCAGGCTGTATTGACATCATTCCCAGTGGGAGATTCATTTGCTCTATCCCCCTGAGCCCAGGGTGACTGATCTTGCTCCTGCAGAGGGGATGGCAGGCTGTACCCAACCTAAACTTGCAGAGAGCCCTCTGGGGGGGAGCTAGAGTTGGAGACTCTGGCAGAGACTGAGAAATTTGGCTTTGAAGCAGGGCTTTTTTCCTCACTGAATGCCTGACTATGTGACCCCAAGTAGGGGACCCACTAGCCCTATCTCAACTAGCCTGGGTTCATCCTACACTCTCTTTTTGGAAAGCTCTAGTCTAGAGATAGAGGAGGCAACCTCGGGGGAGGCAGAGTAGCTGACAGGTGGAGATGGACCTCAGGGAGGCTCAGTCCTTTCATAGATCTGCCCTCAGCTCTAAGCTGGAAGAAGCTGACCCTTTCAAACAGATTGACCCCTCTTATGTAGACACAGGTCCAGTAGACACAGACACAAAGAGTGAACAGAATGGTAGCTACAGACATGTAGCTCAAGGCTGGTTACACACATCTGACAATGAACTGAACCTTAACACCACACTCGTGGTCCCAGAATCAGCACAACCACTGGCGAGCTTCAGACCACGCCAGACCTGACCCAACTAGCCACATATGCAGCACACCCAAAGGGGGATTCTGGCAGGCACCATAACCTGCTCAAAACAACCCCACCTTCAGGTGCAACCCCTGCACAGTGTCTCATACATAGTGAATGAGATTTACTTTTATAGTCACCGTGAAGGGTTAACTCCACTCACAAAAAAACAATAGCATTCAAGCCTCAGCTACAACAGAGGATACACAGAATTTACAAGAAACATTCTTGAAGAGCAAAGATCTGGAAGATTATGCCTCTGAACTAAAAAAGACACCTTCATCATAAAACAATTACAACAGGTTTGGGAGTCATAGAAGATATACTTAATACACAGCAATACAATGAGGAGACAGAGAAAAATGCCCCAAGCAAAAGAAAATAAATTCCTAGAAAAAAGAATTGCACAAAATGGATGAAATGGAAGGAACCGAAATACCAGATACGAAGTTTAAATTAATGGTTATAAGATGCTCAAAGACCTTAGGAAAAGAAAGAATGATCTCAGTGAGAACTTAAACAATGAGATTTTAAGCACTACAAATGGCATAGAAACCACAAAAAAGAACCAGTCAGAATTGAAACTACAATATCTGAAATGAAGGATACACTGGAAAAAACCAGCAGCACATTTGATAGAGCAGAGGGCTGAGTCAGCAAATCATAAGACAAGATAACAATAACCACCAAAGGAGAGCATAAGAAAGAAAAGAGTTAAGAGAAATGAAGAAGGTTTAAGGGACCTCTGGGACAATATCAAGCCTAACAATATCCACATCATAGGGTATTGGAGGAAGAAGAGACTGAGCAACAAGGTATAGAGAAATTGCTTGAAGAAATAATGGCAGAAAACTTCCCTAACCTGGTAAAGAAAAAAGTTGCACCAATTTAGGAAGCACAGAGCCCCAGTCAAGATGAACCCAAAGAGACCCACACCAAAACATGTCATATTTAAAATGGCAAAGGTTAAAAACAAAGAGAGAATCTTAAAGGAAGCAAGAGAGAGAGAGCTGTTTACCTGCAAGGGAGTTCCTAGAGGCTGTCAGTTGATTTCTCAACAGAAACACTACAGGCCAGAAGGGAATGTATGAAGTATAAAAAGTTATGAAAAACAAGGATCTGAAACCAAGATTATTCCATCCAGCAAGGTTATCTTTTAAAGTCAAAGGTGAAATAAAAACCTTTCCAGACCAAAAATAAAAAAAAAGGTTGGGGGGTGCTAAAGAAGTGTATTACCACCAAAACTGTATTGCAAGAAATATTGAAGGGTTTACTTTCAGTAAGAAAAAATAGAGAGAGAGGGGAACATAGGCGTGAAGAAAAATGACAATAAATGTTTATCAATGATAAATTTAAATGTAAATGGATTAAATGCTCCAATCAGAAAGCATAGTGTAGTATAGATGAATGTATGAGAAACCATGACCCATATATAGGCTGTCTACAAGAGACTGACCTCAGAGCAAAACGTTCAAACAAGATGAAAGTGAAAGAAGAAATATTCCATACAAATTAAAAAAATATATGGTAGCAATATTTATGTCTGAAAAATTATACTTCAAAACAGAGGTCATAACAAGAGACAAGGAATGTCACTACATAATACTAAAAGCTCAATCCAACAAGATGACTATATATACCCAATGTAGGAGCACGCAAATATATTTAAAAAATGGTGGACTTTAAGGGGAGGCTGACTTCAATACAGTCATGGTAGGGGATTTGAACACCCCACTGTCATCAGTGGATAGGTATACCAGACCAAAAAGAAAAATCAACAGAGTGACCTTAAATGAGACACTGGATAGGATGGTTTTGATTGATATTCACAGAACATTTCATACCAAAGCATCAGAATATACATTATTCTCAAGTTCACATAGGACATTCTCAAAAATAGACCACATGTTAATAAAATCAAGACACAAGACACAAAACAGTTTTTAATGAATTCAGAAAGATTGACACTACACCTAACATTTTCTTGGATACAATAACATGAAACAAGAAATCAACTACAATAAAAAAAACCCCAAAACATCCAAACACATGGAAACTAAATATCATGTTATTAAGTAATAAATGGGTTATCAATGAAATCAAGGTAAATCAAAAGTTACCTGGAAACAAATGAAAATGGACATACTACACAAAATCTATGGGATGCAGCCAACACTACACTCAATGGGCAAAAATTAAAATCATTTCCCTTAAGATCAAAAACAAAACAAGAATGTCTGCTTTCACCTCTCTTATTCAACATAGTACTGGAAATCCTAGCCACAGCGATCACACAAAAAGAAGAAAGAAAAGGCATCCAAATTGGAAAGGAGAAAGTAAAACTGTCATTATTCACAGATGACATGACATTGTACATAGAAAACATTAAAAACTCCCCCAGAACCCTACTAAATCAAATAAATGAATTTGGTAAAGTAGCAAGATACAAAATTAATATTAAGAAATTGGCATTCCAGCCAAGATGGAGGCGTAGGTAGACACACTGCATCTCCTCGCACAACCAAAAGAAGGACAACAATTTAAAAACAAAAAACAACCGGAACTGACAGAAAATAGAACTGTATGGAAGTCCGGCACCAAGGAGATAAAGAAGAAACATTCATCCAGACCGTTAGGAGAGGTGGAGACCGGCAGCCAGGGCTGAGAGAACTCGCGACAAGGCAGTGGCTGGCGGACCAAGCAAGGTGGCAGATTGTGGAATGGGGCAGGCCGGGCTGCAGCTGGCAGACCCCACAAGGTGGTGGCTGGCAGACCCTGTGGCCCCACATTCACACATAGATAAACCGGGAGGAACAGCGGGGGAGCAAAGCAGATCCCGCAACCCAGGACTCCAGCACGGGGAAATAAAGCCTCAAACCACTGACAGAAAACACCCGTGGGGGTTGAGATGGCAGCAGGAGAAACTCCCAGCTTCACAGGAGAGTTCATTGGAGAGACCCACAGAGGCCTAGAGCGTGCACAAGCCCACGCACTCAGGAATCAGCACAAGAAAGGCCCAATTTGATTGTGGGTAGCGGAGGCAGTGACTGAAAGCCGGCAGAGAGTGGAGCAAGTGTCATTGCTCCCTCTCGGCCCCTCCCCCACGTACAGCATACAACGTCACAGTGCAGCAACCAGCATTACCCCGCCCTGGTGAACACCTAAGGCTCCACCCCTTTATGTAACACGCAGGCCAAGACAAAAAAAAAATGGCCCAAATGAAAGAACAGATCAAAGCTTCAGAAAAAATACAACTAAGCGACGAAGAGATAGCCAACCTATCAGATGCACAGTTCAAAACACTGGTAATCAGGAAGCTCACAGAATTGGTTGAATTTGGTCGCAAATTAGATGAAAAAATGAAGGCTATGCTACGAGAAACAAAGGAAAATGTACCGGGAACCAATAGTGATGCGAAGGAAACTGGGACTCAAATCAACGGTGTCAACCAGAAGGAAGAAAGAAACATCCAACCAGAAAAGCATGAAGAAACAAGAATTCAAAAAAATGAGGAGAGGCTTAGGAACCTCCAGGACATCTTGAAACGTTCCAACATCCGAATTATAGGGGTGCCAGAAGAAGAAGAGGAAGAACAAAAAATTGAAAACTTATTTGAACCAATAATGAAGGAGAACTTCCCTCATCTGGCAAAGGAAATAGACTTCCAGGAAGTCCAGGAAGCTCAGAGAGTCCCAAAGAAGCTGGACCCAAGGAGGAACACACCAAGGCACATCATCATTACATTACCCAAGATGAAACAGAAGAAGAGCATCTTAGAAGCAGCAAGAGAAAAGGACACAGTTACCTACCAAGGAGTTCCCATAAGACTGTCAGCTGATTTCTCAAAAGACACCTTACAGGCAAGAAGGGACTGGAGAGAAGTATTTGAAATCATGAAAGACAAGGACCTACATCCAAGATGACTCTATCCAGCAAAGCTATCATTTAGAATGGAAGGGCAGATAAAGTGCTTCCCAGATAAGGTCAAGTTAAAGGAGTTTATCATCACCAAGCCCTTATTACATGAAATGTTAAAGGAATTTATCTAAGAAAAAGAAGATAAAAAATATGAACAGTAAAAATGACAGCAAACTCACAGTTATTAACAACCACACCTAACACAAAAACAAAAGCAAACTAAGCAAACAACTAGAACAGGAACAGAACCACAGAAATGGAGATCACATGGAGGGTTATCAACAGGGGAGTGGGAGGGAAAGAGAGGGGGGAAAGGTACAGAGAATAAGTAGCATAAATGGTAGGTAGAAAATAGACAGGGGGAGGGTGAGAATAGTATAGGAAATGTAGAAGCCAAAGAAGTTATAAGTATGACCCATGGACATGAACTATAGGGGGGGAATGTGGGAGGGAGGGGGTGGGCAGGATGGAGTGGAGTGAAGGGGGGAAATGGGACAACTGTAGTAGCATAATCAATAAAGATATTAAAAAATAAAAAAAAGAAATTGGTGACATTTGTATACACCAAAAATCAACTATTAGAAAGAGAAACTAAGAAAACAATCCAATTTACTATTGCAACAACAAAAAAATAATGTATGTAGGAATAAATTTAACCAAGGAAGTAGAAGACCTGCACTTCAAAAACTGTAAGACACTGAAAAAAGAAATTCAGAAAGATACAAAAAAGTGGAAGCACATACCACATCCCTGGTTTGGAATAATTAACATTATTAAAATGTCCATACTACACAAAGCAATCTATAGATTGCAATGCAATGGCTATGGAAAAACAAATGGTATATTTCACAGATCAAGAAAAAATATTCCATACTACACAAAGCAATCTATAGATTGCAACGCAATGGCTATGGAAAAACAAATGGTATATTTCACAGATCAAGAAAAAATATTCTAAAAATGTATTTAGAACCAAAAAAGAGCTTGAATAGCCTCAGCAATCTTTAGAAAGAAGAAGAAACTCAGAGGTGTCACAATACTTGGGATCAAACTATATTACAAGACTGTTTTAACCAAAACAGCCTGGTCCTGGCATGAGAACATGCATATAGATCAGTGGAACAGAACAGAGATCTCAGAAATCAACCCACATCTATATGATCAATTAATGCTGCTATGAACATAGGGGTGCACAGGTTCCTTTGAATGGTGTTTCAGAATTCTTAGGGTATAATCCCAGCATTGGAATTGCTGGGTCAAAAGACAGTTCAATTTCTAGTTTTCTGAGGAAATTCCATACTGTTTTCCACAGTGGCTGCACAAGTCTGCATTCCCATCAACAGCGCACTAGGGTTCCCTTTTCTCCACAGCCTCGCCAACACTTGTTTGTTGATGTGTTTATGATGGCCACTCTGGCTGGCGTGAAGTGGTATCTCGTTGTGATTTTAATTTGCATCTCTCTGATGCCTAGTGATGCTGAGAATCCTTTCATATGTCTCTGGGTCCTCTGTATGCCCTCCTTGGAGAAGTGTCTGTTCAGGTCATTTGCCCATTTTTTAATTGAATTGTTTGTCTTCCTAGTGTTGTGTCTTATGAGTTCTTTATATATTTTGGAGATCAAACCCTTGTCCAAGGTGTCATTGGCAAATATAATTTCACACAGTGTTGATTCCCTTTTTATTATTATGATGGTCTCTTTAGCTCGCAGAAGCTTTATAATTTGATGTAGTCCCATTTGTTTAGTCTTTCCTTTATTTCTGTTGTCCCAAAGGATATATAGGCAAAAATATCGCCACATGGGATATCGGAAATTTTAGTGCCTATATTTTCCTCTTGGACTTTGATGGTGCAGAAGCTTTTTACTTTGATGAAATCCCATTTGTTTAGTCTTTCCTTTACGTCCCCTGCTCAAAGGGACATATTGGTGAAAATATTGCTGCATGGAATATCTGACATTTTACTGGCCTCCGAAAAAGAGTGTGGTGGTCTTCCCTATACTTTAATTTTTTGGAATAGTTTGACAAGGATTGGTGTTAGTTCTTCTTTAAATGTTTGGTAAAATTCACTTATGAAGCCCTCTGATCCAGGGCTTTTGTGTGCTAGAATTTTTTTATTCAGTTTTGCTGGTTGTTGTAGGTCTATTCGGGTTTTCTGCTTCTTCTTGATTCAGTTTTGGAAGACTGTATATTTCTAGAAACTTGTCTACATTGCCCAGGTTGTCCAATTTCTTGGCATATTGTTGTTCATCATAATTCCTTACAATCCTTTGTATTTTTGTGGTATCTTCTGTTTCTTCTCCTCTTTCATATTTGATTTTACTTATTTGGTCCTCTCTATTTTTTTCACAATGAGTCAGGTTACAGTTCTGTCAATTTTATTTATCCTTTCCAATAACCAGCTCCTGGATTCATATATTTTTTTGAATTTATTTTAGTCTCTATGTCTTTTAATTCTGCTCTGATCTTGATTATTTCCTTCCTTCTACTCTCTCTGATCTGTTTGCTGTTGTTCCTCCGGTTCTTTAAGATATAGGTTTTAAGTTGTTTATTTGAGATTTTTCTGTGTTTTTTTAGGTAGCCCTGTATTGCAATGAACTTCCCTCTCAGGGCTGCCTTCACCAAGTCCCAAAGGTTTTGGGTTGTTGTTGTTCATTTTCATTTGTTTCTAGGTATTTTTTTATTTCTTCTTTGATCTCATTGTCAACCCATTCATCATTTAATAACATGTTATTCAGCCTTCATATATTGGAATGTTTTTTTTTCTTGAGATTGGTGTCTAGTCTCAAGCCCTTGTGATTTCACAAGAAATCACTTGATATGATTTCAATTTTCTTGAATTTGTTAAGTCTTCTTTTGTCCTACCATGTGAACTATCTTTGAAAATGATTCATGTGCTTTTGAAAAGAGTGTATATTTTGCGTCTTTGGAGTAAAATGTCCTGTGAATATCAATTAGGTCTATTTGATCAAGAGTGCCATTTAATGCTGCAACATCCTTGTTGACTTTTTGTTTGGAAGATCTATCTATTATTGACACAGGAGTGTTAAAATCCCCTACAATGACTGTATTGCTGTCAGTCTCTTTCTTAACATCATCCAGGATTTTCTTTATACATTTAGATGCTCCTATGTTGGGTGCATATATGTTTACAGTGATTATATACTCTTGTCGAACTACTCCCTTAAATATTATATAATGACCTTCTTTGTCTCTTGCTATGGGTTCTGTTTTGAAGTCTATTTTGTCTGATATAAGTATTGCTACCACAGTTTTTTTGTCAGGTCCATTTGCATGGAATATTTTTTTCATCCCTTCACTTTCAGTCGGTGTAGGTCTTTTGTCCTGAGGTGGGTCTCTTGTAGGCAGCATGTACACAGGTCATGTTTCTTATCCATTCAGCTACCCTGTGTCTTTTGATTGGAGCATTTAACCTATTTACATTTAAAGTTATTATTGATAGGTGTTTGTTCATTGCCATTTTTTCCCTTTGTACCTGTCCCCATCCCCCATAGTTCTTCTTTTTAAAGCAGTCCCTTTAGCATCTCTTGCAATGCTGGTTTAGCGGAGCTGTACTCTTTTAGCCTTTTTTCTTTGTCTTAAAAGCACTTTGTGTCTCCTTCCATTTTGAATGAGAGCCTTGCTGGATAGAATAGTCTTGGTTCCAGATCCTTGCTGTTCATTACTCAGAATGTTTCATGCAAGTCCCTTCTGACTTATAGTGTCTCTGTTGAGAAATCAGCTAATTGCCTTATCATAGTTCCTTTGTATGTTACTAGCCCTTTCTCCCTTGCTTCATTTAAGATTCTCTCTTTGTCTTTAAATTTTGCTATTTTTATTGTGATGTGTCTTGGAGTGGGACTTTTGGGGTTCATCTTAATTGGGACCCTCTGTGTTTCCTGAACTTGTGTGACTTTTTCCTTCACCATATTAAGGAAGTTTTCTGTCATTATTTTTTTAAGCTGGTTTATATCCCTGACTCATTTTTTCTCTATCTGGTATCCCTATGATGTGAATATTGTTACATTTCATGCCATCCCAAAGCTCCCTTAAACTATCTTCTTTCTTTTTAAATCTTTTTTTGTTTTGTTTTATTTCACTGACTGGGTATTTTTTCCTACCTTGTCTTCCAACCTGCTGATTTGATCCTCTGCTTCATCTAGCCTGCTTTTTAATTCCTTCTAATGTAGTCTTCATTTCAGATATTGTATTCTCCATTTATACCTGGTTTTTATTTGTAGTATCTATGTCCTTTTTCATGCTTATGTAGTTCCCACTAAGTTCCTTGAACATTCTTATGACCATTACTTTGAACTCTATGTCTGATAAATTATTTCCTTCATTTTCATTTAGCTCTTTTTCTGTGGATTCATCTTTTCATTTCATTTAGGGTGGTTTCTTTTCTCCCCACTTGAGGTGACTCTTTTTGTTTGTTTCTTCATATTAAATTGATCTATTTTGACTCCCTGTCTTCGTGGGCTGGCCTTCTGTGATAGAAGCCTGTGGGGCTCAGTGCAGTCTCTTTAACCTCCTATGTTGCTGTACAGGTCCTGAGAGAACAAAACAACACAGAAAACAAAACAATAGAAAAAAAAATACCCCTGTAACAGCAATATCAATGACAAATGAGCAGAGATTAATAAATGTGAAAAGTGAATAAGAATATTATAAGAAAGGTAAAAAAGAATATGAAATGGCTAGAGGAAAGAAAAGATGGTTTTGAGAGGGTAAAAGGAGGAGAAATAATAAGAGTAGGGAATAGAAACAAGATAAAAAGGGAAAAATGAAATGCAAAATGTAAATAAGGAAAGGAAGGAAGAAGGCAAAATGAAGCAAGAAAAGGGAAGAGTAAAATATGAGGTTTTAAATAATAAAAAAAGAAAAGTGTGGAAAAATAGGAACAAAATTGAAGAAAAACAACAGCCATGGCAATATCAATGACAAATGAGCAAAGATCAACAAAGGTGGAAAGAGAATAAGAATATTATAAGACAGAAAAAAATATGATATGACCAAAGAAAAGAAAAATGATTTTGAGAGGATAGATGGAGGAGAAACAAGATTGAGGAATAGAAACAAGACAAAGAAAGGGAAAAAATAAAATTTAAACCAAAAGTAAGAAAGAGAAGGAAAAAGGCAAAATGGAGTAAGACAAGGAAAGAGTAAAATGTGAAATTTGACATAAAAATATTGAACAAATAGAAACAAAATTGAAGAATAATGAACTACAATAGCAATATCAATGACAAATGAGCAAATGTTAATAAAGTTGAAAACAGAACATGATTATTACAAGAAATAGAAAAAGAATATATGGTGGCTAAATAAAAGAAAAACAATTTTGAGAGGATAGAAGGAGGAGAAATAATAAGAGTAAGGAACAGGAAGGAGGTGAATACAATGAAAAAATAAATTTAAAAATTAAAATAAGAACATAATAAAGGAATAAAGAAAACAAAATGGAGTAAGAAAAGGGAAGAGTAAAATATGAGATTTGACATACAAAAAAGATAGTGAACTAATCAAAACAAAATTGAAGAAAAAGGAAAAATGTTATAAAGCTATGTGAAAGAAGAAAACATGCAAATTGTGAAAAGGAATGAGGTGGAATTCATCTCAGTAGAGTCCAGTGGTTGGCTGCAAGCCTCTCCTTCTGGATCCGACACTGGCAATGTCAGCTGCTGACCCCGTCTAGCTGGAGGCAGCCTCCTCACGGCTACAAGTGATCCACAGTCTGCAGCTATTTCCTTCAGGCTTGGCTGTGTGTAGATGGTCCTCGCTGCTCTGCCCTACGGGCTTTTCATCAGCACAAGGCCCAGAGGTGGGTCATGCAAGATCCAAAAGCACTGCAGTTACCATCTCCACCTGCCTCTGTCTGTAGTCTTGCCATTAGTCTTAGCCTCACCACTAACCCATCTGAGAGGGCTTCTGGTGTGATCAGGAGGATGGGGCCCCTGGATCCCCCCTGGTAGGCACTGTTCAGACTTCAAGGATGATGGAGGGTGTGTTCCCCTGCCCCTGCACCACACACCTTAGTCTGTCCCAGATCATTTCCAATAATGTAAAGTTTCTGATGAGTCCATTTCACGTGAAGGGCCAATCTGTGTAAATGGGGCAACTCTTCTGCCTGGCACTGATGGCATCTCTGTGCAGAGCCTTGAATTCTCCTTGCTGTGCCAATTTCTGCACTCTCTACCCAGCTGGCTTCAGAGGACACCCAAGGAACCAGCGTGTCCTGTCCTGGCTGAGAAAAGTTCAGAAAGGCCTCCCTTTCTTTCCCCCATAGATATGTGCCCAGCAGGGGGCTCCTGAACCTAGCTGGACTGTTCTGCTGGAGTGGAATGGGCATGCCTCTTCCTTCCTAGATGTTTTTACTCTGCAGGGGCGGGGGAGTGGGTCTGCCTGGTCGCAAAGAGTCTCTGGTGCTCAACTTTTGCCCATCTAAGTCCCAAACCACTGCCTTTGCAGGAGACACAGACCAGAACTCTGTGTTCTGCACATCCCCGACACACTAACCAAGCTGGGTAGGGCCTGGTGAACCCCTTGTTGTGCAACTCTTTGAACTCCCTGCCCAGCTGGATTCAGTGGGAATGAACTTCACTTTCAATCTGGTCTCTTTACTGGAAGAGCAGCTACGTACGGGGTCTTTGCCCAGCCACGTTTCAGCTCCATTTTGAAAAGTCTCTAGGTGGTTCCCATGCCACGGGTCTGAGTGCTGTCTGGTTCTCTGCACATACTCCCTTCCCCAAATGCAAAACATCTCTCACAATCACAGCTGGCTGCAGGCTGCTGGTGCCTGTGACAGACCCAGGTGCAGCAACCTGCTCGTTTGGGGAGATTGAGTCCCTATTTGGAACACTCGTTTTGCGTTGCCATTAAGGGTGTGCTGCTTGCTGTGTGTGTGTAACCCGGGTCTCGGAGAGTCTGTATATACTCCCAAGTCTCTTTCAGTTAAGGCTGGGTATCACTATGTGGGATGAAGGCTCCCTGTTCCAAGATGGGAGGGAGCTCCAAAGCTGTGATTTCTATCTGGTCTCTGCACTGCTGCAGGACCATGTACAGGGTATTTCCCCTTCATCTTACAACATCTCCTTACCAGATGGTATGAAGCGTTTTCTGTACTCCTTGGCTTCAAAACTTCACATTAGCTAAGATTCCATTGATTGTTGTCAGAAGATCAGCTGAAAATCTGAGCTGGGGGCAAGAGCAAGTGGGCCCAGCTTCCACCTACTCAGCTACCATCTTCTTAAAACCAAATTAATGAATTTTTGAATAGTTATTTCTTATTATTTTTACTTCACTTTGATTTTTTTAGGATTGTGGTGTCTTTAAACTTTGATCTTTCTCCAAACCATTTACAAGGAAATTAGAAGAATTGAAATGGCAAGAAAGAAAATGTGATGGTGTAATAAGAAATAAGATATGTATAAGGAATTCACTTCTTAAAATCAAGGAAGGCTTCATGAAAGATGAGTGAGCTCCCTATGTTATCCTTTGATTAAAATAATGGTCACTTATGATTTCAATAACTAGTAGGGGGTAGGAAGGAAGGGCAGTTATGGGAAGGTAGAGAGTGCATTTTTAAATACAGGGTGTGCAAGGGGAAACAGGAGAGGAAACTCAGAGAGGTGGGTGGGACCACGCTACAGAGCACAATTTCCACAGTCCAGCAGGGTAATAGAGCCCAGAAGGCCCATTCTTGAGAGACAGGTGGGTCATTCTCTGGAGAAGCCACCAATGTGAATTTTATGGCATTTAGATTTTCTTCAGTAAACTGAGAAAGATTGATCTTCTCTCAATATAGCAGTTGTAAGTTTTTGAAACCAAAGCCTCAAAGACAGAAATACAGAACTGTTGGGCAGATGGGGCCACTCATACAAAGTTGTCACGCCTCCTGCTAGGCCATTTATTCTGGTAATGTTTTGGGGCACAAGACAATTTGGAATTCTACAGCAAGCGTAATACAACATAGGTATTATTGTTAAGCAAAGCCTGCTTGTGTAGTGATCAAGCTTTTCAATAATTAAAGGGGATTTCAGATGGCATTATTTAAGTTTGTTTTTGGTATAATTTCTCCATGGACTATGTACATGAAATATCCTTATCTTTATAGAATATTTTAGAATTTGGTTTACTCTAAAATATAAACTCTGAAGTTAATAAACAGGGTGGCATTTGGTGTCAAGGATTAAATATTTACTGGTAAAATACACAGTGATGAAAAGGACTTTCAAACAGGTGATAAATCATATGGCTTGAGCTCTGTATTAAATTTTTTTTTACCAGGGAAAAAATAAAACTTAGATCAAGGGAAAAAGTTAACCCATTGTTGTGGATGCCTAAGGCTGAACTTGTGAAGATCACCAGGTATTCCTTAAAAAAAAAAAAAAGAAAAAGGAAATGACAGAGGTTTTATTTAACCTATGAAATTATTTATTTATTTAGTGAAATAAAGAATGCTGACATACCTCACTTCCCTCAGCCATGGTTCATTCTTTCTTGCACAGGCCTCTCCCACCCAGTCTTCCCTATTCCACCCATCTTCTGTACCAGTAGGAATCCAACTGCACAACAGTTAAGAGCATAAGCTCTACAGCTAGTCTGTCTAGGTTCAAATTCTGACTCTGCTAATTCTTGCATTATTTAAACTCTCTGTTCTTCAATTAATTCATCCACAAAATGAATATATCAACAGTACTACATCATTGGTTTATATACAGATTAAATATATATATTTAATCTATATATTTTAATCACATATATATTTAATCTGTATGAATATGTATATTCATACATACATACACTGGTCCGCAACATGTGGGTTTTTTTCAATTGACCTGTGCAGCTCAAACCCACATTTCTTCCAGGGTCAACTGGCAGTTGGGAATCCACATACATAGGGGGCCAATTTAATTTATATGCAAATTTTGGATTGTGCCTGGTGATCATGCCCCCACCTCCCCCACAAAGCAGTTGAAAGGAGATATACACACACACACACAGATAATCACTTAGAACACAGCCTAGAAAATAGCAGTCTCCAGATTACTGTTTTTCATCTTCCCCTTTAATTTTTCAGACATTACCCATCTTTCAAAACCTAGTTTAATTCTTTAATAAACTCTTTCCTCATTGCAAACCTTCCCTAAATATACACAGCCTTTTAGGTCTATACTCTCTTTTTGAATATCAAATTGCTTTTTATGCACTATTTCAAATTGTTTTATGATTTTCCTAATACACTTTTCTGAGAGACAGAGAGAGAGACTAATTTTTTTAATCTCTTTCAGTTGTATATGTCTCTAGGAAAGGATGACATCAATAGTTTGTGCCCACACATTATATATTCATGGAGAGCCTAGTAGCCTAGTAGACCTAGAGAGCCTAGTTCTGCTAAAACATAAACATAGTTCCTCATCCTCTAGCTTGGATAGTGAGGGAGGTGGGTGCAAAGTGTAAAGCATGTTCCCTATGTGTTGGCTCATACTTGGTCTGAATAGATCTCATCTTGACAAAGTGTTACTTAAAATAAATGGATGAATGGATGGACCAACATGAAAACTGTAGAAAAAAAAATCTTCAGAACACAAACAGAGAAGTGAGCCTCTGGAAATAATTTACTGCACAAAGCAGGACTAACTTTCAGATTATATCAGTTTCACATTATTTGCAAGGCATAGAAAAAGACCATGAAAGAAGAATGGGTTGAGATGAAAATCCACCAGGCAAGATGCTGCTTAGGAGTACTGAGTCAAGGGAAACATTGTGGAAGGGAAGTAGAGGTGAGAAGAGATGGGGAGGAGAGGAATACGGAGAGGGAGAGAATGAGAGGGAGAAACTGATACTGTGATATTATGATGCACTTAAATTGTATTTCCATTAAATTATGTGCTCATGAAGAGCAGCTAAGTGATTTTCTGCACTTTGAGACTTATGTTCCTAATTAGACTCACTTATGCAACAACATAAGAACATACAAATGGTGGAGGCAACAGGAAGAAATGGGGACCAGCCAAATGAAGGTCAATGCTTTGCCTGGGTAGAGATACTAAGAATGGCTGAATGCTATGCTCTCTTCTGTTTTCTTACTCATTTTAAAGACACGGGGCTCTAAACAGAATCTCGGGATCACAGGTCATGATCAAGAACATTTTAGACATGCCCCAGCTTTAGGATAGGGAGGCCTTCATTTAAGTCATATCTAAAAGATAACGTTCCTTATAATTCTCCAGAGAGGGAGATTCAATAGTTTTGGCAAATGGAGTTATTCTGCCAGTCATGTTTCTACCTGAAATCCTATATTCTGTAAAGAGATTTTTCCAATAAGTGAAAGCAAAATACAGACTAGTGGCAAGATCTCTTATAAAAATCCTAGAGAGAAAGTCATAAGACTTGGATTTTATTTCCAAGCTCTGCTGTTAATTTCTTAAGTATTTCTGTCCAAACCACCAAACTTCTGAGGCTTGGTTTCCTGGAAAGGAAAATCACAAGCCTTATCTACCAAAATAAAAAATGGTAACCACTAACCATTTATCAGCACCTTTTAAGGCACAAAACACTTTTAGTGTACATATTATTTTTTCTGAAGATGATAGATTTGAATGTTAAACAGTTAAAAGATGAGTTTTAAAATTAACAGTGAAAGTTCAAGTGAGGATAAAAAATATGCAAATATCCTAACTTGCTTCCCCATTCATCCCACCCCCATTTAATGCTTCTTGCCAATTAAATTCCTATAAATGTTCAATTTTATAACTTGATTTCCAAGTTTCCTGCATTCTTTTCTACATCTTGCATATAGAATATATCTACTTATTTCAAACACTTTTGCCCCAAAGGAAAGAACCTATGCTCCCATAATGACAGCTGAAGTCTTCAGAACACGTGGCTGAAAATGGTGACCACAATGATGACGAGGACAGTGACACTATGTTGGAGGTGGAAACAGGGTGATGAAACCCTACCATACATTTTCCAAGGGAGTAGCTCTAAAGCTGCCTGTGTGACCCAAGTTTCCAAATCTTCCATAAGGTTCCATTTAAACACATAACACATGCACACAAAAGCCTCAGCAAATACCAAATTACATTAGTTTAACTAACAAACCAAATCTGAAAGCCTTAGGCAAAAGTTTTCACAGAGCACATTGGGAGAAATGCCAGCTTAGATGATCATAGAAGTTTTAATTAGGGGTTTGCCCACATCTTAAATAAATAAATGATGACCATCCTTACCACCCAGAATAGTTTTCCTTGAATGGAGTTATTACTCTATGGGAAGACAAACACTGAAATTTGAAGCAGAAGTGTTCTATGCATTGACATTAAACCATGAGCAATGAACCAAGAAAATGACTAGGTAAAGGAAGCAGCTCCTTTGTTGCCTGCTGTTGCTCCTTGGTTCTAACATCCACAATTCCTTCATACCATTTTATATGCTCTTCCCTCAGACTGGGGGGGCCTTACCATCATTTTACCTCCTGTTAAATTCTTCATCTGCCTTAAAATATCCCCTTCTCTCTGAATCCTGCTCCAGCCCCCTCATCATTGCTATATTGTCATAGCCAGAATTTCTGTCACAGTTCATCTCAGGAGACAACAGCACTAACCGTGGAGTTAAAACACCAGACTTCATATCCAGGCTTCAAGTTACTTGAGTAACAGGTTACAAGGTTACAGAACCTTGTTCCTCCTGTTAAACTGAGATAATAATAACTGCCTCCACTGTGGTGTGGTGAAGAATAAAAAGACAATTTATGTCCAAGGCTTTCTGCAGTGTGGGGACAAATTAATCAAGAAAAATTGCTTTTTATACCATATTTTTAAAAATTATATGGAGAGAGAGAAGATGGCAGTGAGACAGGTGGGAGCAGAGTCCACTTCCCCCTGCACAGGTGAAACACCTAAACAATCTCCTGAGGAACGGAGAGAACAGCCAACAGTACCCTAGCATGTACGAAGATTGGAGACCAAAAATTGTAGAAGATATTGAAAAATCAGATGGTAAGTAGAGTGCTTCAGGACAATAAGGTCCCTGGGTCCAGCGTGGGGACCAGTGTGGCTACAGCCCCTGGTCCGGCGCCCGCCGAGTCTTCCGCAGGGTTCTTGGGAGAGAGCCGGGTCAACGGCTCACTCCCCTGCCAAACAAGGTTGGAGCAGCACCTGGAGAGAGCTTGTTGCTTGGATTCCTAGGGAGGGGAATATGGACGAAGTGGCAAGCACACAGGGGCTGTGTGCACCCACAGAGATTGTGGATGCCAGCTGGGGAGAGTTGGGTCATGACCGATCCTGACCCGGATAGTCCCTGGTCTGGGTGGAAAGTGGGACTGTGTGAGATGCCAGGCCCTTGTATGGAGCAGAGGCTTGGGCAGGAGGAATTTTTCACAAAGAAAAAGGGAGAAAAGAGACTCTTGGTGGCTGTTTGGGGAATTCTCCTGCAGCAGCTGCCCCGGCCTCTGCACCCCTAACACTTCCCAGCCATGTGGCGCTCTCCCAGTGGCACAGAAGGCCCTGTGCCCACACCCAAAGCCCCAGGGAGAGTGCAACCGAACCTGTGGGACCAGCAGTTGTCCATCCCACCACACCCACGGGCCCAGGATGGAGCACACTGACCCTGCTGCCCAGAGGCACCACCCACCCCACTCCTGCGCCTCCAGGGAAGCAACAGAGGAGGCATGCACTTGAATCTGCAGCGCCAGCCACTGGAGCACCCCTGCCCTGCAGGGCCAACTGGCTGTCTAAGAAGAAGGCAGAGATGCCCCTGCAGAGAAGAACTGCAGGGCTCAAGGAGTCAACAATCCCCAGAAAGACTTAACTCAGTGAGGGGGCCAAACTACCCTGAAGAGACTCTGAGAGTCCCTAGCATCTAGGACAGCAAAGAGTGAGAGGGTGGTGTGTGAACTGCCCCTAATTGGCGCACCTCAAGGACAGCGCAACTGGTGGACTGAAGGCCTAGGCTGAGCACAGAAGGGCCCTGGGGGCCTTTTGGGAACTGCCCTGCCTGGTTTCAGAAGCTTTAACCCCTCCATGGCTAAGGCTGAGTGAGAGACCTTGGGACCATAAGCCACTAAGGACACAAAGCTTATCTTCCTGGCAGGGGCGCTGCCTCTGCCCCCTTTACTTCACCCTGCCTGGCCTCCAGTGTATGACCAGTTAGCCAATGACGGGTAAGATTCCTCAAAGGAGGGACGACGTAAGACAGGCATGGTCACCAAGGGGCCCTCAGGGAAGGACTTGGGAGACTTTAGAAAAAGGGGGTGATGGACCCTCGCCCCTTGGCTTTGACATAGCCTGAGTCCTCATTCTGTCTGCAAGAAGTCTCCTAATCTCTTGGCTGCCTTACTTCCCCTGCCTGACTTAAGCCTGATACAAGGCTGGAGGTGGGTGCGGCCCTGCTCTGGAAAGAGTGGGTTCCCTGGGGACATCAGGCCTAAGAAAGAATGTATAAAATCCTATGAAACCTACTTTGCTAATACCTGCAATTTAAATGATAAGGGTTCAAGCATGAAATGAGTTCGTTCCCCAAAGTTTTATGGCCCTTTAACTATCTGACCCTGACTCAGAATAAGCCCTCAGAGTTCTTTGAATGTTATCTATTATTTGATCATTTCTGCCTGACAATGATTGATGAGCCTTACCTATAGGCCCTGTATTCCTATGCAAATTAAACCCAATAAAAGCCTGTCCAGGCAAGGGACAGGGCCAGCCTTCTCTTTCACTGAGAGAGTGGCTGTGTCATCCCTTTTCCTCCATAGGATTTCTATAGTCTGTGTGAATTTGTCTCATCTCATCCATAATGCCCCAGACACTGCGGGCCAGTGTCCGAATGAGGGGCCCAGCAGCAAACTAAGGAACTGGGCTGGAGGCTGGATGAGTGCCATGCAGATAGGGAGAAAAGCGAAACCAATCCCCCCTCAGCCTGCTGCTGCCAGGAAGACCAGCAGAACTGGCTTGGCCAGTTTGAAGCCAGTGGGAGGCTTATTTTTTTTTCTTTTAACTCCTTCTTCCCTTCTTTCCTTCTTTCTATTTTTATTCCCTCTTCCTTTCTTTCCCTTTTTATCTCTTCTTCCTTCCTTCTTCATTTTTTCCCCCAAAAGTAAGACAATAAAACCTAGAACTGTGAACAGACCAGAGTTGGACCCAAAGAGGGTCATCCGAACAGTTGAGACAGTGAGACAAACTTCACTTTGCTAGTCCAGAGAACTTGCAAGTTATTGTATATTTGTATTATTATATTTTTCATTATTCTTACATCTTTCATTTTATTAGTATTTTTGTATTTCTCTTCTTTCTATTTAGTCTTCTTTGCTTGGCTGGTTAAATTGCATTGTTTGACTGGTTTCCCTTGTTCTCTCTTTCATAGTGTAGTTTTAATTTACCATCTTTCACTTCACTTGTGTTCCATTAGCACACAACTCTAGGTCCTATACTTCCTATTCTTGTTATTCAGATCACACAGATTCTGTCATAGGATTGTTGCTCCAATATTATTGTAAATAGTTGCTGTTCCAGAGAACTATACTTGAATAAATAACAATAAAATTAGGAAAAAAAATAGTTGCTGTTTCATACAACTATAAATACTACATAGCACCCCTCCCAGACCTTAGCCCACTTCACTGTTTCCTGAAATTTATTACTATTGTGGTTAACTCTACTCTCTCACACATTACACCTATTTTCTATCCTTTACTCTCACATTACCTCATAATCTGACCTCCCACAAGCTCACTGCTTTCTAGATCCAACTCACAATCCTTCCTCCCCGAACAAGAGTCTTACCTTCTTTCCACCCTTTCTAAAAAGTGGCTAGTTGGGTGAAATATCATGGTTAACACTATACATATGCAAATGACCTCCTATCTCTTCTCTACAGGTTGGTACTTTAAATATCATAGAATACACTCCTCCCGCTATCTTAAACCATTTTGCTTTCCCCCTCCAACTGATCACAAAAAAGAGTAGGTGGGAGCTGTGAACACCAACATACCAGCTGGAAGAGGAAACCCACCAACAAAGGAACCACCAACAGATAACAACAGAAGAAGTTGAAGGAGGGAGTGGAAGCCACATTAACTCAACACAGGACCTATCTGGAAATACAACTAAAGGGTGGAGAAATTCCTCGGAACAAACAACTGAACAGGAGCAAGAGAGAATCATCAAAACATTGTACACACGGAAGAAGCAGCTTCAACAACCTGCCTAAACCTGCACAACAGAATACAAGAGGTGGTGGACGGAGTGACACTCAGTTAACCAGATGGAGGGAAGGACTCACCAAAGAAAGACCCAACAACAATCAAACCCCAAAGACATACAAACAGTCAACATAAATGACAGCCTAAGACCAGTGAGCTCAGGAGATAAAGGAAACTGCACCACTGAAGCTCACAGGACTTCTGCCATAGAAGTTTGCACCATAAACCCAAGGAGTCAGAACAGATCAATTTAAGAAGCAGAAGCTAACAAGAAGAGTCTCATAAACAATGGGAAGGCAAAGAAAAAATCCCCAATGAAAGGAAAGGAGGAAGCCTCAGAAAGAATGCTCAATGAAATAGAGGCAAGTCAACTATCAGATAATGAATTCAAAGCAATGGTTATAAGGAAGCTCAATGAGCTCACAGAGAATTACCAAAAACTACAGGGAAACTACAATGAACTCATTGCAAACTATATCAACATGAAAAAGGAAATAGAAACTATCAACAAGGGCCAAGAGGAAATGAAGAATACAATTTCTGAACTGAAGAACACAGTAGAAGGAATCAAAAGCAGGCTTGATGAAGCAGAGGATCAGATCAGCGAGCTGGAGGACAAAGTAGAAAAAAACACCCAGAAAGAGCAAGAAAAGGAAAAGATGCTCAGAAAGAATGAGGAGGGATTAAGAGAAATGCAGGACAACATGAAACATAATAATATCCATATAATAGGGATAACCAGAAGGAGGAGAAGAACAAGGGATAGAAAACCTGTCTGGAAAAGTAAGGATGGAAACTTCC
The DNA here is from genome assembly GCF_022682495.2 of Desmodus rotundus. Lineage (NCBI taxonomy): Eukaryota > Metazoa > Chordata > Mammalia > Chiroptera > Phyllostomidae > Desmodus > Desmodus rotundus. Next base: position 32,478,128 of record NC_071393.1, read on the forward strand.
CTAATTTGATGAGAGAAAAAGTCACACAAATCCAGGAAACAGAGAGTCCCAATCAGGAGGAACCCAAAGAGGCCCACTTCAAGACACATCATCATTAAAATGGCAAAATTCCAAGATAAAAAGAAAATCTTGAAGGCAGCAAGGGAGAAACAGGAAGTAACATAAAAGGAAGCCCCAGTAAGACTAGCCGCTTAACTATCAATGGAAACGCTCCAGGCCAGTAAGGGACATAAAGGAAAGAATAAACAAGCGGAACCTCATCAAATAAAAAAGCTTCTGCATGGCTAAAGAAAACAGCATTAAAACAAAAAGAGAACCAACAGTATGGGAAAACATATTTGCCAATGATACCTCAGACAAGGGTTTGATTTCCAAAATACATAAAGAACTCACATGACTCCATTCCAGAAAGGCAAACAACCCAATTAAAAATGGACAAAAGACTTGAACAGACACTTCTCCAAGGAGGACATACAGAGGGCCCAGAGACATATGAAAACATGCCCAGCATCACTAGCCATCAGAGAGCTGCAAATTAAAACCACATGAGATACCACCTCATACTGATCAGAATGGCCATCATAAAGAAATCAACAGACAAGTGTTGGAGAGGATGTGGAGAAAAGGGAACCCTAGTGCACTGTTGGTGGGAATGCAGACTGGTACAGCCACTGTGGAAAACACTATGAAAATTCCTCAGAAAACTATAAATGGAAGTGTCTTTTGACCCAGCAATTCCACCTTTGGCATTGTATCCTAAGAGTCCTGAAACACCAATCCAAAAGAACCTATGCACCCCAAAGTTCACAGCAGCACAATTTACAGTAGGCAAGTACTGGAAGCAACCTAAATGCCCATCAGCAAGTGAGTGGATCAAAAAACTATGGTACATTTACACAATAGGATACTATGCAGCAGAGAGAAAGGAGCTTATACCCTTTGCAACAGCATGGATGGAACTGAAGAGCATTATGCTAAGTGAAATAAGCCAGATGGTGAGGGACAAATACCATATGATCTCACCTTTAACTGGAACCTAATCAACAAAAGAAAAAAGCAAACAAAATATAACCAGAGACATTGAAATTAAGAACAATCTTACAATAGCCAGAGGGGAGTGTGGAGGGGACAGTGGGGTGAAGGGTCTTCAGGAACTACTATAAAGGACACATGGACAAAACCAAGGGGGAGGGTGGAAGCAAGGGAGGGAGGTGGGTTTGGCTGGAGTGGGAATTGGAGGGGAGAAAATACAGACAACTGTAATTGAACAACAAATAGATAATTAAAATGACAGAAGCTGTTGCTGTCATCTCTTTTTAAAAAATTATCTATTTGGGTATATTTGTTCAACTTTGTATCCCCAGCATCTCACATAGTACACAGCACAAAGTGGCCACTTTAAATATTTATTCTCATTTAATAAATAAATGAATATGTACAGTGCTTCATACTTTTTAAATTATATTTTATTGTTTATGCTATTACAATTGTCCCAAATTTTTTCTTTTTGTCCCCTTCCACTCAGTCCCCCAACACCTTCCGGCAATCCTCACACCATTGTCCATGTCCCTGTGTCATGCATATATGTTCTTTAGCTAATCTATTCCCTAGGCTGTACTTTACATCCCCATGACTATTCTGTAACTATCATTTTGTTCTTCTTAATCCCTTCACTTTTTTGACCCATTAACTCAACCCTTCCTTCCATCTGGCAACCATCAAAATGTTCTCTGTATCTATGATTCTATTTCTGTTCTAATTACTTGTTTATTTTGTTTTTTAGATTCAGTTTTTGATAGATATATATTTATTGCCATTTATTGTTCATATTTTTTATCTTCTTCTTCTTAAAGAAGACCCTTTAACATTCCATATAATACTGGTTTGTTGATGATGAATTCGTTTAGCTTTTTCTTGTCTGGGAAGCTCTTTATCTGCCCTTTGATTATCAATGATAGCTTTGCTGGATAGAGTAATCTTGGTTGTAGGTCTTCGCTTTTCATCACTTTGAATATTTCTTGCCTATCTCTTCTATTGTGCAAAGTGTCTTCTGAGAAATCAGCTGAAAGTCTTATGGGGACTCCTGTGTAGGTAACTAACTGTTTTTCTCTTGCTACTTTTAAAATTCTCTCCTTGTATTTAACCTTTGGCATTTTGATTATGTGTCCTAGAATGGGCCTCTCTGGGTCCATCTTCTTTGGAATGTTCTGTGCTTCCTGAATCTGTATGTCTGTTTCCTTCAGTAAGTTAGGGAATTTTTCTTTCATTATATTTTCAAATAGGTTTCCAATTTCATGTTCTTTTTCTTCTCCTTCCAGAATCCCTATGATGCAAATGTTGGTATATTTGAAGTTGTACCAGAGGCTCCTGACACTATCCTCAGTTGGGTGGATTCTTTTTTCTTCTTGCTGTTCTGATTGGGTTTTTTATTTTTTGCTTCCATTGTTCCAAATCACTGATTTGGTGTTGGCTTCATCTACTCTACTGTTGATTCCCTGTAAATTGTTCTTTATTTTAATTAGTGTATCCTTTGTTTCTGACTTGATCTTTTTTATCCTGTTGAGGTCTTCACTAAGTTCCTTGAGCATCCTTATAACCAGTGTTTTGAACTCTGCATCTGATAGATTGCTTTTCTATGTTTTCTTTAGTTCTTTTTCTGGAGTTTTTGTTCTGTTCTTTCATTTGGGGCATGTTTCTTTGTTTTGGGGGGGGGATTGTCTCTTCATTTTAGCAGCTTTCCTATGTTTATTTTTATGTATTAAGTATAGCTACTATATCTCCCAGGGTTGGCAGTGTGGCCTAATGTAGTAGGTGCCCTTAGGGTCCGGTGGCACAGCCTCCCCTATTACCTAATCTGAGTACTCCATGTGTGTCCACTGTGTGGGCTGTGTACACTCTTCTGTTGTAGTTGAGCCTTGATTACTGTTGGCATATTCAAGGCTAGCCACCACTTGTGTTCGGTCCAGAGTCACACAGCATTAGCTACAAAGTAATCTGAAGATGGCTGCTACTTGTGTTGGGCTTAGAGGTGCCCAGAAAAGGCCAAGCTGTGAACCAAGGCCGGCTGCTGCTAGTGCCAGGCCTGGGGTAAACTAGTGAGAGGTATGGGGCTTGCTGAAGCCAGATGCTGCTTATTTGACAGAACTTGGAAGATGTGAAGCATGATCCAAGACCAGCTATTCAAATAGAAACGTCACTAGAAACAGCTTGGGTGGGCCCAAAAGTTAAGTAGGACAGGCCTCAAGAAATCACCAGGGCAGGATAAACTGTGTGAGCCAGGTGGATGGAGTATCAGATATGACACCTGCCTGCTGGCTCTGAAGTGGGATGGCTCAGAAAAGGAACAGAGGCCTCTGCCAACACTTCTGTTGGGGCAAAAGCTGCCCCCCACCTCTCACCCTGATGCTGGGGAATCAGTTCCTCCCCCTATGTCTCTGATGCCTTTTAATCTGCTGCCCTGGCACTAGAGCCCACAGAGAGTCTAAGTCTGTACATGGGCCCTTTAAGAGGAACTGCCTGGGACTCTAGAAGTTTGTCTTCCACAGCCTCAATCTGCACTGGTTTTTGCAGCCAGAAATTATGGAGACTTCTCTTCCTGTCACTGGTACCCTGGGCGGAGGGGGACAGTGAGTCTAGTGTGGGGCTGGGACCCCTCACTCCTGAGATATCCCTCCCAATTTTTATCACTGTACATGGGTGTGGGACCAGCCCATTCCACGTCTCCACACCTTCTGCCAGTCTTGATGTGATTTCTTCTTTAATTCAGTACTTGTAGAGCTTTCATTCAGCTCAATTTCGCATGGTCTGAATGGCAGTTATTCTAAAGTTTAGTTGTAATTTTGATATGCTTGTACAAGGAGGAGAGCCATATTTACCTATGCTGCCATCTTGACCAGAAGTACCCCCCAGCACTTCACACTTTTTAAAGAAATTCTGCATTTGTGGTCTCACTGGACTTTCCACTAACCCTCAAAGAGAGGCAGGGAAGGGTCCGAGTTCCTTCTTGGAGGAAACACCCCTCTCTGTCTTCATGAACAGCTGCCAATCATGGGACACCTTTTCAGCTCAAGGATGCTCACAGGACCAGATTGGATCCAATAAAGTATTCTTGGTGATGTTGTCGTTTTAAGAAACCACCAGGGAGCAGAAAACAAGTGCAGTTATTTCAGTCAGTGGTAGCACTGCTAGAAAATTTACCAACTCGTGGTACGGAAATTTCAGAAGCTGCCCTTATCCAGTCCTTTCTTGTCTTGTGTTTCAGTTCCTTCTGAACAATGTTTGAGTCACATGATATAGTAGATAGAGCACTGAACTGGGTGTCACCAGCCCTGAGCTCTAGGTCTGTCTCTGCCAATAGTAACTGTGGGCAAATCTGTTTATCTCTCTTAGTCTGTGTTTTAATATCTGCTGAATGGGAACAGGTGGTAGCCTGTTCTGCTTACTTCATTGGGTTGTTGAGGCAGAAATAAGATGATTTCTGCAATGAGGTTTTTTGAACTACAAACCAAATACAAAGCCATAGTATTCTACACCCTCCAGGCAGTAGATCGTTTCTCTAGGTGTAAAGGTAAAAAATTTGGTTAGACCAAGCACCCCTCCATGCGGCCAACACCTAGTAAATAGACTCTTTTTCACACTTGCAAGGTTCTCCACTTATATCCTGAAACTTTTTGCTCTTGACCTACCTCACAGTCTACTTCCTGACCTATTAGTGATCTCCTTGTTCCTTAACCTCTAGACATATTTCCTGGCTGTAGTCTGAAATTCTGCCACCATAGCTAACATTTGATATTGCTCCTCTAGGATGGCTACCTTTGAGCAATGAGTGTGGCAGGAGCTTCGACTTTTCTAAATACTTATGTAACAAGGTTGGGCCTCTGAACCCAAGGTGGAGGCTGACCACATAGACAAATGAGGAAGTCTTCCTTCAGGCAGACTTTGAACCATGCCCCTTTATTCTCCTTGCGTAGAACATGTTTTTAAAAGCACTTTCTATCAGTCAATTCTAAGTCATGATAACAAAATCCAAAAGCAAATCCTGGGAGCAATTCATGCTGGGAAGTATCATTAGCTATTTCTAGCTATATTATGTTTACATTTATAATAAGGGAATTCTCATGGTGTTGAATCACTGGGCAATGTTTCCAGAGCTTAAGCCCCTTTTTCTCTCTAGAAAAAAAACTGAATGGGGAGAAAGGAGCATAGATTCCCTTCTCCTGCCTGGGGTAAATATTTCAAAGGCAATTGGGAGTTTATTCCCTTCACCTCCACCAAACATTTTTTCAGAACCTTCTTTGGCTTCAAGGGTCTTGTCCCATTTCTGCAGGAGCCCACAGAAAGCATCTTCTAGGTCCTGAGAGACGATTAGCAAGTAACAGGGAGCCAAGGGGTGGGGTGTTCTTAGGAAGGTAAAGTTACAATACTTCCTAAAAAAATCTACGAAGAGGTCAAATGAGGACTAGGGGAAACTTGCTCTGGTTCTCAGGTAATTTGGTTCTGTAAGTCCTATTGACCAGCCTGGTTCCATCAGGTAAATGAGAAAGACAGAGGAATCTCTGGACAAGCAAATGCAAAAGCAGCTCCCCACACCGAGGCTTCCCACATGCAGCCAGAGCATGCTTCTCCAAAGACCTGCTTACAATACCAGGCTGCCAGCTGCCATAGTTGTGTGCCTTCCAGCTCCTCACAGCTGGCTTTGCAGATAGAAATGGCTCTCTCTATGACAGTTTGCCAGAAGATATTTTTTTGGATGTACAACGTGTTAAAATGTGATTCAAAAAGTATCTATTAAACTAAATGAATTGCATTGTTGAATATAAAGGTGTGCTTGGCCCAATGCATCACAACTAGAAGGTACTAACTCAGTGAATGGAAGATTCGTCCTGCATTTCTTTGTCTCTCACCTTTTTTCATGCTGAAATGAAGAACAGTTGGAAATACTATAAAAGCATTTTCCCTGGGGTGGGCTGGGGACTCTAGAAATCTCATCACATGAGCTCACTTGTGTTGAGTGGTACCTACTCATGTGGGTACCTGAGTTTAATGTGAAACTACCTGGGGGCACATGCACATCTAAAGTTATGTATGTGCATGCACAAAGCATGCCTCAGAGTATTTTCCCAATATCAATCATGTATACTCTATATTCAAAGTTTAAGATCCCGTAGGAAAAGAAAGGGTCTAAAGGACTTTTCCTCATGAAAACAGCCTGGAAGTTGACTTTTCAGCTTTTATGAAGTAGATTTGGTTGGGTGCAAGATAATGACTGAATTAGAAGTAAGTCGTGGAACAAACATGACTTGCATTTTTATTTATGTCAGAAGCGGTTGCTGTCATCTGTTCTATCAATACACATTTTAACTATTGACTTCCTGTTGCTCTAAGTATGAAGCTTACATGCCCAAGGAAATCTCACAGCATGATGAAGGGAGGTTTGTTGTTGTTTAAAATGTTTTAAATGTTGTAAACTTCCAACCTGCTTGTTTTTGAAGATTATGTAACCAAAAGCAGGTCTGGCTGCCTGCAGCTACAAAAACCAATACTCCAGAGGAGGTGCTGATGTAAAGGAAAGTGTTCTGTTTTCAGATGCTGACTACCCGGAGGATGGGGAACTCACATCTCAAAGCCCATCTCCACCTCTCAGTGGAGGCAGAGATTTTTTTTTTAATTTTTATTGTTATTCAATTACAGTTGTATGCCTTTTCTCCCCATCCCTCCACCCCACCCCAGCAGAACCCACCTCCCTCCCCAACCTGAGATTTTTTTATAAGGAGGGGAAGAGGAAGAGACCAAAGAGATCAAAGGAAAAGATTGCAAAGTTCTCTATATGCAGATGAGCACAGTCCATTTCCATAAGTAAATGATGGTCCAGTGTGCATCATCCTGGTTTAGTCATCCCAGCTTCACATAATCCTGGCTACAAGGTGGAGGGTCAGCAAATCTCCTGGAACTGGGATGCCTGAAGGCCCTAGTCTGTATCTTCTGAAGTTGGTTCCTAAGATTCTTATACAAACACATTGTTCATCTATAACCTACATATCAATCAGAGTCCACACTTACAGAAAGAATGTCAAAAGAATGGTGTCGTGAGTTAGAATTTCCTACTGTTACAATTAAGCTCATGTCTATGCTAGGCTGTTTGTTCAGAGCTCAATAATTCTGACAGTGTTAGGAAACTTTGAAATGTACATTTATATTAGTTTTTTCTACTTTCCCCCCTCATTTTCTTGTTCTCATGGGGCCCCAAGCTATGGTTCACTTGCTCTTTTTTCCTCTTCTTCCTTCTTCCTTCCTGCCTTCTTTCCTTCCTTCCTTCCTTCCTTCCTCCCTCCTTTTTTTCTGTGCCCTGCCTTTCTGCCTTTTTCTTACTCTCCTTTTTCTTTATTTCCTGAGCACTGGCTTGGTCTCATGACACAGACTCCCTTTTGCCAGATTACATAAATTCCAGGCAGCCTATTCTCTGTCCCTGTGTGAAACACCTTCTTCCAAATCGTGTTTTCCCTCAGCTTTAACTCTTCAAAGGTAGCAGGGCTCAGGGGCACTGAGAGACCTAAGCATGAAAGAAGAGAGAAAAGGGGTCCTGTTAAGCAAAAGCACAGCCTCCACCACCCGCAACAATAAATCTTACCAAAACCCTGTTCAAAATTGGAATTATTTTCATGCAGCTAAAGAAGATCAGGTACTCAAGTTGTCCCTTCTGGCTTCCTTGATCTCCTCCCCTCCCACACCCTCTCTGCCACCTGCCTGTCTTCCTCACTGAGCAGAGAACACAGCTAATTATAAGAAGGAAACAAATAACATAAGAAAGGACTTGACTCTAAGGGAAAACAATAAAACATTTTGAAAGTTTGGAGTCAGGTACAGAAACCAGAAACAAGATGGTAAATCGTTTCCCCACATTGCAAACCCTTTGATGTCCTGAGCCACGTGCTCAGGCTGTGAATTCTCTCCTCCCGAGAGAGCCCCAGCCTGGGCAGGTTCCACCCACAGTCATCCCTTCACTGCCCTGGTGGGAAGGGGAGTCACGGAGACCCTGGGGAGGAGGAGGCAGGGCAGACGATGGGGACTGTCGGACACACAGCACAGCTCCGCACCACAACTAGAAGTTTGGTCTGTTCATTTTGAAGTTTACCCAAAGTCACAGAGTTGAAATGCCTAAATCTAATGCCACTTCCCTGACCACATGCTCAGCTAAATGTCCTTGAGTTTTCAATAGACCTAACTCTTGGCACTACGGAGTCTTGATGTTTTGCATTCTCTCTTTTTTTTTGATTTTTAACTCTCGACTTTCCCATAAGTCACTTACATGCCTTACTTCATCAAAAGAGAACTTTTCTTTCCTCCTTCTCCCTTCTTTCCTTCTTACCCCTCTCCCATCATTTTGCTTTCCTGCTTTATTTCACTTTGGGGAAGAGGGTAGGAAGAGCCCTCAGAAACTGTGTTGGGGGGCACAGTCTCACAGGGGTGTTCCAACCTGGAGTGACATGGGTGGGAGCATGGGCGATGGCTCAGCCCCTCTCCCCAGAGAACAGAATGCTCTTTCCCTGCAGATCCCCAAGTTATTTTTGCTATATTTCTTGAAGTAGCTTCAGAAAGCTACAATCTAATTCTTATGTTGGCAGTGGTGAAAAGGCCCCAGGTGTTAGACCCATGGGGTCAGACAGGATCTTGGTTCAGCAATTTCAGTATTTCAGTTCTGGCTGGGAAAGGATTCAGAGCCAAGATTCAAACTATAAGAGAAAGATTATTTTAAAAGTCACAGAGGTAGAAGAAGTACTAGAAGAGATGGGCTCAGGACAAAAGTTACAGAGGCAAAAGAGGGCCCTTGGAGCTTGAGAGAGAAAGAGAGAGAGAGAGAGAGAGAGAGAGAAGGAAAACTGCCTGGGGGCAGCAGGCGGGGAAAGAGGAGGGCTTGCTCCCTAGAGAGAGCACCACCCTACCCCAGTCTTCTGTCCCTAGGGCATTTAAAAGTGGGGATTTTAGGGGAGATTCCAGGGGAGGATCTCAATAGATTATTCATCAGCTTTCCAGGTGTGTCCTTTCAGGGTCACGGTCTCCCCTGATTGGTCAGTTCCAGGGCAGGAGGCCCTTAGTCAATGCAGCTGGTCCTGAGATCAGCTGTGGTGTCACTTGTCTGGTTTTGCTGCTTTTCTGGGTCTGGAGCTGAAGCACAGCTGAGGCCTTAATGTTACCCCTATGGGTTAAGAGTTCAGGGAGTGGTTATGAAAAGGCCTGGATGGGAGCCTCATGGGGCCAGTCTTGGGCCCCTTGTTCCTCCTCCAAGGGGGTCTACTGCATGACTAGTGACATGCCAGGAGAAGAAAGGTCATGAGGGTTCAAACCATATGACCAGTGACATGAAAGGTGAGGGGTCCACACTGCATGACTAGGGGTATTCTGGGAAAAGAAAGGTTATTCTGGGGGTGAGGCCTTTGCTTGTTCAGTTTTGCACATTGCTCGGCACCCAGGACTTTCTGCTTTGCTTGCCTCCTGTGCCTGGCCCTTTGTCCTGGCTCTGCTCATGTCTGTCTAAGTCCTTACCACACTTAACCCTACACTTGCCTCAGGCTTTGGCACTGAACACAGTCTCCAAGTGTTGCCCTTGGGTAGCAAATGAATCTCTTGTCCCATTTTGTTTTTAATATTGAGTTATCCCCTTGTACCCTTATAAATGCACTTCCGGAAATCCTGCCCCAGCCCGTGTTTTCCATGGCCAAGTTCCTTAGCTTACTGCCAGCCAGGCCTGGTGTTAACTTTTAAACTTGTGATGCTCTTTATAGCGTGCTTCCACTTTTTAAACATTCTGAGTTTCTTTCCCCTAGAAAGTCCAGTGGACTTGCAAAATTCACCATCTTAGTGATGGGCAGGGCAGCAAAGGTGTGTATGTGTACCTCATTTGCATGCACACACAGGCTGTGTCTCACTTAAAACAGTGGGCCAATCATTGTAAGTGAGCCAGCAAGTGTGTAAATATTTTTCATAGAACCAACAAGTTGTGAAAACACAGAAATGATCTAATAACTTGAGGGGGTTCTTGTTTAGTTTTGTTTTTGTCATTATAAAGTCTGACTTTATTCTCATTGAATGTTCCATGTATCATGCCACATTCTAAGGGCTTTCTCCGCATTATCTTACTTACTCTTCAAATGATCCTATGAAGTAGGTACTATACAAATTAATTTTACAGATGTGAAAACTGAGGCCCAAATGGGTTGTGTCACTTGCCTGATGTTTATGGTTATTCGCCTGTGTCTTCAAATATCTTGTAAGAAGCAGAACTTCTCTTTCTTACCCTATGTCCGCCCCATGGCCTATATTATCAGCTCTGCACTCAGTGGATGGCACATTAAAATCAGTGAATGTCCAGCCCCCAAGAGGAACATTATAAACCAAAGACCAAAAGATATCTAAGCAGGTTATATTATGATTCTTTCCAAGCCCACTCTCTTTAGAGCCCCACATGCCACCCAGAGTGGTGGTGATTCTATAAGAGGCTAACAGTAAACTTTGTGGTGTCTCATTTCAGATCTCAGTGTCCTAATTCGGAATTATGAACCCAAAGCTATGAAAGTATAAATAAAGACATTCACCATCCTTTGTCAGCTAGAAGTGTTGCCCTTCTCATAACTTGAATTATGAACCTCTTGATCTGTGTGAGGGAGAGAGTGACAGTGTCATACAGTTGCAGGAGCCATCGAGTCAAACAGCCCCTGGGTGTTTCCTTTGTTCCAGGGCCCAGCACCCTGATTCCATGTCCGATAGCCTTTTATGCCTAGAACCCAAGTATCACGGCCATTCAGCCTATCTGTATCACCGAAATTTCCTTTCTTTCTAGTACCCATTTCATTGGTCAGAACAATATGACCAAAGAAACCACAGGGTCAAGCCAATCTTCAGTGCTTCCCAGTCGAGTGGAGACTTTGTATTGTAGTTCCTGGATTTTGCCAGTTTATTGGAAGCTTTGAGTGTATTTCTGAATTATTCTCAGATTTACGTTGTTGGCTCCATTTCTAGCTCAGGCTCAAAAGCAGCCCCTCACCTGGTTCTCCAGATCAGGTCAAAGCACTTGGTGTGACCACAGTGGCTAATTAATTCAATCTTACATCTAGATGTAGAGTTTGTTCATCACAAAATGAATAATTCTGGTTTTATCTATTTTCAGAGTCTATTGACAGCCAGAAGCAGAAGCTAAGCCACATGCTAAGCAGCAGAAAGAACACAGGAAAGAGGAAGGGCCTCTCTAGAAACACTCAGCTGTTCCAAAAAGGGCTTTCCTGAGAAGACAGTCGATACACAGAGTGCCCTTTATTGGAGTGAGAGCTGGGAGAGATGGAGGAAGACGACACAAGGTGATCCTAACAGGCAGGAGGCTTCAAGATGCAGATGCAGCGTGAACAGAGAAATATAATGCATGGTGAAAAGACATAAGATACAAAGAAACAAAGAAAACATGACTTTAAATGAATACATTTCGAATGTATTTACTCATGAGATTTCTCTCTTCTGTCCACCCAGAGATTAAATCAGACCCTAGCTAAAGTATGGAGCCAGAATAGATGCATCAAGCAGCTTATTTTATCACCTTGGCATAGATCTCTGGACTCTTCAGTTTGAACAGCGCATTTAATATCCAACAGGGAGTAAAATAAACAAAAAGTTTCCCTCAAAGAATTTCATTGGTCTCCACCAGTGCATTTTTCTAATCAGGCCACAGTGCTATGTTCTCTGACGTCACCTATTCATACTCCAGGGGATTTTCCCCCATATGCACAAGGAATCTCTGCCATCGTTTCTTTCAACTGCTATTTCTTCTGGGCCTCTGTGCTCCAGAAAGCTATTTGGGGTGCAGAGTAATCCAAACCTACCTGGCGGTCCATCCCTTCCAGTCCCAGCTGGTAGCCTTGGGTCTCCCCTATCCCTATTGCTGACCTGCTTTCCCCCTCTCCCAGTGAAGGGCACAGAGAGACACATCTCAAGCAGGTCTCAAAATGGAATCTCAAGGAAATGATGCAATGACTTCAAGAGAAAGCCACACAAATAAGGAAAGAAATTGAAACACAAACTATGATGCAAACCTACTGAAAATGGCTTCAAAGTCTGGGAAAGCTGAGCAAAGAAAACAAACCCAAGAGCTCTCAGACAGAGAAGTAGAGGGAAAAATTAAAGTTCCTACTCCAATAATGCTGGTTGATTTTACTTCCACTAAAGTACAAAGAAGACTGGAAAAGACCAGAACTGGATGGAGTATGAGGAGATGGGATAAGAGCTCCAGCTTTGCCTCTCACAACAAGAGGATCCCAGATGTTAAGCTGCAAGTTCCTCTCTGGAAAGTGGGGATAATTAGACTTCCCTCATAGGAATATTCTGAGGTTTAAATGACATCCAAACATTAGCACTTCTATAGCACCTACTATGTGCCAAGTATTGTTAATTAATTTGCCCAAGGTCATACGCCTCAAAGTGGCAAAGTGGTGATTTGAGCGCAGAAAGGCTGGCTTTACTATGTGTTCTTATCTTCCATGTTTCTCAATGTAAAGTTCACAAGTCACTCGGCCCACTGCCTGGCATGTGTGATAATAGTGTTATAAATGTCAGTTATCATTTCATTATTATTCTTACATAGGGCATAAGAATAACTTTGTCAATAATGATTAGTAGAAGAAAGAGAGGTTCTGGAATGCAATACCTGGGGCTCTGTGTGCCAGAGTAGTTTTTTCTAGAGAATTCAGAAAGGACTCATCAGAGAGTCCTTGCTTTTCTCTAGAGCCATGTTTAGCTCACACAAGTCATCTTGGTTGAGTGCCATTATCTATTCCATTTTCAAAGGCTGGCGTAGAGCTCTACGTCTCACTGTAGAAGTATAGATTATCTTTGCCCTCTCATTGTATAAACAGGTATATTGTATTACAGAAGATTTGTAAATTAGCCACCAAATCAATACTTGAACAAAAAAGTCTCTTGATGCCCAAATAATGCTGTTTTAAATCTATAGCCAATACATGTGCTGGAGTTCTAGATTCCACAATTCCTTGTCCATTGTTGCATGCATTTAGTTCTATAAGCCAAATAAAAGTTTCAATTATTGATTTGAAAAAATGGTTATAACAATGATTCATCACAGGGAAGACAGTCATAGAACTTCTCTATCCATTTGCTTCTCATGGCCAGGGGGAGGGGTCATGGGAGGACGGTTGGTGTTGCTTAAATCAAAAGATCTCTCATTACCTACCATGATCTTCTTGGTCTTCAACGGTCCTGAGGTTTGGGGTCCTGTTAGCTAGTAGTGAAACCCGAAAGCTCACATTGAATTAGGGTGTTCAAATGCTCCAGACAAAACATGAAACATTGAAATCAGGGACCTCCTTCTACTCCCCCAAAAAGATTCTTTGCCTTTAAGTTCCCTTTTAAAACCCAGTGAGTTTTCTCTGATCCTCTTGAATCAAGCACCCGTGCAGCAGTGCCCCCTTTCTCATTGGAGATCTGTGCAGTCTCATTAAATCAGATGTGGCACAGAGGGCTTGGATATGTGAAAGGGAGGCTGTGGGAGCAGAACTGGAGGTTGCCAGCTTTACTAAAAGAACATAATTCATTATGGCTTTTCAAAATGGACACCCCTCTGGCTTTCTGCTCCATTGATTTTCTCCCTCTTTGCATGGAACAAGTGGAGGGCTAGCTCAGCCTGCAGATTTAACCCTTATTAAGAGCTGTTTAAATTAAAGATGTGGTTTTATGGACAGACAGGAGCCTCCGTATATACCCCACTCAACGGAAATCCAGAGAAATGATTAAAGATAAAAATGCAAACATCTGGAGCTAGGCTGGAAATGTGGCATCCACCACCTTCTCAGAAGGGCCTAGCACCACTGTTAAGTAGATTATTCAAATAATGTGCTCCTGCTTTGCCTATATTAAATATTCATGGCCCATTCCTTCCTCTCCCCCTTTGACATAGTATGGAGAAAGGAGTCTTTGCTCTTCTATGTAAAGGGATGAATAAGAACCATAGCGAACTGAGGCATTAAACACTGCCTCCACAGAAGGATCGATCTGGAACAGCTAGGACGAGGAGCCTGCCTGTAGGCTTCCCTGCCATCTGGGAGTAAATATACTGATTGCTTTGGGGCTGCTGAGCAAGACAACCTGTTCTGGGAAAAGAAAGAAATTCCAAAATAAAGCAACACTCATCATGCAAATGCAAGCCTCCCCTCTGTCCATGGGACCAGTGTAGTGTAGTGGCCCTACATGCTAACCAGGAAGCCAATTGGCAAGATCAAGGGCAGTGATCTGATGAAGGGAGGGTGCAGACAGTTCAGGATGCAGCTGCTTATCTAGCCTCTGTTTTACTTGGAACCTCCAAATGGTTCAGATTCTCTAGTCCCTTAGCCCTTCATGCCAGTAAGTGTGTTGTCATTATTGTTCCTCTGAATTTCTCCCTTTAGAGAAGAACATGGGGCATCACATTGGATATTGCAGACACAACAAACCCTTCCCACCCATTGGGAAAATGCACCAGGAAAAAATACTATTTAGGGAAGAGGTGGGGAGAATGTGGCCCCCTCAAACCTTAAAGCCCAGTTTTGCTCGTCCATTCCTCTAACCATCTTCATCTTCCCTCAAAACATAAATAAACTAATTTCCAGAATTGGGGTCATACTGTTTGGCAAATGCACACACACAGGCTGCTATGAGAAAGAAGAGCATCAAGGTGGCTCTGTCATGCTCGACATACTCTACAAGTTTATTTTCCTGACTTGCAGCATCCTGCTCCAGGAATCTAAATGTTCCATAATGGAACAAAAAAAGACAGGACTAAGTAAATCATGTACGGACAGTGAAAGAGGATGTCGTCTCACTCCATTCCTATTTTGTTTTCAACTGAAGTGTATAGATTTTTTTTCTGGAGTCTAAATATTATCATAGCAATTCATAGTGCAAAGACCTTACTACACCCTAGTGTTTACTCCACAAGGAGGAATTCTCCCCCACCCCTGCCCAGGTTTCAGAAGGTGGCAGTGCCCCTCTCCTTCCATTTCTGTTCACTTTGGTAGCTTTTATACAAGTTTTTCTGGGAAACAAAGTGTATGCAGAGTTTGCTATAAACAGGGTTTTCTTCAAATGCTTTTGGAACTGAGTTTTAAAGTACAGTGTCAGAGAAATTTGTTGCCTGCCTGTGCTCACCATGGAGAGGGGAACATTGGAAATACAAGCCTTCCACTTTTTCACTAATTGACACCATCAGGGAAATGCAAAAAATAAAATAAAAAAGATTAAGGGTTGGGAAAATAAACTATTCATTCCGAAAGGATGCCTCGTCCAGCAACAGATTAAGGGAGGTGCGTGCTGTAAGAGCTGCCAAGAACTTTCAGGTTCAGAACAAGTGTCCAACCATGACACAAACTTGGCCGAAGCCTTTTCCTCTTAATTCCAAACTCACTCATATATACAGGGAAATATAATCCGCATTTCTTCTGAAAAACTTTCTCTTTCTAGGACATCCAAACCCTGTTTTACCAGCACGTACTGCATGAAATGGGAGCTGATAACATGGAAGAAGCTGGCCTGCTCCGCAAGGAAGCTACTCCCATGGTGGTATGGAGTAGTGCATTGTTAGGTGGGTCCTTTAAGAGGAATTTGCTCATCTGCATCCTGCACTTGCTGGTCAGAAATAGTTCTCTGACCCTTAAACATATATACAATGGTCAAGGTAAAAGTGGAGACCGTGAGAAAAGAAAAATTTAAGTCGTATTATTGAGCCCATAGTATGTCCTAGGAATGTGCTTAAGAACTTTATATATGTCGCCTCATTTAATCTTTGTAACAACCCTATGAAGTTAATTATTTTTTGTTTCTCTGGGTTTTTTTTTTTTTACTTGCATATAAAGACACTGAGCAACAGATGGATTGGACAATTTCTCCAAGATCTAAGGGGCTCTTCTAGGGCGAGAATCACATCTATCTCATTTTGAAAGCACTCAGACTCTTTTTACTATACAAGATTGTCTCCAGTTTCAGGGATCTTTAGAAATCATAGAAGCAAACACTACAGAAGTCACAAAGAGAGTATAAACCAGAAAATGATTCTCAGCTGTCTTATTTCCCATATCAGCAGAGTGACCAATCTTGTTTGCCCCATTAAACTCTAAAATGAGTCTGGCATTCTACTGTTACAATTCTTAACACAATTCCATATGCAATCAGACATAAGCCATAGTATGTAACAACGATGACAGTAAAAAGAATCTGTTGTATGGATAAATTATTTTAACAAGTATTTATTCATGCCCACTATATGACAAAGCTCTTAGAGTAAAATAATAATAATAATAATAATAATAATAATAATAATAATAATCCACACAGCATAGCCTCAGCCTGGCCTCCTATCCTTACTAACAATACTCTTTGTCTGCCTTTCACTTAATCACACTATTATCATCAGGAGCAAAGAAGACATTGACAAAGCAAAAACATACATAGGCAGATATTCACATAACACGGCAAAGGGCTGGTGCAGATTCCCACAGCAAAGGTAGAAAGCCTCCTCACCATCTCCTTCTCTGATCACTGCCACAGGTGGGCAACCTCACCCTGGCCACAAACTCAATCCCACTTTAGCTCTGGCATCCATTCTTCCATGCTAAGCACAGACCCCACCCTCTTGTCTTCTTCCGCTAGTTTCCAACTCAGTTAGCCCCACTTACATCCAAAGCCGCTTCCCTCCCCGCCCCCCACATTCCGTACCACCTTCTCAACTAGTCTCTTCTTTGGTATTCCTACACCAGCATTCTTTCCACCTCACTGTCTAAATGGTAATGAGGTTTTCCCTGAACTACAAATAGCTCTCAAACGCCTTTCCCAAAGAAGTTGTTTCCTCTTCCCTGACTCCAACTCATAGGTCACCTTGGCTCACAGCCTCCCCTGCAGAGCACTGTCCTGCAGCCACTGCACAAGAGGCCTCTCCACCGCGGCTCTCTTCCTTCCCTCCCTGATGCAGTCTTCTGATTCCTACTGCCTAGCGCACCAGTTCATCTAAGACTCCATCAGCACACTATGCTTTTATTGATGGTTTGTGACCTGGACCTCTCAGGATCTTGACCTCCTAAACATCCATGACCTTCATGTCTTCTCTGTTTCTCACAACATTCTCAAAGCATCAGCATCACCTGAAACTTGTTAGAATGCAAAATCTAAGACCCTACCTCAGACTTGTTTAATTGGGATCTCTGGGGGAAGACGAGCAGTCTGTGCTTTAACAAGCCCTCTGGGTGATTCTGATGCAGAAAAGTGTAAGAACCCCCATTGCAGAGCACAGCCACACCCTGCATCACGTCATCCCCTGGAGCTTTTCTACTCCAAGTTCTCTCTGCTTCACCTCCTGTTTACTTTTTCTACTCCTCCAACTTTGCTCATTTGATATTTACCATGGTTGGCAGATCTAGAGCCTCTTCTAGCCTCACTGTCACCTGGTCTAGGCCCCAGCCAGCAATTTGCATGGTGCCTCTAAGTTTGCAATTGCCACTTAACTGGTTTCTCAAAAATTTGAACTTTTGGGAAAAGTTATGAAATGATGCTGATTGAATCCAAACTAGTTATCTTATCTGGACCCTAGCTGCTGATTTATAACCATATTATTAACTTCTTTGGGGTTTGCTAATTTGTTACTTACAATATGTTAATATTTATCCACTTTAATGCCGACATTTCCACATAGCCTTTCTCATTTTTGTCAGACGACCTTGACTTTTACTTCACTAAGAATGAAGTCAATCAACTGAGTTCCCTAAATTTCTACTCACTACTCTTTAAACCATCTCTATAGCTGTTTCTCCTGACTCCAAACACTCTGAATCTTCTCCCTCATGACTCCACTAGAGCCTTGCTTCTCAGGAATGCCAATAGAATATAGGGCCTCTAAGAAGAGAAGTTCAAGACCATGTCTTGCCAGAGGGTGGAAGAGGTTGTTAGTGATTAATAGTGCTATGTGTCAGAAATAGATCCAATATAATAAAACTGAAGAAAGGCTATTTTGTTGTGGCCATTACTAGATAACTGATTTCAGAATTGTTATTTCAGTAGAGAGGTGAGGACAGAGGATAGATTGTAATAGGTCAGGTAAATGAAGTAAGCAAGTAAGGGTGTGTATAGCTCACAATCAAAAGAAATGTATCCATGCAACACAAGATGAGAGTAGAAATGTAGCTCAAGTGATGGAGGACTCCAGGGACAGTCTTCTCTCCGCCAGTGCTGAGATCTGAGTTTGGGCTAAGCAGAGGGAAAGCAGCCAGTAGAGGAGGGCAGAGTGAAGTCTCTAGGAGATGGGATAATTGAAGGATAAAGGTCTTGTAAGAGATAGAAAAACATGCAGTAGACAGCAAGATTGGAGGGACTTATTCACCAGAATTCTTGGTTGCAAGTGACAATATAACTCCATCTAAGAATTTAGGCAAAAATTGGAAAATATTGACTCACACAATATTGACTCCAGCAAGAGTGTGGCTGGAGATGGCTGCATGCAGAGACTTGATGCTTCCAGGATCAGCATCTCACCTCTGCTGTGCTCTATTTATCTTCCAATCTCTCTCCTATGAAGACACACATAAGCTAGACCCACCACGTAGGCTTCTCTATCAGAAAAGAAAGGGTTGCTCCTCAGCTCCAGTTAAATGCCATAAAGACTCTGAATGGTCCAGTCTGAGCTTTGTGTCCAGCCTGATGGTTGGGGAAAGAGGGAGAAGAGTTTTAAGGATCATGGTCCCCATTAGAAAAATACGCATGATGAAAGAGGAGCTCTTCTCCACTCTCCCACCAAATGTATGGCACTTTGACCAACACACTAGGGAAAAAGGATGTACAGGGCAAACACTGACATCCAGATTCAACTAGTCATGGTTAGCCTTGGATAAGAACAGAGTTGCCTCTTCTGACACCAGGATCTATGTGAATGCATATATGTGAATGTATATGTGTGTGTTCTATACATTTGTGCATGTATGTATATATAAATATACAATGTATTCTAGCATATATGTGCATCTGTATATATGTATATGCACATGCATACATATGTATAGTTATATGGTATGTCACAGGCTGGGTGCTCTCTGAAAGAGGATGCTGAGACAGTTTGGTTTACAAGATGTTAAGAGGAGATCAACACCCGTGACAGGAAGGGAGGAGTCTATTTGACAGACGGAGAAACAAAACTGCAGTGCAGACCTCCATCAACCCAGGGGAAGCTCTAGAGTGAGTGTTGCTAGTCAGAGCTGAAAGGGCTGGACCGATGTGCCTGAGTCTTTATACACATGTGTCGCTCAGTTACTGGATGTAGGGTGCTGCACAAAAGCCATGGTCTCAGGGAAGAGCCTACTCTCTATAGTTGAGGCAGGCTTGGAAGACGCTCACAGCTAAAATCTACTCCCTGCAATCCCCAAAACTGGACAGTGGAGACTTCCTCAAGAGGGATCTAACCGGTGCTTCTCCACGTCTACCTTATAAGAGTAGAAGAATGCAGAGCACAGAGGATTTTTAGGGCAGTAAAACTACTCTGCATGATACTACACTGGTGAATACATATTATTATACATTTTCCCAAACCCGCAAGATGTACAACACCAAGAGTGACCCCTCATGTAGCCTATGGACTTCAGGTGATAATGATGTGTCAGTGTAGGGTCACCGATTGTAAAAAATGTACCATTGTGATAGGGAAGCTATGCATATGTAGGGACAGGAAGGAAATGGGAAGTCTCTGTAACCTACTCTCCATTTTGCTGCGATCCTAAAGCAGCTCTTAAAAATGAAGTCTTCTAATAATAATAACAAAAAAAATAATTTATAGCAATAAGAAGTCATAACCCAGGTCACAAATCAAAGGATGGTTCTTTCACCACGTTGGTGCCAATATGGGAGCAGCAAGGGTAAGCAGCATCTGGGCCAAGACTGGCTGCCAGGGCACCCATGGAAAACAAATTTCCAAATCTAATATGGGCAAGTGTAATCAGTTACAACTGCAGTAAATTCTTTGACACAATGCTCATCGAGGTATAAAGTCTATTTCCCCTTCTCTTGAATGAGGGCTAGTCTATGACTCTTTGGCCTTAGAATGTATCAGAAGAGATATGATATTATTTCCAGCACTAACCTTTAAGAGAACTTGGTATCTGAGGGCTCTCAGATACCAAGTATCAAATAAGAAGTCCAATTACCCTGCTGGAGAGATCACATGGAGAGGCTCTGCAATTACTTGGAGACGAAGAGGAACCCAGCTAAGCCCAGCCTTCCAGCCAACCTCACCAAGTTGCCAGGCATGTGAGTAAAGCTGGTCCTCTCAGACCAGCCCCCAGCTGAAAGCAACCAAATGACCCAGTTGTTGACAGCCAGCAAAGCCCTGACTGAATATATGACAAAATTGTGTGTTATCATGAAACCTTTGTTTAAATCCTATAATTTGGGTGGGGATAATTTGATATGTGATAATAGATAACTGGAAGAGTAGGAAAACGGAGAGTCAAGAACATGGCAAGTTCCGGAGGCAGTCAACAGAAGACTGAACAGTAATAATGCAGGATGGCCATGGAGAACCAGGGGTGGACAGAGACTAACAAATAAGGATGTTGCTAAAAACAACATGTGACAGATTTGATATGACTCGTACTGAGACGGACCTGCTGGCTTCCAGATTCTTAGTAAAGTCGCACAGGAGATAGTCTGCTGACGTTGATAGCTAAGCAAGATAAAACAGTGAGTTGGAGAAGACAAAGAGACTTTGGAAAACACTGGAGCAACAATGCCAGGAAAAATGCCAGATATGAATAACAAGGTCATCAGCAAGGGTTCCCTGAAAGCCAGACAGCCTGCGTGCTGGACCAGATCATCAGCACTTTGAACCCCTCTCATGTGATGCTGTGCCACTGAGAGCAGAATTGGGACTGACTCAGTTTGGGGAGATAGCACAGCAGGTCAAATAGGGGTCTAGAGAGTGGGGACATCAAGGTATTGAGAGATGCAGGGTTGAAGACAACCTAGATTCAGTAAAATGAGTCAGTGCAAAGGCTGAGGGTTTTGGCATCTTGACAAAAGTAAAGATTGGCATCTTAGGGTGTGGTTGTGAGTAAAAAGGTTCCTTCCTTATTTATTTATGCATTAAAAATACTTATTGAGGACTATGTGTCATGCATAATTCAAGATTGATCAGTTTCTATGCCTGAAAGTAAGCAAAGAAAAAAATTAAGTCCCTAAATAAAAATTGAAACGAATGGACAATATGACCTTCTGCATCATCTGTGGCATTGAATTATGTCTCCACTACCATTAAGAATAAAGCGTTTACCACTTTCTAATTACTTAAACACATTGTAAAAGAAATAGATGTGTGGGCCCAGTTTGGTTCCAAGTATAGAGTATAGGCTCACCTTTAAAATATATAGTATTCAGAGGTATTTTAAATAACTTTTAAATGGTCCAGGTCGCCATATAAATCATACAGAAAACCTGACTTTGACTACTGCTGTATAATCAAGAATAAATAACTTTTCTGTGCTTTGGTGGAATTATCTCTGGCAGATGAAGATTCTGACAACTCCTATTCTGAGCACTCATTAATTCCACTTACAGAATATTCAATTATGGGCCCAACAGAAACACTGGTTATTAACATATGTTACTTATCTTCAAGAAAACCTTGGTTTAGTATAAGAGATAAGCCTATAATCAGTTAACTTCAATACAATGTGTCAAGAGTTAGAATTCTAAACACCTACTATTCACAGTATGTGTTCAACTACCATAGTCAGTCAGTTTGTAGAAGAGGGGAATGAGAAGATGAACTAATTAAATGCCTAGTATTTACAATATACTTTATATTTCTAATATCCTTTATTCCTCATAAAAATTCTACGAAGGAGGTACTAATTGCCCCATGCTCTGTGGAACAGATATGTTAAAAATAGCTTAACTACCAACATAGTACAGGAAGTCTTAGCCACAGCAATCAGATGGAAAGAATAAATGAAAGGCATCTAAATTGGAAAGGAAGAAGTAAAAGTTATTTGTAAATGACATAGTGCTATATATATAGAATCCTAAAGATTCCACCAAAAACTACTAGAACTGATAAATAAATTCAATAAAGTAACAGGATGTAAAATAAATATCCAGAAATTGGTTGTATTATATACACCAATAATAAATTATCAGAAAGAAAAACAAAAAAAATTCTGATTTGCAATTGCATCCAAAAAATAAAATATCTAGGAATAACTTTGACCAAATAGATAAAAGACCTTTACTTGGAAAATTACAAGATACTGATGAAAAAAATGAAGAAGATACAAATAAATGAATGCATATACTGTGTTCATGGATAGGAATAATTAATGTCATTAAAATGTCTCTACTACCCAATGCAATGTATAGATTCAATACAATTCCTTTCAAAATATCAATGGTGTTTTTCACAGAAATACATCATATAATCCAAAAATTTGTATGAAAAGACCCTGAATAGCCACAACAACCTTGAAAATGAACAACAAAGTTGGAGGTATCACGCTACCTGATATCAAACTATACTACAAGGCCATAGTAATCAAAACAGCATAGCACAGGCATAAAAACATACACATAGATCAATGGAACAGAATAGAGAACCCAGAAATAAATCCACGCCTATATGGTCAATCAATATATGACACAGGAAGCAACAACATACAACAGAGTAAAGACAGTCTATTCAAAAAAAATTTGAGAAAATTGGACAGATATTTGCAAAAAATGAAACTAGACTGCCTTCTTACACCATACACAAGAATAAACTCAAAATGGATTTAAAACTCAATGTAAGACTCAAACCATAAAACTAGAAAAAAACATAGGCAGTAAAATCTCAAACATTTTTCTTAGTAATATTTTTGTGTTATATCTCTTCAGGCAAGACAAAAAGAAAAAAACAATAAAACTACAAATAAAAAGGTTTTTCACAGCAAAAGAAACCATCAACAAAATGAAAAGACAACCCATGGAAAGGCAGAACATATTTCCCAATGATACATCTGACAATTAGTTAATACCTAAAATTTATAAAGAATTCATACTATTCAACACACAAAACAAACAATCCAATTAAAAAGTGGGCAGAGGACATGAATAGACACTTCTCCAAAGAGGACATACAGATGGCCAATAAACATACGAAAAGATGTACAACATTGTGGGGAACTGTTCCAAGCGTGGGAAATGTGGCCCAGCCCCCACTCGGAAAAGCCACTGGGGAGCGAGGTTGGCGGGCAGGACCCATGTCCATAGATAGGTTCCCCCGTGGGAAATCAGGCCTGCATTGTACCTTGACTGCTATGAGACTTGCTCTTGCTAAAACTCCCTCACCCTGAATTGAGGCAGCAAATGTTTACTGAGTATCTTTAACTTCCTAAAGTCTGTGCTAAACCACCCAAGCATGGAGTGTGAGCAGTTTCCCCCTTGAGCTGTAACATCCTTCTCTTTGAAGTAATTAGCAGTATTCTGTCCTTTGTTGTCCTTAAAAGGTTATCACCTGTGGTGAACCTGTGCATAGTAAATGAGGACCATCCTCGATGTAATGTGCCCAGAAAAGCAATAAAAGCCTGTCCAGGCAGGGGTCGGCTCTCTCTTGGGCTCTCTCTAGCCCTCTCGCCCTTTCTCACTTAGAGAGTGGCCATGCCATCCCTTTTCCTCCACAGGATTTCTGTAGCCCATGTGTGTTTGTATATTACAGCCACAACACTGGATCCTGTGGGCCAGGATCCGCACCACAACATCACTAATTATTCAGGAAAATGCAAATTAAAACCATGATGAGATATCACCTCACACCTGAAAGAATGGCTGTCATCATTAAATCCTCAACCAACAAGCATTGATGAGCATGTGGAGAAAAGGGAAGCTTTGTGCACTGTTGGTGGGAATGCAGAGTGGTGCAGCCACTTTGAAAAACAGTATGAAGTTTCTTCAAAAAATTAAAACTAGAACTGCCATATGACTCAGCAACCCCAATTTGGATATTTTTCCAAAGAAACTTTAAATACTAAGTTGAAAGAATATATACATCTTTGTGTTTACTGCATCATTATTTACAAAGCCAAGGTATGGAAGCAACCCAAGTGCCCACCAGTAGATGAGATTTTTAAAAACTGTGGAAAATTTATGCAATGGAATATTACTCAGCCATAAAAATGAATAAAATATAACCATTTGCAACAGTACAGATCAACCTAAAAGTTATTGTGCTAGGTGAAATAAATCAAAGAATGATTGATATTCTATGATTGCACTTATATATGGAGTATAAAGAAAAACTAAATAAAGAAGCAAAATTTAAACCAACTTATAGATACAGAGAACAGACTGATGGATGCCAGAGGAGAGGGAGGTTGGGTGGCCATGTGAAAATGATGAAAGGATTAAGAAGTACTGATTGGTAGTCACAAAATAGTCATGGGGACACGGGGTGCACCATAGGGAATTATAGTCAACAATAATCTAGTAACTCTGTGTGGTGCCAGATGGCTGAACTATCATCTCTCTCTACAAAGCCTATACTATTTTACTTAATATCCAAAGCTCATTGGTTGTTTTCCCGACACCAAATACTTTCTAGCCAATAGGGTACTATATACATTTCTTGGTTTATGTCTATCTCTTAGAGTGAATTATACTCTTTTTTACAGTAAGACTGTTGCTTGACTCATCTCTATTTCCTCCTGTGCATGCTTACTACGTATTAGCTACTCAACAAGTATGCATTTTATGCCTTAAAGTACAAATTTAACAAAAAGATGTTTCCCAGAATATCTTTTACAAAATGCCAACAGCATTGTTATTATTTGTAAGAAAAAAGGAATGAAAGAGAATGTATAGATGAACAAATAAATGGATGAGTGAAAACCAAATGTGTTCTTGTCTCAGGGCATTTGTATTTACCACTCCCTCTGTTTGAAAAGGTTTTCCACAAATTGTTATATGACTTGTTCCCTCAACACTTCCTTCAGTTCTTGGTCAAATGTCACCTTATTATTGTGATCTTCCCTGGCCACCCTTGGAAATGACAACTACCCCTCTAGCTGTCACTTCTACATCCTTACCCAGCTCCCCTTTTTTCACAGCACTTAACTAGTCCTGACTTCCGTACTTGCCAGTTCATTCATTCTGCCTCCTCCCCGTGAGCAGGGCCTTTCCTCTGCTATGCACCACTGCAGCCTGGCATTTAGTGTTCAGATACAGTCCCAATGAATGTGCTGGACTCTCAAACATAGTCACAGAAATGAAATCTTTTCTACCTCTGTCTTGTTTGGCCTAAAAATCAAATAACTTTCTCAATGCTTGAAACAGTGCTGTGTTCCAAAAATATAATTTTTCTACAAAAAAAAGGTATGAGATTGCCTTTTCTTTTTCTTTTATTTTACTCCTTTGTGCGTGTGCACACACAATGGGGTTTTGTCAGGATGAGAAGCTGCTACTTTTCCCATCTACACTGTAGATTCTACAGGATTTGATGATTTCTGCATACTTTCTTATTCTTCCTCCTCCCACACTTCCCGAGCTTAGGAGGTATGCTATTGTATTATCTATCCTCCATAGCACTTAGCACCATGGCTTATCAGAGAAGATGCTCATTATATATGCATGGGATACAATTGGATTGATTCACTTTATTATGTTTAATTGAGAAAGTAAGCATTTAGTTAGAGGACTGCTCTATTGCACTTTCCGACCTTAGGGACTGAGAGGCAGTTGTCTGAGACTCAGGCAGTTGGCTCAATGGCCTGAGGCTACAGTTACCTGCCTAGCTAGGAAGAAGGGAGCTCCCCACTAACTGAGAATTCAATGATTTTTGTCAAATGCAAGGGGCAAACAAGAATGGTTCTGGGGAAAAATAATCTTTATAAGTATATTAAACTCCCTACCTGCATTTCATGTTCACTAACTGTATTTCAAAAAAATTATTTTTAAAAACAACTTCTTTTTAGATTCCAAGATGGTTGCAGAGTAGCTGGATGCTCCATCCACTTGCTCCTAGCCCCAGACTAGACTTGCAGCTAAACTGCAGAGCAATCAACTTGAAAAGCCAGTGGAAGTGCAGCTGATCTGGGAATTTATAAGCAGGAGCACAGAGGAAGACAGGAGACACAGAAAGGGCGATCCCCTTGTACAGGTGCAGCGACTGGGAAGCAGGAGGGATATTGTGGCAGTGGAGCTCCCTCCCACTGACAGTGTGGGGTCTGAGCCCCACTCAGGGGTCTCCAATCCAGAGCAACAGAGAAGCAGTGGGGGATTCCATCCACCTGGGAGACTCAGAGCACACCATTCCATGGAAGGAGCCAGCCCATGGTTCCAACACCACCAGCCTGGGAAGTTTGCTCTGATCTGTGACTGCTGCAGGGACCCTGGCAGTTCGGGGCTGGAGGAGGGGTCTGCTTGATACACCAACCGTAACTTTGAGGAGCCCTCTATTCTCAGGAAATACTTAGGGGAGAGAGCCTGTCGGTTTCTAGGCTGTGTGGCTTGAGGAAGAGCATTGGTCTTGCCCACCTTGAGCAAACGTGGAATGACCCCCCTACCACCTACTGAAATGCTTGGTCTGTCCCAACCTGCTATCTTCCAGGGCAAAGGGATATGGCAGTGGCCTGGAAATGTGGCCCTCTTCTATTTGATTAGATGGCCCGGGGGAGAGAGAGATTGGGCCCATTTGGAGCTGGAGCGGAGCTAGTGCCCTGCTGTCACTGGCCAGGCACAGCAAAATCAGATGCTGAAAGGGTCTGATTTTTTTAATCCCCTTCTGCTTGGTTATTGGTACAAAGATGCCAGGGAACCACACAAAGCTGGGTTTTAAAGCTGGGTGGGCTTCTGTCCAAAAGTCAGACTGGCATGTTCTGGATGGACTCTGTGGCTACATTACAGGAAGACCCACACTCCTCAGAGAGTTCAGCCTGCTAGCCCTGGGAAGGAGAGAAAATGCCCCCCAACAAGGTGGGAGCACCACCGCTGAGAATGTTTGAATCAGCTCTGCCAGGTCCTGGATACCTATGTGGGGTGCAGTTCCATGGGGGAAGAGTGAGTAGCTCAGAGCAAGGAACATTCAAAGGGTGAGACAGAGGACAGATACAACCTCTGGGCTCCAGAAGCCCCACTGCCACCCTGGAGTTCCATCCTGAAAACCTTCAGAGAGGTTGCCCAGGGCCAGGCAAGGACAGCATCTGACACTGGGTTGAACCCTGCCTAGGAGACCCAGGACTGGCACAACAAATGGCCATCTTCAGATAATATCAGAGCAAGGTCCAACAAGCTTCACAAACAGCTATCCAAATGGTAATCAGAGGAAGCACAATAATCTGCAAAAGTGCATCCCACTTTTTTTTATCTTTTCTTTATTTTGTCTTTTCTATTTCATTTTTTCTTTCCTTCTCTTTACTATTTCATATCTCATTTCTCTCTTCCTTTTTCTTACTTCATTTTTCTTTTTTATTCTTTTTTCCAATTTATCTTTCTATTATTTATTTTATTTCATTTATTTTACTTTATATATATATATTTTCTTTCTTTACTCATTATTATTTCATTTTATATATTTTTTTCCATTTCTTTTTCCTTCTCTAATTTTTTGTTTCATGTATTTTATTATTCTTTTTTCTTTGTGTTTTGTTTTTGTCCCTTTTTTCTTATTCTTTTTTTGTTGCTGTTTTTGGTGGTGGTGCTTCCTTTGTTTTTTGAGTAGCTTTTCATTTTGTTTTGCTTTATCTTCTTTTGTTCTGTCAGCAACTGTTCAACAGTTTGCACAATGTGGCCAGGGTGGAGCCTCACAGTCAACCAGACTGAGGGGCAAATCTACCCCCAAATGGAACAACAGCAATCAAGACCCAGTTATAACAGGAGGGCCCACATAATCCACATAAGAGTCACTACTAGATCACCCAGATCAGGAGATTAAGGAGACTACACACCTGGGTCTCTCCTATAGAAGGCCACCTCACCAAGACTGTAGTCATAGAAGATCTATTTAATAGAAACAAACACAAAGAAACAGCCAAAATGGGGAGACAAAAGAACAAGCCCAAATTAAAGAACAGAAGGAATTCTCCAGAAAAAGAGCTAAATGAAATGATGGTAAGCAATTTATCAGAAATAGAGTTTAAAGTAACAGCTATCAGTATACTCAACAGCATGAAAAAGGACATAAAAACCATAAAAAATAATCAGGCAGAAGTGAAGAATATCTTATTTAAAATAAAAAATACACTGGAAGGAATAATCAGTAGGTTGGATGAAGCAGAGAATTGAAGCAACAAATTAGAAAACAACATAGTAAAACCACACAATCAGAGCAGTAAAAGGGAAAAAATTAAAAAACATGAGGAACATTAAAGGGAATTTTGGGCCCCCATGAAACATGACAACATCTGCATCAGAGGGGTACCAGAAGGAAAAAGAAAGAGGGCAAAGGATAGAGAACCTGTTTGAAAAAATAATGATAGAAAACTTCCTTAACTTGGTGAAGCAAAAAGTCACACAAGTTCATGAAGCACAAAAAGTCCCAATTAAGATGAACCCAAAGATACCCACACCAAGACACATCATAATTAAAATGGCAAAGGTTAACAACAAAGAGAGAATCTTAAAGGCAACAAGAGAAAGGCAGTTAGTTACCAGCAAAGGAGTTCTCATAAGGCTGTGAGCTGATTCCTCAGCAGAAACACTACAGGCCAAAAGGGAAAGGCATGAAATATTCTAAGTAATGAAAAGCAAGGATCGGAAACCAAGATTACTCCATCCAGCAAGACTATCATTTAAAATTGAAGATAAAATAAAGAGCTTCTCAGATTAAAAAAAAAAAAGTTAAGGGAGTTTATATCCAACAAACCAGCAAACCAGCACTGCTATAAGAAGAAGAAATAAAGATGAGAGGAAAATAAGTATAATGAAAAAATGGCAATAAATAAGTACCTATCTAAAATAACCTTAAAAGTAAGTGGATTAGATGCTCTAATCAAAAGATATAGGGTAGTTGAATAGATAAGAAAACATGACCCTTATATATGCTGTCTACACCAAATCCACCTCAGAACAAAAGATTCACCCAGGCTGAAAGTGAACAGATGAAGGAAAATATTCCATGCAAATGGAAATGAAAACAACTGAAGTATCAATACCTGTATCTGAAAAAATAGACCTCAAAAACAATGGCCATAACAAGAGACAATGTTCACTACATAATTCAAAAGGGATTGATCCAATGACAGGATATAACCTTGATAAATGTATATGCACCCAATGAAAGAGCACCTAAATATATAAAGAAAATCTTGGTGGACATTGAGGAATAGATCAACAACAACACAGTTATAGTAAGGGTTTTATCACCTAATTGATATCAATGAATAGATCATCCAGACAAAAAAAAATCAACAATAAACCCCCAGCAACCTTAAATTACACTCTAGATTAGATGGACTTAATCAATATTTTCAGAACATCTCAGCCCAAAGCGGCAGAATATGCATTCTTCTCAAGTGCATATGGAAAATTCTCTTTTTTTAAGTATATTTTATTGACTGTGCTATTACAGTTGTCCCATTTTTTCTCCTCTTTATCCCCCTCATTCTGCACCACCTCCCTACCCTCCAGCATTCCCCCCTCCACAGTTCATGTCCATGGGTTGTACATATAAGTTCTTTTGCTTCTCCATTTCCTGTACTATTCTTAACCTCCCTCTGTCTATTTTGTGCCTACCTATTATGCTTCTTATTCCCTGTACCTTTTCCCCTCCATTCTCTTCCTCTCCCTCCCCATTTAACTCCCCATGTGATCTCCATTTCTATGATTTTATTCCTGATCTAGTTGTATGAATTTGGCAAATTAGTAGGATACAAAGTCAATATCCAAAAATTGGTGGCATTTTCATACACCAATAATGAAGTATCAGGAAGAGAAACTGAGGAAACAATCCCATTTACTATTGCAACAGCAACAAAAAATAAGGAGTAAAAATAGGAGTAAACTTAACCACAGAGGTAAAAGACCTGCACTTGGTAAACTACAGGACATTGAAGAAAGAAATAGAGGAAGACACAAACAAGTGGAAGCATATATCATTTTCATGGGCTGGAAGAATAAACATCATTAAAATGTCTATACTACCCAAAACAATGTATAGATTCAAAGCAATTACTATTAATTTACTAATGACATATATCACAGGTCAAGAACAAATAGCATAAAAATTTTTATGGAACCATAAAAGATCCTGAATAGCCTCAGCAATCTTGAGAAAGAGGAACAAAGTTAGAGGAATCACAATACTTGATATCAAACTATACTCTAAAGCCATTGTAATCAAAACAGTCTGGTACTGGCACAAGAACTAGCATATAGCTCAATGGAACAGAACAGAAAGCCGAGAAATCAACCCATGCCTTTATGTTCAATTCATATTTGAGAGAGGATGCAAGAGCATACAATGGAGTGAAACCAGTCTCTTCAATAAATGGGTAAAATTGGACTGGTACATGCAAAAAAATTAAATAAACCACCAACTTACCCCATACACAAGAATAAACTCAAAATGAATAAAAGACTTCAATGTAAGTTGCAAAAACTATAAAAATTGTAGAAAAAAGCATAGACAGTAAAATCTTAGATATCTGGCATAGTAATATTATTGCCAATATGTCAGGGCAATGGAAACTAAGTAGAAAATAAACAAATGGGACTACATCAAATTAAAAAAACTTCTGCACAGCTAAAGAAACTATCATCAAAATCAAAAGGGAACCCACCACATGGGAAAACATAGTTGCCAATTACACCTCTGATAAGGGGTTAATCTCCAAAATATATAAAGAACTTAAACAACTCAAGACCTGGAAGACAGAAAACCCAATTTAAAATTGGGCAAAAGACTTGAATTAGACACTTCTCCAAAGAGGACATACAGATGGCCAACAGACATATGAAAAGATGCCCAACATCACTAATCATCAGAGAAATGCAAGTTCAAACTATAATGAATTATCACTTCATACCTGCCACAATGGCCACCATCAATAAATCAACACACAACGAGTGCTGGCAAGGATGTGGAAAAAAGAGAACCCTCATGCACTGTCGGTGGGAATGCAGACTGGTGCACCCTCTGTGGAAAACAGTATGGAGTTTCTTCTAAAACTAAATATGGAACCGCCATTTAACCCAGCAATCCCACTTCTGGGAACATATCCTAAAAAACTTAAAACACTAATTCAAAAGAATATGTGCACCCCATGTTTATTGCAGCATTATTTAAAATAGCCAAGATCTAGACAAAGCCCAAGTGCCCATCAGTAGATGAATGGATAAAAAGATGGGGTACATTTACACAATGGAATGCTACACAGCTGTAAAAAGAAGGAACTCTTACCCTTTCCAACAGCCTGGTTGGACCTGGAGCTTACTATGCTAAGCAAAATAAGCCAGTCAGAAAAAGATAGATACCATATGATGTCCCTTCTATGTGTAATCTAATGGACAAAATAAATTGATGAGCAAAATAAAACCAAAGGCATGCAAACATGGAACAGAGTGACAAATCTCAGAAGGGGGAGTGGGGGGGAATGGAAGAGATTATCCAAAGAATACACACACACACACACATGTGTGTATACATATATGTATGTATACATATATGTATGTGTGTATGTGTGTGTGTGTGTATGTATATCCCATGGACACAGACAACAATGTGGTGAATGCCAGGGTGAGGGAGGGACTGGGTGGAAGGCGCATAGGGGAGTAAAATGGGGACATCTGTAATAGTGTCAACAATAGAAATAAATAAATAAGTAATGTAGGTTTTGTAAGGCTTCAACGAACTTGTATATTTGCTTATTCGACAACTTAGTTAATGCTTGTTACAAAATGTCACAGTAAATAATTTTGATTTAATTAACTAAATAAAAATAAATATAATCTTTAAACAATAAAAGAACAGGAAAAAAGTAAAAAATAAATTTATCCTGAAAAAAATTAAAAATAAAGAAAAAGCAAAGCAACTTTTTTTTATTCAAGTGGAATAACGCAATTCACCCTGTGCTGCCCGTGGCCTCTCCTAATGCTTCCAGGGAAGTATAGCAAAGGGCTACTTTCCTTTACAGCCTTTCATTTGTTCTTTCTACATCCTGTAATTTCCATCCACACTGGAGAGCCAAGTGCTGTGTGGAGCTAATTAAACACTATAATTATCCATAAGCCATGGCCCAGAAGCAGAGAGAAAATCTAACAAATGTTTGATTGTAATATCAGTTAAATACTCAAGATGTGTGACTGGTGAAATGCAAAATATTCTATTCACTTAATATTCTTGATGAATAGTGAATTAGTGTAATCACATTAGCTATTCTATTCACTTATTAGGTGAGAGTGATTAGAAGTGAATAGCTGCAGGGAAAAAAACCCTCTCAAGTTGTAAAAATTAGACTTCTATAGTTTTATTATGTTTATTTTGAACTGGGTGTAATTATCTGTAGCTTTCCCTGATCCTAGTCTACATTTATCCCCGATCTTTCCCCCTTGAAAGACTGTGCTGGTTATGCATGTAGAAAGAGCAGACAGGAAAATGCCAATCTGGCGTACGAATGCTCAGATAGATTAGATAAATGTGAAAATATTGGTCACAGCGATTTCACGTCCAAGAACATAACTAGGCTATTTTTTAAATTGAGGTATAACTTACATACGATAAAATGCACAAATCTTAAGCATACAGCTTAGTAAATTTGAACATATATGTGTATGTATATGTGTGTATGTATATGTGTGTGTATACACACATATATATAGGCTCATGTAATCGTCATCATGTTCAAATTACAGTTTTGAGAAAGTTTCCCTTCTGCCTCTTCCTAGTCAATACCCAGGTCCTTCCCAGAGGTAACTGCTATTCTAATTTTGATTACCATAAATTGGGTTAGCTGGTTCCTAACTTCATGTAAATGGAATCATACAGTCCCATATTAATTTTTTTTAACTGTATAATGTTAATACAGGAAAGCAAAACAAAGGGGAGTTCATAATCCCACCACCACCAAAAGTAGGGACAATTAATAAAAGTAATCCATATGTATTGCAGACACGACAGAAGAGTCCTCAAGAATGCCCTCCTTCCTTCAGAAGTGGTTTGTTGTTAAGCAAACTGGGCAGGATCTTCCACATCAGTTCTTTCCGATCCACATCCCACCCTCTGCACCCTGCTCTCAGCCGCCGGGGGCTGATAGTTGTGGGCTGCAGTGGCTCCCTGGCTCCCAGGTGTCTCCTTGGAAACTGTCAAGGGAGGTACCAGCTGTAGAAAAAGGGGCACAGCTATTAGGGGTGTTTGTTGCCCCAGATCTCTGTTGGATTGCTTTAAGATAGCTGCAGTTTATGCTTTCTTATCCATTCAGCTATTCTATGTCTTTTGATTAGAGCATTTAATCCATTTACATTTAAGGTTATTATTGGTAGTAACTGAATAAAAATAAATAAAAAAAATAAAATAAAATAAAATAAGCTGCAGTTCAGATAGCCTTCTGCTAATCTCACTGCTCTCTCCCGGAGGGGGAAAATCTCCTTCCCTTACTCTGCAGGCCTAGTGTGGTCACAAGTTTTAGCTTTGGCTTACCCCTGGTTACTTCAACACCTCTGGCTGGTTTTTCATAATCCTTCCCACACTTTAATAAATAGTACTATCTATAAACTCTTCTCTGCTGTTCCATTTTGTTTTCGTTTTTAACTCTTTTTAAATTTTGTTCAATTACAATTTACATTCACTACTATTTTGCGTTAGTTTCAGGCCTACAGCACAATGGTTAGACAGTCATAAACTTCGCAAAGTCATTCCCCTGATATTTCTAGTACCCAGTTGGCACTACACAGGTTATTATAATATTATTGACTATCTTTTCCATGTTGCACATTATATCCCTGACTATATTTTTTATTTTGTTTATATAACTTTCTGCTAGAGTTTACTTTTTTCTTTCTTAGATCCTCACCTAAGAATATGTTCATTGATTATAAAAAGGGAGAAAGAGAAAGGAGAGAGAGAAACAGAGAGAGAAAAATATCTCTATTGATTGCCTCTCATATGTGCTCTGACCGGGGATCAAACCTCCAACCTTGGTATATGCCTTGACTGGGAACTGAAACTTTTGATGTACATTCAGGATAATGCTTCAATGAACTGACCCACCTGGCTAGGGTTCCCCGTGGCTATTTTGTGACTACAAATCTGTATTTCTAAATCTCAACACTTTTTTCAACCAGTCCCTCAAACCCCTCCCCTCTGGCAACCATCAGTCTGTTCTCTGTATCTGTGAGTCTGTTTTGGTTTTGTTTGTTTGTTTATTCTGTACTTTAGATTCCACATATAGGTGAAATCATATGGTAAATTTCTTTCTCTGAATGACTTATTTCACTTAACGTAATACCCTATAGGTCCACTCATGCTGTCACAAATGGTAAGATTTCATTCCTTTTTATGGCTGAATAATATTCCATTGTACATAAGCACAACCACTTTTTTATCCACATGTCTATTGATGGGCACTTGGTTACTCCCACAGCTTGGCTATTATAAATAATGCTGCAGTTTACACAGGAGTGCATTTTTTTTTTCAAATTACTGTTTTCGGTTTCTTCAACATATACCTGGAAGTGGCATTGCGGGGTACTAAGTCAGTTCCATTTTTATTTATTTATTTTTTGAGAAACCACCACACTCTTTTCCACAGTGGCTGTACCAGTCTGCATTCCCACCAACAGTGCATGAGGAGTCCCTTTTCTCCACATTCTTGCCAACACTTGTTTGTTGTTTTATTGAGGATAGCCATTCTGACACGTGTGAAGTGATATCTCACTGTAGTTTGATTTGCATTTCTCTGAAGATTAGTAACATTGAGCATCTTTTCACGTATCTACTGGCCATCTGTATTTCATTTTTGGAGCAGTGTCTATGCCCATAGGACTCAGGTCCTATGCCCATTTTTAATTATTTTTTTCAGTGTTGTGTTGTATGAGTTCTTTATAAATTTTGGACATTAACCATTTATCAGATGTATCATTGACGAATATATTCTCCCATTCAGTGATGTAGAGTGATGTAGTCCCATTTGTTTTGTTTTGTTTTCCTTTCTTTTTTGTTTCCTTGCCTGAGGAAATACAGCAGAAAAATATTACTAAGAGAAATATCCAAGATTTCACTGCCTATGTTTTCTCCAGGAATTTTACAATTTTGAGTCCTACATTTAACTCTTTAATCCATTTGGAGTTTAATTTTGTATATGGCATAAAAAGGTGGTTAGTTTTATTGGGGCTTTTTTTGCATGTATCTGTCCAATTTTCCCAACACCATTTATTGAATAGATTGCTTTTTTTTTTAATAGATTGCTTTTTACTCCATTGTATGTTGTTGCCTTATTTGTCATATATTAATTACACATGTAGGTGTGGATTTATTACTGGGATCTCTCTTCCTTCCCATTGATACATATGTCTGTTTTTATGCTAGTACCATACTGTTTTGATTACCGTGGCCATGTAGTATAGTTTGAAATCAGGTAAAGTGATGCCTCCAACTTATTCTTCTTTCTCAAGATTGTTGTGGCAATTCGGGGTCTTCTGTGGTTCCATATAAATTTTTGAATTATTTGTTCTGGTTCTGTCAAGTACATCATTGGTATTTTGATGGGAATGTCATTGAATCTATAGATTGCTTTGGATAGTATGGACATTTTAACAATGTTAATTCTTCCTATCCACAAACATGATATATGCTTCCATTTGTTTGTTTCTTCATCAATTTCTTTCTTTAGTGTCTTATAATTTTCTGAGTACAGGCCTTTTACCTTCTTGGTTTAATCCTAGATATTTTTTGATGCAATTGTACGTGGGATTGTTTTTAGTATCTCTATCTGTTAGCTCATTATTGGTGTATAAAACTGTAACCAATTTTTAATATTTTTATTATATTCTGCTATTAACTGATTTTATTTATTAGTTCTAGTAGTTCTTTGGTGGAATCTTTAATGTTCCTTTATATACAGCAGTATCATGTCATCTGCAAATAATGGCAGTTTTACTTCTTCCTTTTCAGTTTGGATGCCTTTTATTTCTTCTTCTTTTCTGATTGCTGTGGCTAGAACTTCCAGTCCTGTATTGAATAAGAATTATGAAAGTGTACATCCCTCTCTTATTTCTGATCTTAAAGGAAATGCTTTTAGTTTTTCCCCATTGATCTTTTTAATGTATTTCTGAATTTAGTTTCTTAATATTTTGTTGAGGATTTTTTGATCTATGTTCATCAAGGACATTGGCCTATAATTTTCTTTGCTTGTAGTGTCTTTATGTGGTTTTGGAATTAGGATAATGCTCACCTCATTAAATGAACTTGTCAGTCTTCCCCCCTCTTGAATTTTTGGAATGGTTTGAGAAGGATAGGTATTAGTTCTTTGAATGTTTGGTGAAATTTATTTTTGAAGCCATTGGTCCAGGACTTTTATTTATTGGGTTATTTGTTTTAATCAGCCTGTTCAGATTTCCTGTGGTTTTTTTAAAATTTAGCTTTAAAACATTCTGTTTCTAGTGATTTATCCAATTGTCCCAGATAGTCAGCTTTGTTGGTATACAGTTGTATGTAATATTTTCTTATAATCCTTTGTATCTCTGTGGTGTCAGTTGTTATATCTCCTCTTTCTTCTCTGATTTTATTTAACTGTTTCCTCTCTCTTTTATTCATGATGAGTCTGGTTAAAGCGTTGTCAATCTAGTTTATCTTTTCAAAGAACCAGCTTTTTGTTTCATTGATCGTAGGTATTATTTTTTAAGACTCAATTTTATTTATTTTGTTCTGATCTTCATTATGTCCTTTCTCCTACTCATGTTAGGCTATGTTTGTTGTTCTTTCTCTAGTTTCTGTCAGTGAAGATTAGATTGTTTGAGATTTTCCTTCTTTCTTGAGGTAGGCCTGTAGTGCTATGAATGTTCTTCTTGGACTAATTTCACTATTTTCAACAGATTTTGGGTTGTTGTGTTTCCATTCTTATTTTCCCAAGGTATCAGTTAATTTCTTCTTTGATCTCATTATCAATCCATTCATTGTTTTGTAACATGCTGTTTACCTTTCATGTGTGTTTCTTTTTCCTTTTTTTTTTGTGATTGTTTATAGCTTAATACCATTATGGTTAGAAAAGATGCTTAATATGATTTTAATCTTCTCAAATTTATTGAGGCTTGCTTTGCATCCTAACATGTGATCTATCGTGGAAAATGTTCCATGTGCACTTCATAAGAATGGTAGTTCTCCTACTTTGTGGTGAAGTGCCCTGAAGATAGAAATTAAATCCATCTGATCTAGTGCATCATTTAATAAGACTTATACTTGCTGATTTTCTTCCAAAAATATCTATCCATTGAGGTTAGGGTTAGGATTAGGATTAGGGTCTATGGAGTGTTAAATTCCCTGCTATAATTGTGTTACTGCTAATCTCTCCTTTTATGTCCATCAAGATTTGCTTTATATATTTAGGTGTTTCTGTGCTGGATACATAAAAGTTTACAAGAGTTATGCTCTTGTTGGATCAATACCTTTACCATTACATAGTGTTCTTCTTTGTCTTTCATTATAGCCTTTGTTTTAAAGCCTGGTTTGCCTGATTAAGTATAGCTACCCCAGCTTTTTTTTTTTCATTTCCACATGTATGGAATATTTTTCCATCCCATTACTTTCAGTCTATGTGTGTCTCTCATTCTCAGGCAGGTCTCTTATAGACATCATATATATGCGTTTTTATTCTTACCCATTCAGCTACACTATGTCCTTTGATTTGAGCATTATTGCTATTTACATTTAAAGTGATTATCAATAGGTTCATATTTATTGTCATTTTGTTCTTTTTTTCTACTTAAAGAAGACTTTCTATTCCTCCTTTATTTTTAAATGATAGCCTAGGTAAAGTAGTCTTGGTTGTAGGTTCTTGCTTTTCATCACTTTTAATATTTTGTGCCAATCGCTTTTGGCCTGAAATGTTTCTATTGAGAAATCAGCTGACAGCCTTAGGGGAACTCCCTTGTAGTTAACTAACTGCCTTTCTCTTGCCGCTTTTAAGATTCTCTCTTTGTCTTTAACCTTTGGCATTTTAATTATGATGTGTTTTGGTATGGACCTCTTCTTCTCCTTCTGATATCCCTATGATGTGAATGTTGTTATGCTTCATATTTTCCCAAATTTTTCATAAACTATCTGAAGTCTGTAATATACTATCACAAAGCTTTCATTTAGTCTAAATGAAAGCTATCATTAGTCTATCATTTAGACTTACTTTTGCTGTGTGCTTAAATCTCTCTTGTTGCAATTTCAGACCGTGTATATACTGGTACTTTGGAAAAGTCATTTACTTGATTCTGGTAAATATAATACTGACCAAGTGATGAAGCTCCTGATGCCATATGACTTAGTATTTATGTGGGAATATACAGTAAATGAATAAACAAAGGATGATATAATATGTCATGTATTGGTAAGTGCTATAAAAAATAAAGCAAAGTAAGGAGTCTATAAAGTGATGAGGGATGAGGCTCCCTTTTTTACACGGTGGTCAGGTTCAGATGTCTGATAAGTTCTCTTGTCTGAAGAGAGCAAGTGTTGCACATGGACATCATGGCAGGGGGTCGACATGGGGGGATTCGTGGGGATACACAGGAGAAAAATGTCCCAGGTGGAGGGAATAATCTACAAAAATCCTGAGGTGGGTGCATATTTCTCTGTGTTTGAGGAATAGCAAGGAGATTTTAATTGAAGACAGATGATCATACCTAGAGGTGAACGGGAAAAGGGGAAGAAACTAAGCTCCCACCAGAAGTAGACCTTGTAGGGGCTTGAGTCCTTAATTGTACTTGACCTTTTACTTTGAGTGAGATGAGAAGCTATTTAAAGATTTTTGAGAGAAGAGAAAAATGAATATTACTAACATTTTAAGATGCTCACTCTGGATATTCTATTGAGAATAAACAATTGCTGGATGAAGGGGAAGTAAGGATACAGTTAGGAAGCTGTTAAAATAATTCACATGAGTGAGGATGGTGAATGGGACTAGATTCAGTGTGTCAGTAAAAGTGGCGAGGACTGGTTAGATTCTGGATATATTTTAAAAGAAGAGCCTATAGCATTTGCCGTTGGATTCAGTATAGAGTGTGATAACAAATGATGTATCAAAGGTAATCCCAAAGTTTTAGAGATGAGTAAATTGCAGAATAGCCATTTATTGAAATAAGAAGTTTCAAAATATGAGATTTCAGGGAAAAATCAGAAGTTTGTCTTTAGATATGATTAATTTTAGATGTCTGTTAGACATCCAAGCAAAGATATTAAGTAGGCAGTTGGCTACACAGCTATATGAGTCTGGCTCTCAGGAAAGAAGGCCTATATTGATATCTGAATTGGGGTGTATATAGGGGACATTTAAACCCTGGAATTTGATGAACACTCCTTTCTTCTCTTTTTTTTTCTTCTCCTTTCATTCTCCAAGTGTGTACATTGAGAGCTGAGCCCTGTGGTAACATTTCAGAGGTCAGGAGAATGAAAAGGAACACAAAAAATAATTGAGGAGAAACAGCCAGTGAGATGGGCAGAACTCAAAGAGACTGGTACCCCAGGAGCTACTGAAGAAAGTCCTTCAAGCTGAAGGTGTGATCAATGGTAGCTAACATTGCTGATAGACCAAGCAAGATGGTGACCGAGAATCAACTATAACTTCTGGCCATGTGCAAGTATTTTGTGATCTTTACTAGAGCTATAGTGGAGTAGTGGGAAGAAAGACCCAACTGGAGTGGTTTCAAGAAATAACAAGAGGCAAGATTATGAAGACAGATTGTATAGAAAACTGTCAGTGGCTTTTGCTGTAGAGAAAAAGACAGGGCTGGGGTAGAAACTGGAGGACAGTGTAGGTGAAAGATCATTTGGGTTTGTTGTTTGGTTTAAAGATTATTCCATCATGTTCTGAGGCTGGCAGGAATGATTCAGTAGAGCAGTGTTACATGTTGATGTAAGAGACAGGGAAAGAACTGTGGGAGGCATGTCCTTGAACACGGTGGAGGACAGAAGTTCCAGCGCACAAGCAGGAGGGTTTCCTATGAGCCAATCAGAGTGGTTCTCATCTTGTCTGCTTTGAATTTCATAGTTCCATAAAGAGTTTCATCAGGGGAATCATGTGTTTTACTGCCACTTAAAATAAAATTGATCAGTAGCTATTTGCTTTATCTCTCACATCTTCCTATGAGTCATTTTACCCCATTCTACAGAAGGCTCATAAAAGTTCCATGACTTCATCAGGTTCTCAAAGCATATATGACAACCAGGTTTCAAACTAGGTCTGGCTGATTCCAAAGACCATGAATATTCCATGACATCAGAGCCTAGATTTCCCCTCAGGAGGTCCACCACCTCATGAGAAACAGAGAACATTATCTTAAGGTGCCAGGCAAAGCAAAACACAACTCACATAAACCTAAAGAATCCCATGGACAAGGGTTGAGGAGGCAAGAGTGAGCTCCATGCTTGGACCCTCTGCCATGAAGCCTTTGTGGGAGATGTGGATTGTCACGTAACATTCAAACCGGAGAGTGCTGTGGAATCTGGACTAAACAGTGTTACAAAAGGTTGTGAGAAGAGTTGGACTCTGAAGTGGAGATGATCAGTCAGCTCTGTGTGGACGAGAGGGAGTTAATATATCTGCTTGAGTTGAAAGTGAAGTGGCAGAAGTTGAGAAAAGCATCTTGGGTCTTCTTTGGGTTTTCAGTAAGTTCAATGAACACTTATTATGCTCCTACCATGTGCTCAGCAGAGTGGCCTTGGGAAATACAAAAAGATTAGTCATCCTCCCTGAAGTTACTTACACAGTTCAATCCCTGAATATCTGCAATCAATCCAGGTTTTCCAGAAAGATGGAATCAATAACACACAGATATAATACAGATGATATAAATATAAATAGAGATAGAGATATTTATTTTATATAAAGAGATGTATTTAAATGAATCGTAGGAGCTGGCAAGTCTGAAATTTGTCAGGCAAGGCAACCTCTGGAAATTCAGGCAGATGTTGACCTTGCATTCTTGAGGCAGAATTTTTTGTTTCCTGGGAAGCCTACACTTTTGCTTTTAAGACCATCAGCTGACAGGATGAAGCCCACTCACATTGTCCAGGGTAATCTTCATAAAGTCAGTCAACTGTAGCTGATAACCACATTTACAAAATACCATCACATCAACCCCTGGATTAGTATTTAATTAAATAGCTGAGTACTATAGTCTAGCAAAGCTGACACATAAAACTAACCATCTCATTAGCGTCCAGATTTATTTCAAGAAACCCAAAAGCAGGTATTTTATTTTAAAGACATTTGGCTTTGTGAATTGCTATGTCCTGGTCAGATTTTAAGCTATAGACCAGGGAGAGGCTGAAGAAGGGGCAGTCACAGAACCATTGTTAAAGGTGTTGATAAAAGTTTTGATTTATTGCAATTAATTTTTATTCAGCAGAAGTAGAAGTGAAAAGGGTAATTTCACAAGTCAAAAGAATGAATAAGTAAATACAAATAGTTCCAAAATTCCGAAGAGCAGAAGGAAACACAGACCTTCATCCCTGCAGCCACCACAGAAGCCCTGCAGGGTTCAAAGGCCCACAGACCCCATCACCCCCTTTCTCCCCAACATGAGACAATATTAGCACCCTTGTCAATAAGATGGGGTGCAGATTTAGGGTGCTGAAACACAGCCCTCCTTCTATACAATAAAGATTTGCCACCGGGTGGGCTGGGGAGAGAAGCCTGCACACGGTGCTTGCTGCAGACCCCACTGCAATCGCCAGTGGAGCGCGAGCGAGCCAGGAGTGCAGGCGTGCTGCTGTACCGGCTCATTTCACAGACTGCTGTGGGGGAAGGACTGGGAGCAGCTGGGCGCCGGAGTGGGAGTTCGGGAACCACGTTGAGCATCTGTATAATGCGGTGGGAGAGTGGACACAGAGACAAGTCTCGGTACCACGGAGCATTTTCTTTTCCTGAGAGTGAGGGAGAAAGGAGGGAGTCCACTATCTCAGTCAGGAAACCCTGTGTCGGGGTCTCAGGAGTCTTGAGTAATGACTCGTGTAGGTTTGTCATAGAGGACTCATTAATCTGGGTGCCAGTGGGTGAGTCTGGTTTCCCAAGCTTGAAAATATAGATTTATTTGGGTGCCAGAAATTGGACTGGTCACCATTTAACAGGACCCTGCACCATGAAGGTGAGGGTGAGGGGTGAAAAGAGTCAAGAGGGCAGGGTAGATGGGAAAGAGGCACTATCAAGAAAAACGGCAAAATCTGACTAGAGCCATAAAGTTCTAGCGGCAGCAGGCAGGAAATACAAGACTCCAGAGAAACTGGTGGTTTGCGAGCAGACCCTAGGTCTGTGGGAGAGATGGAGTGGTGGAGGGTAAACAATTTCTCTCTCTGAACTTAAGGAAGGGTGTTCTGGAGAGAGGACAGGGAGAACACAGACTCTTGCTGTTAGAAAAAGTGGGTTGATTCTAAAAAGTCACTTGCTGGTTACAAAAAAAAAAAAAAAAAGCATATGTCTTGTTGAGCCTCTTGCTCTGAAACAGAAGAAAAGCTTTGGGATTTATGGAATGTGGGTTTACATGCAGAGGCCATGGAATGTGAAAATACTCAGCCGACTTCTAATGTGAAGAGAAAGGCGGAGGGAGGCACATTTGCAGGAGGGAAAGAGCAGAAGGAGGTGAAATCCAAACCCTGGCTTTGTGCTTCATTCCCCAAATGAGCATAGGGAATCTGTGTCCTTTCTCCTGGTGTTTCAATTTCTTCATCATTTTTATTTATTTTCCCTCTTGGGCTAGGGAAAAATAATGTCTCAGGCTTTGATTTAAACAAAAAAACTGTAATGCAACAAGCTGATCTGAATCTCTCTCTGCTCACAATTGTAGATGTTCACTTACTGTTCATTGTGTTTCTTCTCTGTGCAAGGCACTACCTTAAGTTCATAGGTGTAGAAATCATGGTTAGGCACTTCATTCACTCATTTATTCATTCAATGAATATCTGGGAGTAAAAAAAAGATGAATAAGAGCCATCACTTCCCTCAAAGTGTTTGCATCCTGTGGGGAAAGATGGACAAGTGAATTCACATGCACAGTACTCAGGAGATATGAAGGAGAGACACAGAAGAATCACAGATGCTTTTCCAGGAGAGAGCAATGACACACAGGTTGTGGTCACCTGGCACTCAGAGGTCTGCTAAAAGTCTCATTTCTCAGCCAACAACCCAGATGTGTGGGCTACACTTGAAAATGTCTGGACTTCTGCTGCTTATATCCAAATGCCAAACAGCATTTGTATAAAAAAGACTGTGAATTCACCTGTAAAAAATGCAAGCATGTATCATGTAATAATTACTTTTATGAGCTATCCTTTTCCACTAAGACACAGATCATCAAAATTTTTTGCTATTTCTTATACATTAGTTTACTACTTTCCCTCAATTACTTGGTGAAATATATATCTTTTCACGTGGCCAAAGAGGTAGGCCCTGTGGCCCAAACCAATTAGATAAGGCCTTAAAAAATTCAGACTGTGAACAAGGCAAAATTTTAATAAAATTTGAAACCTACAGCTGTCAAGCCACATGAAGTCTCATGCTCATGAGTATTAGTCAACCATCGCTATAGAATTGCTTAGTGTAAGAAATGCTGGAAAACAAACTTTGCATCCCAAAAGATATTTCATTCACATGGAAATGTAAAAAGAGCTGGGGTAGCAATACTTATATCAGACCAAATAGACTTTAAAACTACAGCTATAATAAGAAACAAAGAATAACATTACATAATAATAAAAGGATCCATCCAATGAGAGGATATAGCCCTTGTAAACATATACAAACCCAACAGAAGAGCATATAAATATATGAAATGAATATTTTAAAATATAAAAGGGGAGATTGACAGTAATAGTCATAGTGAAGGGTTTTCACTTCCCATTGACATCAATGGGTAGATCTTCTGAAGAGAAAATCAATAAGGAAACAGCAGTCTTAAATGATACATTAGACCAGATAAATTTAATTGATATTCTCAGAGCATTTCATGACAAAAGCAGCAGAATATACATTCTTTTCAAGTGCACATGGAATATTTTCTGCGATATACCAAATGCTAGGACACAAAACAACTCTCAGTGAATTTAG
The DNA here is from genome assembly GCF_022682495.2 of Desmodus rotundus. Lineage (NCBI taxonomy): Eukaryota > Metazoa > Chordata > Mammalia > Chiroptera > Phyllostomidae > Desmodus > Desmodus rotundus. The sequence continues at coordinate 32,522,389 of NC_071393.1, forward strand.
GAAGATTGAAATCATCTCAAGCATCTTCTCTGACCACATGGTATAAAACTAGAAATCACAAGAAAAAAAAACCTGGAACAGCAGAAACACATGGACGCTAAATAGCATGTTACTAAACAATGCACGGATTAACAATAAGATAAGGAAGAAACCATAGATACCTTGAGACAAATAAAAAAGAAAACGCCTCATTACAAATCTATGAGGCACAGCAAAAGTAATTGTAAGAGGGAAATTAATATCAATAAAGACCTATATCAGGAAACAAGCAAAATCTCAAATAAACAATCTAAACTTACACTGAAAAGAAACAGAAAAAGAACAATAAGCAAGGTCAAAAATCAGTAGAAGGTCACATAGAGAAACCTAAAGATTTCAAGAAAAACTACTAGAACTGATAAATGAATTCAATAAAGTGGCAGGATAGAAAATACTATAAATATCCATAAAAATAATAAAATTAGAGTGGAAATAAATGAGTGTAAAAAAGTACAAAAGATCGATGAAAACCAAAGCTCATTCTTTGAAAAGATAAATAATACCGATAAAGCTTTAACCAGACTAATCAAGAATAAAAGATAAATAACCCAAATAAATAAAAATCATTTATGAATGACCCATGGACATTGACAATAATGTGGGGAATGACTATGGAAGGGGAGGGTGGGGGCTGAGCTTAGCAGAGGAAGTCAAAGGGGGAAAAACTGGGAAACTGTAACAGAATAAACAATAATAAACAGGAATGAAAAAGGATAAGTAGCAACTGATACCACAGAAATACTATGAATTATAAGTAAATGTTATGAGCAACTATATGCCAACAAACTGGACAATCTGGAAGAAATGGATAAATTCCTAGAAACATATGACCTTCCAAACTGAATCAAGAAGACAGAAAAGCTGAGCGGGCCAACTACAACAAATGAAATCAAAACAGTAATTTTAAAAATTCCAACAAACAAAAGTCCAGTACTGGATGGCTTCACAGGTGAATTTTACCAAACATTTGAAGAAGAATTAGCACCTGTCTTTCTCAAACTATCCCCAAAAAATTCAGAGGAGGGAAGACTCCCAAGGTCATCTTATGAGGCCAGCATTATCCTGATTATATAACCAGATAAAGTTACTATAAAGAAAGAAAATTATAAGTCAATATCCCTGATGAACATAGATGCAAAAATCCTCAACAAAACATAGCAAACTAAATTCAGCAATACATTAAAAGGATCATATAATGTGATCAAGTGGAATTTATTTTGGGATGCAAGGATAATTCATCATGTGGAAGTCAATTAACATGATACACCACATAAATAAAATAAAGGATAAAATCATATGATCATATCAACAGATGAAGAAAAAGCCTTTGACAAAAATCCACCACTTATTACTGATAAAAAGTCAGCAAAGTGGGAATAGAGAATATCTCAACATAGTAAAGCCATATGTGGCAAACCCACAGCTAACATTATGCTTAATTGAGAAAAACTAAAAGTATATATATATTTTTCTTAAGATCAAAAACAAAATAAGGATGTCCACTTTCACCTCTTTTATTCAACACAGTAATGGGGTCCTAGCCACAGCAATCAGACAAAAAGAAGAAATAAAAAAGCATCCAAATTGAAAAGGAAAAAGTTTTAAAAAAGTCATTATTTACAGAGGACATAGAGAGACCTAAAGATTTCAAGAAAAATTACTAGAACTGATAAATGAATTCAATAAAGTGGCAGGATAGAAAATACTATAAATATCCAGAAATCAGTTGTATTTTAAACACTAATAATGAACTATAGAAAGAGAAACTGAAAAATAATTCCTTTTACAATTGTCTAGTAACAAATCTCACCAAGGAGGTAAAAGACCTATAATTGAAAAATTGTATGAGACTAAAGAAAGAAATTGAAGAAGATACAATAAAATGAAGCATTTACTATGTTCATGGATATGGAGAATTAACATTGTTTAAATGTCCACACTATACAAAGCAATCTATAGGATCGATGCAAATCTTGTCAAAACACCAATGGTGTTTTTCACAGAACTAGATCAAATAATCCAAAAATTTATATGGAACTACAAAAGACCCTGAATAGCCATAGCAATCTGGAGAAATAAGTTGGAGGTATCATGGTACCAGATAGCAAACTACACTACAAGGTTATAGTAGTCAAAATAATATGGTAATGGCATAAAACAGACACAGGGATAAATGGAACAAAATAGGGAGCCAAGAAATAAATCCATGCCTTTATGGTCAATTAATATATAACAAAAAAAGGCAAGAACATATAATGAGGGTAAACACAGTCTATTCAATAAATGGTGCTGGGAAAACTGGACTTTGACATACCAAAAGTGAAGATCACTGTCTTACATCACATACAAAACCAAAATAGATTAAAGATTTAAATATAAGACCTGAAACCATAAAAACTCCTAGAAGAAAACATAAACAATAAAATCTCTGGCATTTCTCTTAGCAATATTTTTCTGACATATCTCCTTAAGCAAGGGAAACAAAAGAAAAATAAAAAACAAATGAAACTACATCAAACTAAAAAGTTTTTGCACAGCAAAGAAACCATCAACAAAATGAAAAGACAACTCACTGAATGGGAAAACATATTCACCAATGATATATCTGATAAGGGTTAATACCTTAATTTACAAAAAACTCAAACAACTTAACACCAAAGAAAACAAACAATCCAATTAAAAAGTGGGCAGAGGACCTGAATGGACACTTCACTAAAGAAGACATACAGATGGCCAATAGACATATGAAATGCAAATTAAAACCATAATGAGATATTGTCTCACACCTGTCAACATGGCTACTATCCATAAATCGACAAACAAGTATTTACAAAGATGTGGAAAAAGGGACCCTAGTGCACTGTTGGTGGAAATGCCCACTGGTACAGCCACTGTGGAAAGCAGTATGGAGGTTCCTCAAAAAATTAAATACACAACCACCCTATGACACAACAATTTCACTTCTGGGCATGTATCTGAAGAAACACGAAACACTAATTCAAAGGAATATATGCATTCTTCTGTTAATTGCAGCATTATTTACAATAGCTAAGATAGGAAGCAATCCAAGAGTCCATGAATACATGAATGGATAAAAAAGTGGTGGTATATACATACAATAGAATATCACTCAGCCATGAAAGAGAATGAAATCTTACTATTTGCAACAGCATGAATGGGCCCGGATAGTATTATCTAAGTGAAATAAGTCAGACAGAGAAAGACAAATGCTGCATGATTTCATGTATATGTGGAATGTAAAGAACAGAAGGAACAAAATAGAAACAGACCCATAGATACAGAGAACAGACTATGGTTGTCTCGGGGCTGGGAGGTTGGGAGGAGGGGTGAAAAAGACAAAGGGATTAAGAAGCACGAAATGGTAGCTACAAAACAGTCACGGGATGTGAGGTGCAGGGTAGGGAATCTACTGAGTAGTTTCTAGTGGCTGTGTGCGGTGCCACATTGGCAGTTGAGACATCAGGGGGCCATGCTGTAAGGTGTATGATTGTCTAACCATTGTGCTGTGCACCTGAAACCAATACAAAATAATATTGAATATAAACTGCAATTAAATTTTTTAATTTGCACGCTATTTTGGTGACACATTAAAGAGTGTGTTGGTGCCCGTGCGTTTGTGTGTATACACATACACTTATGTATATGTATACACGCAACAGCTATAGTGTATTTGTATTACATTCATATTGCTGGAGGGACGTGCCAGAGGGAGGAAAGCAAAACTGCGAAGGCCGTGCTGCCTTCTAGTGGCCCACAGTTAGTGGCTTCCTCTTCTTCCCCTCCCTAGTCACCTTCTTATCCCACACAAACTGCCAGACAGCGCACAGTCCTCGAGCCCATCTCTCTATTCTTTCCCCCAAACCCTCAGGAAAGCTTACTCTCTTACACCTAATTCACATAAACATCCTTCCCATGGAATATTTTAATTTAAACTAATATAGCCTAAAGCTGAAAGAACAAATCTTGATGCTGGTAGAACTTCAGGAATAAATTATCAACAGCTCAAGGGTAGATGTGAGGAAGAGAAACAGGAGACTTTGCCGATCAGGGAAAGGATGAGTCTGAACTCCTGGCTAGTAGTTTCTGTGCACTTCTTACTGCATTGGGTGAGGCGCGCTGGCATCTTATCGCTTGTAGGCAGTCTCACTTTTCTGTATTCTGTGATCCACTCAAGTACAGTGCTTATCAGATTGCATAATCACTTGTGAATTACTTATTTCTGTTCATACCACCCTCTAAACTGTGAGCTCCCAAAACAAAGGGACCATGTCTTCTCAGGGTGTAGACGGTGCCTGGCATGTAGTAAGTGCTCCATGTTGAATGCTTTTTAGTGAACATTTAACTGAATCAGTTTGTCACCTGCCAAATGCAAGTCTGTCTACTCACCCATCTGTTTGCTCAACATTTACTGGACAACCTGCAACGTTAAGTGCTCTGGGACACACACAGATGCATGATCCAGGAACTTACCTAAAATAACATTTCCTACTCATCTCCCAGAGCCAGGGGAGGAAAAAAAGGATCAGAAATCATGAGTGCGATGGGCTTGGGAAACTGCATGCCTCCGTAAGGTAAGGGCTGTTATTCTTACTTGTTGCCTGTGTCTGCTGATGCTGTGTGCTCTCCTGGCCCTGCCAGGGTTATTTCTGCAGTTTCCCCCAGTCTCCCTTCTCTGCAGCTCCCAGAAGATATATTAAGTGTAACCTTGGACCTGTTCCAAGTTCTCTCTTTAAGACTCAGAATGTTCAATATTTCCTGCACACAGCAGGCTGATCTGGCCTGGCATGGTGCCAGGGGCTTTGAATGGTTTACTCTCCAAGAGCCCCTGGCCAGCCTCAACTTGTCCAGGTTCCAAGGTGCTTGCTTGGGAAGCAGGGACGAAGTTCCAGCAGAGGCCACCCCCACAGCCCCACCAGTCTGTGTGCAAAATTACCTGCTCTCTGACTCCGCAGCAGCAGCTGAGGGTAGGGGACATCCTACTGCAGACTGCCCCTCTGCAGGCTCGAGCAGCCAGAGCCTGCAGGAGGCAGCGAGGGAGGGCATCAGGGCTGCCCTGAGGCTCTGGTATGGTTAAAGGTAAAACTAATACTTCTGAGAGGTTTCCTCAGGAACAACAGGGCACTGACTCCCTGGACACCGGCTAGGCAATTGACCTCACCTGCACGGTGTGGTGATGAGATCCCACCTAGCTCTGGGGGAAAAACTGCCTCCTCTTCTTCACAGCAGCAGCACAAATGGAATCCAGACCCTTCTTCAAACACTGCCCAAGAGGGAGGGGTCTGAAACCATTTTCCCCTCCCCTTTTTAAGCTAATTTGTATAATCAGGTGTGGGCCAAACACGTGACACACTCTGGACTCCAGCTTGCATTTAAACAGGAACCAGATTTGTGCTTTTACAAGTGATCATTTCCTGACTTTTCCTCCGCCCTTTGTCTTTCTTCTCATTTACTCCCCCAGCTCCTGGCATTTCTTTTTTCCTCTGTCCCTCCCACACTTGGTGGATTACATGGCCGCTTTCAATCTTCCTCTTTCAAATACCCATTCTCTTTCCTAACGATGTCAACTCAAATCAAAAGTATATTCCACAACAGAAAGGAAACTAAGATTCACTGAACTCCTAGGAGGTACCAGGCATTATCCAAAAATACAGACAAAATCCCGGAACCCATGGAGCTCACCTGGGGGCCCAACCTGGTGCTAAAGCACCTACCAAAGGCACAGACATATTGAGGCAGGGAAGACATGTCATAGAGTACAGGATAAGAGGTACAGAGGCCCTTCAAGAGCATAAGAGCCAAACCCAGCCAATGAGATTCTCCCAAGAAGGTCACGGAAAGATGGGCACCTGCCCTTGTGGAAAGAACTGCAGTTCCAGGTGTGGCAGCAGTTCAGGCTCTGCCTGCAACTGGCCTTTGCTCAGCTGTGATGTATTCTCACCTCCATGTCCTGATTCATAAAACAGGACAGTTGAACTAGATAACCACTTCACCCCTGGCCTCCCAGCTCTGAAACACTCTGAATCTGTGACTCCTTCAGGGATCTCTGCTTTGCGACCCACGTTAGGGTAAAACTGTATTGAAATGAACTGTGGATTCAGGTAAATCGCAGCTGTATTTTTTTCAGAAGACCAGATCCCAGGATTCTTGTCATAACGGTCTGCGTTTGAGCTATAACATTTTATGACCGTTGTCAGGGTAGATTCTGTGTGTGATTACTAAAAGGAACCGCCCCTCTCAGCATTTGAGCTTATGCGTCTGGAAAGACACACTGGTATTTGTATTCAGTCAGTGGCCATCCTTACTGGAATCCCATTTAGACAGAATCTGAGCTGCTTGAGCTAATGAGAGAGACCTATTATCAAACCCTGGAGGTCAGCAGATGTGGACTTTATGGGAAAAGTGAAAAAATGAGGGAAATCCCATCATGGTCATGAAATTTTTTTACTGCACTCTCTTATCCATCGAGAGAGAAATAGGCTATTCTGGTAGGCGACAAATAGGACCCCTTATGGATGCTGCACGAATTATCTACTTTCAAAATTTGAAAGAAACGCAAACTACATCAAAATGTCGCTATAAATAAATTAATCCTCTTTGAGAATTTCAAATCCCTTTGCACTGGCATTACACAGCGAGTGAGAATTATCAGATTTAGAATATACTTTTTGTTATCTGTTGCAAAAACAATGGGGTGTTTATCAATACTGTTACTTTTGAAAACAAAATAATATTACCAAACATGATTTGGGTTTTCTCTCAATCCCAGTTTCCTACTACTGCCCTGTTTCTGTCCCCTGATCCAGCCACGCACGGCCAGGACCATTTCTGGAAAAAATCCTTGGAGTCTCCCACGCGCACACCTGTGTCCTCTGTCTGGAACTCCTCCTTTTTCTCACTACTCCACTTTCCTGCCGGCCAAGCTCAACTCTAGTCTCTTTCATGAAGCTCTCCACGATATCCTCCAAAAGCTGTGACCGTTCCTATTTCAGAGCTCCCAGGGCGCTTTGTCTCCCTGTCCCTGGGGTCAGGCTCAATGCTGTGCCCTTGGGGCCACAGGAATCTGTCTAGTCCTGACTCTTCCTCTAGAGGACATGTGACAGACTGTCTGTCTGAGGACATTAATACTCTCCTCTGGCTTAAACCCCTCGACAGGAATATGAACATGGTATCATTTATCTATTTTTTTAGGTTTTGAAAGCATAGATGATAGTCCTTACCCACAAGTGTCTGTGAGCATCTTGAGGTCAGGGGCTTGTCAAAGCTACATGCTCTTCTGCCTCCCAGCACAGAGCATGGCACATGCTAGGAAGCTATCAGTGTTTGAAAAAGGGCACCTTAGTGCAGTAACACGTTAGCAGAATGAGATGGAAGTGTTCACCGAACTTAAGTCTCTCATTATCAGCTAAAAAACTAACCATATGTTGCATTGTAAAGAGAAACAGTGGTATGTACATTCTCATTTTGAAAGCCAGAAAGTCAGATAGTTTACTTTAGTAAAACAGCTTCACTAGCCTGTAATATTTCAGGAGCTTGTTGATCAAGACCATTTTGTCATGTTGACTCTTCTTTTTCCTTACTGTTGACACTGTTCCAGATGTCCCCCATCTCCTCCCTTTTGCCCCTTTCAACCTTGCCCCCGGCCTTCACCACATCATCGTCTGTGTCCTTGGGCTATCGTATGCATACGTGTCCTTTGGCTAATCTCTTCCTCATGTTGACTCTTTATAGCTATAGACATAGATTCATTCAGTCAGTCATTCGACAAATAATGCTGAGCACCTACTACGGGCTATGAGCTGTTAAAGTTTCAGAGTGCCCGCAGTGGAACAAGGCAAGGTTTTCAAACTCATGGGAATTATATTCTAGAGAAGTAAACAGGATAAGACGGCAAAAAAAAACAGCAAACAATGTTCAGTGATGTAAAGAAAATAAATCAGGATAATGATGATAAAAGTGATGGGGAGATCAGCATTTTAGGAAAGGATGGGCAGTCACTGAAGGCTATTTAGAGGAGATGACCAATTGATTTGAAGGAGGTGAGTGACTCAGGCAAACATGTGACGGGAAAGTGTTCCAGGCCAAGGGAACAGCATGTGAAAAGGCTCTGAAGCAGGGTAACCCTTGGTGCATTTGAGGAATAGTGAGGAAAATAGTGTAGGAGAGGGCTGAACAGGGATGAGGTTTGGTTCAAGTGTCAAGAGATGAGCTCAGAGCAATAGCCGTGTGTCAAATATAGGAACTATAGATGAGAAGGTTTGGATTTCACTCTGAAATGAATGCTTTTGGAGGAAGTGGAGCTGAAGTGTGAAGTGATCTGACCTACATTTTAAAAGCATCACTCTAGCTGCTGTGCTGAAAATAGACTGGGAGATGGCAGGAGTGGCGGGCAAGTTGGGAGGCACTGGAGCCAGTTAGGCGGCTTCTGCAATGATCCAGGATGCTGGCAGCTTGAACTAAGGAGCTAAGTGGGGAGGGTGGTAAGAAGTCATCGGGTTCTAGATATATATTCGAAGGTAGAGCTACAGGCTTTCCTAATGGATTGGATATGAAGTCTGAGAGAATCAACTCCAAGGTTAGTAGCCTGGTCATTTAGAAAAAACAGAGCTGTCATTACTGAGACAGAGTAGATTGTGGGAGGAGATTTGGGCATGAGGGAGTTCTGTTCGGGATATGTTAACTTTGGGATACCTATTAGTCATCCAAGTAAAGATGCTGCGTAGACAATTAGACATATGAGATTGAAGTTCAGGAAAGACCTTCAGGCTGAATCTATAAATATGAGTTGTCAGCAAATAGTATTTATATTGTCAGCTCAGACTGCCATAATAAAAGGCCACAGACCAGGTGGCTTAAGCAGCAGGAATTTATTGCTCACAGTTCTGGAGGTTGGGAAATCCAAGATCAAGGTGCCAGCCAATTTGGTTCCTTGGTGATGACTCTCTTCCTGGTGTGTAGACAGTCACCACATCTCTATGTCTTCACATGACAGAGGGAAGGAGGAAACAAAAAAGGCTTCTGGCATCTGTTCTCATAACGGCACTGCTCCCATCAGGAGACCCCACTCTCATGGCCTCATCTATACTAGTCTCCTTCCATAGAGCCCATCTCCAAGCACCACCACAGTGCGGGTTAGGAGTCTAACACATGAATTTTGAGGGGACACAATTCAGTCCATATCAGTATTTAAAGCCAAAGGACTTATGCGTAAATGAGAAGAAAGAAGAAAAAAGGGGAGGGGAGGCTTAGAGAATGGAGCCCTAGAGTGGTGGGAGAAGAGGAGGCAAGACCAGCAAAAAGCCCAGAGCAGGAATGGCCTTGGGAGTGAGGAGGAGAACCAGGAGAGTGAGGTGTCCTGAGGGCCAAGTGGACAGTTTCAAAAAAGGCAGACACTCACTAGGGTTAAATACTGCTGAGAGATTAAATGGGATGGGAATGCCAATGGGCTGTGTGTTTAGCAACTTGCAGGTCATGGTGACCTTGACAAGAGCAATTTTATGTCAACTGATGGGGGTGAAATGCTGACTGTGGTGGGTTCAAGAGAAAGTGAGACAGAGAGACTTGGAGCAACTAGTATCAATCACTCTCTGAAGGCATTTGACTAAAAGGGAGGAGAAGAAGGCAGGATAGTTTGATAAAAGCAAATACTCTCTGCATGAGCTGGAGAGAACTCACCACCTTCTGAGTGGGGAGAGTGCTCCAAAAGCTGCTTCCCACACTCTGAGGATGTGCCTATCCTTCTCCCCACTGAAATCACCAAAGCTGCAGCTGCCCTGGAAGGCCCCACTTCAGCAGTCCCTTATGAGCTAGAATGACTAGACACCACCTAACACCACTCCTTCTCTTCTCACCTGGGTCTGCGGGCACAACTGGGTCTGTTCACCAGCATGATGACAGCCCTCTGTAGGTTTATCAGAAAACCTGCAGGAAATCTTAGATGTAAAAAGGTCAAGAACACAAAGCTGATTGGAAAATCATATTGTGGGAAAATCTTTAGCTAAGGAGATGGAGAAAAGGAAGGGGACAATATGAAAATAGAAAATAGACAGACAAGTGTAAATAAATCCCCAGCTCCCTGAATCCCAGAGTGCTCTGGCACCCTACGGCACTAGGTAGTTTCAATCCCCTCTTCTAAATCTGCATCAAGTGATGCTGCGAACACACATTCTTTGATGACAAGTGTTTCCCAATTGTGCCCAGGCCTTAACAGCTACAACATGCTTTGTCTGCTTTACAATGTGACCTATTTAACTGAGGCTTAAAGTTGGTCGGAGAAACTCTTATACCAAAGTGAAAATGTGCTGTTTTGTTTCATTTCACCCAATTAGTTTTTATTGAGCACCTAATAGGGCTGGTTACTATGCTAGTTGGTGTAAGGATGCAACTTAAAAAAAAAAAAGAAAGAATAGCGCTTGCTTTCACTGAGCTCACAATCAGTCAGTACCAAGGGCAATTTTGCCCTCTAGGGGACATATGGCAATGTCTGGAGACATTTTGATTGTCCCAACTAAATGTGGGTGCTACTGGCATCTGGTGGGTAGAAGCCAGGTTCTGCTAAACATCCTGCAGCACACAGAGCAGTCTCTAACCTCAAATAATTGTCTAATCTAAAATGTCACTAGTGCCGAGATTAAGAAACTCTTATTCAAGGAGTATTGACAGCACATGTACGAATAACTCTAATATAAGAGAGGCTATAATAAACAATAGTCCTTGTTTCCAGGAATCCTTCAAGCTTCGTGGAGAGACAACCTCTGGGGTTTAACAGCTAGACTTCACTGGCAGTTTTGAGAAGAGCACTCCAGGGAAAAGAAAGCTCCAGCAAGCTCCTGCAGGCTGTGTGTGTGCACTCATACGTCCTCTAGAGGTAACGCGGCTGTTCTGGGTACACTCATATCTGATCCTCGCAACAAACCCGTCAGAGGTCCTCCATCTCTTCTGCATGACTGTGACCAAGAAGCAGCCCTGCTGCATGGGGCAAAGCTATTCTCTCCAATGAGAGAGCAGCAGAGTCCTTGGCCTAGCCATTCAAACTGCCCTGTTGACCCTTGCAGTTACTGATGACAGTTGCCTCAGACAGGTTTTGATGGCTCCTCAGTACCTCTCTTAAGTGCTCAGAATCATATATCTCCACTTTAGATTTGGAAACTAAGGTTTAGTGACATGACTAAGAATACACAGCTCCTAACTTGCAGTGATTTGGCTCCAACTTAGGCCTTCTGACTCTAGCTGCAGAAGTCTTTCTACTATAAAAAACTGCCTCTCTCCATAGGAACAATAGAAGACATCCACACCCTGATGGAGCTTAACAATTCACAAGGGGATTTTCACATACATGCTCTTTCTCCTTGGGTATTTCTTTGGGCAAACACATGGGAAAGAGTAGAAAATACATTTTGGGTTTATACTGAAAGAGAAAAAGAGTTTTCCCCTGCATTTTATCAGCAAGGTCACATGTCTTTCTGTTTATAAGAAAACCACGGAGACAGTGGAGTAGCAGAGCCACCTTGCACCGCCAGGGAGGCAGTCAAGGCTACGCCCAGGAGCACTGTACCCCAGATTTACGCACCCTTAAAAAACATGCAAGAGAATTCATTCAAGTGTAGTACAGCTGAAAATGACCGAGTTAAAATTGAGCTACATGCTTTTGTTTAAATACGGATGGTGAGGTTTTGTTTATATACACCAAGCCAAGTGCTGACACAGAGCAGTGCCCTATACATATAAACCAGCAAAGCTGTTTTAGACCCCAAGTTTGAAAGAGTCTATATAAATGCAAATTACCAACGAAAGGCAGCATAAAATCTATGGATGTGAAAATGAGACTACATTCTTCCCTCATTGAGCTCCAATTGGCCAGTGTAGCTTCACAAGCTTTCTTGAATTTGGGAAGTCTCTGGAGCATGGCTTCAGCTCGACTTATGTGTGCCAACATTTTGGCTGGTGGTGATTGGGTGACCTGTGTTTCTTCTGTGGTTGTTGGTCAAGGCCAGGGGTTTTCCCAGATCATGAGGAGACACTGAGTCGTCATGCATCTGACTCATGACCTTGACTCCTTGGCCGCTCCAGCAGGAGTCTTCCAGGTGAGTTCTGAAAGTGGCTTGGCTAAGTAATTCAGCCCATTGGCTACAGAGCCAGCTTTGTCCAGGGCCAAAACTGAGCTATAGTTGGAAATTAAATGCTTCTGGAAATTGCATTAACTCTTTTACACCATTAATGTGTTTCACAAAGGGCCCTGCAGTGGCCATTCCCTAAATGGCACTCTGGGGCGAGAAAAATGTTAAAGTGAGCCTCGCCAATCCTGTGTTTCCCAACGAGGGAAGATGTGGCTGGCAAGGAGCAGGGAATTCATGGAATAAAAGAGAATGTGCACAGACCACTTGGAGGTCATGCAAAAGGAACCCAGAGAAGATCGATCTGGCCAAATGAAATTGTTTTCTTGCTTTCCAACCATAGTATATTAATTGGATACAAATTGATCAACTTTTTTTGCCAGTTGACATTAAGCAGCTTACCATTTGATGGCAATTGAAAACTCGTGCCTCGTGCTCTTGACCCTCTTGATTGTGCCAAACAGATTTCCCATCCTACAGTGGAAATGGATTTGATCTGATATCTTCACTCTGTTCACTGTTGTGTGTTAAACAGTGATATTGGCCCCAGGAAATCAGCAGCTACCTGGGCAATGGAGTGTTCAAAATGACATTTGGGCCCTGGCGGGAGTCCAGAAGCAAGCGTCACCATTTAACAGCAGCACTTGCGGGCTGTTCTTTGCTGTTGATGTGCTGCTGCCTCATTGTTTTCATTTTTTCTTTTCTGTTTCCTTAATATCAGAAAAATTGGAGTTGAAAGTTCTGGGAAGCCATCTACTTCAGTTCTGTCACTTCTCCCATGAGAGAACTGAAACTAAGTTACACAGTTGCCCCCCATTCTCAGTCCTATGTCTTCTTTATTCTTTTATGTTCCCCTCCCACCCTCAGGAAACCCAGCTCAGAACCCAGTGAGTGCAGAGGTAAGGGAAAGAATACATGACCTTGGAACCAAAGGTATGTACCTGAGTCACTTCACTCACCAGGGCCTTGGTTTCTTTATCAAGGAAAAGGGAATAAAAAGCCATGCCTCCCAGGGATTTTGCAAGGACTAGATGAAATAACTTACACAAAAGCACTGTTAAAAAACTGCAAAGGGTCCTGACCGACATGGCTCAGTTGGTGGAGCGTCATCCTACAAAGTGAAAGATCACCGGTTTGGTTCCCGGTCAGGGCACATGCCTAGATTGTGGGCCCAGTCCCTGGTTGGGTGCATGCAAGAGGCAACAGATCGATGTTTCATTCTCACATTGATGTTTCTCTTCTTCTCTTTCTCCCTCCCTTCCCCTCTCTCTAAAATTTAATTTAAAGAATCTTTAAAAAACTGCAAAGGAATATGAGATGTAAGACATTGTCTAACTGAAACCCAGGTCAGACAGGCGAGGGGCCTAAGGGACAGAGGTGGAAAGCCGAACAAGGAACAAACTTCGAGCAGTTGCTAAGGAGAACCATAGCATCCCAGCACTCTCCACTCATACCTGAAACTGAAAAGAGATTAGGGATCAGAGCCTGAAAACATTTGCAGATGTGTGACATGGCTGTGGTTAGTCTTCTGACTTTTGGAACAAATAACATCTCGTGGTGTTCATTCCACTTGTTCGTATGTTTTTAATAACTTGTCAGCATATTACTTAAAAATTTTTTAAATTCTAAAGATCCATTTTTCAGAAAGATATCCAATCACTTACCTAAACAAAACTGCAAACAGGGGTTTCTGGGCTCGCCCTATCACCACGCATAAAGTGAAACACACAGAGCCTCCACCTGTGCTGGTGGCTATGGACCCCAATCTTTCATGAATGTGTTTACAGAAGTGTGTGCCATTGGCACTTTCACTAGTGCAGGTGTAAATGGAACAGCATGGGTGAGGGACGCACATGTGGCCTCTTGGTAGCATGGAAACTGGGGCAAGTTGCTTTACTTCTCTAACCCTTGTAGAGGTAAATAAGGAAGCAAAATGAGGATAAGAATATCGATCCCAAGACAAAATGGGGTCACATCACTCAGGTCTCAGCTGAAATGTCCCCTGCTCAGAGAGGCAGAAATGGAAGCAGTAGAGTGCTGCTCAGATCTCCCTCCTTTCAGGACTGAGGCATCATTGCCTAACAGCTGAGAGTGCTGGCAACTGACAACTTCCAGCTGTACCCTTCACAGATTTCTCTCAGCTGTGCACCTCCTCCAAGACCTCCCTCACCCACCCCACCCAAAGGCAGCCTTTCTGCAATACTGGCCAGTAAGAAGAGCTGAAGCCCAGCCCTCTAGCTCCCTGTGGCTTTGGAGGCTGAGGCTTTACTGTGACTATGTAACAGCCCAACTTCTCCCTCTTCCTAATCCTGCCCCTGTAATCCCCAGGGATGTTGATCCTAAAAAGCCCCACCATATACCATCTACATGCTAACCTCCAGCTCAGAGTTATCTTTCCAAGGAACCTGAGGATTGAGAACAATCTCTCCTCTGGTCCCTCCCTACCCCATTGCTCTTCTTACTATCTGAAAAAATGTCATTTATTTATTAGTGTGTGTATTGTCTGCCTCCCATGCTTGAATATATGCTCCACAATATCAGGATCTTTATGTGTCTTGCCCACTATTGTATTCCCAGGCTGACACACAGTAGGCACTTACTAAATACTTGCTGAATAAAAGAATGTCAGGTGTTAAGAGCTTCCAGTTTAGTAAATACACTGAGCTGTAAAAAATGTAAGCTTATATATTTTTAAGAACTCAATTTGTGCTTCAGAAAGAATAAATTAAAGATACTTGATAAATATGCTGTAGGACTCATACAGTGAATCACTTATCAACAAATTAATGGACCCTGCCTCAGTTGACATTTATATTTGCAAATTAATGCCACACTTATTTTACCATCTCCATTACGGGTTCTCAATATTTCCAAAGAGTATTTTTAAACATGAAAAAAAGCAATTTAAAAAAATTAACACAATCACAGTGCATTTGAATGAGCAAATACCATTTGAATAAGATAATAGCTCATAACTAAGGAAATAGTCACCAATGGACAGATTAGTTCAAACATAGAAAGTGTTGTCATAGACAAGACTGATTCAGGTGCTGATCCTTATACGGTTCTAAGTCATCAAAGCTTCAAGTCAGGAGATCTGGGCTCTAGTCCAAGCTCTTCTTCAACTCATAAAATGAGTCGAGTTACTACACCGTTCTGACCCTGAGTGTTCTCATGTGTGAAATGAAGAAGGTGCTTTCTTTTACCTTTGAAATTCTGTGTGCCTGTATTAGCCGATTGACAGGCATCAATGATATACTGATGTCAGAGAAGACAACATAGACTATACTACCAAACTGTCTTTAAGATAAGCCTAAAAAGTCTTATAACCTATAGGATACTTGTGGTGAAAAGTAGATAATCTATGTCTTATTACTTATTAGAATGACTGAGTTCCAGGTCATCTTTAAATTGATTTTTTATGATATTGGATTAAGGAAAATAAACCTGAAGCCAGTGGGTGATAGAATATATGTATGTGATTATCTTTGACCTAGGAGGCAAGATCTGTTTTTCTGGGCCTAGGGAGGCAATGTTTCTAAGAATGTTCCTTCTAGATATCTTTTGAGAAATGCAATGGCCCCTTTTTTCAGGGGTGTGAGCTAAAAGAGGAGGTATCAGACCCCACCTGGTATCACTTTTTATTTTGAGCCCTAGCTCAGAAAATTACAACTTTTATTTCCTTTCCTCTCTTTGCTTTCCCAGCTCCTCTCCTCCTTCCACCTCCATCCTCTCACTGTGGTCACCCTTCTAGGTCCCACCCTCTAGCCTCTTTCCTGTGCACTCATCTCAGGTGATGGCCTCATCCACCCACACAGTTTGATTATGTGCAAATGGCTGCCGTGGCTACATTTCTAAGTACCACTTCTCGATGTATAAAACTTCCAATTGCCTACTGAACAGTTCCATGTAATATCTCAAAGTCCTGCCTAAATAGAACTGTTTCTTTATCATATATATTTGCCTTAAGTAGTTCTTGATTCTCACTTTCCTCACTTAGTTTTTGGGAAGTTCTTGCTTCCTGGATATAAATATTCACTCAGACCTTCTCTTCTCCTTTTCACCATCTTCTGCATGTGCCGCATTTCGACTGCTTCCACCCTAATAGAGGGCTTGACTCAATAACATGTTACTATTCTAAAAGCTGTAATAGACTACAGTATGAAAAAAAGTATAGACCTAACTCATTCATAAACATAGATAAGGCAATAGTAAATAAAATATTAGCAAAGCAAATCAAGTAATGAATAAAGAAGACATTAGGATCAAGTTGCCAGGAATTCATACAAGGCCTGTCCAAAAAAGTGAGCCATTGTTAGTATAATGAGAATAATTTGCATATCATTGATGTAACCTGGAAGCCGAGAGTGGGCAGGAATGTGCATACAAGAACAAGGACGACTTCTCTATACTAGTCAGGGGCAGCAGAAGGTGACTTTGAGTGAGTCTGTGTACTATGTGGTCATTGAATTAAAAATGACTGAGTGAGTAAAGCAAAGTATCTGTATCAAGTGTTGTGTCAAGCTTGAACATTCCTCTGCAGAAACTATTTGGATGATGCAGAAGGCTTTCAGGGGTGATGCAATGAGTACAGTGCAAATAAAAGTGTGACACAAACGCTTCAAAGTCATAGCAACATCAGGACCATGATAACTGTGTTTTTTGATTAGGAAGGTGTTGTGCATCATGAGTATGCCCCTCCAGGCCAAACAATTAATAAGGAGTACTACCTGAATGTTCTTCGTAGGCTGAGAGATACAATTCAACAAAAACGGCCCCAGCTATGGGTAACTAGTAGCTATCGGCAGCTTCATCACGACACTCCCACTCACGCATCACATCTTGTACAGAGTATTTTAGCAAATCAACAAATCACCCAGGTGACTCAGCCCCCTACAGCCCAGATTTGGTGCCCTGTGACCACTGGCTTTTCCCAAAACTAAAATCACCTTTGAAAGGGAAGAGATTCAGGAAAATAAGACATGGCAGCTGATGGTGATTCCAACAAAAGATTTTACAGAGTGTTTTGAACAGTGGAAGAGATGCTGGGAGAACTGTGTGAGGTCCCAAGATGTCTACTTTGAAGGGGACTGAGGCATCATCATCCTATGTACAATGTTTCTTATATCTTGTATCTTCTTCAATAAATATCCCTATTTTTCATATTACATGGATGAATACCTTCTGGACAGACCCTGTATGTTACTTAACAGTAAAAATTTAATTTATATAACTCATTACATTAACAGAGTAAAGGAGAAAACCCATATGCTAATACCCATAAATCTATAGATATAGGAAAAAACATAAAAATGTATAAAACTCAATATCCATTTATAATTTATTCACTATTTATTTATTTTATTTTTTAATTACTTCATTGTTGTTCAATTACAGTTGTCTGCATTTTCCCACCACCACTCCCCACCACCCCGACCAAACCCACCTCCCTCCCTTGATTCCACCTTTCCCCTTGGTTTTGTCCATGTGTCCTTTATAGTAAGTAGTTCCTGAAAACCCTTCTCCCACTGTCCCCTCCCCCCTCCCTTCTGGCTATTGTTAGATTGTTCTTAATTTTAATGTCTCTGGTTATATTTTGGTTGCTTTTATCTTTTGACAATTATGTTCCAGTTAAAGGTGAGATCATATGGTGTTTGACCCTCACCGCCTGGCATATTTCACTTAGCATAATGCTCTCTAGTTCCATCCATGCTGTTGCAAAGGGTAGGAGCTCCTTCTTTCTCTCTGCTGCGTAGTATTCTATTGTGTAAATGTACCATGGTTTTTTGATCCACTCATTTGCTCATGGACACTTAGGTTGCTTCCAGTACTTGCCTATTGGAAATTGTGCTGCTATGAACATTGGGGTGGATAGGTTCTTTTGGATTAGTGTTTCAGGGCTCTTAGGGTATAATCCCAGCAGCAGAATTGCTGGGTCAAAAGGCAATTCCATTTTTAGGTTTCCGAGGAAATTCCATACTGTTTTCCACAGTGGCCTCACCAGTCTGCATTCCCACCAACAGTGCACTAGGGTTCCCTTTTCTCCACATCCTCTCCAACACTTGTTTGTTGATTTGTTTATGATGGCCATTCTGACCGGTGTGAGGTGGTATCTCATTGTGGTTTTAATTTGCATCTCTCTGATGGCTAGTCTTTTTTCATATGTCTCTGGGCCTTCTGTATGTCTTCCTTGGAGAAGTTTCTGTTCAAGTCTTTTGCCCATTTTTTAACTGGGTTGTTTGTCTTCCTGGAGTGGAGTCATGTGAGTTCTTTATATATTTTGGAGATCAGGCCCTTGTCTGAGGTATCATTGGCAAATATGTTTTCCCATACAGTTGGTTCTTTTTTTATTTTAATGCTGTTTTCTTTAGCCATGCAGAAGCTTTTTCTTTAGATGAGGTCCCATTTGTTTATTCTTTCCTTTATGTCCCTTGCTTTAGGGGACGTGTCTGTGAGGATGTTGCTGTGTGGAATGTCTGAGATTTTCCTGCCAATGTTTTCCTCTAGGACTTTTATGGTGTTACGACTTATATTTAAGTCTTTTATCCACTTTGAATTTATTTTTGTGTATGGTGTAAGCTGGTGATCGAGATTTTTTTTTTTTTTTTTTGCATGTAGCTGTCCAGATCTCCCAACACCATTTGTTGAAGAGGCTATTTTTACTCCATTTTATGCTTCTTCCCCCTTTGTCAAATATTAATTGACCGTAAAGAATTGAGTTTATTTCTGGGCTCTCTGTTATGTTCGATTGGTCTGTGTGCCTGTTTTTATGCCAGTACCAGGCTGTTTTGATTACAGTGGCCTTGTAATACAGTTTAATATAAGGTCCAATACCCATTTATAATTTAAAAGGAAACCTTAGACAACTGAGAATAAACAGAAACTTTTTACATTTGCCAAAAGTTCCCTCAAATATAATTTTTAATAATCAAATGTTAAAAGTTTTATAAGAAAGATGCAGAAATTCCCACTATTAACAGTTTTGACTTTATAGTAAAGGTCCTAAGTCAAGAAATGGCAGGTATAAGGATTGAAAAGGCAAACAAAACTGTTAGTACTTGCAGTGGATATCACTTCCTACAAGGAACAATAAACAGAACAATCTACAGAAAAAATACATTTAATAAGAGCATTCAATAGGATTGTTGGATATAGTATAAACATACAAAAATTAACTGCATCAAACAAATATTAATATTACAAATTAATTTTACAAATATTACTTCCAACACCCAATATAAAGTACCAAATAATTAATCACACAGAAAATGTGCAAAATCTTTAAATGGTATAAAATGGTATAATATTATTAAAATGGTATTAGAAAGAACTAAACAAAGAAAAAGATGTACCTACCAAGTTCATAGATAAAAATACACCATATCTTAAATGTGTCTGTTATGCTCAAATTAATCTATACATTAAAAAAATTCCAAAGTCCTAACAGAATTTTTCATGGAACTTGAAAAGCCAAATTCTATAAGTGTATGAAAGAGCAAAGGGCCAAGACACTCTTGAAAAAGACTTGCTCTACCAGATGTCAAGACTGATACAGTGGGACTGAAAAAGGGATAAACAAATTGCAAAAAAATCAACAAGCTATAGCACTTAAAAACAAATCTGTGTATATGAGAAAACTTCCTATGTAATAGCGAAAGTATTGCTGGCTAATGGAGAAAGAACGGGCTATTTAATAAATGGTGGTAGGATAACAAAGTATTGATTATTTTGTGCTTCAAAAGACATTATTTGAGGGACTTGTGTTATGGCAGGATGAAGAAGTAGCTCTTCAAAACTAAGTATAACACTGGACAAAATTGTCAAAATCAAACATTTCAAGGCAAAAACAGATAATGTATTGGAAAGCATTTATTCTTGAAAAGCTGTTAGAACTTTGGGTGAGAACAGCAGGGATATGTGGTCTTCTTGCGTGGGGATGCTCCTATTTCTGGCCCCACTAGGTTGGTATGAACTGACGTTTTGCTAGCCCTGGACAAGCTGCAAGCAGCAGCTGCGCTGCCAGAGGGAGCCGTGCAGTTCAGGATGGTGGCTGAAGTGGTGGAGTGGGGAGCAAAACCCCAGGGCTTTTTCAGCTAAAAGTGGTGAATTCCATGAGAAATAAATGGGGAACCCACAGCATCTTGCTAGACCAAGACTGTAGCCTTAGTTGTGGTAAGAGTTGAAATAAATGTCCACACATACCTTAGTGACTTCAAAACTATAGGCATGTGCAAGGGAGACTCAAGGAAGTCTGGAGATAAAACCAAGGGAGACTTGAGAACTGGTTGCACGTCATTCCCAATTCACACCCAGGTCAGTCAGCACAAGTTAAAAGCCCTACACAATCAAGCACAATCTCTGCGTAAATCATTGGCTGACTACTAAGCTATAAAGGCATAGGGAAGACCTCTAGGAAGCCAGGATAAAAGTTAAAATAAGAAAAACAATTCAGCAGATAACCTGAGTGCCTACACATCTTAGGAGAAATCATTTCTCCATATCCCCACTATTCAAATCATCTGCACCTTTAAAAAATACAGTGCAAATAAGAATGAAAAATGATACAAATATTTTATAAAATAGTTTGGCAGTTTCTTCAAATTTTAACATAGAATTAAATACAAGTCAGCGATTCCACTATGAACATCTGTCAAAAAGATTATATATAATCTTTCTGAAGTATATACACTATATATTGTATACAAAATAATATATATTGAATATATATCCAAAATTATACATAAATGTTCATAACAACATTATAAAAGCTGGAAACAGTACAATATGTTTCCAATCTTGTCGAATAAACAAAATGTGGTATACCCACACAATGGAATGCTGTTCAGCAATAAAAAGAAACTACTGTTACATGTGACATCATGGATGAACCTCTACAGGGTTGGGAGGTGACACAGACTACAAACACACCAGAGGAAACTTTTGGAGGTGATGAAAGTGCCCAAAATTGGATTGTAGCAATGGCTGTCCAATCATAAATTTACTAAAACACATCAATCTTTATATTTACAATGAGTGAATTTTGTGGAATACAAATTACACTTTAATAAATCTTTTTTAAGAAAACATAATTTTAAAATTAAGAAGTCAAATTGTAGATTGGGATAAGATAATTAAGATGTATATAACCATAGAAAAATTATGATCCAGAATATATATGTCTGTGAGTGGGTGTGTGTGTGTATGTACACACATATATATGAACTCTTACAAATCAACTATAAATAGAAAACACAATTTTGAAAAAGAAGAGGTGGCAAAAATTATAAACATGTAATTCACAAAGAAAACCTGAACAGGCAAAAATAAACATCTAAAAGATAGCCAATCTCACCATAATCAAAAAAATGGAAATTAAAACAACAGTAAAGTACCAAGTTGTGTTAGAAAAAAATTAAAATTTTTGATCACATCAGATGTTGTCAGAATATGGAGCCACAAGAATTCTTGAACACTGCTGGGGAGGCTATAAATAAGTACACTCCGGATAGACAGCAATTTGCCAATGTTGAAGATATACATTCTTCACCACCCAGCTAATCCATTTCTACACACAGACACACACACACCATGTAAACTCTCACACATACTTCATAAGAAAGAACAGACAAGAACATTCATAACAATAGCTGGCTTTTATGTCAGAGACCTGAATTGGGTCTTCTCTAAATATAACAGGCTCTGAGTAGCCTTTAGCAAATATTCTTTAAATTGCTCTCAGCTTTAATTTTCCATTATTAAAATGGGGATAATCATACCTTCCCATGAGAAATATTGTACAGATTCAGAGAGAAAAAATGTTTATGAACAATGTAGCATAATATTTGACACTAAAACTTTTAAGAACATTACTTCCTTTCTCTTGGTATACTAAATGAATGTTCCCATCCACACTTGACTGGAGGGAATTCCTTGATTATAAGCAAGACAGAAGTCTACAGTGAAGGCAAGTGGGCTTTTTCAAAATGCTTAAACTCCATTTCCCCTCATCTGGGGTTTCTAGAAAGTGCACTATATACCCCACCTCCCAAAGAATTTAGAGTCAGAAGCAAAAGGTATATCATGGAAAAGACAGGCAGAGACACTGAGACAGTTACAAGCAGAGGAAGCTGCTACTTTCCATCACCTGGATCTCAGTGGGAATTCAATATCTTGCGCTTGGATTCCTGGTCCTGAAAACCTGATAAGACCATCTTAGTTTACCGTACTAGAAAAGACTGATCATGTTATGGAAATCAAAGTAAATATTTTGGCCCCTTCTTATTTAATTTTACAAGGAAGCTCATGGCAAATGAGGTTAAAATGTGGTTGGATTTATGAGCATAAATGGAACATCCTGCCGTTAAAAACAGCTGGCGGGCTACAAGTGCGATTGGCCTGGGTGAACCCCAGCTAAAAAGAATTGCCTAAATGGCCATTCTAGACTCAGGTAAGAATTTGGAACCACAGAGCCAGCAGGAACTTTGAATAGAAGAGGATGCCCTGGATGAGAAGGGGATAATTTGGGGCTCAAATCCTACCATGGTCACTATTGTACTGTATGACCTAAATATGCCCCTCAAAGATTTTGAGGTCTCCATAGACTCAGTGACCTTCAGTTCTGGATTTGGGGTTCTGAGGCTCATCACCTCTTTCTCAACCTCTGGGAAAGCTGTAGTCCTTTGAGTCTATTAGGACCCCTTGAAAAGACAGAATCCTTTTCTGGAAATAGGATACTGGGTAAAAATGAGTTATGTGAGACAGGGAATGAAAAAAAGGAATTAGCAGATGCATAAAAATACAAAATTAGAAATTCACAAAAATAGAAATATATTTTAAGTGGTATTTAATTAGAGTGGGTACATTAAATCAAAATTATGTCTTCACAAGTTCAAGACAGTGTACGGGTAACACGCATACTTTCTAGTCATAACTCTTGAATTGACTAGCTGTGTGACTTTGGATCAGTCAGTTCCCTTCTTTTGTCTCCATTTTCTTCTCTACAAAACAAGGGGTTTGGGATGGATGGTTTCCAGGCAAAATAATTTGATGAATCTGTTTAGGGGTAAATAGCACATATTGTATGTGTAAGTCTGGAGAGATCTGAGAAGAACCGAGGCACAGCTAGAAATGGGCACGTTCTCCATCTCTGAGCCCTTCTGCTCTCCAGAGCCACCCTCCCTAGCAGACTTCCCAGACTTCACTGGCATCACCAAAGGGCTCTTGGGGATTTCTTCGCCCAGCCTTGTTCCTAAGTGAACTCCCAGGAGGTTGGAGGCTAGAGGAGGGTGCCAGTTTAAAGCAGGTCTGACATGATCCAGGACCTGATAGGGTTTCAACTGCTGGCTTTCTGGCAATTTGCAGAGAAATTAAAGAGATTCTTGTAGAGGTTAAATGGCTCAAATCCTAGGGAGGGGACGCTGTTGCTCAGAAAGAAACACAAAGGCGAGATTCATCTTGCTCAAGAATTATAAATAGAACAGTCAGATTAGATTCAGCAGAGAAACGGGGAAACTGCGAAGGAGCCAAGTTCTCTCCAAAGAAAGAGGCAAGGCTCCAAAGACACCCAAAGCAGGCTTTCAAAGGATGAAAAAAAGATGGGACAGAAGAAAATTTCAAAAAAGGGGCATTTTCTGTTAACCCACAACTTCTTTCAGGCAAGAAGGCAAAATCATCAGTGCCTGAAAGAGAGATTAAAAATAAATTATCATCCCAGAAGGAGTCACTCACTGTAAAAAGAATGAAAATAGTTTACTGCTCTGCGGAAAATATAAGCTGCTTCCAGACTTTAGGTTAAAAGTTGGCAAAGGGAGTTTGGCCTCCCTGCGTTTCTGTCTTGGAGATGTTTATCCAGTGGATGGAGATATTGAGATGGGTCTGGCTTTCAGATTTGTTTTTCGTTCCACAGAAGGTTTCCATCAGATACAGTCTGCAGACTAGAACAGTCCAGGAGGCTGCCGGAAGACAGACCTTAATTTAACTGCAACAGGCTGTGCCTACCCCAGGACTCTGCTTGGTCAGAAAGTGGTGGCGCAGAATCCAACCGGAAGCGGCTCTGGGAGCGAGAGGCATGCAGAGGCTCCTGACTCGACAGGCCTCCTGTCCGGCTCTGTTTCAGCAGTAAATGCCGTGTGGGCTTAGACAAGAAACCCAGCCTCTCTGAGCTACAGACTCCCCATCTGCTTATTCATGAATCTGGCTTCCAGGGACATGTCAAAGTTGCTTTAAGGAAGTAATATAAAATATAAGCTCTATAGAAAGGCCATCAGTAGTCTCAGAGAAAATAGATCTCTTTTAGGTCACCCACGTGCTTTACAGAACCACAGATATGGGGGGCTGTTCAGTCACATGATACATTTGTGTCTTTCACAGCTGTCCCCTAAGCTCTCCCAGTCTTCCTCCTTCCACAAGGAAGTCCACAGGGACTGTGGGGGTTTGCATCAAGACAGGTCAGAGTGTGACTCCCTCTTTCCTCACTCATTAACCATATAACTTTGGAATAATTATCTTTAACTATCTGTATCTCAGTTTATTTCACTGCAAAATGGTAACAATGCTGGTCTCACATTTTCGCTGTAACAATTTATAAACATAGAAGAATGTATGTGTGGCACATAGTATGTGTTCAATAAAGTATGGCTCTTGTTTTTAATCATCACCCACTACCATAGTCACCAATTTTACTGCTTCTGGCTCAAATCAGGCAACACTCCTTGATTCACTCATATACAATTAAATTCATTTTTTTGTTTTGTTTTGTTAAAATATGTTTTTCTTCTTATTTTACAAATAATTTCCCTATTCCTCCACTAAGTACAACTAAAAAGCCTGAAATTTTATATAAAGCAAACATAAGATTCTGAAAGGTGGAGAGAAGGTAGAAGACAACCCAGGGACCTCAAGATCCAAAGAACAACACAGTGTTGAGTTCTCTGAGTTTTCTTTTTGCTTCATTTATCTCAGACTTGGAGCTTAAGAAACTAGAAACTAGGTATGGCAATGAGCACAGATGAAATACAGCCTCAAGAAAAGCCTGTTCTTCCTAGCCAAACTTCAGGAAAAAGGCAGCCTGATAAGATAGAAATGTTTAGAAAATAATCACTTTATTCCTGCCAAAAAGCAAAGGAAGAAAAAACAACATTGTGTACCCATCCCCACCCATGCCAGGAAGGGCCACTGGGGAGCCTATCCTTGTCAGGCTGTACTGAGACACTAAATGCCCCATCAGGTGTTGTCAGCAAAAGCCAAGGAGGAAACTGCAGCTTCAGCCCTGACAGTCAGTAGCCACCACTCCTCGCAGTGTCAGTGGAGACATGTAGGGAGCCTGGACCCCCACTGCCACCCAGAATTGAGGCAGCTCTCATTCTCCACACTGGGGGAGTTTCAGAGGAAGACTGGTGGGGAGTCCGCACTTTTACCACTGCCTAGCTGTAATGTGGACACACCTCCCCATGGTGTTAGTGTGACCAGACTGGGAGCAGTAATGAGGCACACTCAGCCCCACCCAGCTTGGGAGGTATCAGTGGAGGCCTAGTGGGCAGCCAGGACTCCCATCCGATCCAGCTCAAACAAGGATTCCCACCACAGTAGATGTCAACGTAAGCTCAGTGGATAACCTGTATATCTACCTCCACCAGGCAGTATCAAAAGCAGGTCCTATATTCCCCTGCTAGAGTGTTGTCAGAGGAAGCCAGCTAGAATAGAATGTTTAAATAAGATACACAACATTATAACACAGTACAAAAATGTCCACACGTCAACCAAAAATTATTCATCATAACAACAACTAGAAAGTTTGAAAACAATGAAGAAAAAGACAAACAGTAGGTACTAACACCAACACCCAAATGGCAAAGATGTTAGAATTCTACAGGGGCCATGATAGCAATGCTTCAATGAACAATTACAAACATTCCTAAAAAAATGAAAAAAGAGAAAGAAACAAAGGAATTCATAGCAAAGAACTGGAACCTCACAGCAAACAAGCAAAAGATAAAAAGAATCAAATGAAAATTTTACAACTAAAAATAAATAATTAAAATGAAAACTCATGAATTGTTGGAATTATGGTCAAGATGGCAGTAAACAGTGTGCTTGCCTCCTCAAACAACCACATCAAAATTACAACAAAATTATAGAACAGCCATCATTGAGAACCAGCTGAAGACCAGCTGAACAGAACTATCCCATGCATAAGGATATAAGGAAAAAGCCACATTGAGACAGGTAGAAAGACCAGAGTTATGGGATGGGCAGGTCCCACCACCATGGTGTGGTCATTCAGAACTGGAAGGATATCTCAGCTGCAGATATCCCTGACCAGAGAAGGAGCCAAGCCTCACAGCAAGCTTCCCAACTGGGGCACCTGTACTGTAAAGAGGAGTCCCCATGGTAACTGGCTGCAAAGACCAGTGGGGAGTGCATCGGAGGAGGACAGGTGGCTGCAGGAGACTGACTCATACCTCCTGAGGGCTGTGCACAACTCATTCTCAAACTCACCCTCTCTAAAGCTCCAGCTCAGGGGCAGCAGCTCGAAAAGCATCAGCTTCACAAAGGACATACCCAAAAGGCAGACACAGCTGGCAAAGGAGCCCTGTTAAAGTACTTTATGATTAAGAACAAGACAGGGATGTGCACTTTCACCCCTTTCACTCCATGTAGTATTGCTCCATAGCCAGAGCAATCAGACAAAAAAAAAGAGAGATAAAATGTATCCAAGCTGAAAAGGAAGAAGTAAAAATGTCATTACTTGTGAATGACATGACACTGTATATAGAGAACCCTAATAAGTTCACACACACACACACAAACAATTAGTACTAATAAATGAATTCTTTAAAGTAATATGATAAAAAGCTAATATTAAGAAATCAGTAGCATTTTTATATACTAATAACAAACTATAACATACAAAAATTAAGAAAACAATCCCATTTACAATGGCATCAAAAGGAATAAAATACCTAGGAATAAACTTAACCAAGGAGGTAAAAGATCTATAGTCAGAAAATTATAAGACACTAAAGAAAGAAACTGAAGAAAATAAATAAATGAAAAGATATACAATGCTCATTGATAAAAAGAATTAATATTGTTATAATGCCCAAACTACTGAAAGCAATCTATAGATTCAATGCTATCTGTATCAAAAAACAAACAATGGACTATTCATAGAACTAAACCAATAATTTTAAAATTTACATGCCACCCCTCCCAAAAAGAAATAGCCAAAGCAATCTTGAGAGAGGAGAACAAAGTTGGAGGTACACTACCTAAAGTCAAACTATCTTTCAAGGCAATAGTTATCAAAACAGCGTGGTACTGGCATAAAAACAGTCACACAGATTAGCAAAACAGAATAGAGACCCAAGAAATAAACCCTTGCCTACATAGTCAAGTAATATATGTCAAAGGAGGCAAGACTATAAAATGACACAAGGACATTCTTTTCAATAAGCGGTATTAGAAAAACTGGATGGATAAGTATGCAAAATAATGAAACTATAGCACTTTCTTAAACCATATACAACGATAAACTCAAAATGTATTAAGGAATTAAATGTAAGACTTGAAACCATAAAACTCCTAGAAGAAAACAGGCAATAAGCCTTTTTACATTGTTCTTAGAAATATTTTTGGGTTATGTCTCCCCAAGTAAGCAAAAGAAAAATTAAACAAATGGAACTATATCAAACTAAGAAATTTTGACACAGTGAAGCAAACTATCAACAAAACGAAAAGACAGTCTACTGAATGGAAGAAGATATTCACCAATGATACAGTTGATCCAATAAGAGGTTTATATCCGAAACATATAAGGAACTGATAGAACTGAAAGACAAAACAAAAGCATAAACAATCTGAGTGGAGGACCTGAATAGACATTTCCTCAAAGAGGACATACAGATGTACAGTAACATATAAAAAGATGCAAATGAAAACCACAATGACACTTCACAACTGTCAGAATGGCCACCATCAATAAATCAACAAACAAGTTTTGTCAAGGAAGAAAAGGAACCCTCATGTACTGTTGGTGGGATTGCAAATTGGTGCAACCACTGTGGGAGACAGTAGGGAGGTTTCTCAAAAAATTAAATAGAACTACCATATGATCCAGTGATTACACTTCTGGGTATTAATCCAAAGAAATCCAAAACACTAATTCAAAACAATACGTGCATCCCCATGTTCATTGAAACATTATTTGCCACAGTCAAAGTATGAAAGCAACCTAGGTGTCCATCGATAGATAAATGGATAAAGATGATGTGGTACATGTACGTAATGGAATATTGCCCAGCCACAAAAAATGAAATACTATTCTTTGCAACAACTTCGATGGACCTCAAGGGTATTATGCTAACTATAATTTGTCAGACAAAGAAAGACAAACACCATATGATGTAGCTTATGTGTGGAATCTAAAAAAAGACAAATTAAAAAAAACAGAAACAAACTCATAGATACACAGAGGTTGTCAGATGAGAGGGGATTTGGGTGAAAAAGGTGAAAGAAATTAAGAAATACAAATTTCCAGTTGTCAAAATAGTGTTGGGAATATAAAGTACAGCATAGTCAATAATATTGTGATATCATATATAGTATCAGATGGGTTATAGAATGATCGTTTCATAAACTACATAAATGTCTGACTACTATGTTGTATGTCTGAAACTCATATAATATTACATATCTTCTGTAATTAAAGAATAAATTTTTAGAATACAATTGTTACCAGAATAGCCATTTCTCCCAGATTATGTAAACAATGAATTTCATCATTAAAAAAATCTCAATGGATTCCAAAAGCTTTAATTGGCCAAAGCAAAGAAAAGTAAATAAATGAGGCATTTCCTGCATAGGATTCCTGGGAATTTCATGCACAATAATTAATTTTCAATTAAACAAAAGGCAACACAAGTGCTATTGAAATCAAACTGAGTGCACAGTGAGAAAGATTCAGTGTACACTTAAGCTGACATATCGTATGGTCTTGGAAAATGGGCCACTTATAAGAGGGTCATTTTGTATGTTCAGTGATGTCATTATTTTACAAATGAATAACTTTCAATCAGTGAAATGGATCTAGAGAGATGTCACTTTCTCTCTCTACTTTTATACCCAAATGAAATATTAATCTCTATAATTCTGTAGTTATGACAAAATATGCACATATTTACACCCATGTTTGAATGACCCAAAACTTGCCCTGTATATTTAATTTCTTGGTTCTCCATTGTAATATTTTATTTCAGTAAAAAAATTATGGTAGTACGTAAAAATAAAATAATATCAAAACTAATAAAATATAAATGCATGAAACTCTCCAATGAAAGCAGATATTAAAAGAATTCATAAAAATACATAATCCAACTACATGCTGTCTATAAGCAACTCACCTTACATCCAGAGACACAAATACTTGGAAAGTGAATGAATGAAAGGATATTTATGCCTTTCAAACAGTAACCAAAGGGAAAAGAGGTAGGTATACTAATATCAAACACAGCAGACTTTAAATTAAAAAAAAGTTTACAAAAGACAAAGTAGGACATTACATATCAATAGAAGATTCAATACAGCAAGAAGACATTACAATTATAAACATTTATGTACTAATAACAGACCAGCAAAATATATGAAGCAAAAATTGACAATATTGAAATGAAAAATAGACAGTTTTGCAATAATAATTGCAAAATTTAATACCTCACTGTCGATAATGGACAAAACAAGTAGACAGAAAATAAGTAAGGAAATAGAGAACTTGAACAACACAGTAACTAACAAGATCTAACTGACATTTTTCTCAAGTGCACATGGAATATTCTCCAGGACATTTCATGTTAGGCCAAGTTAGGACACAAGCTAAAAGTCAATAGATTTTAAAGGTACATATCACTCAAAGTGTCTTCTCTAACCACAATGGCATGAAGTTAAAAGCCAATAACTGAAGGAAAACTGGAAAATTACAAATTTGTAGAAATTAAGCAATATACTTTTGAACAACTGATGGGTCACAGAACAAATCAAAAGGGAAGTTAGTACACATATTGAGACAAAATCAAAACACAACATGCCAAAACGTATTGGATGCAGTGAAAGTGTAACTGAACAAAATAGAGGTTCATCTGCCTGCAGGAACAAAAACCAAACTCGTGAAACGGGTGCTGGTACAAAAGAAGTTTGTATTTAGAAGCTGCAACCTGAAAGAACGGTGGGCTCCCGACTCAAAGACCATCTCATCCTCTGTTCAAGCCCATGTTCTCGTAGGAATAGGGAGGGCAAGGCTTTTTTTCCTAGCCAATTATCTTTCTAGTTTTTGGCTCTTGGGGACCCTATCCATTCATCTTGCTTAGGTTATAGGGCACTCAGGTTCTATACATTCATATTTCTTGCTTTTGCTGTGCTGGGGCCCTATCCACTTATCTTTCTGTCTTTCTCACCACTTGGTGTAAACACCTCCCCTGCCTCCATGCCTCCTCTGGCCTCCCCTGCAACCCTTGCATCCCCTGCCTCCCCTGCCTCCTCCAGCCAGAGCGGGGAGACTCCCCCAAGCTCTAGCTGACTGTCTATGGTAACTAAAGCAGTGTTAAAGGAAAATTTAGAGCTAAAAATGCTTACAGTTTAAAAAAAAAAACTTCAATTTTCAAGCAACTGACTAACACAATGTAAGGAACTAGAAAAAGAAAAAAGTAAACCAAAATCTAATAGAAAGGAGAAAATGCAAAAGATCAGAGAAAAATGAAAGAAAATCAACAAACCCAAAACTTGGTTATTTGAAAAATTCAAGAAAATTAACAAACCCTTTAGCTACAATCACTAAGAAAAAAGAGAAAATATTTACATTTTTAAAATTAGAAATGAAATTGGGGATATTACTGCAGAAACTAAAGAAATAAAAAGCATTATAAGAGAGTACTATGAACAGTTATACACCAACAAATTGGATAACCTAGATAAAATGGACAAATTTAAAAATATAAAATCTATAAAAACTAAGTTATAAATAAGTTGAATGGCACAACAGATTTATAACAATAAGAAAATTGAGTCAGTAATAAAAAATCTCCCAACAAAGAAAAGCCCCAAGCCCGATGGCAACACTAGTGAATTATATAAAACATTTGAAAAAGAACACCAATCCTTCTCAAACTTATCCAAAACATTGAAGAGGGAGAACATTTCTAATCTTGTTCTATGATGCTTGCATTGCCTTGATAACAAGTGAGACAAAGACATTACAAAATCTCAGTTCAATATCCTGGCGAACATTGATGTTAAAAAATCTTCAACAACAAAATACCTGTAAACCAAATTCAACAGCATCATGAAAGGATGATACACTATACCAAGTTGGATTTATTTCTGGACTATAAGAATGGTTCAGCATACCGGAAAAATCAATCAATGTTATACACCATGTTACTAGAATGCACAAAAAGCACATAATCATCTCACCTGATGCAGAAAAAGCATCCGAGAAAATTCAATACTCTTTCATGAAAAAAACACTCAACAAATAAGGAATAGAAGGAAACTACCACAACATGATAAAAGCTACATGTGAAAAACCCACAACAAATATTATACTCCGTGATGAAAGACTGAAAGCTTTCTCCTAAGATCAGGAAAAGGCAAGGATGCACACTTTACCACTTCCATTAAACATTGCACTGAAACTTCTAGTCAGAGCAATTAGTTGGGGGAAAAAAAAGGAAAAGAAACAAAGTCTTTCATATTGAAAAGGAAAAAGTAAATATATCTCTGTTCACAGACTATATGATTTTATACGCAGAAAACCCTAAAGATGCCACACCAAAATAAAACTTTTAAAACGAATGAATTTAACAAACTAGCAGAACACACAATCAACCACAAAGTTCCCCTGCATTTGTATACACTAATAATAAACAATCTGAAAACAATATTAAGGAAATAATTACAATTATAATTGTATCAAAATTAAGTATTTGTACTTAATTTAACCACGGAGGTAATAGACATACAATGAAAACTACAAAACACAGCAGAAAGAAATTAAAGGAGATAAGTAAAAGAAACTATGTTTCATGTTCATGGACTGGAAGACATAATATTGTTTAAATGTTACTATTACCTAAAATGATCTTCAAATGTAATGTAATCTCTATCAAAATCCAAAACAATATTTTTTTGCAGAAATAAAAAACCCATTCTAAAATTCATAAGGAGTGATTGGTTCCGGCCAAAATGGAGGCATGGGCAGAAACACTTCTATTCCTTGCACAACCAAAAGAAGGATAACAACCAATTAAAAACAAAGAACAACCAGAACTGCCAGAAAATCCCTTCCATGGAAGTCCAACAGCCAAGGAGTTAAAGAAACATTCATCCAGACTGGAAGGAGGGGCAGAGACAGGCAGCCACGGCAGAGGGGATGTGCAGCAAGGCAAGGAGGCAGACCACACGGGCAACCCCACATTTGCACCCAGATAAATCAGGAAGAAAAAACAGGAGAGCAAGAAAGACCACGAAACCCAGGGTTTCAGAGTGGGCAACTCAGACTCAAAATCCCTGGCTATAAAACACCTGTGGGGGTTGGGGCGGCAAGAGAAACTCCCAGCCTCACAGGAGAGCTCATTGGAGAGGCCTACAGGGTCCTGAAATGTACACAAACCCACCTACCTGCGAATCAGCACCTGAAAGGGCACAATCCACTTGTGGGAAGTCAGGGAGATGACAGAAAGTGGGACCAGAGCAGAGCAAGCGGCATTGTTCCCTCTCTGACTACTCCCCCACAGACAGCGCCACCATGCAACAAAGAAGGATGACCCACCTTGGTGAATACCTAAGGGTCCACCCCTTACCATGTAACAAGTCCCCTGAGACAAAGGAATATGGCCCAAATGAAAGAACAGATCAAAATTCCAGAAAAACAACAAGTGACATGGTGATAAACACACCTATCTAATGCAGAGTTCGAAACACTGGTAATCAAGATGCTCACAGAATAGGTTGAATAGGGCTGCAAATTAGAGGAAAAAATGAAGGCTATGAAAAGTGAAATAAAGGAAAATGTACAGGGAACCAACCATGACAGGAAGAAAATGGGGACTCAAATCAATGATTTGGAACAAAAGGAAGAAATCAGCCAACCAGAATAGAATGAAGAAACAAGAATGCAAAAAAAATGAGGAGAGGCTTAGGAATAAGAAGCATAATAGGTAGGCACAAAATAGACATAAGGAGGTTAAAAATAGTATAGGAAATGGAGAAGCCAAAGAACTTATATGTACAACCCATGGACATGAACTAAGGTTGGGGGAATACTGGAGGGTGGGAAGGGTGGTGCAGGGTAGAGGGGAATAAAGGGGAGAAAAAAATTGGGACAACTGTAATAGCATAATCAATAAAATATACTTAAAATGAAAACAAAATAAAATAAAATTCATATGGAATCTCAAGGGACCCTAAGTAGCCAAAAATCTTAATGAAAAAAGAACAAAGTTATAAAACTCACATTTCCTAATTTCAAAACACAACATACATAAATTTGACAACTTAGATAAAATGGATCAACACCTTCAGAAACAGAAGCTACCACAACTCATCAAATAAAAAGTAGATAATTTGCATACCTCTATAGTTACTAAGGAAATTGAATTAATAACTAAGAAACTCTCCAAAGTATTTCTCTGGGCCCAAGAATACTACCAAATATTTAAAGAAGAATTAACACCAATTCTATACAATCTCTTCCAGAAAATAGAAGAATAGAGAACACTTTACAGTTTATTTTATTAAGTTCATATAACCCTGACTCCCTAATCAGTCAAAGACACCACAGAAAAGGAAAACTAAAATCCAATACTCCTCAAGAATATGAACACAATAATCCTTAACAAAATACTATCACATAGAACTTAACAATTATGAAAAATAAGCATCCCAACCAAGTGGAGTTTATTCCAGAGATGAAAGGTTGGTTCAATATTCAAATATCAATCAATGTACCTTATTATGTTAATGGGCTAAAGGAGAAAAATCACATAATAATATCAATCAATGCAGAAAAATTTGATAAAATTCAATACCCACTCATGACTTTAAAACAAAAATCTCACAAAAGAATAAAAATGAAAAGAACTTCCTAAACTGGATAAGCTACAACAAACTGATGGCTAACATTATATTAAATAGTAAAAAATTACATTCTTTTCTCCTGAGATCCGAAATAAAGGTATCGGCTCTCCAATCTTGCTCGACATAGTGCTGAAAGTCTGAAATAATACAACAGGCAAGAAAAGGAAATAAAGGACATACAAGTTGGACAATGAGAAATGAAAATGTCCCTCTCTGCAGATAGAAAGCTTGTCTGTGCAGAAAATTGCAAGGGTCTCCTTCAAAAAAATCCTAGAACTAATAAATGAGTTCAGCATCATTGCAGGATACAAGATAAACGTATTTATGTAAAAAATATTTTATATATTTATATATTATATGTAAATAAGTGCATTTTTAGATTTACATATAAGCAATAAATATGTGACACTAAAATTATATCATTTACAATCAGTAAAAAAATTAAATACTTATGTGTATGTGCAAATCTAACAAAACATGTACAGGATTTATATGTTGACAACTATAAAACAATGATGAAAGAAATCGAGGGAAATCTAACAAAATGGAATGATACATTGTATTTATGGATTAGAAGACTTAACATAAAAGATGTGATTTCTCCCCAAATTTATATACAGGTTTAATGCAATTCTTATCAAAAACATAGTAGGATTTGTTTGTAGAATAGTCAAAATTATTCTCAAATTTATGTGGAATGGCAAATTAAAAGAGCTAAAACAATTTTGAAAAAGAGAAAATAAAGGAGGACTTGAAACCCTGACTTCAAGAGTTTTATATATAGCTACAGTAGTCAACACTGTGTGGTACTGGCAGAGGAATAGACACAACAGTCAATGGAATGAAGTAAAAAACCCAGATACAGATTTACACAAATCTATTTACCTATCTGATTTCTGACAAAGGTGCAAAAGCAATTCAGTTGAGGAAATATAACCATCTATAGGCAAGAAGGAGAAGAACAAAGACAGGAAGAGGAGGAGGAGAAAGGGTAAAAGGAGGAGGAGAACCTAAATCTAAGTCTCACCTTTTAAACAAAAATTAAGTAAAAATGGATCACAGACTTATACATAAAAACTTTTAAACTTTTTAAAACTTATAAAACTTTTTAAAAATAGGAGAAAATCTTTGGAACTTAGGGCTAAGCAAAGAAATCCTGGGATGGACACCAAAAGCACAAATCCTAAGCACAAAGCATAAAAGAAAAAGATTGATAAATTGTACTTCATCAAAATTACAAGCATTTGCTTTGTAAAAGCTACTGACAAGATTTTTTTAAAAGCTAGAAAGTGGGGGAAAATATTTGAAAACTACATATCCAACAAGGAACTAGTATCTAGAATATATAAAGTACTGTTAAATCTCAACAGTAAAAAACAAACTATCCAATTGTAAAATGTGCAAAAAACATGAAGACATGTTGTGGTAAAGAGAATGTATAGATGGCAAATAAGTACATAAAAATATATTAGGCATTAGGCAAATTGAATTAAAACCACAATGAGATAACATTCTGTACTTCACTAAATGATGGTGAGGATTCCCACTGCTAGTGGGAATGAAAAATGGTATAGCCACTCTAGAAAAGAGTGTGGTAATTTCTCTAAAAACTAGACACACAACTAACTACTAAATGACCCAGAAATTGCACTCCTGGGCATTTATCCCAGAAAAATGAAAAGTTATGTTATGGAGTTGACTAATGGATTATGGAGGATGAGGAGTCCCAAGATTGGCAGTCAACAAGTTGGAAATGTGGAAGAGGGGATCATGTCGTTTCATTCCAAAATGTCTCAAGACCCAACAAGAGGCAGCATTTAGTTCACCGTCAAGCCCAAAGGCAAGGAAATACCAGTGTCTCGGCTCCAGGCAGTCAGTAAGTTAGGAGGAGTTTCCTCTTTTTGTATTATGCACGCCTTCAACTGATTGGATGAGGCCCACCCACATTAGGGAGTGCAATCTGATTTAATCATTTTATGTATTTAAATGTAATCACATCCAGTAACATCCTTACAAATACACCCATAATAACTTTTGACCAACTATCTGGGCACACTGTGGCCCAGTCAAGAGAACACATTAATCACGTGGCCTGATGCATTTCCCTGCTCAATCTGTAAATCACCAATCCTCCTCTGACAGAATTTTGGCTAATTTCCTAAGAGATTTCTCATCTTAATACAAACAAGACCAAACTGCTTTGTTATTAAGAACCAGTGAGATTATAGCCGTGATGCTGTGGAATTTGGCTGTGGCATTTTTCAGTCAAATATATTACATCTGGAATGAGTCTTAAAGGAGTAAACAAGTGGTGGTACCATGATGAAATAATCCCAAAGGGAATAGAACATTAGGTTTGTGATGATGAGATGAGTGATGGGTGCAGCACAGAAGTTACAGCATGTACACAAACACAGACAAATGTTTGTTCTTTTGCTCCGTAGGAAACATCAGGCTGGATGGTGCAGCCTACTATTGGAGCATTGCAGATGGGTCTATTCTGTACAGAAATTATTGGTCCCCTTGCCCCCACTCTGTGCCTCAACTTAACCAACTGTGAAATGGGCATCTTTGATCTGTCTTTGGTTCATAGAGGTATTAAGAAATATAAGGATGTCTCTGTCATACTTCAAAAAAAACTGCATAAATAAACCAAAGTTCACTGTGTAAGAAATAATTTCAAGTTCATTAATGACCTAGATTCTTTTGAAACTGTAAACATTTAATAAAAAGTACCCAAATGGCTGGCAATATGAGGATTCAGCTTACAATAGAGTTAAAAAAAAAAAAGAAGAAGTTGTACTTGGTCAAGAGGGTGGCCTTAGTAATGGGGTACTCACATCCTCCCACAACTGTAACTGAAACTGCAGGTTAACACGGCCTGCTGCAACAAAAGCCAAACTTGTGAGACATGTGCTGGTGCAGAAGGAAAGGGTTCATTCAGGTGCCATGCATCAGGAAGATTGGTAGATGCCTGTCTCAGAGACCATGCCCACTTCCTGCTCAAGACCACGTGTCTTACAGGGATAGAAAGGGGAGGCCTTTTTTCTGTCCAATTATCTTGCTAGCTTTTGGCACAGTTGGGTCCTGTCCATTCATCTTTCTAGTTTTTTGCCAGCTTGGTGTAAGAACCTGCCCCTGCCATCATCTTGGTCAATGGGACAGACTCCCCAGTGCTCCAACTGACTGCAGTAACACAACCACATCAAATTAAGTTAAATTAAATTATAGAGCAACCATCATTCAGAATTGCCAAAAATCCAGCTGGGCAGAAGCCCAATGACAAAAAATAAAAAGAGGACGCCATAATGCGACTGGTACAAGGGGGCAGAGACTGGAATGGGCTGGTCCCACACACACATGTGGCAGATAAAAATCAGAAGGGATATCTTGGCTGTGAAGCTCACCCCTGAGGAGCAAAGGACCCTGAACCCACACCAGGCCCCCCAGCCCAGGGTTCCAGAGCCAGGAAGAGAAGTCCTCATAACTTCTGGCTATAAAAATCTAGAGGAAATTGTGGCTGAGTAAGACAGAGGGCTCTGGAGTTCCAGGTGTTCCTACTAAAGGGCCCACATGCAAACTTACTCGACTCACTCCCTCTGAGCTCCAACACTGGGGCAGCAGCTTGAAAGGCACAGAGACATACGGAGAGGAACTGAATTGTCTGACATCAGCACAAGAACTGGAAGGGCAGCTTTCTCCCAGATAAGAGTGCTGGCAAAGGCAATTGTTCCTTTCTGAACCCTTTTCCCACAGATCTGGCAGGCAGGCACCATATGTGAGTCTCCAACAATCTACTTAACATTGTTACCTCTGCCCTGGTACTTACCCTGAGACCCTTGCCGTACCCAACTTGTGGGCCCACCCAGGCTTCCCATTGGCTTTTCAATATGAAGGCCTGCCCTGGCTCTTGCATCAGACTTTCCTAAAATCTTTCAAACAAACAGAATCTGGCCTTAGCATGCCCCATACCTCTCACTAAGTGGCCCCAGGTGTGGCCCTAGTGGCAACTGGCCTTGGTTCACTGCTTGGCCTCTCCTGGGCATCTCCAAGCCCAGGACAAATAGCAGCTATCTGCAGATTGGTTTGCAGCTCATGCTGGATGACCTCAGGCAGAACACAGGCAGCGATTAACCTTGACCTGCACCTCCCAGGAGGCCACAAAGCCAGCACACCCAGTGGACAGCTTCAGACTACATTGAAGCACCTTCCCAGCACCTCCACAAGCAACACACTCAAGGAGCACTCAGTAGGCACTAGAGCCCCACTGAAGTAAGCCCTGCTTTGTGGGGTGGGCGCCTGCACAGATGATCCTCCATGATGGTCACAGCCAGTTCTTGCAGCCAATAGGCCTGTCGTTGAGGTACCAACAACAATCAAGACTCAACTACAATAGGAGGATGTATACAACTCACACAGTGAGATTCACCTCTAGTGCCAAGCTCAGGTGAACTGGAAGGTGGTGCCACTGGACCCTACAAAGCCAAGCCTGGAAATCATAATGGCTCTACCTAATACACAGAAACAAACACAGGGAGAGACAAAGAAACATGGCCCAAATTAAAGAACTGAACAAAATTCTAGACAAAGAACCAAACAAAATGGAGACAAGCAATTTGCTGGATGCAGAGTTCAAAACACTTGTTATAAGACTTCTCAATGAACTGAGGGGAAGAGAAGATGAACTGAAACTTCAACAAAAGAGAGAGAAAGCATAAAATGAAACTAGAAAACATAACAAAGAAGCAGCCAACAATGAAGAATACATTGACTGAAATGAAGAATACAGTACAAGGAATCAACAGTGGAGTAAATGAAGCAGAGGATGAAATCAATGATTTGAAAGATAAGGAAGCAAAAAACACCCATTCAGAACAAGGAAAATGAAGCCAGAAAAATGAAGATAATGTAAGGAACCTCAGGGACAATTTCAGGCATACCAACATTTGCATCATGGGGGTACCAGAAGAAAAAGAGAGAGAGCAAGAAATTGAAAGCCTATTTTAAAAATTAACTACAGGAAACTTCCCTAACCTGGTAAAGAGAATAAGTGGACAGTCCAGGAAGCACAAAAAGTCCCAAACAAAATGAACCCAAAGAGGCCAATACCAAGACACATCATAATTAAAATGCAAAAGATTAGACACAAAGAATCTTAAAACTGGCAAGAGAAAAACAGTTATTTACCTACATGGGAGCTCCCATAAAATGGTCAGCTGATCTCTCCACAGAAACTTTGCAGGCCACAAGGGACTGGCAAGAAATATTCAAAGTGATGAAAAGCAAGGACCTACAACCAAGACTACTCTACCCAGCAAAACTGTCATTTTGAATTAAAGACAGATAAAGATCTTCCCAGACAAGGAAAACCTAAAGGAGTTCATCACTACCAAACCAGTATTACATTAAATGTTAAAGGGTCATCTTTAAAAAGAAGATAAAAATTTTGAATAATAAAATGGCAATAAATACATATCTGTCAACAATTGAATCTAATAAACAAAATCAACGAACAAGCAGAACAGAAACAGACACACAGATACAGAGAACATTTTGTCAGTTGCCAGATGGGGTTTGGGGCCTGGGTGAAAAATATGATGGGATTAAGAAGTACAAATTGGTAGTTTTAGAATAGTCATGGGAGTGCAAAGTACAGCATAAGGAATATACACAGTAATATAACTGTGTATGGTGTCAGATGGGTGCAAGATTTATCAGAATGATCACTTAGTAAGTTATATAATGTTTAATCACTAGGTTCTACACCTGAAACTATTATAAGTTTACATGTCAACTGTAATTGAAAAATAAAAAATTAATTAAAGTCAAAAAAAGAAAAAATGCAAAGGACTCATATAAAACGAAGACTCAAATGGAGCATCTGATAAAGTGGTTCTATCTGACCACACATTTCTACTTCTCCACAGGCCAGCTTCCCTATGGTATAGTCTTTATCATACATGTATCTACTTTAAGACCCAGCAATTCTCCTGGTATTCACACAGAATAAATAAAAGCATGTGTCCACAAAAAAGAAAAACTTGGGCAAATACATGAATAACAGCCTTACTCACAGTACTCAAAATTGTTTTTTAAAGGGGTTCACATTGTCCTTTATTAACATGTTAAGGGAGAAAGGACTTTCCAGTTAAAATATTAACATTTCGCCTCTCTTGTCCTTCAATGAG
Source organism: Desmodus rotundus (assembly GCF_022682495.2). Taxonomy (NCBI): domain Eukaryota; kingdom Metazoa; phylum Chordata; class Mammalia; order Chiroptera; family Phyllostomidae; genus Desmodus; species Desmodus rotundus. The sequence goes on from NC_071393.1 coordinate 32,562,872, forward strand.
ATGACTCAAGTACAGAGGAAGGGGGAGAGAAAGAGAGTAGAGGTTGAGCATTTCTGACCCCTGTCAAGGGCCATAAGATAGGTGAACGGAGTGGCTACAGGGTGGGTTATTAAGAAGCAACTTTCTTACTAATCCTCATGCTTGGGAGCACAGACGAGGCCTCAGCGGCTTACAGCAGGGGCCCTTGGAGGGCAAGCTGGCAGCCCCTGGAGCTGGCACCCCAGTGACAAGGCAGAGGTGGAGGGCTGGGCATCAGTCAGCAGGTGAATAGATAGATTGTAAAATATTCATACACTAGAACAAATTTAAGAAGTAAAACATAGTTTACAGTAGTACAATGTGATACACAACAATATTCCGGTTTCTCTTCAGATTGTACAAATCTTTCACCTTTTACAATGTGATACACAATAAAAAGGAATACACAAACTAGTGGGATAGAAAACCTCATTCATAGGTCTTAAAATCATTATGTGGAGCCAAAGAAACCAGACCTAGTCTTGTGAATCACTGTGTTATACACCTGAAACCAATAAAACTATAAATAAAAATAATTTATAAAAATAGTACATACTGAAACTTCCAGCCAAGAAGGAGGCATGGGTAGATACATTTTGCCTCCTCCCACAACAAAAAGAAGGACAACAACAACTTTAAAAACAAAAATAACAAGAACTGCCAGAAAATTGAACTGGAAGTTCAATTTGGGAGTTTGATGACCAAGGAGTTAAAGAAGAAACATTCATTCATACTGGTAGGAGGGGTGGAGACGGGCAGCTGGGGTGGAGAGGACTTGCAGCAAGGCATGGCTGGAGGACTGGGGCAGGCAAGGTGGTGGCTGGTAGACCGGGCAGTCCCACATTTGCCTGTGAATAAACTGAGAGGAACAACTGGAGAGTGAGACAGACCGCACAACCCAGGGTTACAGCATGGGAAAATGGAGCCTCAAAACCTCTGACTGAAAACATCCCTGGGTGTTGCAGCCGCAGTTGAAACTCCCAGCCTCACAGAAGAGTTTGTTGGAGAGAACTACAGGTCCTAGAATGTAAAGAAACCCACCCTCCCAGGAATCAGCACCAGAAGGGCCCAATTTGCTTGTGGGTAGCAGGGAAAGTGACTGGAAGCCACTGAGAGCAAAACAAGCAGCATTGTCCCTCTCAGACACCTCTCCCACATACAGAGCCACAACACAGCGACATGGGTTGCCCTGCCTTGGTGAATACCTAAGGCTCCACCCCTTACTACATAACAGGTGTGCCAAGACAAAAAAATACGGCCCAAATAAAAGAATACATCAAAGCTTCAGAAAAAAAATACAACTAAGCGATAAAGAAATAGCCAACCTACCAGATACAGAGTTCTGGATGCTCACAGAAATGGTTTAGTATGGTTGGAAAATGGATGAAAAATTGAAGGCTATGAAAAGCAAAATAAGGGAAAATATACAGGGAATCAACAGTGATGGAAAGGGAACCAGGACTCAAATCAGTGATCTGGAGCAGAAGGAAGAAAGAAATATTCAACCAGAACAGAATGAAGAAAGAAGAATGCCAAAAATGAGGAGAGGCTTAGGAACCTCCAGGACAACTTTAAACGTTCCAACATCCGAATCATAGGGGTGCCAGAAGGAAAAGAAATTGCAAGAAATTGAAAACCTATTTGAGCAAATAATGAAGGAGAACTTCCCCAATCTGGCAAAGGAAATAGACTTCCAGGAAGTCCAGGAAGCAGAGAGAGTCCCAAAGAAGTTGGACCCAGGGAACTACATACCAAATTACATCATAATTACATTACCCAAGATTAAAGATACAGAGTGAATCTTAAAAGCAGCAAGAGGAAAGGATACAGTTACCTTCAAAGGAGTTCCATAAGACTATCAGCTGATTTCTCAAAAGAAACCTTACAGGCAAGAAGGGACTGGAAAGAAGTATTCCAAGTCATGAAAAGCAAGGACCTACATCCAAGATTACTGTATCCAGCAAAGCTATCATTTAGAATGGAAGGGCAGATAAAGTGCTTCCCAGATAAGGTCAAGTTAAAGGAGTTCATCATCACCAAGCCCTTATTATATGAAATGTTTAAGGGACTTATCCAAGAAAAAGAACACCAAAAATATGAACAGTAAAATGACAACAAATTCACAAATATCAACAACCGAACCTATAAAAACAAAAACAAAATCAAAAATGAACTAAGCAAACAACTAAAACGGGAACAGATTCACAGAAATGGAGATCACATGGAGGGTTATCAGTGGGGAGGGGGAGGGGGAGGGAGAGGTACAGGGAATAAGAAGCATAAATAATAGGTGCAAAATAGTCAGGGGGGGTTAAGAATAGTATGGGAAATGGAGAAGCCAAAGAACTTATATGTATGACCCATGGACATAAACTGAAGTGGGGGAATGATGGTGGAATGGGCATTACAGGGTGGAGGGGAATAAAGAGGAGAGAAAAATGGGACAACTGTAATAGCATAATCAATAAAATATTTAAAAAATTAAAAAATGGTATGTAGTGCATAAATCCACTGTAATGAAATTGTGAAAAGGCAAAACTAAGCTATTGTAAGATAAGTGGTTCTTTCTGGCAGTGGAGATGGGGTTACAGTTGGTGAGAAAGTAAATAACTAGAAAGAGGAATTAGGGTACTTTCTGGGGTTAGGGAAATACTTTATATCTTGTTCAGGTATGATGGTTTCACTGGTTTACAGAATTATTGAACTCATCAAACTAAACACTTAGGATCTGAGAATAATATTGAATATAAATTATATCATAACAAATAAATAGGTATTTTATATTGTTAGAATGCCCATATCCAGGGGCAGGAAAATTTTATCCCCACTGAAAAAATTCTGAATGGACAGTGGGAAACACATTTTTTTAAATCACATCTTTGATTGTGTTTGTTGAAGATATCAGTTAAACACACTACCAATTTTGTACAAGAAAAATGGAGAGGAAGGAAGAGAGAGGATGTCTGACACCCTCCCTGACTTTTTCTGTTTAACACACTTATTTCCCTTTTCCTCAACTCTATTGTTTATCCATTTACCATTTCCACATCTTCCTCCATTCCAGATGCTTGGTGCTCTCCTGGACAGCCCTGAGGTAGTTGGCCAAGTAGGGAGAAAGGCTTGTACCAAGTAGAGAATGACTCAAGACAATACATAATCAAGGGTTAATTTTCACAGTACCTGAGACAAGTACCAAAATTAGAGAAAATCCTCTTTGAAGAAAAGCTGGGGGAGGTTTCTTTGAGGCAACGGGATGAGTGTACATTGAAGAACTAGGAGAATTTTGATCAGTGGAAACACAGAAGAGGACAAATCCATAAGGGGATATCTTAAGCAAAGGCACACTAAGGAAATAAAAAGAACCAATTTAGCTACTACTTGTTGAATATCTTTGTTTTTCCAACAATAGATGTAAACATCTATTTCCTTTTTTAAACTTCAGGACATCTCCCCATTGTACAGATAAGAAAAGGAAGACAGAGGAAATCAGGGAACTTATTCAAGTGCCCCCAGCCAGCAAATGCAGGGTTGGACTTTGAATCCAGGTCCATAGCTCACGTACATGCAAACAACACCAGGCTCAGGCAGATTAGGTTGTTAACGGGGTTTTTAAGGCCTTTTTAGCAAAATGTAGAATATTAATTAATTCAGAACTGAGGGGTTGTTTAGAAATATTGAAGTGATAGAGTGAAAAGTTGGGGGACCAGAACATAGAAAACCTTGAGTAACAAGTTAGGAGTATCAATTTTATTACAGGTACAGATAATTCATTAAAGTTCTTAGAATAAAACCATTCAAATGTGAAAGAAATATTTGAAGGAGATTGTTCTGGCCACAAAGAACATGACAAAGAAGGCAGGTGCCCACAGCAGAAATAGCAGGTAAGAGAACATCAGGATACTGCAATTTTTCCAACAAGAAACCATGTCTATATTAAGGGACAGTAGTGAGATTGTAATAAAAAAAATTCAAGAGACACTATAAAGGAATAATGCTCGAGGCTTAGTTTCTAATAGGATGAAGGGCTGAGCAAGGTGAGCTAGGAAAAGAAGAAACAGTTCTAGGGGTCAGGCCTTGGTCCAGGAAAATCAGTGGTTCTGACAGAGAAGTCAGAAAGGAGAGCTGGAAGGAGGGGAAGGAGGTGGGCTAACCAGTCCAGTGCGCCTGAGGTTTGAGATCAGGTGGGACAGGCAGCGTGACAATGACAGAGGAACAGGGGACCAATACCAAAAACCAAAGCTCTGGGTAATAGAGGAGTCTGATTAAGGGCTTGGACTCAAGGCAGAGCAAACCAGGATCTGGCGCTTACCAGCTATCTTAGCCACAGTTTTTCCTCTAAAAGTGAAATAAAATCTCCAGGCAGGGGGGATTAAAATGCATAGGAAGTACTGAATAAAGGCCAGCTCTGGTTATGGAGGCATGCACCTACTGGGGGTGGGGGGGAGAAGAAGGGAGGTCTAGAAGACCCAAATGAGGGAAAATCAAGAAATCCAGAAAAGGTTCAGCAAAGTGCTGAATGACGTACGCCCAGAGGGTCTTAAGGAGACACTGATGGACAAAGGAAGGTGGGATCAGAATGCGCCACTGATGCTGGCAATCGGGAAACTTAAAGGAGGCAATGTCAGGTGTCAGGGGTTTAAAGGGACACTGGGGGATGTAATAATGGAGACAGCAGATGTAGACAAATAAGACAGGCAATAAGAGGAAAAAAGAGACCAAGAAAAAATACTAGAAAAAGAGCAAATTCGATGAAGATTTATTTTCAATATCAAGAAGACTGACTATGATTGAAAGCAGAAGTAACCTAAGTAAAGGCCCAGTGAACAAAAAATTACAAAGTATACTTAGTAGAGAAATAATAAAGGGACAAAACTTTAGGTAGAAGCAGAAAGTTAAAAAGTCAAGGGGAAAATGGCTGAGTAAGCTGGAGAGATAAGGGAGGGAAATCCCTTATCTGAGGAGAATGGAGAGAAAACAAGAGAAATCGGGTATAAAAGGGAAAAAGGACTGATGTTCTGAGGCTCTGTGGCTAGTGGAGGAAGATCTGACCCCAAGCCTACGCCAAGCCCACATTTCAGATTCACCTGTGAGAAGGGAGCCGTGGCCTCCCGCCTCACGGAAGGGAGGAGGCCACACCCTCCCTCCCACTCAGCCACAGCTGGAACACATGCACACAGCCTTTCTGTCAAAGGGAAAACGTTTGTGTTCTATACAAGTAAACGGTGCCCAAACAGGCTGTTTAAAGAGCATCTCTCAGTTGCCACTTCTCCAACAATTATTCCAGATTTCCAATGGCAAAGGTCGCCAAGCATTCCCATGATCCTCTAGAAGCAGTTGGAAAGTTTAGGTTGGAGACCAGCTTGAGGGATGTACCCTCACCAAGCTCCCTCTGGAGCAATGATTTCTGTGCAAATGGCAAATGTCCCAGTTCTCTAATGTATGTGGCTCTGAAGCCTCAGTCTCACCAGGGCCTAATTCCACATTTGGCAATCCGCTGGCATATGCAGTACTTGGCATTTTCATTGCTTCATTATTTAAAGGGCAATTCATTGAAGGCAATGGAAACAAATAAAACTCTATTTCTGACATTTCTAAATCCGAACCCTGCACTCTCAATTAAACCTTCCAGTTTCAAAATAAATATTTAAGCAAAACCCTGGGGTACTCACTCTAAACAGTTTAGTAGTGCTCCTAAGGGTAGTGATGCAGTCTCTGCTCTTGAGACTTGGGTATCCGAACCAGTGTGGGTGCCCCTGAAGAATACCAAATCGTCCCCTACACTGCAACCCACTAAAGGCTCGATCGCGTCGACACAGCAATGAGCCTGCACAGGGTTTGGTGGACTTCTCAATTATCAAACAACTTTGTGCTGTATTGGCCCTTCCAATGGGTTAAGAGCATGTTTATTACCTCCAAAAACTTTTTAATTCCCATTTTAGGGATGAACAAAGTATGGTGTAGAGAGGAACTAACATTTATTGAGCACCCACTATGCATTAAGCTCCATTTGGAGTGATTTACACGTGTGTGAATAAGCCTGGTTTGCAGAGGAGGAAAACACCGTTAGAGGAGTTACATTACCTGTTGCTGGGTCACATTGCTAGTAAGTCTGTCACCCTGAAACTTGATTCATGGTGATGAGGAGGAGGAGGATGCATTGAGCACCTCCTGTGTGCTAGACAGTCAGTGTGCTAGGAGCAGTGAAGGGAAAAATGCCTGTGTCCCTGTTCCCAAAACAGGTATGAAAGAAGTAACTCCCCTCTGAGCTTCCCCATCCAGCCATAGCTGTGGGCGGGCCCAGCTCCCGAGTGGGTGCTCCCAGAGTTCACACAATCTAAGGTCGGTTCCTTGGGTTCAAATCTGGAAATTGCCACCTGTCTTTTACCCTAGTCTGAAGCATCACACAGAGAAGGCAGATAAAACACATCAGAGCCCTGGCCGGCCTGGCTCAGCTCCTTGGAGCATCCTCCTGTGCACCAAAAGGTGGGGGGTTCCCAGGGTTCAATTACTGGTCAGGGCACATACCTAGGTTGCAGGTTTGATCATGTGTAATGGGTGTTTCTCTCTCACATAGATGTTTCCCTCTATCTATATTTCTATCGCCCTCCCTTCCTCCTCTCTCTAAACTCAATTAACATATTTAAAAAAACAAAACAAAAACAAAAACACCTCAGGAGCCAGCCCCACCAGAGAAAGCCCTTGGGCGTCCTGGTGCCTAATGTCGGCAACAGAAAATGCTAGCCATTTTCTTCCTTTCCTTTCACTCAGGCAACCCAGCCCGTGCCCCCGACATATCCCTCCCCACCTCTAGCCAGTCTAGATCTTTGTTCACTGTAATCTGCCTAAAATGTGCATTTTATATGACCTCCAGGAAAAAGGAAATAACGTTTAGGGGAGGGCAAACGAGGAGAGTACGCGACGGAAGGGGAGGGCAAAGAATAGCAAGTTTTCATTCCCAAGACCTGTCCGGTGCGTGCCCTTGCCCTGCCCTGTGCCTCCGCCCCCCCCCCCCCCCCCAACGCTGACGGATGGAGCGCAGGAGATAACGATTCCGCAGCAGTCACCGATCGCATTCCCTCCGACCCTTACAGGCGCGCCTGCGCGCCCCACCCGCCCTGCAGCGGTGGCTGCTCCGGCAGGTGGGTCGAGCCTCCCCGCGGCGACGCTGGCACAGCTGAGCATGGCCCTACCCCTACCCAGCTCCGCGGCCCCGCAGAGGGATCTTTGAGGCGGAGCCCGGTGCGGCTGTCGCGGATGAACTGAAGTCTTAGCGTGCAGGCAGCCAGGCCTGGGGGGGGGGGGGGGGGGGGGGCGGCGCAAGTGCGGCGCCTCGGGCCAGGCGGTGCTGGAAGGGGAGGCGAGGCCCCGCTCTCCCGCCGCCGAAGGCCGGCGAGCGTGGAAACTGCAGCGAAAATAATAGCGCTCAGGCCCCGCCCCCTCCTCATCCTTGGTTGGTACGGGGTGGTTTGCAGCACACTGTTCCTTTGTTTGGTCGGACCACGTGCTCTGCTTGCTCCGCGGAATGTAGCAACCCGACAGGAAGTCGAACCCACATGGCAAGTTCAAGGAACAGCCGAGCGCTGCTGGGAGCCGGCGGCCGCAGCGGGCGAAGCAGTGCGGCAAGGATCACGCCAGACCCCTCCTGCCGGCGCTCGGGACTGGGGCCGGGGGACGCTGGAGACGCTGGGGTACTGCGCTTCTGCAAGGAGGTTCTCTGGCACCAAGCACACACCGGGAGGATTTTCTTCGTAACCAGTGACTTGGGTTATGATAATAATCTCTGGTATTTAAAAGAGCTTTGTAGTTGATAAATCCTTCTCAAAACCTTTAACTCATTTAATCCTTACAAAAACATAGGATGGTAAAGTGCCTCTGCTTACAAGGAGAGAAGAACCGGAGCCCCTGAACCCTTGAGCAAGTGGGCCTGACCTTCCAGGAGGCCCAGCCGGGCGGCTCCAACCACGGCTGATGGTGAAACCCGTGACACTACTCGTTTGTTTTCTCTCTCATTTTTAAAATTACAGAACACTACACATTTTGTAGCTTTTAAACACCCAAACAATACAGAAATGTATGAAACATAAACATACATGCAAAAAGGGAAAGGTTTTCTAAGTGCAATTTCCCACATATAGCTGTGGTTAAGAATGTCAGTCACTTTCTTATTTTTGCATGCGTGCCTGAACATATTTATACAACTTACAAGTACTTACATCTTTATTTAAAATAATAGGATCTTACTACAAATACCACTGGCTTAAATCTGTTCAATTTAACAATATATTTTCAAATAACTTTGCAAAATAAAATATATAAATCTATACCATTATTCTTTTGAACAGCTGCATAAATGTGTCATTATTTAATTACATATTCAGATAGTTTTTAGTTTTTGTTTATTAAAACAATGGCAAAATAAACATATGATATATATAAATATCAATATATGAATATATGAGGTCTGTCCAGAAGGTATCCAGCCATGTACTATGAAAAATGGAGACATTTATTGAAGAAGATACCAGATACAAGAAACATTGTGCACAGAACAACGACACCTCAGTCCTCTTCAAAGTAGGCATCTTGGGACCTCATACGGTTTTCCCAATCGCCATCAGCTGCCCTATCATATTTTCCTGAATCTCATCAATGGTCTGAAATATCTTCCCTTTCAAACGTGATTTCAGTTTTGGGAAAAGCCAGAAGTCGCAGGGTGCCACATCTGGGCTGCAGGGGGCGTTGAGTCACCTGATTGATAGGATGTTTGCTCCAAAAAATTCTGCAAGAGATGTGATACATGAACAGGGGTGTTGTCCTGATGAAACTGCCAATCACCAGCTGCCCATAGCTGCAGCCTTCTGAATCATCCCAATAGTTTCCATAGAGAAATATTCAAGCTTAACCCAACATTTGATGCAGATCAAATATTAGATTCATTGCTCTACTGGGTCAGTCATTTTGAATGTGACGACCACATGGTACACATGCCCACACATCAGCATCTACTGCCCCCACTGACGTCGGTGCCCCCGGTGAAGTCATCATTGCTCACGCATCGCATTCCAGTCCACTCTCCATGGCTGCAGGTAACACGGATGTCACACAAACCATTCTCATTACATGAACAATGACTGGACTTTTTCCGGACAGACTTCGTCATATGTAAGATATGAATGTATACTGCACATTGGGGAAGTATTATCTATTCATGAATTCCTCAAATTTCTCATTCAAAGCTATGTTGGGTCAAAGGTAAATGTGCCTTTAAAGTTCAATAGACACGCCCAAATCCTTCAACAAAGAGGTGACACCACCTTGCACTGCATGTAATGGAGTTAACTGTTGTGACGACACTTGTGTATAAAAACTTAACTGCCTCCACACACACCCGACCTGGGTATTTGTGAATCTTGTTAATTCTTGCTATATACCAGGTTAGAGAGTTGATGCTTAAAAAAAAAAAAAAAAAAAACAGTCAGAAAGACTATTCCAGACAACAACAACAAAAAAGTCAAGTTGAACATTTCTTATATTTTACAGGCTATTTGTTATTTTGTCTTCTATAAGTTATATTTTTTGCCTATTTTTTATTGGTTTACTTATTTATTTGAAGAAATACATTTAAGTACTTTGCAAAGATTTTTTCCAGTTTGTTTTCTACCTTTTAATGATATAATACGAAATGTTAAATGTTTAAAATACTCAAGTTAGTCAATATTTACCTTCATGGTTTCTAAATTTTATGCCATACTTAGAAAATTTTATTTTCAAAATTCCAGAAAACAAAATATTCTGCTTTATTTTCTTTGTATATGTCTATGATTTTTTAAAATTTTATTGAGCAGATATTTATTGAGCAAGTAACATATGCCAGACAGTATTTTAGAAGTTAGATATGTACACATAGTCTCTGAATTCATGGAGCTTACATTTTAGAGTGGAACACAGACAATATACAAACACAAATTAATGAATAGGTAATTACAAAATTCAAAGCACCATGAAGAATTAATGAGAATGTTAATGAGAATAACAGAGAATACCTACCTAGGGAGAGTGGTTACAGAAGGCAAAATTTAAACTAACACCTGAAGAATGAGAAATAGACAGACATGGAGGTGAGAATCATTCCAGACAGAAGGGACAGTATGTGCAAGGCCCAGAGGAAAAAAGTAACTTGGAGTATTTGAGGAACTCACAAAAGGTGAGTGGTGTTACCGCAGACAGTCAGTCTGAGCCCCAGGGAGCCTCCCCCATTGGCCAAGACGGTGGTGGGGGCAGTTCTTACACTGAGCCACTGAGCTATCAAAAGCTAGAAAGATGAATGGACGGGTCCCAAGCATGCCAAAAGTTAGCAAGATTATTGGCCAGGGGAAAAAAAAACCCTCCCCTCCCAAGCCCTCTAAGAACTGCAGGTATGAGCAGGAAGATGCGATGGTCTTTGAGACAGGAGTCGTCCATTCTCCCGGGTCACGTGGTGGTAGCTTGCTGGATAGCGTCACAAGAGGTAGAGCAAAGGGAAGACTCCAGAATCATTTGGGCGTGCACTGACATGACTTGCAGATGGAGAAGATGTTGGTGATGAGGGCGAAGTAGGAATCATTATGGCTTTTAGGTTCTAATTGGAGGAACTGGGTGGGCGGTGCTGCTGCCAAACTCAAGGAGGTTGCCACTTGGGGCATTCTATTCAAGAATGAAATGTGTTTGCCATCCAGGTAGTTTCATTTGCCTGCAACAAGCAAAGGAGACAGGATTTACAACCAAAGCTCTGAAGTCTGTCTCCGGAAGGGAAGCTTAACCATTGGCAGCTCAGTCATTGCTTATATACATTATTTCAGGGATGTCAGACTCTTTTTAACCGGGTGCCACATCAGCCTCTCGTTGCCTTCAAAGGGCCGAGTGTAATTTTAGGGCTGTATAAATGTAACTACTCCTTAACAGTTAAGCTAGAGCTCCGTGCTCCTGCTGGGTAGAAACAAGGGGCAGAGGAGGGGAGGTGGAGCTGGGGTAGGGGGGTGGGTATAAAACAAGGTGGAGGGCCGGATTGGGCCAGGGGCCTTGTGTTTGCCACCTGTGTGCTATTTGGTTAATTACATGTTGATTTCTTCTTTGCTGTTGGCTATACTTATGCAGTTTAAGTCAAGCTCTTCAGGTTGCAGCCCTGTCTGCAAAATACTGTGCTACTATTTTAGCATTTAGCAAGAATGGCATGTAGTAAGGACCACCCAGACCCAGAGACCCTTGTCCTATCTAACAGTGGTACCATTTGCTGAGAAATGTACAGAAAGATGTTGGGGTTGTGGGGAGAATATAGGGATCACTCTCAACACGTTGAGTTTTAAATAATAATGAGCTACCCAAGTGAATCTGTCAAGTAGGTTTCTGGTGACACAAAACTGGAATTCAGGAGAGAAGACAAAGTAGGAGGTTTAAATTTGGAAATTGCTGGCAATTAGACATTCAAGTCCAGGAAAAGAGTATACAGAGACTAGCAGAGGGCCTTGCTACAAGTCCTGAGGAACTTCCATACTTGGAGTTGAATGAAGGAGGAGAAGCCAGTGCAGGAGAGCGAGGAGCAGGCACCAAGGTAAGGCAGAAAACAGGAGAGACTGCAATCTCGGAGAAAGGAGGAATGACTCGCAGCACCACAAGCTGCGGAGGTGCACCATGACACTTGAGGCCCGAGGAGAATCCACTCACGTTGACAACAAAGAGCTTGCTAATGATATGGACAAGAACAGTTTTTTTAAGGGTATTTTATTGACTATGCTATTACAGTTGTCCCATTTTTTCTCCCCTTTATCCCCCTCTGCCCTGTACCCTGCTTCCCTCCAGCATTCCCTCCCCCCACTTTAGTTCAGTCCATGGGTCATACATACAAGTTCTTTGGCTTCTCCATTTCCTGTACTATTCTTAACCTCCCCCTGTCTATTTTGTGCCTACTAATTATGCTTCTTATTCCCTGTACCTTGTCCCCTATTCTTTCCCCTCCCACTGATAACCCTCCATGTGATCTCCATTTCTGTGAATCTGTTCCCGTTTTAGTTGTTTCCTTTGTTTTTGTTTTTTTAGGTTCAGTTGTTGGTATTTGGGAGTTTGTTGTCATTTTACTGTTCATAGTTTTTTATCTTCTTAAGGGAAGGGATTACATAAGTCCCTTAAACATTTCATATAATAAGGGCTTGGTGATGATGAACTCCTTTAACTTGACCTTATCTGGGAAGCACTTGATCTGCCCTTCCATTCTAAATGAAGGCTTTGCTAGTCAACAAGAACAGTTTTTGTAGAATAAGGAGGTAGAAGTGATCATTTGAGAACCTTGGCCACTTTCCTGAGAGAAAACTTGGAATTTAGTGGGGTACTGTTGTAGACATAATGCATTAATCTGATGTTTTTCAAACTTTGCTGTGCATTACATTCATTTAGTTAAAAACGCAGTGTCCTGACCCCAACCCCAGCAAGTAGTCCCAGGGTCAATAATTTAAGTAAGTTCTTCAGGCAATTCTGATACATAGCAAAGTTTGAGAATCACTACCTTAACCCAATGATAGATTTCCCAGAACGGAATTTCAAGTTCTACGTCTGATTGAAAGAGAAAAGATTTGAGGACAGAGGCTGTTCAGGACTTTTTAGATCATATCACATAAGCAACTACCTACCCTTTTATGAAAACAGTGACCACACAGAAGAATGCAGGTGTTGCCAACAGTAGGTTTACAGTGGAGAGTACACAAGACACAGTTCAGTCTTGTGTTATTGTTTACTAATTATTGTAATGTTTGTTTGTATTACGACTGTAAACCTGCTCCTGCCTGACCCTGTACATCACTTGGCCTCATACCCATGTGTTTCAACAGGACATAAACTGGATTCACTGAATACAAGCCAAACTCTCTATTTCTCATGCCTGTTTTGCTATAGCCACAGGTTATAGCAATAACATTTCACAGATGAAATTCCTCCTGTTTCAAAAATAAAGGTCTCCCTAGAATTTTTTTAAAGTGTCTTTTATTCAGTTGTTCTTCTAACTGACTAGATGGTGTAAGACTCAAACTGTGTTCTTAAAACAAAACACCTCCTGGCCTGCGGACTCAGGCAGCTCCCTCTTGTTTGGCAACCACATCCCAGGCCAGCACTTCTATGGACATTATCTCAATGAATCCTCACACAGACCTTTTGAGGCATTTACTTTTAGTTCTATTCCATGTATGGAACTAGAATAAATGGTGCTGAAATCAGTTATTAAGGTGATTCCACAGTAGCCTTTCTTGGCTATGTATAGATTTGACTGTATTATCCCGACTATGGAAGAAAAAACGGGTGGTTCACTGCCCAACAGATTTTGATATTGCCTTACCTTACCCTCCTGACCCTAGTGTGCAGACAGGTTGTTCATAGCTGCATGTGTATCCTTTCCCAACATGGACATACCATGGAATCACATGCCTGAGCTCTAGGGTTCAAATTCTGGTTCTACCCCTTAGTAACACTGTTGTCTGAGACAAGCCATTTAGCCTTCTTCCTAAGCTTCATTTTCCTCGTGGGTGAATCAAGAAATGACCAAAAGGATGTTGTGAGTATCAAATGACATATGTTACATACACAACATGCTCAATACTCGGAAACGTACTTTTTACACTAAACCACATTTCACCCCTCAGTCAAATCTCAATTCCACCCAAATCTCCCATAGGGTATATTCCTAAAATCTTTTGGGGGAGGTACTGATGTTTTCTTCCTTGCCAACCCCTTCAGAGGTTGTCTCAACCATGTTCTGCCCTTCTCCTAACTTCTACATAGCTACCTTCCTTCATAAGATCTAACTTTTGATATTAGAAAGAGATGCTGTGTTTAGACACCTTCTACTCCACTTCTTTCTAAAACCAGCATTAACAAAGGCACAGTTTCCCAGGTAAATTGAGAAAAGTGAAGGGTTTTCCCAAAATTAACCAACTTCATAACGAATATATATTCAAGTTTCTAGTATATAAAAATACAATATTTTCAGCAACATCCCTATTCCCTCAAGGTGTAAATAATAGTGGGGCACTTCTTGCAATCTCCACAGCAGCCCAGCCCAATATTTCCATAACTCTGACTAGAAGTTTCTTCCTAATGTTCCTTAAAATCTGTCTTAATGGAGTTTCAGTACTACTCTTAAGGACCTCACAGCACTAGCTTTTCAAATATCTGGCAAAAGCTGGAGCCTTCCTGAGTTTTCTCACTCCCAGCTACCTATTGTCCAGACCCTGCGGTTAGTCCTTACCTAATAAGGTTTTTAGTCTCTTCACCACTATGTCCACAGTCCCCATGTATGTTATTTACCTCTTTCCTCTTAAAATGGCTACCTATGGCTACCCAAAACCAAAGGCAAAGGTGAGGTTTAACCAGCACAGGGAGTAAGCTTCACCGCACCACCGTTCAAAACCCTGTTTCTTTTACCCAGTTAACGGTGATCTATGTTTAGGTATGCCCACAAGATTCCGAAGGTGAAAGTGAGCTTGAGGTTCATTCCCCTGAATATTGCTTCTGCCACTGGCAAGCACAGTTGTGGAGACTTGGGGGTTTTCTGTAGCAGAATGAAGTTTCCAAATCACAAGCTTTATAAGGTGAAGACAGCGGTGAAGACATACGAGGTGGCATCCTGATTCCTGTTTGGAAGAGAATAAGGAGCCTCTTGAGTCCTCTTTTCTGATTGTGGCAGAAGTAGACCCTTCTCTGGCAGACCAACTCCACAGTTGTCAGAGCCATTCCCGGAGGCCCAAAGCACATCCTGCCTCTCCAGCACACAGAACAGTTTTGAAAGGACCTAATTTGTTGTATTAAATCTGTTGCTGCTCAAAAGGGATTGAGTGTTTTCTGTTCCCTACAATTGTATGCTAACCATTCTGAACAATGAGTGTGATTTCACAAGGCAGAAAAGATTACAGCAATTTAAAACATTGCTTTATATTTGCACATATGTAACACCAACAGGGCTGGAGTATATACGGACAGAGGGATGTGAGAAACTATCTTCCATTCTCCTCGTGTTTATCCCATAAAGCCACGGTATAGCAAGATTGGCTGGCATCTATATTACTGATCAAATATGTGTCTGACTACAATTATAAGTTCAACAGTATTAATCAGGACTCTTGAGTACAAAGAACAAACAGAAGCACAACTGAAAACAATGTAATCAAAAGAAGGCAAGGAATGACCCAACAGCGGAAAGGGCAGGCATGGACATGGCTTTAGGGACAACTAAACCAAGGGTCAGATCTTCTTTAAGGACTCTTTCTCCCCGTCTCTCATGTCAGTTTTTCACAGAGTATTCAATTTATTCCCCCATTTATTCCCCCAAACTACCTTCCCTAACACAGTGGAGTGCTGCTGATACTCCAGATTCACAGCACAAATGTTCCCAAACCAGAAGTGAACATAAAGGCCCTTTTCTCTTAAATGAAATTTGAGAAACGCCAAGACAGAAATTGGGAACACGGTTTGGATCTCAGGCTGACCCCTTGGACCCGTGGGCCCATGGACCCGTGGACCCGTGGCCAAGGCCTGGGAGGGACGTGCTACAGATAGCCCTGCCAGAACCACATGGTAGCCTATAGCACCCGGGATGGAGTCTGTGGGCAGAGAAGGTGGGCGAATAGGCACTGAGCAGGCAGAACCATAGTCCCCCCCAGATCTGAAATGATTCACCAGCTGCAGCTGTTAGGCTTTCACATGTTCACGCTTCTACGGGGATTTAAAACCACTCACGTGACCACTGCTTTGCCACACCTGTGTCGGTGCCAGGACTCTGCGAACTGCTTCTGCAGTATCTCATCCAGGGAGAGATTTGTAACAAGGCACTTAGCTCCAGGTCAGTTGTTTGGCTACATCAACCACTTAGAAACTCTATATAAATGAAAAAAAAGCTTTGAATAACAGAAGAGGCGTTTAAAAATGAAGTTATAGGAATGACGAGAAAGCACTGGAAATAACACAGCAATGGTTACAGGAGGTTGTGGATGGACTTAATGCCACTGCATTGTACACTTAAAAATGGTTCAAGTGTTAAAGCTTATGCATGTACTACCACAATAAAAATAAAAATAAAAATCTAAAGCTGGGTATCTAATTCACTAATGAATTCACTTATTCACCATTTATTTTACTTAAATCTCTGAAGAAAAGATGCATTAAAATATTGTTTACAAAAATGGGTCCATGCTATTCACAAGGTTTTATGATACACATTGTATCACTTCATGTTAACATCTTTTTTCTTTTCAATAAATATACTTCTAAAACATCATTTAAATAAATGTATACTATTTATTGTCTCTAAATTACTTTATTTAACCAGTCTCTTACTATGGAACATTCGGGGTAGTTCCAATTTATTTTACACTTTATCCTTAAAGCTCAGTTTTAAAACTTTTTGATAACTTTTTAAATATAGAATTTCAGGCTCAATGTATAAAAATTTTTTAAGGTTTTTGACACAAAGTTCCAAATGATTGTCCAGAAATTTTTATTGATGTTTAATGTAAACCCACCAGCAATGTAAGAAGTACCTATTTCCCTATATATTTTCAATCAATAAGAAAAATAATTTTCTTTCTATTTTTCACCAATTTGATAAGTTTCAATGTATATTTCTGTAATTACTGGGAAACTGAAATTTTTAGGTGGTAGTTGTTTTTTTTACATAGGCTTCTGAAGATAAATTTATCAAAAACAGATAAATGGCTAGACTTCAACCTTTAACATGTTATAAAATCGTAATAAGCAACATTTAATCCACTAGTAAATTTAAACTGTAGTTTGACAATACTTTTCTCTGCCGTTCTTTCCTCTTAAGTGCCTCTGTGTTTTTGAGCTCTTCTGAGGTAGTCACAGTGACTTAGCATAAAAAGCAGAGGAAGTCAAGGGTTGTGGTATATCAGAGACCCACACTAAGTTCAATTCCAGTTAAACAGGTGAAGTGGAGTGAGTGAAGGGGTCTTACTTCATTCGTGATAGCTTATCGGCTCTCCTTTAATGCATTTAATGATTCTGTACGCTTAATGACGGCATTAAAGTCACCCTGCATAAGCATGGTGAGTTGCATTATGCTCATTAGTGGTGCCCTTGATAAAACATAATAGCAAGTCATCTCTTTTACATCATAATTCATTTCAAATATTGCTTTTCCAGATCTGTCCTTGATGCATTACCAGGTACTCGTAAGAAGTGTAACAGAAAGAAAGTTAGGACTTGAGTAATTCTTCGAGTGTCTGGATAGGCAGGCAGCTGAGGGGCAGATGGTTTCCGGATTGGTTAGCTGACAATGGAGATGGAAGCAAGGTGGCCATCTGGAATTCAATTAGACTAGTTCTACAAAAGGAAAATACTAGGTTTTTTGTGGCCTCTTTGCCCTCCCTCCCTTTGAATGGAAAATCGACATAGGCCAAGTCTCACCAGGAAGATTTGAGATATTTACTTATCCAGATAAACCAGGGGAATGGATCTGAGAGCCAGGACAAGAGACAGGGACTGGGAATATTGCATGTCTCTTTTTGTTTACTCAGCTTTACCAAGGAAAGTTTTGACATCAATATTTGGAATCAAAACTGAACAAGACTCTTGTGAAATTGACAGGTGTTGATTAGTTGAGAAGAAAAAAATCATGTTGCTTTTCTGCAAAGTACCCTTTACCCTCATCCCTGAATCATAGGAATTGTTCTCATTTTCTTTTTCATTTTGCTCCAGGAAACCAGCCTTTTGGTCATTCATTCCAAATATTCTCCTGGAGACAAGCTCACTCACTACTAATGTTATTTTAGTGTGAACCTATAACCCCTTCGCCAAAATCTTTGCCGTCACTGGCAATGTTCACACAGGAGGTATTTGGAATTGGAAAGGGTGTTAGTTGTATTACCTATAGCAAGGCTCAATGACTCACAGTGATTTCACTCTGCTTCGTCTCAAATGACAACACATAGCTGTAGGGAGAATGTCTATGGGGATCCACCACCCAGTTACTGGGAGCCAGTGGGGGAATCTCCCCCTGTGTATTGTTTGGTGTTTTATTAGTCAGCTGCAACCAGCTCCTCTATGATGTCTATGTAATAGAATAAGGAGTGTTTCATTTCACACATATAGCAAAAGGTTTTGAGTTAACAGATACAAAAAAAAAGAAACACCTCACAAATCTCTGTGTGATACCATCTGCTAACAAAAATATTTTTGAGACACAGTGTGGTTTAATAGAATTGCACTGCGCCCAAAGCAAGGAGACATGTGTTCGAGACCCACTTCTGGCAGTGCCCTGCTAGACTCCCTTAGATGAATTACTTTAACTTCAACAGACCTCAGTTTCCTTGTCCACAAGAAGGGTTAGACCACACTATCTCCCATCCCTTTAAGCTCTTAGTGACTGTGACTCCACACTGCCTTCTGGTCACTTCCAAGGGGTCTTGTGATATAAAGTAAGTAATTTTTCCTTTCAAGATATTTTTCCCATGAAGATATTTATTGAGAAAGCATTTGTCCCCTTACTACCTGGAAAAGAGAAAATAATGATGTAAAAGCTTTAGAAAAAAGTCAAATAATTATGCTAATAATAAATGTATACATATACACAAATTTTATATATATATACACACACACCTTTAGCTTTGAGTTTCTAGTTTATATCAAAAATGATAATATAGTCCCACAATGGACCTAGATCTCCTCTTTTATTTTTAATGCATGCTTTATTTATTTTTTCCATTTTAATATACTTCCCTACATTACTATAATAATGTAATATAAAATATTATTTTCTTCCTAAATTGCTGTAGTCTTAGACATCTCAGACATGTCAGTTGCCTTAATTCTATTGTTTCCTGGGAAACAATAACAACAATAATAGGTCATCCTGTATCCCACTGTGTGCTTTGCATTATTTAATGTCATACTCATCAGAATTATATTACTCGGTCATCAATTCAGAATATACACCTACTTCTAGAAATAATTAACATGAAGTAAGTATCTTATGTTACATAATGTCGATTCAAAAACAGCCTCTTTAAAAAATAAAGTCAGCCAGGTAAAGTTATAAAATATTGAAAGAATGCAATGAAATGGGAACTCTAATACCATTTCATGAAAATACATATAATTATTACAACCTTTCTGAAAATAAATTTAGGAAAATGTACACAGAGTTTTAAAAATGTTTTCACCTTAGCAATTCCTTTTCTATTAATATATCCTATGGAAAAAATCTGAAATGCAAAGATTTTTTAAATGAAGATATCCATGTACGAATTATTTACAATAAAGGAAAATTGGATCCACTCTAAATGACCAATACAAGTTAATAGTTTTATAAATTATCTTTTATTCATATGATGAAACATTATGTAGGCACTAAAAACATTTTATCAGAATTTTTAATGACATGAAAAATGTCTCTGATGTTTTATTAAGTGAAAAATGTCATAAAGTTATATTAAAATTTAATCTAAAAAAACATATACCTGATAAAAATAGAACAAAGTATCTCAATATTGTATTACTATTAGTTTCTTTAAATTTCTTATAGTCTCCAAATTTTCCAACTTGGGCATCTGCTACTTTTAAAATTAGAAACCAAGTACCCATAGAAATCAAACACTAAAATTAAAGACGGCTGTATTGAGACCTCGAGTGGCCAAAATGCTCAAAGGAATGAAGCGTTTTGGTGTATTTAATGTGACAGATTACAGATTAATTAGGAACCCTTCTCTTAATGTCTTTGCCAAGAATCAAGCACTCAGCCAGCAATTATTTCCGAATCCTCACGACATACTTGATTTAGGGCCCTGCAGGCTATGGTGACCCGGCCCAGACCATGCACCTTGCCGAGATTCCAAACAACCACCATTCGGTGAGTGCAGACGTGTCAGGCAGCCTCTGCTGGGCAGCGGGGACAGCCAGTGAAATTCCACCAGGTGCCCTGCCCTGGCAGGACTCACAATTCTAGCACAAGATGAGATCTGTGAGAATTCACTCTGAAATACAGGTGAAAATGTTAAACTAACAAAAGGAATCAGGTTCTGCAGAATAATTGTGGAAGGGGAAGGAATTTTTCCTGGAGAGCTCAAGAAAAGTCTTCACAAAAGACAAAAGGGAACCTTGCAGAATGGACAGGATTATAATAAACAATAAAAGGAGAGCTTCCCAACTACCCCTGCTCCCCATCCGCAGACTGAAGAACCAGACAGAGCAAAACTCAGAGGCAGGAGGGAAGTCAGGGCACGTCTGGGCTCCAGAAGAGACCTCCCTGGAAGGGCAAGGTGTCTCCTGGGGAGTGCAGTGGGCACGGTTTCACATGGGCATTGATTGATTTTCTCGATCAGTGACTAAGGATTATAACTGAGTCTGTGCTCAGTTATTGTAGATATTTTGGTGCCTCAGCCACCCATGGGAACGTTAAAAACCATATACACTTCCATACATACACATGTTAAAGGCATAAGATACTATTGCAAATAATATGTGTAACCCCTTACCTCTGCATAGCACTTCTACTTTATTAAGATCTTTCCCCGTGGTTTATCTCATGTGCTCCTCACAGCTACCCAGGGAGACAGGCATTGTTATCACCACCACGGAAAGAACTCAAAGAGATCTGATGAATCACTCCTGGTTACACCAAGAGTAAGTGACAGGTGGGTTTCAAATCTTCTAACTCTCCTGCATTTCCTTCGGCACTACAGCTGCCTTTGACCCAGGACATAACCTAAAAGTCCAGTTCTCAGTACCGCATTCCAAATTTTATTTTAATCATTACCATCATCTTCTTTCCTCTTGCATTATAGAGTACCAGGAGATCTGTTTACATTGAGTTTGGATTCTTCAAAGAAATTTCCTACTTTAAAGTGCTTTTACACCTCATTTATCCTAACAACTTTGCAGGTAACTCAGACAAGTTGAAAACTTTACTTACCTAAATTCACTGAGGACAGAATGGGAGGCAGAGTGGGTAGGAGAGGGAGAGAGAGGAGATGGAGGCAGGAAGAAGCTCCTTTGCTGAACCTTGTGACTTGCTCTGTGCTGCACAGCTTTGGACAGAGAAGGGACTTCCATCCTCTGCGGATGTTCAAAAGTACTTGTACTTTTGTCCTTTCCAGTTTGACAGAGTCCTGGAAATATAAAAGGTATAAAATCCCTTTTTATGAATTCCATTTTTGTTGCACCACTTTTACTACCCAAGCTTTTTACAACATTTGGTTCCATAAGAAAAGCAGTTCTGTCATATGGTTTCAAGTAATCCTCACACTTCTAAAACCAAGTATCGCTGCCAAATAACACCGCATGAACTAAATAGATGACATCTGGAAAGAAGCATTTTAAAGCCCACCCTTTCATTCCCCCGACCTCTGTCTGTACAGGCAGCCTGAAGAGGAGAGGTGAAGCAACAAAGGAGTTCTCTTTCAAAACTTGCTTTGGAAGAAAGTGGAGGGGGCACGTGCTAGAACCCTGATTTATCACCTGCCTGTGCTGTCCTGACCCACCAAATGCATCTCACACAGCCGGGCTGACAGGGACAGCTGTGCATGGAGCCAAGGAGTTCAGGATGTCGGTATAGCCAACCGTCTCCCCAAAATACAAATCCTGTCGCTTAAAACATCAGGCTGGCTGTGGAATTGGGCTAAGATTTAATGGGCAGATAAATCAACAGAATGCACTGAATCCCTCGGCCTGTCCTGTGGAAAACATCAGAGTGGAACTGCGGGCAAGCCATTGAACAGTTCTTACTCCAGGCCTCCCCATCTGAGAAGTCAGAATCCTAATGATACAGGCTCTTCCAAACTGAGAGAATTATTGTGAAAGTCGAGTGAGTAATGTATGTGGAAGGGATTTATCAGCTCTACCGTGCCAGAGAAATGCAAAGTAACATTATTATACGATGAAACAGTGGCCTGGGCCCTTGCTCACAAGGAGCTTGCAAGCTATTTGGAGGAACAAAGAATAAATATATCAAATGTAAGTAACAGCAGAAGGATTAAATTATAGAACAGACAACATGACAAGGGGTTTGGCAAAATAATTTGTAACTATTTTCAAGTGAGATATACAAAATGAGATTTGTGAATTTACAAGAGATAACATTCTCAGTCAGCTGACATGGTATAGACAGATTTTGTGACAGAAGCAATCCTGGACCTGGCTTTGGCAGGTGAGCAGATTGAGCAAAAAGCAGCGCGGGCTACCATTCCCGCAGTGAAGCTGAGTTCCTCCCTCAGGTCCAGGTAACACCTGCTGAGATGAAATCCACACACTGTTCCTGCACACAGGCTACTCCCTGATGCCCACAGAGGTCAGCTGGCATCAATACACAAAGTGGGCTTTAAAGAGAAGCCCTGAAGATTACGATGAAGAGTCAGCTCAGAACTGTTTGGCTGCCCCTTAACCAAAAGCCACCCAGACCTCCGTACTCTCCTTCACTATTCCCCTGTCCTTCACATAGCCTCCCCTGCTAAATGGCAGTGTCCTGCAGGAAGAGGAAATAGTCGCACAGCCTCACACTCCCTCCTCGAAGCTACCCCGTGTGGTCCACGGGGATGACAAACTAAATTCCAACCAGAAAACACATAACCAAAGATAGAGAGAAAACAAAAAACGTGTCTCAGTTCAAAACCATTTGCTTAGCTATGGCTGTGACAGAAAAATCTTTTTATTTATGAGGCTGTGCTAGGTCACAAGTGAAGATGGGAGACATTGTGAGGCACATTTGAGTATCTCAGAGCAAGGTACTAATGCTACAAAGTTCAGACACTTGATCTCCGGCCCATTCATTTCACAGACCAAAATTCAGTTAAAACTCAAAATTTGTTGGACATAGAATGTAGTAGAATCCCATTGAGTCACCCCACTGGTAAAACATGGAGGTCATGAGATAGTTCAGAATGAGGGCCAGTGGCTCCGCCCAGCGTAGTGTCAACCTAGGGGTCTGGGAAGCAAGTCAGACCCCAAGGCACCATTCAGCCCTGCTTCCCTTCTCCCAAATGCTGGCTCAGCCATTGTCCCCCAGAACGTCAAAGGCATTCCCAGGCCATATCTCTGCTCAAGCTCTCCCTCCTGCCCCTGTGGTCTTCCATTTCTCTCCTGCAGAGCATTGACTCAAACCTATTCCTTACTCAAGACACAAACTTTCGTTCCTGAATCCTCTACAGCCCAATCCTGGTGCTCCAGTTCCTGTGGTGGTCCCGTTACCTGAACTCCTGGCACGCTCCTGACATTTTGGCCTTGGGATTACTTCCTGGAGCTTAGCACTGTACTTTGTTAGTACAAAGTAAGCTATTTTTTAAATGTTTAAGAAAGAAATTACAGTTACATATGGTAAGAGTAGGAGGTAGCCAGAAAAAGCAGGACAAACCTTTGCTTTGGACTTATGTGTGTGGGGTGTAAACGCCTTATCTTTCCAAGCAGCACATCAGTAGCAGCATCAGGAGTAGTAATGATACAGGTAACAGTAGGAGATGGAAAAGTGATAGTGTTAGCCCTTGATTTTTTAATGATACTAGACAGAAGGAAAACATTTGTCTCTAAATAGAGAACTAACTATAGAATTGAAGCCATTACCTAAACCATCTGAGTAAATAAACTAGATAGAGAAACTGGTCTTTGAGGCATAAAAATGAGAGAATCATTATCTCCTGACCCTCATTTTTTTCTTCTCTAAAATCCATTAAGGCACAGATCTTGTTCTCCCATTAAAGTGTCTCCCACATCTCTTCCCACTTTTACCTGGCCCTCAAGCCCTAGCCATACCTTATCTGGCACAAGCCAGGGGAATTTCTTGACCTGAAACTCCTGAAATTTTTTTTCTTATTCATGGTGTTACTTTGCTTTAGAAACAGCACTTAAGTCTCCTTTCAAGTCACCATAGTATCTTCAAGGCAACGTGATGAGAAAGAGGTGCGTTGGATTACACATCCAGACACAAAGCTTTGAGCTCCACCTCCTCTGCTAATTAGCAGTGTGACTTTGCCAAGACAATTTCCCTCTCTGGGTCTCAGTTTCCTTTCCTATTGTCAACGTGAAAAAAAAAGTCTCCAGAGTGCCTTCAAGAATAAATGAATGTTGAGCTTGTCTTTACCAGCTATCTGGTCATCAGAAGCAGACGCTCTCTAAGGAACTTTCTTGCTCCAACCCTCAGGACCCAGAGTCCTGTCCTTCTCACTTTCTTGCCTGCTTGCTGTCCCTCTCCCCTTTCCCTCACACATGCCAGGACCAAGCCTGACCAAAGCCTCAACATTTTATTAGAATTTACTTCCTTTATTACCTTTGTGTCAAGACCTTCTACCAGAAACAGGAAGGGAGACTATAAAAGACCTATTTCCTTTCCATTGTGTTTCACCCTCCCCTTCTAATGAAAATGGCCTACCTGGAGAAGTTGAAATGCTTTGGGACTGAATTCACCAAACCAATATACACAAGGTTTTAATTTACAGTTTTGAGTCTCCAGGTCCCTGCATATGAGGTCTATAAACGAGACGTGTTGCTAGCTACACTGAGCCCCATTGGGAGAGGCTGGACTTAGACTGAGAACAGCTGTAGAGCTGTAAGCCAGCAGAGTCAGCTTCTGAATCAGACATGAATTATGGGGTCAGCCTCGAAGCTGTGGACACGCACCCACAGGCACTCATATAGAGCCTCTGGCAGAAATGAAAGTGTTTGTTCCCTCCTTTCCCAGGTTTGGTTAATAATGAACCTTTATTCTGAATGCTTTCTTATGTCTTCACTTCCTTTCTCTTTGTTCTCATTCTGATTTCCTCTTCAAGGCCTCAAATAGCCACTTCTACAAGCTGAGACTAACAGCTCTTGTGAAACATTTACAGCTAATAGAAGCCAAGGCATCTGAGTGAGCAGTTTTCAGCCTTGGCTATATACTGGGAACATGTGTTTTGGCCGTGGCGGTATACGGGGATCTTTCAAAAGTCCCAATGCCCACACTGCACCCCATACTAACTAAATTGGAAACTGTGGGAGTGAGACCAAGGCATCAGTAATTTTTGAGACCTGAAATGATTCCAATATGTAGTCAACAGTGAAACAACTGCTTTCAAGTCAATAATGTCTAAAACGTGAACAACCTTCCTCACTACCCCCAAACAGTTTGTAGGAATTATGAGTACAAAAGACTTAAATCTTGAAGCTGAAATTTGTAAGATCTTTAAGAACTAAGACCAGGAATCTTCCCCTCAACCAAGATGTATAGCAAAAATATACCTAACTACCGTAACTTCTGGAGTGTCAACTTTCTGGTCCTAGAAGCTTTGGGTGTGAAGGCTGGAGGCCAGCAGGGAATGATGAAAAACATTCAGGAGCTGAGTTGCAGGAAGGGTAGGAATGGGGAAGTATTTTTCTGACACTACTGCTCCTGGGAAAGAGTCCATTCAAATTTTGGAGCTTCATTTTCTCATCTAAAAACTCAATATGGAGGTTGGTGAAATATGACCTTTGAATGCTTTTCTCTACCATTCTCCTGGGGCTATCAGATTGAACAAAAAAATGTATAAAGTGCCACCCCTTGTTAAACACTGCCTATTTAAGTACATCCATGAGCCTTGAGTAATTAAAATAATAATAATAATAATAATAACAATAATAATATAAACTCTGCCTCTTCCAGAACTGCCAAATATTTGAAGAGAAAACTGAAGAGTATTTGGGGTAAATCATCTGCAGGATCTTCATCTTGACATTGGACAATAGAATAATAGAACAACCACTTTCTTTGTCCTTTTAGCCATTGTTAGACCAGGAATGTTTCTGCCTGGTAGGAATCCCCAATCCATCTGAGCCTCCTCTCCATTCTCTGCTATGAAGGATTGATTTCACCTGTCAGTTTATTGAAGCCCTCTAGTTTCTACATGACAACCTTTCAAACCTCTTTTGCTACACTGTTGGTTCTGAATCACTCAGAACGACTTGGACATGGCCCACCCATCAGCAGTTTGCTTTCTCCTTTTCTAAACAATAAATAGATGGTATTAAAGATGGGAATATTATGCTGTTCTGCCTGACTCATTGGGATAATTCATGTTGGATTCTTCTTTCTACCTTGACTTTCATATACAATTGTTTCTCTTAATTCTACTTTCCAATAATCTCTCAAATCTCTCAGACTTACTGCTCCTTTCCATCCCATTGCCACTGCCCTGGTGCAGGTCCTCCATTCTTGAAATAAGTTGTGCTTCAGAAGATATGGCTGTGGATGGGCAAGCAAGGAAGGGGACACCCAGTTAGCCCTCCAATCAGTTGATGTCTTATAAGGGAGATGAGAACCAGGTCTCCTTATGTACACAGTTAGCCCTTTGTCATTTTTTCCCTAGATAGCTGCAGGAGCCTCCTAATTGGACCATTGTCCACTCCCACTCTTTGTCTTTCTTGAATAAATTATATATATTATAAATATATGGCACCACTACTCTTGGTACTAAGACTACAGAGATAAATCACCCTGGCCCTGCCTTCAAGGAGCTTCCAACCTAGCAGATGAGATACACATAAGGAAATCATTGCTATTTTGGTAAGTTTTTAGCTATAACATCAAAGAGGAGGATGCATCAATTTCTGGCTAGAAAAATCAGAGAAGGTGTCAGAGGAGAGGTGATATCTAAGCTGAGGGATGCAGCATTTGCAAAGACCTGAAGGTAGGAAAGATTAAGATTTATTATTGAAATCACAGGTAGCTTAACACAGTTGACATGCAGACTGTTAGGACCAAAGACTGAAAGATTAGGCAGGGGCCAAATCATGAAGAGGTATCAATACTGTTACAGTGAAGAACTTATTGTTGTCCCATAGCCTATGAGATGCTGGTGGAAGATTTTCATCAGGGGAGTAGTAAGATCACACTTTATGTTTAAAACACTCTCTTTGACAGCACGCTAGAGGGTGCCCTGAAAGAGACAACACTTGGGGGCAGGTGAAGCTGACAGAGAAGGCTCAAAAATCCAGCTGAGAGTATAAGGCCTAAATTGAGGTGGTAAAAGTAGAACTAGAAAGCGACCTTTTTAATTGAGATATAATCAACACATAACATTTTATTAGTTTCAGGTGTACGATAAGTCAATATTTGTATGTATTGTGAAATGATCACCGCAAGTCAACAAGAAGTTGACATTGTCACCATACATAGTTACAAAAACTTTTTCTTGTGATGGGAACTTTTTAAATCTACTGTCTTGCTCTGGCCAGTATGGTTTGGATGGTTGAAGTGCCTACCTGTAATGGAAGGGTTGTGGGCTCAATTCCCAGCTGGGGCACATACCTGGGTTGTGGGGTTCCATCCCAGGTCCAGGAGAGTACAATACCCAGTCTGAGCACATACAGCAGGCAACCAATCGATGTTTCTTTCTCACATTGATGTTTCTCTCTCTCCCTTCCTCTGCGCCTTCCTCTCTCTCTAAAGGCAATGAAAAAAATGTCCTCAGGTGAGGATTAAAAAAAGTTTTTCAAAAAAAAGATCTAGTGTCTTAGCAACTTTAAAATATACTACAATGTTATTAATTATAGTCATCATGATATTTCATAACTGTAAGTTTGTACCTTTCGACCCCTTTCACTCATTTTGTTAACCCCACCAACCTCTGGAAACCACCCATCTGTTCTCTGTATCGATGAGCATGTTGGGCTTTTGACTGTTTTGTTTTGTTTAGATTCCACACATGTATAAGTGAGCTTATATGGTATTTGTCTTTCTCTGTCTGACTTTTTTCACTTACCCTAGTGCCTTCATGGTCTATCTCTGTTGTTTCAAATGGAAAAAAATTCTTTTTATGGCTGAATATTGTAATATT
Organism: Desmodus rotundus; assembly: GCF_022682495.2. Classification (NCBI taxonomy): domain Eukaryota; kingdom Metazoa; phylum Chordata; class Mammalia; order Chiroptera; family Phyllostomidae; genus Desmodus; species Desmodus rotundus. The sequence continues at coordinate 32,590,696 of NC_071393.1, forward strand.
CCATTGCATATCTCTTTATACTACCTTTTTTTTTAAACTGTTCCTCTGTTGATGGGCACTTTGATTGCTTCTGCAGGCAGGTAGGCACAAGCAGAGCAGGAATGATGGGCCAGGTGCACAGGTACCAGAGCAGAGAGCCCTGAGTGCCTAGCAACTGGCAAAACTACAAGCATTTTACCCCTTAAGCATTAACCTTACAGATGGCATCTAAACTTCAGTCCTGTTTTGGTTCCAGGCCCAGAAAAACAGCAAAACCAGGTAGAAGGAGGACACCAGGACTGACATCAGGACATGCTGCATTGACTAATCATCCCTTGCCCTAGTGGCAACCAATCAGTGGAAAACACACCCCTGAGGGGCATACCTGGGGCATACCTGGAAAGCTGATGCATATTCTATTGGGATCCTCCCCTGACAGAAGGAAGGACCTGCCCTCTCTATAGAGCACACCCCTGCCTCTCCCCACCCTCTTCTATCCCCAGAATTCCCAATGTCTCTTTCCCGCTCCCCCTCCCTCTCCCTTTCTCCCTCCCTCTCCCTTCCTGCCTCTCCCTTCCTACCTCTCTCTTCCCCCATTTCTCTCTCTTTCCCCCTTAACTAAGCTCCAAAGGACCTTCATTTGCTATAACTTGTTTCCTGAGCCCATTTCATCTACAGTTCTCTTATTCTACCTCTGTGACTTTCTGGATAAACTCTCTCTTATAGTTTGAGTCTTGCCTCTAAATTCTTTCTTAGCCATAATTCAAGTACCAAGGCCACTGAACCTAGGTCCGGTCTCATGCCACCAGTCTAACACCTGGTGCCATTTTTCTACTGCTAACACTTCCTTATCTTGACTATTGTAAATAATGCTGCAATAAACATAGGTGTGCAGATTATCATTTTGAGTTAGTGTTTTCACTTTCCTTAGAAAAATATTTAGAATTGAAATTGCTGCATCATATGGAAGTTCTATTTTTAATTTATTAAGAATGTCCATACTATTTTCCATAGTACCTGAACAATTTACATTCCCACTCATAGTGCACAAGGGCTCCCTTTTTCTCCACATTCTTGTCAACACTTGCTATTTCTCATCTTTTTGATAATAACTATTTAAACATGTGTAAGATGATAGCTCATTGTAGTTTTAATTTGCATTTCCCTGATGACTAGTGGTGCTGAACACCTTTTAGGTAACTTTTGGCCATCTGTGTGTCTTTTTTGGGAAAATGTCAGTATAGATCCTCTGCCTATTTTTTAATCAGATTGTTTGTTTTTTTGCTATTTGAGTTGTATGAGTTCTTCATATATTTGAATGTTAACCCATTCTCAGATATATGATTTGCAAATATTTTCTCCCATTTAAGTTGATTGTCTTTTCATTTTGTTGATGGTTTCCTTTGATGTGCAGCTTTTTAGTTTGATGTAGTGCCATGTGTTTATCTTTGCTTTTGATGCTTTTTCTTTATAAAGTATCAAATCCAAAAAATCATCACCAAGATCAGTGTCAAGGACCTTACTGCCTGTGTTTTCCTCTAAGAGTCTTATGGTTGCGGGTCTTCACTCAAGTCTTTAATCTACTTTGAGTTAATTTTTGTGTGTTGTGTAAGATTATGGCCCAGTTTCATTCTTTTGCATTAGTATTTCAGTTTTACCAGGGAAGAAATGGACTCAGAGAAGTTAAGTAATGTGCTCAAAGCCACACAGCTATAGGCAGCAGCTAGCCTGGTGCTCAGATCTTTTCAACTACCCCTCCACTAAGTAGCCCCAGACTCATTCTTGTTCTATCTCTACCTTATGTCAAACCGAAGGCTGGCAGATCAACCATTTGTCTGAGCATAACTTTGGTGGGTCAGAATGCAGCTGTGGCTAAGAGCCTGGCTTTGGAGTCCAAGCAAACTAGGTCTGATTCCCAGTCTTGGGCAATAACCATCAAGCCTCAGTCTCCACATCTGCCCAGAAGGCAATACCATCAGCTTACAGGGATGCTGTCAGGTTGCTGTAAATGGGGTCAAAGCCCCCAGTACTATACCTGATACCTAGTCTGTTCTTAAGAAATGGTACCAATTTTTTTCCCCAGAATAAACAGGAAAAATCAGCATTACCAAAAGAGATGTCTTATATTTGACTCAGAAATATGCTAGTAGAAGGGGCAAATGGACATAATCCAGAACCTGGAGAATATTGCGTGGTTTTAACCCCCCCCCAACATAGCTCTTTCCACCCCCATTCATGTCACTGAGATGACCACTGAAAATATCCCACACACTCTCTCCCAAGCAAGCTTCATGTCAAACCCAAGAGATCTTTGTCTAAGCTGCTTTACAGTGGTTTTCTGTTGTTTTTCTTTCTCTCTCTCCCCTTTCACATTAGTATTAAGAAACCTGCAAGTTGCTGCTGATCTCATTATCTCCTGTCTTGCATTTTAATGTGTTGCCTCTAAAAACATCTCATTGATATTCCAGGTAGGTATTTGTGTCCTTTGAAAAACCATGCTACTGATCTGTGCTGAGCACCAGCATTCTCACAGCTCAAAGTTGGATCTCCCTTTTGTATAAGCAAAAAATATGACCATTTGAATATTTTGTGTCTGTAAATAGCTGTACATAGAACAGCTCAAGAGTCTCGATCCAAATCTATGCATAAGAAAGCATGTCAAGAATTGGGCATTTTTCAGAATGCTGGTTTATGTTGAGACTAAAGCCTCATGAAAGCACACGGTTACCTGATTTTCCAAATAATTAGAGACTGCCCTGACAAAAAAAAAAAAGTTTTTAATCTAATTTAACCAGATAATTAACCAGATCATCCAGGAAAAAAAGCAAACATTTTATTCTGCTGACATTGAGTCTGCACTGTGGACAGAGCTCTGTCAGCCTCTCAAGTGAACAGGTGACATTAACAGAATAACAAGTTTTCTTACAAAACCTAGTTGCTCTTTTCAAGTGTTACAGAACATGGCTACCTCCATGCAAAGTGCATTGAGAAGCTTCAGGGATTATCTGTAACAAAGTAAAAATCCTACCATGAGGAAAATCTGGACATAGTAGAGACCTTATTTTAAATTAAGAATTATTTAAATTACTTAAACTTTTTTCATGTTACTTTGCTTATGCATTAACACTAGGAGATAGAAGTAAATACAGCATTCTTGTACCTGATGTTACTGCAGCTGATAAAATTTTTTCATCAGCTTATACTTCCCCCAAGCAATTCATTGAAATCTTTGAGAAGTTGGTTATTGCTGATACTAATAAATCATTTACTGAGTACAGAACATAGGCCGTGTCTCTAACATTTATTACTTCATTTAAACACGGAAAAGTCCTTGCAAGGTAGCTTTTTATTATCCTCGTTTTACTTGTGTGGACGCTAAGATTGGGGGCACAATGGGCAATGGCAGCCTGTGAGCTCAGGTAGGACCAGCTGCAGAAGGAGTGCTCTCAGCACTGCCCTCAATCTGCCCTCGATCTCCACTCGATCTACGCAGGTAGAGTGCTGCTCCATAAACACGAGTTGTGAACTTTCAGCACCGCCTACATCATACTTTCATAGCTATGTTTTAAAGATTTTATTTATTTACTTTTAGAGAGAAGAGAAGGGAGGGAGAAAGAGGGGAAGAGAAACATCAATGTGTGGTTGCTTCTCATGTGCCCCCTACTGGAGACCTGGCTCACAACTCAGGCATGTGCCATGACTGGGAATCAAACCAGCGACTTTTTGGTTCACAGGCCTGCACTCAATCCACTGAGCTACACCAGGCAGGGATACTTTCATAAGTATTGATCAAGACACTATGAACAACTACAAAAAAGATGAAAAACAATACTTGTCATAGCTTTTTAACTCTTCAGAAGCAAGCACAGGTGGGAGATGCATTAACACTGGGAGATAGTGTTTATGGTTTAAATACTATAAACCTTGTTTATGGTTGCTGGAGTCTATTTTGATTGAATTCTAGATCTACTTTTGTTGTCTACTGTCATTGTTTATTTTTCAATTCAGGTGAAACACAATATTATATTAGTTTCAGAAGTAAAACCCAGTGCTTAGACATTATGTAACTTCTAAGTGATCCTCCCAATAAATTTCACACCCACCTGACATCATAGGTAGTTATTATGATAATATTGACTATATTCCTTATGCTGTACTTTACATCCCCACAACTGTTCTGCAACTACCAATTTGTACTTCTTAATCCCTTCACCTTATTCACCTATCCTCCCAACCTCTCTCCCATCTGGGAACCATCATTATGTTCTCTGTATTTATGAGTCTGTTTCTATTCTGCTTGTTTTATTTTGTTTTTCAGATTGAATTGTTGATAGATATATATTTATTGTCATTTTATTGGCCATATTTTTATCTTTTTCTTGAAGAAGACCTTATAATATTTCATGTAATACTGGTTTGGTGATAAGAACTCCTTTAACTTTTCCTTGTCTGGGAGGCTCTTTATTTCTCCTTCAATTCTAATGATAGCATTGCTAGGTAGAGTAGTCTTGGTGCTTGTAGGTCCTTGCTTTTCATCACTTTGAATACTTTGTGCCAATCCTTTCTGGCCTGAAATGTTTCTGTTGAGAAATCAGCTGATAGTCTTATAGGAGCTCCCTTGTAGGTAAATAACTGCTTTTCTCTTATTGTTTTAAAGATTCTCTGTCTTTAAATTTTGGCATTATGATGTGTCTTTGTGTGGGCCTTTTTGGGTTCATCTTGATTGGGACTCTGTGCTTCCTGGACTTTTATGTCTATTTCCTTTACCAAATTAGGGAAGTTTTCTGTCATTATTTTTTCAAATAGGTTTTCAATTTCTTGCCTTCTCACTTCTCCTTCCAGCAGCCCCATGATGCAAATGTTAGAATACTTGAAGTTACCCCAGAAGCTACTTAACTATTTTAATTTCTTTGGATTCTTTTTTCTTTTTGCTATTCTGAATGAGTGTTTTTTTGCTTCCTTATATTCCAAATCACTGATTTGATTCTCACCTTCATCTACTCTACTATTGATTCCCTATAAATTATTATTGATTTCAGTTAGTGTATCTTCATTTCTGACTTTTTTTTTATCCTCACCCAAGAACATGCTTACTGATTTTAGAGAGAGGGGAAGGGAGGGAAAGAGAATGTGAGAGAAACATCAATCAGTCATCTCTTGTATGCACCCTGACTGGGGACCAAACCTGAAATCTAGGAATGTGCCCTGACTGGGAATTGAACCCATGATCTTTCAGTTTATGGGACAACACTCCAACCAACTGAGCCATACTGGCCAGGGCTGACTGGTTCTTTTTTATGGTTTTCATGTTCTTTTTTATACTGTTGAAGTTCTCACTAAGTTTCTTGATCATCCTCATAGCCAGTGTTTTGAACTTTGCCTCTGGTATATTCATGGTCTCCATTTTGTTTAGTCCTTTTCCTGGAGCTTTGTTCTTTTCTCTCATTTAGGAAATATTTTTGTCTCCTCATCTTAGCAGCTTCCCTGTTTGTTTCTATGTACTAGGTAGAGCTACTACATCTCCAAGGCTTGGTAGAGTGGCCTGATGTAGTAGGCGCTGTGTAGGTTCCAGTGGCATAGCCTCCCCTATCGCTTAAGCTGGGCAGTCAAGGGCACTCCACCTTGTGAGCTGTATGTACCCTCCTGTTGTAGATGAGCCTTGATTGCTATTGGCACATCAATGGGAGGGGTTTACCCCCAGGCCAATTGGCTGCAAGAACGAGCTGTGACCACCAACCACCATGGAGAAACAACTGTGCAGGGGCCAACCCTAAGGGCAGAATTTACAGTCTTACTCAGACCCACTCCCACTGAGTTCCAGTGCTGGGGCAGAAGCTCAAAAGGCACCAGAGACATATAGGAAGGAACTGAATTGTCTGGCATCAAGGTGAGAGCTGGGAAGGCAGCTTTATTCCACACACAAGTGCTAGAAGAGACCATTGTTGATGCTGGTCCTGGCCAGCAGGTTCCTGTGTTGTGGCAGCAATAGACAAATACACACGGACTACAGAAATCCTGTGGAGAAAAAGGGATGGCATGGCCATTCTGTGAGAGAGGGCAAGAGGGCTAGAAAGAGCCGACCCCTGCCTAGACAGGCTTTTATTGCTTTTCTGGGCACATTACATCGAGGATGGTCCTCATTTACTATACACAGGTTCACTGTAGGTTATTACCTGTAGGTTATTCTGTAGGTAGACAACCAAGGACAGAATACTGCTAATTACTTCAAAGAGAAGGATATTACAGCTCAAGGGGGAAAGTGGTTGAACTGGTTACACTCCATACTTAGGAAGTTTAACACAGATTTTAGGATGTTAAAGATACTCAGTAAACATTTGCTGCCTCAATTCAGAGTGAGGGAGTTTTAGCAAAAGCAAGTCTCATAGCAGCCTAGGTACAATGCAGGCCTGATTCCCCACAGGAGAACCTGTCCGTGGGCATGGGTCCTGCCCGCTGAACCTTGCACCCACTGGATTTTCCAAGTGGGAGCTGGGCTACATTTCCCACGTGTGGAACAGTTCCCTATACATTGTTCCTTTTCTGAGGGACCCCCCACTCTCTCACACACACACAGAGCTGGCAGGCAGGTACCATATCTGGATCTCCGTCGACCTGGCTCACACTATTCTCCTCACCCTGATGTTTCCTGAGATCCCACCCCACCCAACTTGTGGGCCCACCCAAGCTGTTTCCAATGGTTTTTCCATACAAATGGCCTATCTTGGTTCATGCTTCATACTTTCCTAAAATCTCTCAAAAAGACAGCATCTGGCGTCAGCATGCCCTATACCTCTCTCTAACTGGCCCCAGGCCCAGAACTAGTGGAAGCCAGTCTTGGTTCACAGTTTGGCTTCGCCTGGACACCCCAAGCGCAGCACAAGTAGCAGCCATATGCAGATTGCTTTGTACCTCATGCTGTGTGGCCCTGCACAGAACACAGGCAAAAGCTGATGCTGCACTGTGCCTCCTGGGAGGCTCCAGAGCCAGCATACACAGTGGATAGCTTTTGACCATGCAGTAGCACCTCCCAACCACCTCCACAAGCAATGCACTCACGAGGTGGACTCAGCCTGAACCAGAGCACCACTGAAGTAAGTTTAGCTAATTACTTTCTCTAATCTCAGTTTTTTCTTTTTTAAAATGGAAGGCCATTTTAAGTATTGAAAGAATTGAGGCATGCACATTATCTGGCACACAGTAAGCACTTAATAATTGTTGTTATTAAACAGAGTCAAGCAATCATGCCCAGGGCACACAATGAATGATATAAACAATTCCATATCAATAACCAATGATCTGGATAACTTAATGACAATTAACATTGGCATAGCTGGGCGCTGTTTAAAGTGCTCTCTGTATGTTAACTTGTTTAATACTTGCAATAGCCCTCTGAGGTTGGCAACCATTATTATGCCATTTCACAGATAAGGAAGTTACTTGAACTTTGAAAGATGGAGAGGTAAATATCAGGTCCGAGGACACAGAGCCAGCAGCTAACCATGCTGGGACTGACGCCCGAGGAGTCCGGGCCAGTGTCCGTGTCAACCGCTGTCCACACACTGCTGCTCTGCCGCTGAAGCGCAGGATTTTTGCCACAGTCACAGGCTGTTTCCTCCCCTCCCCTGGCTGTGCTGCCTGTGCAGCACCTTGCAGAGCGATCACATCCCGATGGAAATGCAGACTGTAATTCCTTAGACACAATCATTTTATTTTTACTCCCTTTGTACTAGCTGAATCAGTAACAAAAGACAAAAAAAATTCTATCTAACCACAAATTCTAACCATCCTTGCGGTTGCTATGGGATATTAACAAGGGAACCTACTTTGCCTTGACAAGGAGTGGAAGAGAGCCAGATGTCCCATTAAAAGTTCTTTCTAACCTAAATGAGTCTGTGACGACGTGTGTTTACGCAGATGAGATTAAAACATACTGTACACTAGCTTCTCCTGGTGTATAAACTGTTATCTGAGAAGGAGGCACTGCAGGAGGCTGTCTGAGCAATGGGGATGCTCTATGCAGACAGAAGGGATGGGAGGCCAGAGCCCTACCTGGGGTGCCGATCCCCCCGCCAAACACCCTCAAGAATGAGCTAGGTTATTCAGGCAGGCCAACTTCTTCAGATACTGGATCAACATATACTTTATTTTGCCTCCATAGGCAAAATATTTTTATGTCTTTAGTTGCTTGGGCTTTCAGATGCTCAGATAAGTCTCAGCTACCCAATTCTATACAATGGTCCTCATGGTACTTGTGAGTGTAGTTCTGGCTGTGCCAGATCAGCACAGAGAGACAGCCTGCTCTGACTTACTGTACCAGCACAGCCATTTTCTCATTTAATAGTGGGCATTTAAAAGAAAAAATACAGGTGAAAAAGAATCATTAAAATTCAACCCACCCTGGCCAGTGTGGCTCAGTTGGTTGTGTGTCTTCCTGTAAACTGAAAGCTGCAAGATCTATTCCCCGTCAGAGCACATCCCAAGGTTTGGGGTTCAATCCCCAGTCAGGGCATATATGGGAGGCAACCAATCAATGTTTCTCTCTCTCTCTCTCCCCCCCTTCCTCTATTTCCAAAATCAATAAGTATGTCCTTGGGTGAGGATAAAATAAAATTCAGCCCCATATTTTGTATAAAGTTGTTATTTTTGAATCATTATTTATTATTATTGGCCTTTTTGGATTAATTCTGGTGCTGTTTTTGTAAGTGGCAGGAGCAATCTGCTACCTAGAATTACACAGAAGACCACCCAAGCTCCGTATTTCCTGTCGCCCTGCTGTAAATCAGTGTAACTTGCAGGAGAGCATGCCACAACGCACTGTTGGCCAGCCCGTCCTCTGTCACAATCAATGCAGAGTCCACGACTCCCCTCTTCCCATTCTGCAAAGAGTCCTGAAAGAGGATTTGTCCAGGAATTCCGCAGCCCTGCAGTGTACTGACTTTATAAAGAGACGAGGTGAAGTAACACTTTTCTTTTTAATGCCCCATGGTGTTGAACTGAAATTTCAGCCTGCTTCTATTTTCAGAGGACTCCTTAGTAAGAGAATGTTTTTATCTGGAGATACAATGACCGGGGCCCACGCTCTGCAGTTCCCAGGAAGGCCTTGCCAAAGCCCATGAATGCTCGCTTTATGAACTGCTCTTGCAGGTGTTCGGTGTATGTAATCACTAATGAGTCCTCGAAAAGCACAGAAACTCTGCAGCCTCTGGCAACAAGAGCTGCCGGGCTTTCTAATTCGGTGAGAAAACACACAGGCATCTAAAGCATTCCTTAGGCTCCAGCCTTGCCCAAGGCCAAATATTTGTCATAGTCCTCCCTGGGCTGGTGGCACATTCCAGAAAAGAAGGCATCTGTAGTCACCCCATGGACCAGAAGTTTGTGGCTTTTATGCTGTTTTCCTGCTCTGACTTGCTACAGGCACTATTTTGGCCAAGGTAGGATCTCTCTGCAAATGTTACTAGGTAACCCAGAAGGCTGGGCCACCTGGGGGTGTTAGGATGACTCCCAAGTCCAGGCCCAGGTAGGTGGCCTAGCTGCCCAGGAACAAAGCAATGGGAGGTCACACCAAAGGACCTCAGATAACGTGCACATCTCTTCAGACAGGGGAAGGGAGTAGAACTGTATGGAGTAGAATATTCTTTTCAAGCAGGCTGCATAAAGGGAAGGAGGATTGGAGTAAAAGTGTCCTGGTTTTAGGGGCTCACGGAACCAGAGGCCTTTAATCTAAATAGAATCTGTTGTGTCCTGTTCACCCAAACACTTATCTGAGAATCGGTGATGGTGGGAAAAGGGTCACTATTAACCGATCCTAGCTAATGGGCAGCATGGTGTTCAGAAGCTGAGTGGTCAAGACTACTATAAATACTGAACAAATTAACTTTCATACTTTAGGGGTTGAAAGAATTTTGAGATGTGGAAGCTGCAAAGCTGGCAGACTCTTTCCCATGAAATACCCCCTTCCCTGGGTGTTCACACACCTCCTAATTCCTGTTCCTCTGGCATTTTCTATCACTGCCGCTGGGACCTGAGGTGCCCCACGGGCCAGCCCACCAGTTAGAGTTAAGCAGGAGGGGAAGTCTTTGTCAGTGGTACTTCAGAAGCACAAAAGAAGGCATTCTAGTTCTAAAAGCATTTCTGAACTTTGCCCCTAATGCCAAAAGTTCAACAATTAGCGATATATTCCTTTGGTGTAACCCTAACTCAAGCTACCATAAACACTGGCTTATGCAGTGCCTGTCTATTGAACACGCTCCTTGTGCCATGCACTGTGCTGGGCATTAGATAAATGGGGCACATAACACGGTCAGGGTTTCTGCTGTCATGGCTCTTATATTAATCTGCATCAGCCGTGTAAGAAGGAGCTCATTAAATTGTGTCCTGGAAGCACATTTCAGTAGAGGAGGGGACTACAACGGTGAGACCATCTGACAGAGCATGGGAGGATGAGAGGCTGTCCCCACAGAGAAAGGCAAAATGATGAAAAAGGGCAAACCCACATTTCACAGGATTATTACACAAATATGTTGTATGGATCTTCGTAGAGCTGGATACTAATATATCAGTGAACAAGACAGAGACCCTATCCTCAGGGGGCTGATATCCAATATGGGAGGAAAACAGGTGACCAGACAATTACAGGAAAAATGACTAGTGCTAGTCAAGGCAGGCACAGGGCCTGACAAGGGTACACACACTAGGAGCACATAAAGCAGACTTAGAAAAAGAGTTTGGTCAGGAAAAGTTCCTTGAAGGCAGTGAAACTGGGGGAGGGGGAGTAGGTGGTTGTGGTCCAGTATTCTGGATAAAGGGAATAGCACATGCAAAGTCCCTAAAACAATGGAATTATTATGCTCCCTAGCCCCACAGTTGGAAGGTAGAACGTCAAAGTACAGTTGGGTTGAGAGTGCATATAGCCTATAGGTAGCTAGGGGCTACCTAACTTCTCCTGCAAAGGGTCAGATAGTGAATATTTAAATAGCGTAGGCTCTGTGGTCCATGTTAACTACTCAACTGTGCCATCCTAACAGGTATTGGCCATAGGCAATATGTAAACAAATGGGTGCAGCTGTGTTTCAATAATACTTTATTTACAAACAAAGGCAGTAGGCTGGATTTGGCTCATGAGCCATCATTTTTTAACCCATGGTCTAACAAAGACCTAAGGCAACCAGAGGAGGCTAAGGAAGCTTTGCCTGCTGGGGTGGTCCTCCCTAGAGAAAGAAAAAATTTGTACCAAAAAGAATAAAATGTAGGGAACACAGAGATATGAACATGGGTCTCAGTCAGGGCACAAACTCCAGGACAATGTCTTCCTCATCTGTAAATGGAAGAGTGGGATGAGACGGTCTCCAGGACCTCTGAAGGTCTGGGCAGGGGTGTGAGCCTGGGCTACCCTAGGGCCCCAAGGCGTCTCCAAGTTACACTGGGCAGCCCATGACTTAGATGGAAAAACACTACCCTTTTAGTTTCATTAATTTCCAACTAGAATGTAGTGTTTACTTCAGTTCCAAGTGTAGGGAACAAAAGCAGTCATGTTAGCAGCACCTATGACTCTGTCTTCAGTGCAACTCACAGATATTTCCATATCGTGACAGTTGCGGCGTATATGTTGAAATATCACCTATGTCCATCACGTCTACGAATTATGGTAGCTATTAGAATAATCTACAACTGGAGTTCATTATTTAATATTTTAATAGAGACACATATATGCTTGTATCACAAATTGGGGTTTATTGATATGTGATAACTACTTTTTGATATAATTGGTTTTCTTCGTAATCCTATGTAATTTATTTTGTCCATAGAAAACAGTATTCTGAGGAGCCTATCTCCCCCAAAATGGTTAACAGGTTATTAATTTATATCTATCATACTGGAAAAATGCTTCTTTTAAAAAACACTTTTAGGGGAAAGATGTGGCAAAGGAGTACTTACATTGCTGATGAAAATAAGAATTGTTACAGCTTTTTCAGAACATAATACAGCCAATATTTATTAAAATTCCAAAATATATAGATACTCTGTAATCTCACTCGTGGGGATTTAGTTGATGTAAATAAAAACACCCATACTAAACGTAAAAAAGACATGTACACAAGCAACAAACCAACCTGGAAAGAAAATGGATGCCTATTGCTAAGGAGAAGATTGGGAACTGATGATATAGCCACACAGTGCAGCCTATAAAGTCATTAGAAATAAATTACTTAAAGCTGTACCAGCGGCTCTGGTGGAATTTCCACAGAATGCCATTGAGTGAGGAAAGCAATACAATTTTATTCCATTTAATTAAAATACACCTCACAAAAAGAATATTATATGTGTACGTTGCTGTATCTGTGTGTGTGTTTATATGAGCATGGTGAAAAGTGAGGAAAGAAATAGATTAGCATACTAATCTGAGTTAATGGGAGAAGGTGATGTCGGTGAAGAAAGCAGTGGAGGGAAGGAATCAAGCAAAAACGAGAAAGACCATGCTAACAATAACAATAAAGTAGTATATAATATGATTGCATTTTGTGTTACATAAAGTGGCATTTGGTTGATTGAAAGAGAAATAATTCCCTCTACCCCTCAGAAAAAATCTATACCAGCAGACACACCTAGGCAGGCTGAGCTCAGCTCCTCTGGGGAATCATCAGCACTCTGAGTTCTACTGAGTCCCTCTTTGCTTCCAACTGGTGTTGGACATCTTCTGGCAGCTTTTTTTGAACTTAAAATATAAATATAAATCACAACGCTTAAAACAGTTTTATTTTACAAAGGAATATGTCTATTTTGATACAGACAACTCAATAGTTCATATACTTACAGGGACCCCGAGTGCCGGGATTTGTCCACACTCTGAGAAATTAAAAGAGCAACAGGACAGGAAGTAGAGTATAATTTATCCTTCTCCGTTTCTAGTTTGCCCCTTTATTGTTGTTGTTAATGTCAAAGATGTATTTTTTTTCTCATTTTCTCTACTTACTCCTGTACTGGGTCACGAAATTCTTGTAAAGATAAGATCAATGCCCAGTACACCATAAATACGCCATAGAGGTTTGCAAAGCAACAAATGCCAGGCAGCTGCCACACCTTCCAGGGTCAGCAGGGTGTGGCATTGCTCAGCCAGTCAGATCCTGCCCAGGCACCTGGAAGCACAGGCATCTGATCAGGCTGCTTTGCAGAATCTGTCCCCTCCACTCCACCCAGGGCCCAGGCCTAGCGGTGTCTGTTCTGACAGAAGAATGGGAACAAAAGAAGTGAATGCCAGTAGCTTTCAGTCTCCTCACCCAGTTCGATGGCCCTTTTGTTTTTCTGTCCCCAGATCTATTCTGGGAACTCTCAACCAAAGGGCAGTCTGATTTTCTCAGCCTGCTATCTTTAACACTTTGGGAGTAAAACGCTTTCTCCATTTTCTCCTTGCACAGAGGAAAGGGTGAGAAATAATCCTAGACATACTGAATTTCTCCATTGGAGGTGGCAATAGTTACAATCCCTTAAAGCCAGTGCCACACATTTCAAAGTATTTCCTTTCATATACAAAATTTCAAGAGACACAGGAAGCATAGGGAGCATTATTAGCATGAAAGAACCTGAAGATAGGTATAGGAAAGCTACTTGCCTGAAATGATAAACTAGTAATATGGGAATTAGGAATTGAACTCAGCTCTTTCCAACAGTAATCGGAGCCCAGGAGCAATCAGCATTTTAAAGAAAATAAATTGGTGCAGATCAACACTGCCCAACAGAAACAGAATGTGAGCCACACATGTAAGTCAGAAATTTTCCAGTCACCGCATTAACAAAAAATAAATAGATAAAACAGGGGACATTATTTTTAATAATTTGTGTAACCCAGTATAACTTAAATATTGTCATTTTGTCATGTAATTAATGTAATTTTTCTGAGCTCGTTTACCTTCCCTTTGTGCTAAGTCTTGGAAATCTGCTATGTATTTTATACTTAGAGGACATCTGAATTAGGACCACCTCCCAAAAGTATGCAATAACTACATGTGGCTGATGACCGCCATATAGGGCAGCACACAGACATAGTAAAAGGAGATAAGACAATAAATTACATTTACAAATTAGTGAAATTCCCGTCAAAAAGGAAACTGTTGTAGAAGTGTTTCACCAAAAAAGGAGTTGAGGAAAGCCAGCATACACTCCTCCGCCAGCCCCAAAACATGGCGCCCCAGCCCCGACACTGCCAGACGCATCCTGCGCCCCAGGAGCACAGTTGCGGCACTCAATCGTAGACTCGAGACCTGGCAAGTTTATGGAAAAGCTGCTCCCTCCAGCTTACCCAGCCTCTACCAGTATGAAACTAGCCCCACAATCATTTTAAACCACAGTAAGTCTAACAGGAAACTGACCTAGTAAACTAGACAAATTGCCTCCAAAGCCAGGCCTGCCTCGCTCCTGCTCTCTCCCCCAGTGAAAATGGAGCTGTTTGGAAGCTTTGCTCAACTATTCTGAGAGGCTGTGAGTGAAGGCTCTGACTGCCCAGCCCCCAGCCCTGGAGTTCTAGGTCACTGTCACATTTGCATAAGAGCAAGTACCCAGGGAGTGCTCTTGGGGGTGGCAGTTATTCATGACTTGATGGGTGACTCTGAGCTGACTGATCCACCGCTTTTATCTCTCAGTGGCCCTATCAGAGAGCAGCCATAATAATGCCTGCACATCTGAATCTTTCTGAACTGTCTGCCCACTCTGCATGCACCACAGGCTCTTAAACATTCACTAAAAGGATACGTTGGTGCACTGCATGCAGGACAGCACGGGGGCTCTATGATAATTTTCTCATGACTCCTGTTCATTTGATGGGAAGGAACAGAAAGGCAGGAGTGCTTCTCTGAAGGGCAGAACTAAAGACCAGGAAGCACCGCCATTTGGGGAGTTCCTGAGCTTGCTCCCCTGGCTCCACTTTCACCTGCACTGTGGACTCAGCTTTGGTCTACTTCCAGCCCCCTCAGTCCATGGAATTTCTCAAATGCTCCAGGTTTTCTGGTTGGTTTAAGATCCTTATGGAGGTGTAATATCTCAAGTTTAAGTTGTCAAAGCTGTTTAAGGTCTAACTAAGCCTCAGTGACCTAACTGAATCCGGGCTCCTTTCAAAAACACCATTGAATACCATAATCATTTGGTTTTTGCCAATTCTCTTTCCTTTAAAAAAACCCTGACATAACCCTAGAAGACAACTAAACATGCAAGAAAACCACAGGCCAATATCACTGATGAACATAGACGCTAAAATCCTCAAAAAAATATTGGCAAACCACATCCAGCAATACATTAAAAAAATCATACATTGTGATCAAGTGGGATTCATCTCAGGGATACAAGGATAGCACAATATTTGCAGATCAATACACATAATACATCACATAAACAAGAGAAAAGACAAAAATCACATGATCATATCAATAGCTAAGGAAAAAACATTTGATAAGGCACAGCATCCATTTGTGATAAAAATACTCAGCAAAGTGGGAGTAGAAGGAGCATTCCTCAACATAATAAAGGCCATATATGAGAGACCTACAGCCAACATCATACTCAATGGGCAAAAACTAAAAGCTTTCCCAATAAGATCAGGAACAAGACAAGGCTGTCTGCTTTCACTACTTCTATTCGACATACTATTGGAAGTCCTAGCCACAGCGATCAGACAAGAAAAAGAAATAAAAGGTACTCAAATTGGAAAGGAGAAAGTAAAATTGTCTTTGTTTTCAGATGACATGATAGTGTACATAGAAAACCCTATAGACTCCACCAAAAAGCTACTCAACTTAATAAGAGAATTTGGTAAAGCAGCAGGATACAGAGTCAATCTTCAGAAATCAAAGGCATTTTTGTAGACCAACAATGAAATATCAGAAACAGAAATTAAGGGGAAAATCCCCTTTTGTATAGCAACATGAAAAATGAAGTACCTAGGAATAAACCTAACCAAGGAGATAAAACACCTATACTTAGAAAACTACAGAACACTGAAGACATAAACTAAAGAAGACACAAATAAATGGAATCATATACTGTGTTCATGGAATGGAATAATTAGCCTCACCAAAATGTCCATAGTACCGAAAGCAATTTATAGATTCAACACAATCCCTATTAAAATGCCAATTACATATTTCACAGATATAGAACAAACATTTCAAAAATGTATATGGAACCATAAACCACACCAAATAGCTTCAGCAATTTTGAGAAAGAAAAATAAAGCAGGAGAGATCACAATATCTGATATCAAACTATATTTCAAGGCCACTGTAATCAAAACAGTCCAGTACTGGCATAAGAACAGACACATAGACCAATAGAACAGAATAGAGAGCCCACACCCAATCCAACTCTCTATGGTCATTTACTATTCAACAAAGTGGGCAGGGGCATAAAATGGAGTAAAAATAGCCTCTTCAACAAATGGTGTTGGGAGATCTGGACACCTATATGCAAAAAAATGAAACTTAACCACCAATTTACACCATACACAGAAATAAATTCAAGATGGATAAAAGACTTAAATATAAGTTTGATACCATAAAAGTCCTGGAAGGGAACATATTCAGGAATATCTCAAATATTCCACAGCAATATTTTCACCTATATGTCCCCTAGAGCAAGGGACACAAAGGAAAGAATAAACAAATGGGACCTCATTGAAATAAAAAGCTTCTTCATGGCTAAAGAAAACATCAGCAAAATGAAAGGGAACCAACAGTATCGGAAAATATATTTCCCAATGATGCCTCGGACAAGGGTTTGATCTCCAAAATATATAAAGAACTCGCATGACTGCATATAAGAACACAACAATCCAATTAAAAAATGGACAAAGGACCTGAACAGACACTTCTCCAAGGAGGATATATAGAGGGCCCAGAGACATATGAAAGGATACTCAACATCACTAGCCATCAGAGAGAAGCAAATTAAAACCACAATGAGATACCACTTCACACCCATCAGAATAGCCATCATAAACAAATCAACAAACAATAAGTGCTGGTGAGGTTGTAGAGAAAAGGGAACCCTAGTGCACTGTTGGTGGGAATGCAGACTGGTGCAACCACTATGGAAAACAGTATGGAATTTCCTCAAAAAACTAAAAATGGAACTGCCTTTTGACCCAGCAATTACACTGCTGGGATTATACCCTAATAATCCTGAAACACCAATTCAAAAGAACCTATGCACCCCAATGTTCATAGCAACACTATTTATAAGAGCCAAGTGTTGGAAACTGCCCAAGAGCCCATCAGTAAATGAGTGGGTCAAAAAACTGTGGTACATTTACACAATGGAATACTACTCAGCAGAAAGAAAGAAGGAACTTCTACCCTTAGTGACAACATGGATGGAACTGGAGAGTATTATTTGAAGTGAAATAAGCCAGGCAGTGAAAGACAAATACCATATGATCTCACCCGTAAGTGGAACCTAATGAACAAAACAAACAAGCAAGCAAAATATAACCAGAGACATTGAAATTAAGAACAACGTTACAGTAATCACAGGGGAGATAGGAGGGAATAATGGGGGGGAGTTCAGGAACAACTATAAAGGACACATGGACAAAACTAAGCGGGGGGAATCAGGGGAGGGAGGTGGGGATGGCTGTGGGTGGAGTGTGGGGGGTAAATATAGACAACTGCACTTGAACAACAATAAAATCAATAAAATATTTTTTAAAGTTCCCCTAAAAGGACATACAGATAGCCAATGAACATATGAAAATATGCTCAACATCACCAATCATCTGATAAATCCAAGTTAAACTACAATGATATATCATTTCATACCTGTTAGAATGGCTGTCATCAATAAATCAACAAACAACAAATGTTGGCCAGGATGTGGAGAAAAAAGGGACTCTTGTGCACTGTTGGTAGGAATGCAGATTAGTGCAGCTACTATGGAACGCGATATAAAGGTTTCTTAAAAAATTAAAAGCCCTATGACCCAGAAATTTCACTTCTGGGTATATATCCAAAGAAACACAAAACACTCATTCAAAAGAACATAAGCAGTGTTATTTACAATAGCTAACATATGGAAACAACACAAGTGCCCATCAATGTATGAGTGGATAAAAAAGTCGTGGTACATATTTGTATATAAAATGGAATATAACTCAGCCATAAAAAAAGAATGAAATTTTACCATTCTCAACAGCATGAATTGAACTAGAGAATATTATGCTAAGTGAAAGGAGTCAGACATAGTAGAAGACTATTACTGTGTGATTTTACTTATATTCAGAATCTAAAGAATGAAATACATGAACAAACAAAATAGAAACAGATTCATAGATATAGAGAACAGACTGATGGTTGCTAGAGGGGAGAGGTGTTTGGGATCTGGGTGGAAAAGGTGAAGAGATTGAAAAGTACTTATTGGTAGTTACAAAATAGTCATGGGGATGTAAAATACAGCATAAGGAATATGGTCATGTATACTCTAATAACTAATATGTACGGTGTCGGGATTGGTACTTGAAATATCAGGGAGATCACTTTATAAAGAATGTGATTGTCTAACTACTATACTATCTACCTGAAACTACTACAAAATAATATTTAATATAAACTGCAATTGAAAAATAAAATTAAGAACATAACGATAGGTCTCATGATAATTAAACGAAAGGGTATGTAGCACAGTGGTGGACATATAGTAAGCCCACAAAATTTTGAGTGAACTTTCCACTTGATAAGAATAAGAGAAGCAGCAAGCACAAATGGGACCTGAATTACACACTGATTTCCCCAACTTTGTCTTCTGTGCTGATTTCTCACTTCCTATATTAACCCACAACTATGGACAGGTGAGAGTCTTAATATTTTGTATTTGTTTATTGGAAAATTCTTCCACTCTCAGGGCTTCAACTTCCACATCTTAGCACATGGCACTCAATTCTTTTTCTTGCCTCTAAATTACTCAAGTTATGGTCACATTGATTGCCAGATATTTTCATCTGGGAGATCAATAAGCTCATTAAATTCAACATGGGCAAAAACAACTATCTTTCTTTTAAAATTGCTAAAATCCCTTACCCTTATTTCTTATTTCACGGAGGCAGCAACAATCAGAAAGAACTTCCACCCTGCAAGGCTTCCAGCCAAGATGGAGGCAGGGGTAGATATGCTTCACTTCCTTGCACAACCAAAAGAAGGATAACAACCAATTTAAAAACAAAAAGTAACCAAAACTACCAGAAAATCAAACTGTATGGAAGTCTGACAAACAAGGGGCTAAAGAAACATTCATCCATACTGGTAGAAGGGACAGACACAGGCAGCCAGAGCAGAGAGGACACATGGCAAGGTGGCAGTTGGCAGACCAGGGGGGCAAGGAGTTGGGCATTTTAGACCCAACTCCCCAACACACATATACACACTGATATTTCTCCCTCTCAGTAAATACCAACTTATTTGCTCTGGCTAAAAATCTTAGAGGCCACCTTGACACCTCTCCATTTCTTATACTTCAATTCCAAATCATCAGCTTACTTTTAAAAATATCCAGAATCTACTTTTCACCGCTTCTGCAATTATCATCCCAATCCAAGCCTCCATCCTCTCTACACATATACGTAATAACTTCCAAGATTCCTTGCTTCTCCCACTAGTTTATTCTTCCCACAGCATGCAGGGCGAAGCTGCATCAGAAGCTGTAAGTCAGATCATAGCACTCTCTGTATAAAGCTTACACTGCCTTTCCACGTCAGAGCAAAATTCAAGGTCGTTTCCATGGCCTACTAGCTCCTACATGATCTCCCCAAAAGTTCCTGCCCTACCTACCTCTCTGATCTCATTACTACCACTATTCCTAGTTCCTACATTACCTTAATTAATTACTTCATACCTGGTCTCTCTACCTCTGCATCACCTCCCTTCAATAATATATTTGCTCATCACTGCCAGATTAATCTTCTGAACCACCACTTTCACTTTTAAAGTACCTTAAAGCAAGGAATGGGTCTTGTTTATCTTGGCATACCCTGTGTGAGGTACTCAGTAGGTGCTTAAGAGTTGTAAAAAATATGTTTTGAATGTGTCAAACTATGTATAACTCACCTTAGTCCAGAAATGCTAAGGTTGCTTTTATCCTAAGGTAGCTCCTTGCCTACAGCTCTGTAAGGATCCCCCTACAAACTACAGAACACAGTTCATGGCTCCTCATGACCTGGTAATGCCTACCTCATGGTCGCTCCTTCTCTGTACTCATCCTCTCCTGCCTCAGAACATGACTTTCTCCTGCTTGCTTATGCTCATACTGTTTTTCACCCTCTTGGGATACCTTTTCTAATCCATTTTTCAAACTCTACTGACCCTTCAAAGTCTGGATCAAGCCACACTTATCCTTCAAGGCCTATCCTAATCATATTACCCCCAAAACATCCTCTACTCTGTCCTCCTGTAGGTCTAGATGTTAGCATCAGTCATTCAAATATTCATTCATCATTCACTCATTCATTCACCAGATATTTATATTACCAGGCCGCTACAGATATTAACAATATTTTCTGTCCACACTTTTTCCTGCTCTCGTCAATTATGTCATAAATTCTTTGAGGAAGAAAACTAAGATTTTAAACTTATTTAAATGGTCTATGCAATGTGCATGTGTGTGTGTGTGTGTGTGTGTCTGAAAGAGAATGTGGCCTGCTGCATACCTCTGTGTTGTTATACATATGGCGCCATCTGCATAGAATGCCCTCTTTCCAGCTCTCATCACTCCCACCTGTGAGGAAAGTCCTTCCTCTTCTCCACATGGACAAATTACACTGATCTCTTCCTCCCATGGGTCTCCTCCACCTCCAACACATTGCAGTTATCTGGCTCTCATGGTTTCTCGTCTGTTTTCTTTGGTGAATGATTTCCCCTCTTAATGCCACTAACAGTGACATCCTATGGTATATGTAAGTACTTTACATCCTTTGCAGGAAAAATACAAATTAAATCCACTCAGGTGTTATAGTCATTGCTGTGCCGAACATATATGTGAACTTTAAAGTGCACATTCTCATTATTAGTACCTTATGTATCTGAAACGTGTTTCAGCCTTTTGTACACTAACAACACCTATGTAAAGTTACTACAGAACCTTCCCTTAATGCATTTGAATTAATGAGTCTGCAATTTTATGCCTCTGTGGTTGTTTTCCTTACTGTTCTATTTCCATGCATTGTCCTAAGAGTAGAGATTAAGTGAATTAATCAGTAGAATACACTTGATGAGCACTGAAGGCCCCATGTGAGTGCTCATGCTTGCCACTGCTTGGGTATCTCAAATGATATTTAGAAACAAAGAATTAAGAAGCTTGATTATAATCCAATTCTGAAAAATCATAAAAATTTAGAAAGGTGAATGCTATGAATGAAAATTTAGAAAAGTGATGCTATGAAAAATTTAGGAAGGTGATACTATGGTTAAGCTGGCATTTTCTAAGCAAAATACCTTTATTCAAAATTTCCACCCTACTTCTTTCTCGTTGTGTGCTGTTAAGCATATTATTTTATACTTTTTATTCTCATTTAATAAATATAGTAAATGGAGATACTAAATGAAGATAATATAAGAAAATAATTGACAGTTTTGTGATTACAAAAGATAATGTATATAAAATACTTAGCATGCTGCCAGTCACATTAATAAGCACTCTATAAGTAAATAAATGTTTAAAGACCAGAAAAAAACAACTGTTTTCATACTTAAAAACAAATTCTGTGAAGAGCTTAATAGTGAACACGACATACTATGGCAGAATTCTAGAAAATACTATTTAAAAGATGACTTATGAAGAGAAAGAAGTGATCCCTTTAGGTTAGCATAGGTTCATTATGACTGAGTCAAATCCACTAATGTTATTTCCTTTTTGGAAATTATTATTAGATGGACATGTAATATCTGTGATTATACAGAGGTAGTATATCTTCATTATTTGTAATGTTTTATACTCTATTTGGTGATTTTTTAGAAAAATATAAACAAAATGAGAATTTTGTTAGGTAAGCTGGCTAAAAATATATCAATGGCTATTACGGAGTAACTGATACCAGGCTCACCCTCCTATAGTAACTAAACAAAAGCAATGAAACTATCATTTTTAGACATTAGAAAACAGGCTTAATTGTAATCCTGAGACAAGAGATGCAAACTAAATGAGCCCTACAATTGGCTAGGCATTCTGTCTGAAAGCACTTCTAAGGCCATAGTACAGTGAGAAGCAGCCCAAGCAAAACGGAGTAGTCTTGTTGAATTTAGGAGGCGGAGATCAGAGTTTGAGCAGACTGAGGTAGCTAGAATCTGTGGAATAAAATACAACAGAGAAAAAAAATCTACACAGGAATTTGAAAAGCCAGAAATTTGTATAATAACCTGCTAAGTCTTTCATTGAATACTAAACTTCATATGCTCGGGAAGAAATTCCATTATCTCAAGCAATCACTGAGGAGCTGTAAACTAAATACAGGTTCTGTCTGGAAAAAGTCCAGCCATTGGTAATATAATGAGAACGGTGTGAGCAACATCCATGTGACCTGGCAGCCAAGGAGTGGACTGGCATGCACATGTGTGAACAATGACAACTTCACAGCGCTAGTCGGTGGTGGTGGTAGACACTGTTGAGTGAGCACGTGTACTGTGTGGCTGTCACATTAAAAATGACTGAGTGAGTACAACAAATCTGCATCAAATTTTGCGTTAAGCTTGAACATTTCTCCACAGAAACTATTCAGATGATTCAGAAGGCCACAGCTATGGGCAACAGGTGGTTGGCAGCTTCATCACAACAATGTGCCCACTCACACATCACATCTCGGGCAGACTTTTCTGGCAAAACATCAAATCACCCAGGTGACTCAGACCTCCCCCAACCCTGCAGCCTATATTTGGTACCTTGTGATGTCATCAGCTTTTCCCAAAACTGAAATCACCTTTGAAAGGGAAGAGATTGCAGACCACCAATGAGATTCAGGAAAATACAATGGGACAGCTGATTGCAATTGGGAGAACCGTGTGAGGCCCCAAGGTGCCTACTTTGAAGGGGACTGAGGCACTATTGTCCTATGTACAATGTTTCTTGTATCTTGTGTCTTCTTCAATAAATGTCTCTGTTTTTCATATTACATGGCTGGATACTGTCTAAACAGACCTCATATTTCTAGAGCTCACATGGAGTTGGGAGATAGTCAAGGTCTAACTAGCCAGCACGAAGAGAGGTGTTTTTTTTTTTAATTTGGGGACATTAAGTAGAGACTCCAGAAGACCACTCCTTAGAAATATGATAAGTACCCTAAGGATAAAGGCTATTCCAGACTTACTTTTTAAAATTATTTAAATAAGTTTCAAAGAGATCAGGGTGATTCACAAGTAACTTAATGGCCTGCCAAAACAAAAGAACAAAAGTCCCCACTCTTTAAAGAAATACTACAAAATCTAGGCACTGAACAATGCTATATGCACAATTTCCTATTGGGCACCCAACCCCCAAAATTGCTAAATATGTAACCTATAACCAGTAATCTTTTTTTAAATCGGGCAATAAAAACAATGACAGAACATACAGAAGCAATGGATGTAGCAAATACTTTAAAATGGCTAATATACATATCTATGAGTATTTAAAGGAAAAGAAACATAATGAGATAAATTAAAAGTATAGAAAAAGAAGCAAAATAAATCTTCTAGAGATGAAAAGATTACATCTGAAATAAAAAATTTAGTACATGGACTTACATAACAGCAGATTAAACATTGCAGAAAAAAATGACGAGTGAACTTTTATACAACAAATGGAAATTATCCAAATTGAAACAGGAAAGAAAAAAAAATGAAAAGAAAATGCTTGTTATTTACATAGGCAACTTTCAAGACAATGTAAGTCAGCCTAACATATGTGTAATTGGAGTCCCAGAAAAGGAAGCATAACAGAATATTTAAATAAATAATAGTCAAAATGTACCAAATTTGATGAAAATTATAAACCCACAGATCCAAGACACTGAGCAAAAAGCACGTCGAAAGGAAAAACATTGACTCATCATAGTAAAACTGCTACAAATCAAAGGTAAAGATAAAATTGCAAAAGCATCCAAAGGGAAAAGACATCCAAAGAAGTAAAGTAATAAGGACTGCAGACTTCCCCTCAGTAATAATGCAAGACAGAAGGCAATTGAATGGCACCTTTAAAGTGCTGAAAGAAAAACAGTCAGCCCAGAGGTCTATATTCATTGAGGATACTCCTCAAAATAGAGGTAAAATAAAGATGTTAAAAAATAAATAAAAAGAGCTGAAACAATTTGTCACCAGATCTGTACCACAAAATATATTTTTATTATATTATTATATTATATTAAAATATATTATATTATATTTTTATTAATACATATTAATGACATCTAGGCTTAAGTAAATGACACCAGATGGAAATTTAGATATACCTTATAAAGAAATGAAGAGTGGTGAAATAGTAACTGTAAAAGTAAATATAAAATATTTTTAAATATATTGGATTAGTATATTAAAACATTTCTAGTTCTGGCCAAGATGGAGGCATAGGCAGAAACCCTTCACTTCCTTGCACAACCAAAAGGAGAATAACAACCAATCTAAAATCAATAAACAACCAGAAGTGCCAGAAAATCAAACTGCGTGGAACTCTGACAACCAAGGAATTGAAACTATCAACTAGAACAACCAGACCGGTAAGGTGGCAGACAGACAAAACTTGTGGCAAGGCGGCGGACTGTGGGAGGAGGAGGAGGGCGGAGGGAGAAGGCTGACTGAATGCGAAACCGAGACTCAGAGCTGACTTTGGACTATGGCCATTCCCTCGGTGGCAGACACTCCCAGTCTCACACATGAGTTCCATGGAACGTGGGGCTAGAGACGATCAAGAGAGCTGCATTGTTCCCTCTCTGACCCCTCCCCCACAGGCAGTGCGGCAGCACAGCCAGGAGGATTGCTCAGGTGAATACCTAAGACCCTACCCCCTTACAACTTAACAGGTGCCCCAAGACAAAGAAATAGGGCCCAAATGAAAGAACAGATCAAAGCTCCAGAGAAAGAGCTAAGCAATGAGGAGCTAGCCAACCAATCTGATGAAGAGTTCAAAACCCTGGTAATCAAGATGCTCACAGAACTGATTGAGCTTGGTCACAAAATTAAGGAACAAATGAAGGCTACTCAAAGTGAAATAAAGCAAAATATTCAGGGAACCAACAGTGACAGGAAGGAAACCAGACTGAAATCAACAATTTGGAACAAAAGGACGAAATAAACATCCAACAAAACAGAATGAAGAAACAAGCATTCAAAAAAATGAGGAGAGGCTTAGGAACCTCTGGGACAACTTTAAACATTCCAATATTCAAATTATAAGAGTGCCAGAAGGAGAAGAACAAGAGCAAGCAGTTGAAAACTTATTTGAACAAATAATGAAAGAAAATTTCCCCAATCTGGTGAAGAAAATGGACTTCCAGGAAGTCCAGGAAGCCCAGAGTCCCAAAGAAGATGGACCCAAAGAGGAATACACCAAGGCACATTATCATTAAGTTATACAAGATTAAAGACAAAGAGAGAATCTTAAAAGCAGCAAAAGAAAATGGAACAGTTACCTACAAAAGAGTGCCCATAAGACTATCAGCTGATTTCTCAAAAGAAACCTTACAGGCAAGAAGGGGCTGGAAAGAAGTATTTAAAGTCATGAAAGGACCTACATCCAAGATTACTCTATCCAGCAAAGCTGTCATTTAGAATAGAAGGGCAGATCAAGTGCTTCCCAGACAAGGTCAAGTTAAAGGAGCTCATCATTACCTAGCCCTTATTATATGAAATGTTGAAGGGACTTATCTAAGAAAAGGAAGATCAAAACTATGAACAGTAACATGACAACAAATTCACAACTATCAACAAATGAACCTAAAACAAAAAAAAAGAAAAATAACAAAAACTAAGCAAACAGTTAGAATAGGAACAGAATCAGAGAAATGGACATCACCTGGAGGGTTTTCAGTGGGGAGGGGGAAGAAAGGAATGGGGGGGGAAAGGTACAGGGAAGAAGAAGTATAATTTGTAGACATAAAATATATGGGGAGAGGTCAAAATGGTATAGAAAACAGAGAAGTCAAAGAACTTATATGTACAACCCATGAACATGAAGTAAGGGCAGGGCAGAGGGGGATGCTGGAGGTTTGCGGGTGCAGGACAGAGGAGGGATAAAGGGGGAAAATGGGGAAACTGTAATAGCATAATCAATTAGATATACTTAAAAAGGAAACATCTCCCTAAACTCCAACATCAGGTGGCTTCCCTGGTGAATTCTACCAATGCTATAAGAAAAAAATAATACTTATCACACAAAACTATTTCAAAAAACATAAAAAGAAGAAACATTTGCCAGCTCATTTTATAGGACAGCAATACTATGATACAAAAACCAAATAATGAAATTTTAAGAAAAGAACATTTCATACCAATATCCTTCATAAATATGGATACAAAAATCTTTTAAAATATTAGCAATTTAAATTCGGCAATGTGAAACAATGATAATGTGGCATGACCAAATGTGGTCTACACCAAGAATGCAGTGTTGGTTTAACATTTGAAACTCAACCACTGAAATTCACCATAACAAAATAAAGGAGGAAAATTACGTAATCATCTATATGTCTACTAGAATTTGACAAGCTGATACTAAAATTTATATGGACATGTAAAAGATCTATAATATATATAGTTTTAGATAAATAACAAAGTTGGAGACTTTATACTATCTGATTTCAGATTACTATAAAGCAGTGATTCTCAACCTTTTCCATCTCATGTCATATATAAATGAATTACTAAAATTCTGCAGAACACCAAAAAATATATATTTTTTGCCAATCTGACAAAAAATAGGTACAATTTTGATTCACTCACACCATCAACTATTGTTCTGTTGGCTGTTTCCATATTTTTATTTGACAATCTAAGGAAAAAGAGGTAGTGCCCCTGACTAAATCGTCAGGTACCGAATGTTGTAAAGATTCGGTGCACCTCAGTTGAAAATCACTGCTATAAAGCTAAACAACCCTTAACACAATGTGGAATGGGTGAGGATAGGATGCAGGTCAGCAGAGAGGATAGAAGGTCCAGGAATAGACAGACGTACACACTATTTGGTCAGCTGATTTTCCAACATTTTGGTCAGTTAATTCAAACAGTTGAATTACCCAGGTTATTCAATGGGGGAAAGCCATTTCCAGAAAAAAGAAATGGTTAGAATAGCTGGAATTTGTGTGGAAACCCATAAACCTTGACTTTTATTTCACATTACACACAAAAAGTAATTTAAAATGGATCATGAAACTAAACATAAAATTTAAAAATACAAAACATCAAGAAAGCATAGGAGAAAAATGTTATCAATCTTAGGGTAGCAGTGATTTCTTAGGGAAAATAAAGTATTAACCATAAAAATGATAAATCAAACTCCATCAAAATTAAAATTTCTGTTCTGTTTTTTGAAAGGTACTGTTAACAAAAAGAAAGGCACAGATTGGGATGGTGGAAATATATATACACATAAATATACATGTCCTGAGTCAGAGCTTTTATGACTTGATAACAAAAAGATGGATATAAATACCTAATTTAAAAATGGACACAGAAGATGTGAACAAACCCTTCACCAATGAAAAGAAGCTCAACATCATTGGTCATGGAAATAAAAATTAATTGCACAATGAGATACCACTACACAAGAACAGGCAGAACAATGGGAACTCTCATGCATTGCTGGTAGGATGACAAAATGGGACAGCTCTTTGGAAAACTGAGTTTCTAATAAAGTTAAGCACATACTTCTCTAATGATTCCACTCATGGGCATTTACCATAGAGAATGAAAGGTATGTCCACAGAAAGACTTGTACAGAAATGTTCGAGGCTGATTTAACCATAAGAGCCAAATGGAGATAACCCAAATGTCCATCAGTAGATGAATGAATAAATAAAATCTGATAAACCCATGCAATGGAATAGTCCTGAGCAATAAAAAGAACAAGCTACCAAATACTAATACAAACTACCACACGAGTGAATCTCAAAAACATCCCGCTGAAGACACATGGACAAAACCAAAGGGTCCAGGATCAAGGGTGGGAAGTAGGCATGGCTGGGGTGGCAAGGAGTGGTGGGGAAAAAATGGAGACAACTGTACTTGAACAACAATGAAAAAAATGTGAAAAAAAAAGAAAATGAAGTAATTGCTTTTAAAAAAGGAAACTAGCGGAGTAAAAAGAATGATACACAATGAAAGATCTAAATTAAAACATTACATTTTTTTGCTTTAGACATCCCGCATTCTCTACCAGCTATAGTGAAGAGAGCAAAAGAAAAAACAAAAAAGGAAAAACAACATTCTGCTGAGTAAAAATAGCCAGGTAGAAATAATACATACTCCATAATTCCTTTACAGGAAATTACAGAACAGGCAACACCGCGCTAACCAACAGCGACAGAAAACACACTTATGGTTGCCTGGGTCCCGGGAGGTTGAAGATGCCTCTAAAGAGTCATGATAGGTGATGGAAATGTCCTATGTCTTGATTGTGGCAGTATTTACACGGGGGCATATATTTGTCAATACTCACCAAAGTGTACAGTGAAAATGGGTTCATTTTAATGTATGAAATTTATATGTAAATTATATATAAATAATATTGATTTTAAATAATCGAAAAAGATTATACAAATTGGATTGAAAGTTCCGGCCTTTGTTCTCAACCTCACCAGACTACATTCTTATATAGCAAGAAACTGTGTTTATCAAGTTTATTGCTGGCACATAGTTAGAAGAGTTTCTTTTATTTATTTATCCAACAAGTATTCCTAAGAAACCACAATATGTTAGGCATTTAAGACTATTATGGTGAAGAAAAAAATGAGGTCTCTCTTCTCCATTGCATTACAGACCCTGGGCGAGGCAGAAATAAGTGGAGTTACAATTTTCAGCTGAAAGAAGGGGAGCAGCTCTATGAGACCATACAAAAGGAACCTGGCTGAGCCTGAAGGGGCATGAGAAGGCTCCCTGAGGCTTTCAGTCTTAAGAGCAAGTGGTAGGACTTACCTCATTTTGGGATGCATTTTGCATTACAAAGTCCTTGTGTGGGAGTGCAAAGCATTTTGAAGGAACTACAGGAAGAGTCAGAAGGAGCCCTAAGAAAAAGGGACAGCATGAAATGAGATGAAGCAGGAAGGCAAGGGACCAAGTCAAAGGCACGTCCTGAGGGCAATGAGAGCCCATGGACAGGTCCTACACTTAAGTACCCCCACCCAGGTGAGGAAATTGGCTCCTTCAGGTGATGGAAGTGAGGAGGGAGAGAAGTGTGTACTTTTGCTAATAGGAGGTAAAATGGACAATTCTTCATGAAAGATTGGATTTGGGGAAAGAAGGAGAAGGAGGGGACCAGGATGGCAGCCAGATTTTTGCCTTGGACACCTGAATGGGCAGAAGCATTCTTTACTGAGATAACTCTACAAGGGTGAGGAAGCTGATGTAGGGGTGGGAGGATGAGATCAGAGAAGCCCCTGGAGGACAGACTTACTGGCACACCTCTTGAAGTCTGGGAGATCTGGGCTGCGGCTGTAGCCATTGGGACAGAATGAATCTCAAAATCTTTGGGAGGAGGAGCTCACAACAGCAGAGGTGTTCAGGGAGATGGGCAGGATCTGACACAAGAGTCCAGAGGGGGACTGACATTTACGGCCCGACTAGAGAAAGTGAGTTCTACAGAGCACGGTGAGGCGTCTCCAAGAGGGGTAAGGAAAAACAAAACAAAACAAAATATGATATTCTGCAGAAACTAAGGAAGGAAAGAGGGAGTTTCAAGGAGGTCGCAGTTCGGACAGCATCCCTTGGAACGCAAAGCCCCAGACCCATGCACGAGGCCAGCAGGAGCGCGGTGATAACAACATCTAATGTGACCGAGCCCTTACTGCGCGTTCCAAACACTGTTCCACAGGAGAACCGTCCAAGATTCGGCCGCTGCAGCAGCAGCAGCAATGGGTAGGAGAGGGACTGTGGCTGCTCCAGGTGACCCTGCCGGAGCCAGAGCGGGTGCCGGACTGCTCGCCCCCACTCCCATTTTCCCTCCCCTAATGCCGTTTCACTGGCCTGGACTGCCTGGCCATCTGTTTCTCCAAAAGTGTCCCTCAGGCCAGGAGACCCCAATTCTCTGCACCATGGAATGTGGTACACACCAAGATATTGGGGACCCTGGACCTCTGCGTCTCTATGGCCCACCCTGAAACCAGCTGACTCCGGCCCGAGAAGGAGGCAGCTGTCCGGTAGGCCTGCAGGGAAAAAGCCTCTACCCCTGCAAGTGCCCGGTGTAGTGCGTTCCTCCATACGCCCACAGTTGGTCATGGAACTTCTGCCGGGGAGGGGGGGCCATCCCTCGCTCAGCAGCCTGCACTTTTATCTCCCCTTCCTTGCCAGCCCATCCGGCGTGTAGGCCTCATTTTCTTTCCTTCCCTGGTCTTAGAGAGTCGTGCATTTTCACAAGCACCGATGCAGACTGCCTGCTAGCACCTCTAACCACACTGTGCCAAGCGGATGGCTAAAGCGAGCTGCGAACTCCTCGTCTAACCCAGACACAAAAATATCCTTTCTCTGCTTCCGGAGCAAGGCCTCCGGGCCCTGGGTCCCCTCCCAGCTCCTGCCACAGGGACTCCACAGAAGCTAACCAGGAGACCAGGACTCCCAAGTGCGTGGGCTTCGGTGCTCTAGGACCGAGGGGCTCGGGGTCACTGGCAGGCCGCAGACAGCCCACGAAGGAGCGCGGGCAGGTGCTGACGCGCCCTTCCTCTCCTGAGCCAGCACAAGGCGGCAGTTCTTTGTGTCCGTGACTCTGCTCGTGTCTGCCTTAGACTGGGTGGGGTGGGGTGACCCGAAAGCGGCGAATCAGCATCTGAGTCTTGAAAAATGCCCAAAAGAGTCGACATTTTCACTAGAGATCCTTGCACATTTGGAGAGAACAAGTCCGCCTGTGCAGTGGCCTTCCCCTGCCTGGCCCTCTCCCTCCCCACTCGCTCTCCCCTTACCTCCCCCACCTGATTTCCCCACCCGCCCCCTCCGCCCCTGGTCATCTGGATCTCATTGTTCGTGCGTGTCCCCAGCTGCCTGTCTGCGTTCGCAGCCCTGCACGGTGCGCAGACACACATGTGCTCGCAGCACCCCACCCTGTGGCCCCTCACGTGAGAACCCTACACCTTTCCCAGACTCATAAGATGGATTCCCCCTTGGCTTCAAGACCCCCTTAACAGAACGGACCCTTTATTCCAAAGTGGAACAAGAAAGAGTCTGGGTATAGTTAACTGGAGTGAGAGAAGCCACCAGAAAGGGCTGTGTTTTTGTGTGAGAGACTGGGTGGGCAACTTCTGTGGTTTGGGGTATTTTAGTGATTTCCCAAAGAATAGACTACATGAGCAATCTATTTCTCCACTTTAGGGGCTTCCCTGAAAGAAGACTGTTCAAAGGAATGTTCAAGGGAACACAATTAACAACACGCTTCCCCCTCACCCACCTAAAGGCCTTTTTGCTACACTCAATTACTGCTCTTTTTATATTTTACTTGTTAACCAGTGTGCTGAAAAAAACATAGGCAAAAATCTAGGATATTGTCGCTTTAAGAATCTAGACTAAAACACCTTAAATGAACTCTGCAGCAGACAGATGAAAAAAAATAAAAATAAAAAGGGCCTTTCTCTGGCCCTTGCTGCTTTTGCCATTATTCATGATGTAATTTTTCAGGTGTTAGTTTGGCAGAGAAAGATTGGAACACGGCTTGTTGCTAGGACATGAATGAAGAAGAGGAATCTCATTGGTTCTCTGGGACTTCAGAGGAGCCAATGGGAATGAAAAGGAGGAAGAGGGAAAAACCACCACCCCCCAAAACAATCACTCTCCTGCTGGAGTATTATTTATGTTAAAGTGAGTACTGTAGAAGTATAGGTTTTAGTCTATTTTTTAGGGTGTAGGTGGGTTGTGTTGTCCGATGGACTAATGCTGAAAAATGAGCAATTAACAGGCAGCTTTGTTCATGACATCCTGGGTGTCACTAATAGCTAACTGTCACCAGCAGTATAGAGCAGTATGCAAATGAGGCTGGGCACATTTCACACCCTTAGCCTGCTGCCACACACTGTCCAGGGAATGCAATTTTGCTGGAGCTGGAGGCAGGGGAACCGGAGTGTGGGGCTCAGGTGCTTTCTCTAGTCCTGATCATGATTAGGTGAACCCCAAACAACCTTTTGCCATGTAAGTGAAACAGCTCTATGTGCGCAAGCCAGGGGCTCAGCCTGTTCCCTGCCCGAGGCTTGGGAAACACCTCCCAGCACGCTGTCCTCGCATCTCCCTGGGGCTCAGTAAGATCTCACCCAGCAAAACCTTCAGTTCTGATAGCAACCACGTGTACGTACAGTGCAGCAGAAAATGTTGCTGGGTTCCCAGACCTGGGCTATAAAATGTTCACCTACTTAAGCCATTTAAGTCTCAGTCTCCCAGCAAGCAAAGTAAGTAGCTTTGTGCGCCGGTCATGCTCAGCTGCCTGATTGTAGGCGGTTTCTTTCAAACCTGGGCAGGAAGAGAAGCCTGGATCCCCTGCAGGGCCCCGCTTTCACTCCACAGGCTGTGTAGACTGGACAATCATCCCCACCCCCCTTGCCATATTCCATTGTCTGGGCTCCTGCTGTAACCCACACCTTTTCTTTAATAAATGCGCGGGGTTTTGGCGGGGTGACTTGAAACACACTCGCTATAAATTGACTTCTTATTGCATTATAGACCGGGCCAGTTTATTTACACCCTGGAGGGGACTCGGCCTCTGCCAGATCCCTACTTCAGTGATTCTGTGGCTGGAATCCAGCAACATAAAAGGATTCTCCTTGTAATCAGAGCACTTCCTAAAACCACAGGCAGTTTCAACCAATTAACATCTCTGATTGCAATAGATTTTAGGAGAAGCAGAAGGACCCGGAAGGTTTTCAACCACAAGCCTTTATTGGATCCATGGCAAGAATGGATCTGATTATTAATTTTTTTTCTTGCAGATTTCTGTGACTTTCAAGGTTGTTAAAGGTCTGGGGGAATGGAGGAGGGAGGGACGTGGGCAGAAAATGGGAGGAGATAAAACAAAAAGGGAAATTTTTTTTAATATGCCTTTTTCCTTCAGACAAATCCCAGGCTCTGCTCACATCCACCTCTCAGCACTGATAGAAAACACAGCTCCAAGTGCAGACCCTAATTGAACCCTTCAGGTGACAGGTAGCTGTGTGCTTCAGTTCAAAGCCAAAGTCCAGGCTGAGTAAATCTGATTTCAGATAGCATTTCAAAATAAAAGCATTCAACCTTGAGCCCCAAACGGAAGCCTCCTTGCAGCCTTTTACCAGAAATCCTGTGAGAAGCACTTCAGTTAAGGTCTCCACTCAAACCTCACTTTGTTCTCAGTATCCAGAAAACCTCACACTGCTTACAAAGCTACCCAGCCCTAACTAAGTGGAGGCCCCAGAGACTAGTGCCAGGGGAGGTAAAATGCATGGGAACGGTGGTGCCGGCAGCCCGCCCACACCCGAGTAGCAGGGCTGAGCAGCTGCCAAGGGGAGCAAATGGGTTCCAGAAAAGAAAGAAGATTAACATGGTGTCTTCTCACCCTGTATATCAATGCATTAATAAATCAGGGGCCCTTTTACATTTATTGGAGAAATGGGTAAAAATCATAAGATCTGGAAAAAAAAAAGAGTGAGAGAAATATGTGGCCAGTTTAACAATCAATATTAGGACTCTGTCATCTAAGCAATATAGACTGTATTCAAGGTCAGCTCTAACTTCAAGCCTCTAAACGTCCAACTTAAGTTTTTATTAACTCTGCATAAAAGCACTGTCATTTCTAGTTGCAAAGAATGGACAAAGGCCCTGAAAATTAAGATATCTGCTGAGTGACACCCAGTCAGCCTGGCCCAGGAGCCGAGGGGGGACCCCCCAACTCTGAAGAAAAGGAACCTCCACTTACAAGCAAACTTCAGAAATGAGCACATTGTCATTGCCACTGTTGAACTATAAGCTACTTAATTATGTTTTCCTGTGGGGGAAGCAAGTTATATCAATTGTACAATAAATAAAAGCTATTGTCATTCCCAGTATATTCATCATGGCTCAGAAAGATGCAAAAATATTGGTTTGCTCTAAATAGCACTTTACTTTTGTCTCCAGACATCAGCTTTTGAGGAACAGAATGGCCAGAGACAGTTTTGTTAAGCAGTCATAGGGAGGGAATGTGACAGAAGAGACAGAGTTATGGTTATAACCTAACCCACCATATGTATCCTTTTCCTTAGAGAACTATCCAGACCTCACGAAAGAGTTAACCTGGATTATTAGATATATATTTTTTAAATTCCTTAGAACTCCTGACAGTACCTACAGTAACAAGAAAATAATGAAGCCCGCTGACATCTCTGAAAAGAAGGTGATTAATTAAAATAATTAGGCTGCACTGAATTATTAAAATATGAAGTCTTCTGTAGGGATTACCAAAAAAGCCAGAACATTTTTGCAGTTCAAAAATTAAAACCATATTCTGGTTCATTAGCTGAGATGGGAACTCACACATTTTAGCCTACAATCTTATTCACAGATGCATATAAGTGTCTAATATTTCACACCTTTGTAATGGCTCTTGTAAAAATAAAAAAGAAAGAAAGAAAAGGCAACACTCTGACTTCAATTATTTTATTACTTGTGGGACAAAGGAGATCTTTAAAAGAATGACAATGAGCCCCTCTGGTTTACTTCGGAAATGCCCCCAGGCCTCAACACTCCAGGTGTATTGGGGCCTGTGACTAGAGTCAGACTAGGGACAGTGAAGGGCAAAGAGACCCCTCTTAACACACTCCTCATCTGTGTCCTCAAAGCAGTTGCTGTCTCTTTCCTTCCTGCTTAATCAAATCAAACTCCTTGGCCTGACTTTAAAATCTCTCACCATGCTGCTCCTTCCCACTTGTCCCCACTCTATGAAGCCTACTCCAAGTCAGTCAAGCGATCCCACTACCTTGTTCTAAACTATACGCATTCTCATCCCCACACCTCCAATCCATTGTCCCCTGCCTGGAATGTCCTTTTTTGCTCTCTGAACCTAGTCTCCCCATCTCTCAAAACTCAGCTTTGGGTGCCCTCCACAAAGCCTTGTGCTCTCTCCCCACTCGTAGTCACACTCAGGACCTGGGATGCTTATGTATTTGATCACGTCACTCCCCCTGCCTTTAAGCCTCCAACTGGGCCCTCTGCATTCAGAACAAATGTTCAGATGCATTAACCTGATGCTCGCTGCCCTCTGAAATAGGGCCTGGCCTTTTTCTCCAGCCAGGGGTTAACACTACCCACTGCAGAACCCAGTGGGCTGATGAGAGCCCAGATCTGCAATATTCTGGTGTGGCTTTTGGCAATTGCTTCACTTTGTTGCACCTCAATTTCAGCAAGGGGTATTAAGGGGATTAAATGAGTTAATATATGTGAAGCACTTAGAACTGAGCCTAGCATACACTTGGTACTCAGTAAGTGTTTCTTATTACAATTCTCATTAATATATTTTTCCTCATCATAAACCCTGCCCTCCAGCAAACTACTCACTATTTTACTTTGGTTTTCTACCAACATGGGTTGTTCATAAAGTCTGTCAAACCCACTAGTCCCCAAGCCGCATTCTAATACCACGTTCTCCAAAATCCTGTCCTGTATTCAGCCTTGCGAATCTAAGCAGTCCCTCAGCTTCATCTCTGACAATGCACAGCATCATCTGTTTCATGACATAGTTTTGCACAATAATTGAGAGCAGGGGCTATATCTGTCTTTAAATCACCCTCCAGTTGTAGCACAAACTTTAGCACTCATCAAATATTTAATGTGTTCTATATTTTCCAGTCTCTATTGTATGAAATTTGGGGTTATATGACTAGTTTAGGTCGATAGACTATAAGCAGAAGTGATAGATGTCACTTCTGTGCTAAGGGTTGAAAACCAGTATGCCTCATCCATCTTTCTCTTCCCTTCCTTTGAAACCTCTGAGATCACATGTCTCCAGAAACTGCAACTACAAGATGGCACTCTTCCATTTGTATAGGTCCCCAAAACAGACGCTTCCTCACAACCCTTATTGGATGTGTTGCCTGAGTAAAACAGGGTGCAGCCAAGAGGAGGGCCCCAAGTAGGGATTTGTAATGGGGTCCAGAACTCAAGGTGTCCAGGAAATATTAGAAAAATATATATAGGATGTCCTCACCCCCACGAGCCTGAGCTGGGGGAAGGGACACCTGGAGCAGGGCCATTCAGAGCTATTTTGTATGGAAACAGCTTTGCAACTTGCCCCTGGCATGGTCATTTAACATGTCTATAACATTTAACTGGTTTCATAGATATGTTAAATAGCTGTGGCCATGCTTTGAGACAGGGGGATGGGAGTGACTTCCACCCAAGATGTAACTGGGAGGCAACTCCCCCTGGTTATAGCGCCTGCGTGAGAGCTTGGAGAAGACTGGCTCCATGCCATGGGGCCACACCTGTCCAGACTTACTATGGCAGCCCAGTAAAGCTGGAAGAATAAGGAATGCTAGCAGGTGTAACTGATTGTAGGAGGAGTCAGAAATGGGGCTGCAGAGGAAGACAGGCACTGGGATTTAAACCTAGGCGCGGCAGCCGTAGAGAGACAAGACCATGCGGTTTTGGAGGAGAGGAAGGAGAACCATGTGGTTTTGTAGTGCTCCTTTTTGCCATGTGGCTTAGGCAGCAGGAGAGACTTTGCCAGGAAGAAAAGGAGAAGAAGAAAGAACTCTTGCTGGTGGGCCATGAGAAGTGCCACATGGCTTTGGATTAACTGGAGATTGTGGCGGCCACACAGCTGATGGTGCCGGGAGCCTGAATCATGGACTTCTATTTCTATTCCTGAGATACGGTACCCCTTACTGGGCAAAGGGAGAAGGAAGGACTGTCCATCTGTGGGTATTCTAGAGGACTTTAGTATCTTAATGAAGACATTAAGTCATTACTCTAAGTCTGTGTAACTTTTAAATAAATAATTTCTTTCCCTTCACCAGTCTTTAGCATTGAGAGACATCTTTCCTCTGGCGGCAGGCATTACAAACCTAGCAGGTGGGGGGGGGACCCCCAGAGAGAGAAGGGGGGATCCTTTCTGTAATAATATATTGTGAACCACCACCCCCCGTCTGTTCTGTAACATGAGCAAGAAATAAACCTATGCTGTGTTAAAGCTCCAAAATATGGAGACTGTTGTTACTTTAGCTTATCCTGACTATTATTCCACCCCATCTGTTTTTTTAAGTATTTATTGACTATGCTATTACAGTTTTCCCAATTTTTCCCCTTTATCCCCCCTCTGCCCTGCGTCCCCAACTCTGTTGCATTCCCCACCCTCCTCGTTCATGTCCATGGATTGTACATATAAGTTCTTTGATTTCTCTGTTACCTATACCATTCTTAACCTCTCCCGATCTATTTTATGCCTACCAATTATGCTTCTTCTTCTCTGTACCTTTCCCCTCCTATTGTTCCCCTTCCTTTCCCAACAGAAAACCCTCCATGTGATGTCCATTTCTCTGATTCTGTTCCTGTTCTAGTTGTTTGCTTAGTTTTTATTTTCGTTGTTTTTTTTTTTAGGTTCAGTTGTTGATAGTTGTGAGTTTGTTGTCATTTTACTGTTCATAGTTTTTGATCTTCTTCTATTTCTTAGATAAGTCCCTTTAACATTTCATATAATAAGGGCTTGGTGATGATGAACTCCTTTAGCTTGACCCTATCTGGGAAGCACTTCATCTGCCCAACCATTCTAAACGAAAGCTTTGCTGGATAGAGCAATCTTGGATGTAGGTCCTTGACTTTTATGACTTCAAATACTTCTTTCCAGCCCCTTGCCTGCAAGGTTTCTTTTGAGAAATCAGCTGATAGTCTTATGGGCACTATTTTGTAGGTAACTGCCTCCTTTTTTCTTGCTGCTTTTAAGATTCTCTCTTTATCTTTAATCTTGGATAACTTAATGATGATGTGCCTTAGTGTGTTCTTCTTTGGGTCCAGTTTCTTTGGAACTCTCTGGGCTTCCTGGACTTCCTGAAAGTCTATTTCCTTCACCAGATTGGGGAAGTTTTCTTTCATTATTTGTTCAAATAAGTTTTCAACTTCTTGCTCTTATTCTTCTCCTTCTGGCACCCCTATAATTCAGATATTGGAATGTTTAAAGTTGTCCTAGAGGTTCCTAAGCCTCCCCTTATTTTTTTGAATGCTTGTTTCTTCATTCTGTTTTGTTGGATGTTTATTTCTTCCTTTTGTTCCAAATTGTTGATTTCAGTCTGGTTTCCTTCCTGTCACTGTTGGTTCCCTGAATATTTTGCTTTATTTCACTTTGAGTAGCCTTCATTTGTTCCTTAATTTTGTGACCAAGCTCAATCAGTTCTGTGAGCATCTTGATTACCAGGGTTTTGAATTCTCCATCAGATAGGTTGGCTAGCTCCTCATTGCTTAGCTCTTTCTCTGGAGCTTTGATCTGTTCTTTCATTTGGGCCATATTTCTTTGTCTCGGGGCACCTGTTAAGTTGTAAGGGGGCGGGGCCTTAGGTACTCACCAGGACAGGGCAACCCTCTTTGCTGCATTGTGTTGCTGTCTGTGGGGAGGCGTCAGAGAGGGAACAATGCAGCTGGCTTGCTTTGCTCTAGTCCCACTTTCAAACAAACTCTGGTGTAAGACTGGGAGTTTCTCCCACCATGGCAACCCCCGCCATAGTTTACTATTAGCTTTGAGTCTTAGTTTCCCGTTCAGCCAGCCCCACCTGCATGGTCTGCCTCCTTGCCTCAGGTATCCTCTGCCTGCCTGGCTGCCTGTCTCCTTCCTACCGGTCTGGTTGAATGTTTCCTTAATTCCTTCATTGTCGGAGTTCCATGCAGTTTGATTTTCTGGTACTTTTGGTTATTCATTGATTTTAGATTGGTTGTTATCCTCCTTTTGGTTGTGCAAGGGAACAAAGGGTTTCTACCTACGCCTCCTTCTTGGCCGGAACTCTCCACCCCGTCTTTTTAATACTTGATATGGGAAATGTGGCACATAGGAGGTATTTAATATTCAAATATTGAATAAATAATATCAAAAAATATTCTTTTTTATAAACATGTCTAAGAGTTTAATGTTGCTCAACCCAACTTCAAACATTTTATTGTGACTCCTCATCTAGAATTCACATCCTCTATGGGTTCTCTCGGCTGGTCAGAGGGCCCAGCACAGCACCAGCCCTGGTGGTTAATGCAGGGTGAGCCTCAGTGCAGGAGTTCACCAGAACCCACTCCATCAGAGACTGTGGTTTGGTAGTAAGAGCCCCAACAATGGCCAATTCCCCCAGAGTTGCTTCTGACTCTATCCCCTGTTGGGGCATAAGGGATGATGGCTGCGCTTGCAGTGGCTGTCCCAGCTCCAGAGAGCATAGTTTGTCAGTTGAGATAGAGGACAAATGAGATAAAACTATTTGTCAACATGTTTTTAACCCATACCTCATTAGTCAAGATTTTGTTAGGGCTTTTGCTAAGTGATTTATAGCATAAACATTCATTTTCTAAACATGAAAGCAAAACAAATGTATTTCTGAAAAGTACTCCTTTTTTCCCCTCCTTTGCTAACTCTAAAGATTCTGACATACATCAGAAAGGGGAGCAATCTAGCTGAGCCTCTATAACAAGGCAGTTTTCTGCAATCTTCATACCCGAAGAGTGGGCCAGGAAGTACATATGATTCTTCCAGCCCTCAAAGAACCCCTGCGTGTGGTGGGAATCCAAAGAGCCAGGTTCAAGTTCCAGACACACCTACTGGGTAACTCATCCACCTATGTCTTTCTTCCACTTGGGGGGGAAAAAAAGCTGAACTTCTTTAGAGGCAGGAGAGTCAAGAATGGATATCATCTGGGTGCAGACTAAACTCGGCTCCTTTCCCAGATGTCAGAATTTTATACAGAGCATCCTGGATTCAGTGCCACCGTCATCCTGACTTGGACAGTCCATTGATGGTAGTGTACATCACCAGTCTTAGACATCTCTCAGCTGCCCTCTCAATTTCTTTTTTCCTGTGCCAGCTACTCTCAGAACCTCCAAATGCCAGTTTGTCCTATGGGGCATTGCCCCTGAGTAGACAGATCCAGCTCAGAGCTGCCAGAGCCACCAGGATATCAGGCTGCACTGAACCCCTAAATGTGCAAGTTCAGGATGTGTCAGAGGAGGACAGTTGGCTGAAGGCGACCCAAAGCAACCTCAGCCAGGAAAAGGGGTCTAACTGGGTCACTGCTTAAAATGCAACAGGAAAGCAAAGCTGGTCTCTTGAGCCAGGTCGGAGGAGCTCTGGCCAATAATTAAGAGATAAGTGACACTGGAGCCAGTGGGCAGGGAATTAGCTAAGCAGATGGTGCAGGTGGAAGTGCAGTTGCTCCCTAGCCAAGTGCTCTCGTGCACAAGTGACATTGTTGGTTCAGGGTCCTACCGAGGCTCCAGCTCTTTGACACAGTGACACAGTTTTCCTGCCTCCTACTTTATGGGGACAGACTACACTACACCCACCCTACACCTCCCCCAGAGCATGTTAGAGGCAGTGAGAACTCAGCCTTAGAAATCTCTGCTTTGAGGGCACTGAATTCTCCTGCTTGGTTTTCGAGCTTTTTCCCCCCATTCATTAGACAGTGAGCAAATACTGATTATGTGCCTGACTTTGTGCTATGCCCTGTTGATTCTAAAATCGAAAAGATATGATTCCTACATTTAAAAAGTCCAGTCTAGTCACAGAGACAGGCAAGTAAATAAGTACACTACAGTGATAAAGTTTCTGGGAGAGAAACTTTACACGGCTGCCCATTGATTTTCTCTGAACACTGTCTTCTCTGGGCTCACCTTGTAGTTCTCCTAAATTGGTGGCTTCTCCTCTTCAGTCTCCATTGTTTGATTCTCATCTTCCATTTATCTACA
This sequence comes from Desmodus rotundus, assembly GCF_022682495.2. Taxonomy (NCBI): domain Eukaryota; kingdom Metazoa; phylum Chordata; class Mammalia; order Chiroptera; family Phyllostomidae; genus Desmodus; species Desmodus rotundus. The sequence goes on from NC_071393.1 coordinate 32,631,720, forward strand.
TTTCAGAAAGCTCCAGACTCCCTCCCTGGACCTTTCTTCCCCTGCTTGATATTTAACCTGGTGGTTTTAGTACCATTTACACAAGACTATATTTTCAGGGATCATTTCTATAGTTCATTAATACCATTTACACACTGATGATACCCAAAGGATCTATTTCCAGCCTCAGTTTCCCTGCTGAGCTCTCCTTCATATACACAACTGCTCCCTGGCATCTGTGCTTGGATGCCTGCCAGACATCTCGAGCTTACTTATTCACCCATTGATCTTTCCTCTTCCCCAAGTCTCCTTCTACCTCCACCTCTCAATTGTCACTCTCTCAGTCCATGGCAGGACATCCACCCACTGCTCAAATAGGAAACGCAAGACTTACCTTTGCCTCTGCCCTTACTCTCATGTTCTCCGTCCAGTCCATCAACAAATCCAGAATAAAATCCAGAATCTTCTGCTCCTCACCACTGCTGCTTAAACTCTCATAGTGGTTGTGGACCCTGAATATGCACATGTACACCCTTTTCCATACAATGTAGGGGTTTAACAGGGGAGGGGGTAGTCAACAGATTCCAGGTTAAGAACCCAGGTCACTGGATGCTGTTGTAAATGAATACTTAGATCTGTTTAACAGTTTTAGATGTTAAAGCTACTTAGGGACAGGAATGCTTCCTATAATTAACCAATAGGACACATGGGTCAGTGACTCATACAGCTAATCTTTTCATTAAGTCTTTTTGAATATAATATGAAAAAATTAACCATTCACCCAATATTTATTGAAGATATAACATGTACAGTCCTTATGCTGGTTGTCATGGAAAATACAAAGACTTAGGGAAAACATACAGAGAAAGTGCGTCAAGAACTCAGTAAATGGCATGGACAGAAAGGAGAAGCCAGTTCTAGCTTAAGGCCCAGCGCTAGCAAAGAGGCAGTGGTGGAATAGGACAAGATAGGCTTGTTGAAAAGTAAGGCCACCCCACCTAGCTAGAACAGAGGGATCTTCTGATCTGAGTCTGGGACTCAGTCACAGGGGCTCAGTAAGGCCAAGGTTGGGAGGTAAAGAGCAGGGAAAACAATGCCCAAGTGCTAGGAGCTTCATGTGGCTGAGGTGGCAGGATGGGTAGTTGGGCACTGTTCAAAAACCATCACATCATTGTAAGGTGCCTGGTAGGCTCCTTTGTTGCCCGATTTTCCTGATGGAAGAAGCAATAGGGGTTAGGTCAAACAACTTAGAGAAGGGGTGTCAAACTCATTTTCACAGGGGGGCTACATTGGCCTTGCAGTTGCCTTCAAAGGGCTGAATGTAGTTGTAGGACTGTATAAATGTAACTACTCCTTAACTGTTAAGGAGTTGAAATAACATTCGGCCCTTTGAAGGCAACTGCAAGGCTGGTGTGGCCCCCAGTGAAAATGAGTGTGAAACCCCTGACTTAGAGTATACCGCAGCACTGGGGTACTTACGGAAGACTGGGCATTGGGGTATTAATGGAGTGCATTGGAGCATTAGCGTACTCACAGAGGTCACTGGGGTATAGGGGAACTTCAGGGGGTACAATGGAGCATTAGGGTACTTATGGAGAGCACAGGGGCACTTACAGAGGGCACAGGGCACTGGGGTCCTGACGGAGGGCACAGGGCACTAGAGATCTTAAGCTGCGTTGTGAGTGTTTAACAGGCGTGTGCCATGGCCTTCTGGTGTCACTGCAAGCCCTCTGACGGTGCCTGTATAATAATGGCTGTCATCACCGCAGCAGCTGAGAGCTTACAAAACATGTTAACATGCACTGTCTGTCTTAATTCCTAAAGCCTCCAGTGAAAGAGCTGTTATTCTATCTACATTCTGCAATGTGGAGATTCAGATTTAAAGTAAGGAGGAGAGAGGGAACTTGGGTTAGTATCTACCAAGTGCCAGGGCTTGTCAAGCATATTTCACTTATTCTTTACTGAAATGCTACAAAATAATATGGATATTCCTGAGGTTCAAAAGAGTCAAATAACTTGCTATTATCAGCAATCCATGATGCAATCAGTCTTTGAAGATGGGCTGGCCCCCTTACCACTAGCAATGGATGCAGTGCTAAACATCTAGCAGATGTTTAACAAATAAACCTAAATCAGTGGGTTAATGGATGGCAGGAGAGATAATGGGAAGAAGTGGTTGTGCGGTACCTCTTCATTATGACAGAGAACACAGAACCTCCTAGAGTCACAGTAAGAAAGGCCCTTGCAGAAAAGAACTCTGGGAAATCTGAGCAAAATCAATTTCAAACTTACCGCTCCGTCTCATCCAGAGGTGCCTGAGTTCCCATGGATAAAGCTTACTTAGCATTTTCCTTTATAGCTACTTTCAAAATCCTGCTTGTCTGTCTCTCTTTTAATAAGTCTTTACCCAGTGCCCACAGTTCCAGCTCTCTGTTCTCAAGGCTACGAACACTTGGCACCAAAGTCAAGGAAAGAGAAATGTCCCAAATAATGAAAGCATACCATTTAGAACCTTCTTATCACCTTTCTTTTGACTGGCAGGTAGAAGACTGGCTGTTTCTAAAGCCAGAGAATTGGGGACAATATGTATAGAAGAGTGGGTCCTGGGAAATTGTATTTAAAGCAGATCACTTTTTACATAACAACTTTCATTTGAGACACTGAACTGAATATATCTCTTAAGCCTCACTTATGCTTTTTTTTCTTGGGATCTCCCTGCTCTATACCAGTTTATCTCATAGAATCTGAGGATGAAATCAATTCCGTGGTCCTGCAAAAAGTTGGGGAGAAATGGGATATAGATCTAGAGATACTTGAGGAGCAGGTCAATGTCTAATATATAACATTGTGCACCCAAAGCACTGGTGCAGTGTCTTATTCATGAGAGTTGCTCAATAAATAACCACTGAATTTCATTAAAGTTGAACAGGCGGGAGTAAGAGGTGAGAAGCCTTCTCTATCACAGGGTCAAGTCCCTAAGCTAAAGCAGGTTTCCAGGTGTTCATTTGTGGTCAGTAGCGTCAGTCACCAGAGCCACTTCAAGTTGTCCTGCGTGGGATTTAAGCTGCCATTTGATTTATCATGAAGCTTCTATTTTCTACAAGAATTCCACAAACATGGTCAGCCTGGTCCTAAATTATGAAAGCAACTGGAGACTCATTTCCAGCCCTTCACAGGAGGGGGGTGGGGAGGGTACTGCCAGGACAAAACACACAAGCCAACACAATTACCCACCATCTGTTACACGGACTGAGGACAGTTACTTAGTGATCAGAACAGACCCCAGGGCTCCTGGCCTGGGATCCTCATGGAAACTGCTCTGTGCTCGGACATTGGCTCCTGTGACTCCCTGCACACTGGGAGTGCTGGGGATGCACACCCCTGATGTACTGGGGGTGAGACAGAGATGAAATGGCCTTGCCCCAGAGACTTGACGGCACTGCATCTCCCACGCAGACGGGACGGGAACCCTGCTGTAGCTGTATTTTGATTTCATGTTTGCTGCATGTTTGCTGGATCTGCTAGTGAAAAGGGCCAAATGTAGGAGCAAAATCTGATTAATATGGTTCAAGAGTCAACTCCTTTCCCAAGCTCTATGTTGATACATTTGAAATCCCACTGTGATTTCAAAGGCAGAATTGATCTCTTACATGCATTAAAAAAAAAAAAAAAAAAAAAAAAGCTTCCCAGAGGAGCATCACTAGAGACTCTCATTGGTTTAAGGAGCAGTACTTAACACTCACACTAATGCAAATAAACACCGAGATGAAATTTCAATAAGGTAGACTTTCTGTGTATTTGTTTCTACACAAATAGTTCTCAGTTACACACTCAAATAAGGGGCAGAAATCTAAATGCATGCCAGTGAAAAGATACTTCCCTTTCTGCCTATTCATTTACCTACTCATTCCTTCAATAAACATTTATTGAGCACTTACTAAGTACCAGGCAGTGTGCTGAGTCCTGGAGATTCTAAGCTGACTAAGACATTTAGGTGGGGAAACGGACAGAGAGCACACCCACAGTACACATGGCAAGTACTACGTAGAATAAAGACACACAGATCTGTTCTGAGAACATAGAGGAGGAACGCTTTTGTCTCCTGCGTTGGTAAAGCCCCCTGACCCTTGTCCAGCTGAGGCAGGTCCTGGCATAGCTGGGCAGCAGCCAGGCCACTTTCCTCAGCCCTGAGCCACGCAGCCAGCAAACCAGCTAACATGAAGAAACGAAGGAACCCTGAGTTCAGTTGGTCACCCTAAAGAGCAGAGCCCGAGGCAAGTTTGAAAACCTTGTTGTGGATCCAAAAGAAATGCAAAAAGGATAAGCATAAGCAGTGGTGAGTTAATTCTAGAGAATTAACTCTAGAATTAACCAGTTAATTCTAGACCGGCAATAGCCGGTTAATCCAGACCAGCTATGGTCAAAGTTGGCCTTACATGCCCCCCACAACATGGGGGAGGAGTGTGAGTTTCAGTAACAGGAATGGAAAAGGCCAGAGTGAATCATTCTATCTGCAGAGGTTGGGGAAACCTTTGGGGAGGAGTCATGTATGCTGGTTCTGAGGAGTCAGTAGGAGTTGGCCATAGAAAATTCACTAATTAGACAACTGAGTGTTGACAGTTATATAGCAAACAGTTGTGCATGCAGAATGAATTACATGTTTGGTTTCTCTCTTCTTGAAAGATCAGAGTTTGATTTTTTTTTTCCTGTGACATTCAAGGCCCCCCGTCAGAAAATTAATACTTAAATCCCAGGGCACCCCTTCATACACCTTCTATCTTCCAGTCACGGTGGGCTACTCTTTGTCTCCAAACAACTTCAGGCTCTGTAACTGTACTCCTGTTGTCCCCTCAGCCTGAAACCCCCCACCTTGCCCTTCCTACGGAAAGCATACACATCTTCCTTGCCTCCCTCACTCAAAGACTGTGCCACCTGGAAAGACTGCCCTCCACTGCCTGTGCCCTGGGGGAAATGGGCTATTCTTTACTCTCAGCTCCCAAAGATGACTACTTACCCACTCACGGGCCACCCATTCTCTCCCATAGTGACCCACGGGTCCTTCTGCCATGGGTAACCCCTAAAGGAATGGTAAGCTCACTGAAGACAAGAGAACTTCTTTTTGTCATGTTTTTTTATTTTGAAATGTTTTCATCTACTGAAAAGTTGAATTACTACTCAATGAACACCCAAAACATGCCATCCTTGGTCCACCAATTGTTAACACTCTGGCATGTTGCCTTTTTCGTTCTCCTCAGTCACTTAAAGGTAAGTTGCAAACATCATGACATCCCTAAACACATCAGCGTGTGTCTAATGACAAGGACTTTGTCCTATAAAACCTCAGTAGTATTACGGTTTTGTGTAGACTACATTCAGATTTTCCTAGTTGCCTCAGGAATATATTTTACAGCTTTTTTTCCCCTTGGATATAAGATCCTATCAAGGTTCACACAGGCATTTAATGTTTCTTTAGTGTCTTTGAATCTGGAAGATTTTTCTCTGGGTATGAGAATTTCTTACTAATTTTTAGAACTTAGTAGGTACTTAATGTTTAATAATGGAGGAAACAGGTGGATGAATGGATGAAAGAACCCCTGGGCACTTCCTCCAAGAAAACACCTAATTCTGCCAGAGGGACTGACAACAACTGTGTTTCGTGGAATCACCAGGCACTGAGTAGAGGACCGAGTCACCGCCTCTCTGGAGCTGATCGTCTCCAGACCACCACTTAACAGTCACGAGCTAGTCCTTAGGCTACTGGGAAAACGGCTCCAGAGTGACTTTGAGAAAGGATAATCTGGACCCTCACATTTGGCTGAAGGTAGGAGGGTCAGAGCTAGAAAAGATCTCAGAAATCATGTATACCTCCCTGGCTTTTCAGGGCAGAGAACTCAGGACCAAAGCTACAATGGCTCCTTCGAGGTCATATAGGGAACCTTTGTTCCTGACTCCCTATTCAGCTTCCTTTCAATTTTACCTAGCCTCCGCAGCAATATCTGGGATCTTTGTCTCTCCTCTTCCCAGTGACTCGACCTTTAAGTATCAAAGATCTTAACGTGTTCTAGACAAACCTATTCTCAGACACCTGATCTTCCAAGAATAAGCCAGTGACTCTTCCTTGACCGTGCAGGGGGAGCTAGTTTGGAAGGTGTTTGTTGCCCCCAGTGGGGCACCTAAGCAGTCACAGCAAAGGGTGGCAAGAATAAGGCCCCTGAGCTCACCAGTCGGGAGGTAGATGCCTCCATGCTCCCTCTGCTTCTGCTATCCTTTGTACCCTGCCCTTGTCACTGAACTTCTCTATGGCTCACTCCCTCATCCGTGAAAGCAGATCATCACAGAGCAGTTATCACCACGGTGACCATTTACAAGTGCACATCTCTTTTGGAAATAAAAGTGATAAATGAGAAAGAAATCAGGGTGAAAAGTGATACTCATTTCTAACTGTCTGAGTATAAGAATTTATTTAAGCCCTGGCCGGGTGGCTCAGTTGGTTGGACCGTCATGTCGTACACCAAAAGGTTGCAGGTCTGACCCCCAGTCAGGGCACAAACAGGAGGCAACAGATCAGTGTTTCTCACTCATATTGATGTCTCTCTCTGTCTCTCTCTGTTTATCTCTCTCTCACTTCCCCACCCCCTTCCTCTCTCTCTAAAAAATCAATAAACATATCCTCAGATGAGGGGGTTTTTTTGAGTTATAAAAGAATTTCACTTAACATAGTATTCTCCAGTTCCATCCATGCTGTTGCAAAAAGTAGGAGTTCATTCTTTTTTTCTGCTGCGCAGAATTCCATTGTGCAAATGTATCACAGTTTTTTGATCCACTCATTTACTGACGGGCACTTAGGCTGTTTCCAGCCTTGGTTATTGTAAATGGTGCTGCTATGAACATTATTTAAACCAACAAAACTGAAAATTCCTCGGGAAACTTTTGTTCTTTCCAAAGTTCTTGTGTTCAAAGCAGCAGCACACATTTGCATTGGAGAGTTGCAGCAGACAGAGAAAAGTGATGGGAGTTGAAGAGGTGACTGGCTCAGTCACCAACGGTATAAGCACTGAGGAAAAGCCTCAGTTGTCACTGAGGAGCCAGAGGTTTTATAGTTGAGCTTGTCTGGCCTTGGCCGAACCCTTAAACACTTAGGAATATCCTCTGTAAAACGAGGCAAGTTGGGATGGAACCACAGTGACTACATTACAATCATCTGATGGGAGTGGGGAACAGTAGTTAAAAATTATGATGACAACCCACCACCCCATTTCCATTCTGATTTCAGCAGCTCTGGGGGGCGGGGGTCCGTGTGATTCTCACATACTCAGGGCTGAACCTCTGTATTATTGAGGCTATAACCTCCAAAGCTGGTTCTCAGAAGGGAATAATGTTGGTGTGTCCGTAGAAAGGAATACTGGGACTCTTCATGTTCAAAGACTATAGTAAGGCCTGTGCCCGCTTGTCTGCCTGACATGATTATTTCTACAAGCTGTCAGCCCTTGGGATCAATGCTGCTCTATACACAATCAGCATTTCCCCAGCAACCTGTATTGCTAAGAAAAATTGTATTTTTCAAGCTGAAAGGAAAATAACAGGAAGCTTGGATCTTTAATTGTTCTGGAGGTGTTTGCCAGCTGTATGGAAGTCCTGTCACCTGTCCTATGTCCAATCCAGGTAGTGGTGTGGCCCCAGGAGCAGGCAGGACGGGAGAGAGTTCACGGCTACCTCTGACAAGATAGTTGATTAGTCTCCTGCCTGCCTGACTCCAGCCCCAGCCACTAGCTCCCGACATGCAGGACTTGAAGTACCTGCCAGGTGGGCACTGGCTTTCGATCAGTACCATGTCAAGTCAGAGCCCTGCAGGGAAACAGCCAGACTGCCTTTCCTGGGCCAGCAAAGATCTCTCTACAGCCTTGAGGAAGATACTTGAAGAATTTGAGCACAAATGCAAAAGTGGGGTGAGGTGGGGGTGGGGGGACTGCATGACAGTGGCTGTCTCCAACTGCCAGGTATCCCTATCTCAACTAAGGAAGACTAGACACACCCTTTCTTGTGTGGTAACTGGGGCAGGATTCCTGGGCTGCCTTTCCACAGTCCGCTCCTCTTCCCCAGAGCTTGGGGGAGTCCTTCAGCCACAGCAGACACATCTATAAAGTCTGTGAGACCACGGACCCCCAGACCAGGCCCCAAGCTTCCCCGGTGTGGGCACCAGTCTGTTTACAAGGCCCCTGAGGACCCCAGCAGGTCCACGTGTCAGACGGCTTCGAGAGGGCTCTGTCTGCTAAGTGGGTCACCCAGGGCCTTCAGCTGGCATCCTCAGGAAACCCAGTCTGCACCCTGAGCATGGAGACTTGAGGTGCCCCTCAAAGCTATGAGTTAACATAGGCCCCTCCCCCCAGCCCCCATCCTAAGCAGCCAGGCCAAGTGCAAACCCAGTCCCAGTCCCAGACCCAGACGCACAGCTTGGGCTTTGTGTCTGACAACAGCAGCTACGTGACTCAAAGGGAGGGCTCTTCTCTTACAAAACCAAGTGCCCACCAGGTTTGCTTATTTGCTCTAACCTTCAAAGAGCCCAGAGGTCCCGTTCTAGTTCAACAAATAAATCCCGTTTCACTCTTAGCAGGTTTCAGCCCACAAAGTTCTATTGTTACAGCCTCCCCTGAATTTCCCCTGTTGGCTCCCTCTCCAGCACCCCATGCCTACACCGGCTCACCTTTCTTTAGTTTAGGGAATAAATCAACCTTCCTTTAAAAAAAATTCTTTCCAAAGAGAAAAGAATGTTGACACCCCTGAAGCATGCCTCTGATGTCTGGTTAGACTACAGACGGCTGTGTTTGGACGTGTGCTGACGCAATCGGGCAGATTGGGTTAAACCAAATATTACAATTGCAAGAATTCATCTGGAACTAATAATTTTGAGGCCACCGAAAGTAAAAGGGCCCTGCTTTGGGGCTGGCCAGAGGCAGAAGCCATCCCCGACCAATGCTGCCACCTGCCGTGGGCGCAGCGAGCAGGGCGCACCTCCCGGCCTTCCTGTGTTGTTGAGGACACGCTGGCTCCCACGCAGCACCTTCCCCAGCCGGCCAGACCAGGTCTATTTTAAAAAGCCAGCGCCTCTCCCCATCACTTGCTGTAAAGATAGCTAGTCTGGCTGCCCCGGTGGATCTTTTAAAAAAGAAAACAACAACAACAAAAAAACGCCAACCTCCCAATTATAGAGCTGGGGCTGGCTACAAAGGCAGCTGCAGTTGGAGCTCCATTAAACATGTCCCTTGGACTAAACAGATCATGTGTCAGTGGTTCACTGAGGAGGAAGGCTCGTTTAAGCAAGAATTTTTATTTTGCAGGGGATGAAGGAAATGCACAACTCTGGGTTATGTCTGCACACTGCTGAACTGCAAGTCACATGCCAGACCCAGAAATGATGAAAACATCTGTTTTCGCTTTAGCCCAGCAAGGCTCTGGCGGTGGAGCGGGCGGGGGAAGTTGCGGCTGGCTGCGCTCTCCATCGCCATCTGCTGGGGCTGGTGCGGAAACGGGTGCTTCCCGAGCACAATGCAGGTTGCCGTGCACCCCAGTGAAGGGGAGATCCACAGGTGGGGGGTCTCCGCCCCGGCGATCACCCTCCTGAGAGGACAGCCCTGGTTTTGCCCTAGAGACTGTGCAAGTTTGCCCTGTCTCGGAGTGTTCATAACAAAGACCTCTGTCCCTGGGGACTGCTCTGGGGCAAAGGAGGAGGAGAGACAAGCAGCAAATGAATGCCCAGGTTGTAAAGGAAGGAGGTGAAGGGGGAGGGGAGCAGCTTATTGGTGGTTTGCAGACAGTAAAATGTGCTGTTCCTTCTGGCTGAAATCTACCAGAACAAAGGAAGCGCACGGCCTCCAGGAAAACTCCCAGCTGCCCTCCCCCAGCTGTTCTCGCCTGCTAAGGCGGCTTTTACTCGTCGTGTCTGAGAGTGCTCCACTGTTCACCGAGACCATTCTGGTCAGGCCAGGCTTGACCAGCTCTTTCATGTGAAATCCACCCCCCCTCGGTGAATGGGGCGCTGGGGTGGGGCTCTGACTAGGAGCCCCACCGACAGCCAAGCCACGGCACTCTTCAATATTCCGCAAATATTTACTGCCTGCCTGCTAGGTGTCCAGCACTCACTCAACACAACTATTTGTTAAAACACAATATACATATGTCAGAGGGAAATGCATGTTTAATGTCAGGTGCGTGTTCAAAACTATGACATCCATGAGTACAGACCCTGATTTGACTTTTTGTCAGTGTTTAGGGGCAATTCTGCGCAGTCTGATTCTCCTGATCGCCCCTTGTATAGCCTAATTCTCTAAGTAACTGATTTCTGTCAACCTGCGTTAGCCTTGACCTCCATTCTCCCAGCCTTAAAATTAAATGCTTCTATGCACTTCCTAGGGATCTCATTTTGAGAAGATATCACTGCTAAGGGGACCACACAGACTGTGTCCTACTGCTTACAGTTGGACCTGTGGGTGGGTCCTAGACTTGACATCCAGGCGTCATCCCTGGGACAGAAGCAAAATGCCAAGCTACAACCCTATGAAAGGTGCTCCCCACAACCCAGCAGTACACGGGGGTCAATGTAAAAGAGAAGAACTTTGGTCAAATAAAAAGGCCCAGCCCTGCAGGACTCATTAAGGCCCCCTTGACCCTTTACACTCATCTGCTGACTCACCCTCAGCTCTCTGCTTCCCACTTTTGAGGGCTCCAGGAAAGCAAAGTCTGCTAATACAGTCCCAAATCAATCTGTCTGCCCACTCTACCTATAACTCCCAAGTTCAAAGAGAAACTGAATTTCTCTATTGATGAACAATCCATTCATTCTTCTGTTTCACCTCCAAATCAGTATAGAAGTTGCTGCCCTCTGCATGGGTCTGAGAACCACAGAGGATGAGTCAGAAAATAATTTATTCCCATTTTAGAGTTGGACAAATAGTGTTGGTAAGAACCAGCTCAGTCCTCTCAGATCTTGCCATGCACTAGCTATATGCCCAGTGGCTGCATGTTTTCATAGGACCCAAGTTCTTACATTGTTAGGGCCCAAACTAATCCTCAAAGCTGCTACGAGTCACAGGTCCCTGCAGCTGCCCAGTTCTGGTGTGGGAAAATTACTGGTTCAGGGGAACCGTGTAAATCAATACAATCAACTTCAGTTTTTGTTCCAGGCCTTAAAAGATTAGAACCTGAGACTTTATTTTAGACTGGTTTAATACTGATATCCGTGGAGAGTCTCAATGAATTTTCTTTGTTTTATAAACTGAAGAAATCTGGTCACTGACCTATATTTCTTTTCTGGACTAGTTCCTTGACACATTTTCTCATTTTTTACCTGGTTTTGCAACAGGTTTGTGCTTTGACCCAGTGGGGACTGGATATGAAATTTTTTATGCTGCGTTGACATCTTTGAGCACAGAATTTAAGGTGTTTTTCAACATTCAGTGAAATAAAAATCTCTGAACTCTACTCAAACCATAGGGTAGAAAAACTCCCGGAGAAAATAAAAATGTGTCATGAAAATAAACAATAGTGATTCTGTGTTTTACTATGTGTAAGATCCCAACCTTCTAAGCGATTTTTCCTGTCCTACCTAAACCTCTTTTCCTCATTATAAAAATAAATTCTATTGCCCCACTTCACTCCATGCATCTTGGTGTGTTTCTATTCACACAGAGGAATAACCTTTGTTCAAAGCTGCCCTTTTCTAAGCTGTGAATTCTGCAAGATCACTCTCCACATACAAGATTAGCACCTCCTTTCCAGCTCCAAATAGACTATAATCCAAAAGCTGCTCTTTTAAATAGAGGTCTCTTTTATGCTTAAATTCCTAAATAAAAGAAACATCAATGCTACTGCTACCCTCCTCAGTTAAATCCGATTTACAAGAAATGCTGCGTACTCAGAAATCTGGGTGTGATCTGAAGTCTGGGTGCAGGGAACTCGTTCGGGAATTCTTCAGTCGTTCTGTATCTGGAGGGCCCTCTACTGGCCAAAATAATACTTGATCCGTATAAATAAAGGCTACCAAAGCAAGTGGTTACAACAAAGGCAGGGTGGACGCTAGCCTGCGATTCAAATGCCTCTTGTAAGCCCCACATTTTGCCCCATAGATGTGTGTCTCATTTAAAGAAAGCCAAGAATCTCTGCTCAGGGTAGAAAGATGTTATTTGCATTACAAAAGGACCCTTCACTTGATAAAAAGAGGCAGGTTTGAACTCCATTAAATGACAAGTCCCTCTAATTTTTTAAAGATTCTATTGAATTTGCAAAACGCAGATTGACATAAAAATTTCTGGAATACATCTGTGGCATAAAACACTGATTATTGCTACTTGCTCTGCACTATTCCACCCCCCCTGATTGTGAGACCCACGGGAAAGTGGACGTCAGAACACCTGGGAACATCTAAAGGCTCAGAGCAAGTGCAAGGTCCTCGGAGCCTAGCACTGCCTTTCTGGAGCACTGCGAGAGTTAACAGGTGGTTGCTCTAGTTTGTTTCCCTCTAGACTTGGAGGATAATGCTGGTATTCTAGGCAATTTTGCAAGAAGGCTTTCCAGAAGAGGCTCTGCCACACCGTAGCATGTCATGTCTGGCAGGCATGCCCCAGTCCCTCTTGGTATAAAATGAAGGGATGATTCCACAAAATAGATATTAAGTCCTAGGATCTTGAATTCCCAGTCATCACAATGATCTTTGTTCCCTAGAAGCACTGGGGAAGGAGGCAGAGGGAGAATGGAGATTTTCCCCCACAGAATCCCTCCTGTCCTTTTGACCCTCCCCATAGCACCCCCCACTTCCCAGCATGTGTGTGACCAGCAGCAGTCACACCAAATTTATTACACACCTGCCTTCACCCCATTCTCCACTCAGCAAACTCCCACTTATCCCTCATGGCCCAGTCAAATGACAAGCCCACCCAGAGGCCTTACCCAGCTCTCCCCAGTGCAAGGCTGGTTCATCCCCTAAAGGCATTGTGCACCTGCCTCTGTCACAGCACTTGGGGATGCTGGGGCCCTCTAGGCTGAATGTTGGTGGCAGCAAAATGGCACCACTGCTGGGATCAGACTCTGCTGCCTTGGTTTAGCAACCTTGGTACTTGAGTTCTTTCTAAGAAAGGATTCAGAGCCAAGACTCAAACTATAAGAGAAAGTTTATTTAGAAGGTCACAGAGGTAGAAGTGAGTGGTAGAAGGAACAGGTTCGGGGAAACAAGTTACAGAGGCAGAAGAGGGCCCTTGGAGCGAGAGGCAAGGGAAATGCGCCTGGGGGGAGGGGGTGGGGAAGGTGCCTGCATTCTCTCCACACAGAGAGCTGGGCACAGGGGGCCCTTAGTCAATGCAGCAGGTCCTGAGAAGTTGTGGCATCACTTGTCTGGTTTCGCAGCTTTTCTTGGCTTGGAGCTGAAACACACCTGAGGCCTGGATGTATTTGATTCAGGTCAGAACCTCCCTGCCCGGAGGGCTTAATGCTTCAGGACTGTTCTCCAGACCTTTGTTCATTCTGCCTCTGAAGGGTTATAACCAGAATGACTAGCGACCTGCTAGGGAAAGAAAGTTCACTCTGTGGGCAAGGTTCTTGTCTTCCCTGTTTCACCCGTTGCTAGGCTCCCAAGGCTTCCCGCCCTGGTGACCTTCTGTCCCTGGCCCATTGTCCCTGCTCTGTTCATGTCTGTCTACCTGCCTACCATGTGCAGATTGTGGAAGGTCTTGTGCCTTTTCGTCTTGCACCCGCAGTGCTCAGTGTGAGGACTGCTGAGTGGGCCTGGACTGAGAAGGGGCTGAGAACAGAGCCCCTTTCCTTCCATTCCCTCCAGAAGAGAGACACTGGTCCGGGCCAGCTGTCTGGCCCAAGGCCTGCCCTTACCCAGGGTCGTAACATGCCCTGCAGATGCTGGGAGAAGTGGAATGGGGTCCCTCCTCCCAGCCCAGCGGTGTTGCTGATAGAGCGGACCCCATCTTCTTGCATCTCTACCTCCCACTCTGGCACTTCCATGTACCCGATTCCCCTTGTGCCACAGTGACCAGGTCCTCTCTGTGCACTTACAGTAGCCACAGCAAACATTATATAGCAGCAAGGATCTGTCTGGATACTGTGCTTGGGCGGGCCCAGCTCCATTGAGCTCTCTCTCAAATGTAGGGTAAGAGTAGCCGCACTCTCCCTCCTCCCCTCCCATTCCCCGCTCCTTCCACGTGGACCTAGCACCCACCCAGTGTGTCTGGAAGCCCCTCTTGCTGTGGACACCAGAGGTCTCATGTGCTAGAACAGAGCCTGCCTCCAGGGGTGCAGGAAGGAGGGAAGGGGACACCTCCCCAGGAATGTTTATAGTCATGGCATTTGTATACATTGTCTAACGCATTTAATGATCTAACTTAATCCTTAAGCAACCCTATGAGGTAGGTGCTGAAGGATCCTTATTTACAGGCAAGGAAACTGAAGTGCAAAAATGTTAAGACACCAGAGTCACAGCTCCCCAGGCAGGATTTGAAGTCAGGCTGTGATCCCAGAGCCCAGAGCCCAGACGACTTGTGATTCTCCATGAAAAACACACTGAAATCCTGCCTGGAAGTCTGCCTGGCACAGAGGAAGTGCTCTGCAGAATCCGTCGGGGTTCCTCCCTCTCCTGACGGCACTGAACACTGCCTTCTTAGAGCTCTGTGCCCCTTGCACTTGAGTGCTCCATGCCTCCACCTACCCTCTGGCTTGTCCCAGGCTCCTGGACTCTGGAAGATCTGAAATGTGGGTGTTACTTTGAGATCTCTTCTCATTCCTCGTATCTCTTTCCAAGCTTTTATCTCCACCCATCACTCTCACAGTCGCCACTCTGGATATAAACCTGAAGCAAACACCTTCAGCGCATCTATCTGTCTCAGTTTCTGAGCTCCGAATGATGATTCTATTTATTTCAAAGGATTTTTTTTGTTTGTTTTTTAAGTATATTTTTTTGACTATGCCATTACACTTTTCCCAATGTTTTCTCCCCTTTATCACCCCTCTGCCCTGCACCAGCCCTCTTTCCCCAGCCACGCCACACAATTCCTCCCTTTATGACTCTGTTCCGCTCTGAGCTGCTGATCCTCTGCTAGAGCCCAGGATGAGGGGCCATGACTGAGATTCTTTGGACTGGCCCTTCAAGAAAGCTAATTGTCTTCTCACCAGAGTGGATGGAATTTTCATTGATTTCCACAGCCAAATATTTTGTGGGCTCCTGTTCCCAGCTCCAGTGCTCCAGGAACTAACAAGGATCCTGGCATGGGGCTGAGGACCCTTGCTCCTGGGGTGGAGGGCAGTGTGCAGGGGCAAGGAGAATCTCCTTCACTGAGCTATCCCTTTTGATTCTAAGCCGCCACATGAGGGTATGGGGCCAAGCCCTTTCATGTCTCTGTCCTTCCTACTAGTTTTGATGTGGGTTCCTCTTAAGTCCTTAGTTATAAGACTTCTGTTCAGCTAGTCTTCAGGTGTTTTTTCAGATTGATTGTTTCCCACATTAGCCGCTACTCTGATATGGTCCTGGCAGGGGACAAGTGTAACTTCACCTACTCTGCTGACATCATGAGCTCTATTCAATGATACACTCTTCTAGTGGAAGAAGGTTTTCTCTTTAAAGCTGAACTGGACCTCTGGCTTGGGCTCAAAATCTCACTGGAGCCCCTACCTCTCCCCAGTATAAGCATGTGGTCCACTAACACCAGATTGACTTCAGGCTTTTATTTTTCTAATATATTTTATTGATTATGCTATTAGTTGTCCACATTTTTTTTCCTCTTTATTCTTCTCCACCCTGTATACCCCCTGTCCCCCATCATTCCTCCACCTTAGTTCATGTTCATGGATTGTACATATAAGTTCTTTGGCTTCTCCATTTCCTATACTATTCTTAACTTCCCCCTGTCTATTTTCTACCTACCATTTATGCTACTTATTCTCTGTACCTTTTCCCCCATTCTATCCCCTCCCTATCCCCGCTGATAACCCTCCATGCGATCTCCATTTCCATGATTCTGTTCCTGTTCTAGTTGTTTGCTTAGTTTACTTTTGGTTTTGTTTTTTTAGGTTCGCTTGTTGATAGTTGTGAGTTTGTTGTCATTTTACTGTTTACTGTTTTTGATCTTCGTCTTCTTCCTAGATAAGTCCCTTTAACATTTCATATAATAAGGGCTTGGTGATGATGAACTCCTTTAACTTGACCTTGTCTGGGAAGCACTTTATCTGCCCTTCCATTCTAAATTATAGCTTTGCTGGATAGAATAATCTTGGATGTAGGTCCTTGCCTTTCACGACTTCAAATACTTCTCTCTAGCCCCTTCTTGCCTGCAAGGTTTCTTTTGAGAAATCAGCTGATAGCCTTATGGGAACTCCTTTGTAGGTAACTGTCTCCTTTTCTCTTGCTGCTTTTAAGACTCCTTATCTTTAATCTTTGGTAATGTAGTTGTGATGTGCTTTGGTGTGTGCTTCCTTGGGTCCAACTTGTTTGGGACTCTCTGAGTTTCCTGGACTTCCTGGAAGTCCATTCTTTTGCCAGATTGGGGAATTTTTCCTTCATTATTTGTTCAAATAACTTTTCAATTTCTTGCTCTTCCTCTTCTCCTTCTGGTACCCCTATAATTCGGATATCAGAATGTTTAAAGTTGTCGCAGAGGTTCCTAAGCCTCTCCTCATTTTTTTGAGTTCTTGTTTCTTCATTCTGTTCCAGTAGAATGTTTATTTCTTCCTTCTGCTCCAAACTTGATTTGAGTGCCACTTTCCTTCCTTTCACTATTGGTTTCCTGTATTTTCCTTTATTTCACTTTTCATAGCCTTCACTTTTTCATCCATTTTACAACCATACTCAACAGTTTTTGGGAGCATCCTGATTACCAGTGATTTGAACTCTGCATCTGATAGGCTGGCTATCTCTTCATCACTTAGTTGTATTTTTTCTAGAGCTCTGATCTGATTTTTCATTTGGGCCTTTTTTTTTTTTTTTGTCTCAATGCACCAGTTATGTAGTAAGGGGCAGAGCCTTAGGTGTTCAACAGGGTGGAGCAACCCACTTCGCTGTGTTGTGGCACTGTATGTAGGGGTGGGGTCTAAGAGGGAACAATGCCACTTGGCTCTCAGATGGCTTTCAGTCACTTCCTCCACTACCCACAAGCCAATTGCACCCTTCTGGTGCTGATTCCTGGGTGAGTGGTTTTGTGTATGTTCTAGGACCCTGTGGGTCTCTCCAATGAACTCTCCCATGAGACTGGGAGTTTCTCCTGCTGCCATCTCAACCCCCACAGGTTTTTTTAGTCAGAGGTTTTGAGGCTTTATTTCCTCATGCTGGAACCCTGAGTTGCGCAGTCTCACTCCCCAGTTGTTCCTCCTGGGTTATCCACATGCAGATGTGGGACCGCCTGCTCCACCAGCCGCTGCCCTGCTGAGAGTTCTCTCTGCCCCAGCTGCCTGTCTCCAGCCCTCCTCTCAGTCTGGATAAATGTTTCTTCTTTAAGTTCTTGGTTGTCGGACTTCCATACAGTTTGATTTTCTGACAATTCTGGTTATTTTTTGGTTTTAAGTTTGTCGTTGTCCTTCTTTTGGTTGTGCAAGGATGCACAGTTTATCTCCCTATGCCTCCATCTTGGAGGGTGACTTCAGGATCTTAAGAGTTAACACTGATTAGCTCACTGATTAGATGAGCTCTTAGGCAAGTCATTTAACATCCTCAGCCTCAGTGTCCCCTTTTATAAAATCATCCGTAACCTCTAAACGAGACTCAAGATGGCCTCACAATCCTGAGGTTTTATTCTAAGTTGCTGCAGAGGCCAAGAATCCTATCTGTCTTATTCCTCCAATGGCTAATACAGGGCCTAACACAGAGGAAGTGCTCAGTTACTACTTAGATGATTGTTGTCCCCAGATCCATGAATCCGATGCCTTACTGACCAAGGAGCTTTGAATCTTGCCGCCCAAAACCTTGACATTAATTTTTAATTTATTCAGGCACTGCCCCAAATCTCAGAATTCTGTCTTATTCCTACTTGATACCTCCTTTTCCTGGAGACTGCAGACGTTTACAAGAGATTTCAATAGGAGGCTCAGCAGTATTCAAATATAATCCACATTTTGTACCCTCTAGCTCTGGCATATCTATATGACGCAACTGAATACTTAGGGAAACTGTTTTGCCCTTTAATGTGTTCCCTGCCCAGCTGAAATGGAGAAAGTGTTCATTGTACAACATTAAATACCAATTCAGCACTGTCTGTGGCTCGATGAGTGCCTGGGTAATTAAATAGGTACTGCTTCTGCTATAGATTAAAAAATAAATTTGTGAAGTACTGACTAGGCAAAGAAACTTAGGCTTTGGTGCTAATTAGTGAAAAAGGTAAGGAGAGTTTGTGTGCATGGTTTTCTCAGCCCTGAATTCCCTATCTCTGGCGCCGAGGGTGGCTCTCCACCTCCTGGTGTGGGGAGGCCCCAGGGCAGACTCGTTCCTCCTTTCACAAGGAGAAAGGAGGCTCCAAATGTCCTTCTTGCACTAGCCGTTTCTTTAGTAACTTTAATTAAAATAATAAATATGCCAAAGTGGCATATTTTGGGGGTGGCAGTTTTGCTCCCCTACACTAACAAATTTTACTAAGCATCAAGGATTGTCCTAGAATCTGTGGAAATAAAACGAACCCTTATTTCAAAGGTTCTGGGTGGTGAACGACAGAGTTTTATTTCACAAAAGTCCTCCTATTTCTTGGCGAGATCAATGGTCTTCACTTCTGTGCTCTGCTGTCCAGGTGTCCAGTCTCCATGGACAGGGCTGATTTATGCCCCTGAAACGGAGAGTTCACATTTTGTACACTCTCTCCCACTAGGGGGCTTCAGAGCCACTTCTGGCTCATATGTCTTTGTGTGAGGAAAAAACTTACTTGTGTGTGGAATACATTTTAGAAAGAGTGACCCCCTTATTCAGAAAGATTGCTACATTTTGGAAATGGGTCATTCACCCTAATCTGTTCAATGTATCATCAAATTCTGTAGCAGTAAGGAATAGTAAAAGTCATACAGTAATGTGTGACAAGTCATTCTAAATACCTCCAGAGCTCCTTCCACCTTCTTTTCCCACCCCACCACACAGACACACACAAACTGATCCCATCTCCTTGTCTTTAGCAATCCTTAGACCCCTCTTTCCACCCCTCCCATGCCTTAGATTTGAAACACATCCGTCTTGGCTAGTCAAGTTACTTTTTTGCCAAACATGCTTAATGTGGCAACCATGTTGTGACCTGTCTTCTGCCTATGCATCAGTCTTATACTCTGCCATACCTACTTATGCTCTCTACTTCTTTTGGTGGGATGCACTGACAGCTGTTCCTCCCATATTCCAAGCAGCAAAACATGCAACAGAGAAACCTGAGTGGGCCAGAGGTAGCAAATAACTTCTACTATGAGTGTCATTAGTGCAGAGGGTGCTTCAAGAACTTGATGATGATGACAGGTAAAGTGTGGCTGGTGGCATGGTGACAGTCCTCTGGTTCTACTGGTATTCAGAGGAAGTCTACATCAAAACTGTTTACAGGGACAAAGGGAGAGAGAATATTGCCCCACTTCTGAGATCAAAATTCAGATTTGCAGGTGGAACCAGGACCTAACAGAAGGAGCACAGGTTTGGAAAGCTCCCCCACATGTGCTTTGTTAGATTCGTGAGGAAAGAGCTGTAGCCAGGTGCAGTGGCTCCCACAGAGCAAAGCAGTACGAGGCCACACACCCCGTGCCACTGGGGGCGCTCCCTGGGGTTACTGGAAAATGCCATCTTCTTCTCAGATCTTTTGTTTTCCCAAAATTCTATAGTGTAACCATATTCCTTTTATAATCCAGAAAATGTTTTCTAAAAAAGATAAGTTAATTCCAAATGCAAACACCCAAAAACAACTATTAAAAGAGCCACTTGGAGTAGTTGTGAAATAATTAAAATCAGACTATGGAGCCAGGTTACTTGGGTTGAAATCTCAGGACTGCCTCCTACTAGCTGCTGTGATTT
The DNA here is from genome assembly GCF_022682495.2 of Desmodus rotundus. NCBI lineage: Eukaryota > Metazoa > Chordata > Mammalia > Chiroptera > Phyllostomidae > Desmodus > Desmodus rotundus. The sequence goes on from NC_071393.1 coordinate 32,651,704, forward strand.
TCAGTAAATTTTTTTGCCTTCCTGTGCATTAGTTTCCTTGTCTGTACATATAACGTAAGAATAATATCCTCCTTAAAGAACCATTGTGAGGATTAAATGAGCTAATATATTAAAAAACCCTCAGAACAATGTCTGCTGCGTAGCAATTACATAGTGTCTAGTATTACTTATTGCCACCTGCTACTGTTGCTCAAAATGTTTCTGAACCACCTTTTGGAAGCACTGTATTCGGGGTGGTAAACACCTTGATGTGGGTAAAATGTCCTCCTTTGAAGATGGTTGGGGTTGGAAGTAAGATATACTTACGAAGTCAAGAGTTTGATGTTCTTGCGTGGTTCATCTACTTCCCATGAATTCCATGAAACACGTGTGCACATTCATGCTCAGACAGTTCCGCACCACGTAGGGCTCGGGCAGTCCCTGGGAAACTAAGAGGTGCTGCCTCTGCTAGAGAGAGAATGAAAAGTAAGTTTTACTCATGCGACCTAGTCACTCAATAGGTCTTAAGGGCTTTGTGGACAAGCATGCAGTCAAAGGGCGTATTTCATAAAAGGCTGATTCACATTTAAATTGAAGTCTTTTTTTTTTCCTTAAAGTTTGCTGAAGCCAAGTGTTAGGTATGAAGTTTCATTGTTTTCATACAAATATGTCAAAACATTACCAGTTGTCATTTTGGCCTTAAATAGGGTTGTGACATTATGACATTAGCATTTTAACATCATTGTTCTGTAAATTGTTGCAGGCTCAAATTACCCCACACATAATCTTTAAAAAATTAATGGGGCCTGACATCAAAGCCAGTTAGAGTTGGATGAAAAGAATGGCAGCCACCTCCTTTTGTGGGGACCCTAATGGTCCCATGCTAGCCCAGCTATGGCCCTAATAGAACATGTGGCAATGGTGCGCCCTTAGTGTACATAAATAAAGGGGAATAAAATGTGCGCTGAACATTCTTTTCCTGAGATGCAAAGGATTTTGATCAGCTTTAACTGGGTTGTCACAAAGCAACATAATCTCCATGTTTCTAATTATTGAATTATTTCTAAAACATTTTCTAACTTAAAAAAAGGCTTCACTAACAAGATAAATGAAATTGAAACAGACTCATAGACACAGAGAGTGGACTGGTGGCTGCCAGATGAGAGGGTGGTTGGAGGGATGGGTGAAAAAGGAGAAGGGATTAAGAAGTACAGATTAGTACTTCTTAGTACTAATCTTAGGCAGAACAGCCATGGGGACATAAAGTACAGCAGAGGGAAAATAGTCAGCAATAGTCTAATGACTACGCATGGCGCCAGGTGGGTACTGAAAATACTGGAACACTTTGTAGAGTATATGACTGTCTAACCATTATGCTGTACACCTGAAACCAACACAAAATAATATTGGATGTAAACTGCAATTCAATAAATAATGACAAATGAAAAAAGAAGCTTTGCTGATCTAGGATCAGTAGGGAATATTGTGTTCCACATAAATGATTTCACAAAGAAATTTAAGTATATATACTTCATGTCTCCAAACACCAATTTTAAACTTTCAGATGACAATCCTTTAAGAAACACAAGTTGAAACCACAAAGAGTTACAAGCTCCCACCAGTCAGAATGGCTACTATCAAAATGTCAACAAGTATCAAGTGCTGGAGAGGATGCGGAGAAAAGGGAGCCCTTGAGCACTGTTGGTGGGACTGCAGACGGGTGCAGCCACTGTGGAAAAAGTATGGAGAGCCCTCAGAAAAGAGAAACACAAAAAGTAGAACCATGTGACTCAGCAATTCCACTTCTGGGTCTGTATCTGAAGGAAACAAAAACACTAACTGAAAAAGATACATGCATCCCTGTGTTCATTGCAACATTTTAACAGCCAAGACATGAAAGCAATAGAGGTGTCCCGGAGAATGAAACCGTGCGGTTTGTGACAGCGGACCTAGACGGTGCTGTGCTAAGTGAAGTCAGTGAGACAAATACCTTACAGTTTCAATTATATTGGAATCCAGAAAAACAAGAGTCATAGAAACAGAGATCAAACTGATGGTTGCCAGGAGGGAGGGGCATGGGGGGATGGTTAGAAAAGGTCAGGGGAATATCGTGGGTAATACTGTAATCGGTTTGCACGTTTGACAGATGAATACTAGACTTAGTGTGGTGATCGCATCGTAAGATACATAAATGTTGAATCACTACATTGTACAACTGAAGCTATTTTATACCAACTACACTTAAATTTTTTAAAAATGTATTTCTTATGCCCCTGAATTCCCTAAACAGGTGGTATTACTATTGCAGACTTCTACCTCTGCACCAAAGGGACAAAGGAGAATGGTAAGAACAGCAGCCTAAGCACGAAGTCAGCCTGGGATCAAATTTTGACTCTGCTACTTCTGACGTGAGACCTTGGAGAGGTTACTCACCCTCTCTTCAAGTTAATCTTCCTCACCTTTTAAAACAAAAGTTAGTATCTAATGACAAGATCACTTTCCAAATTGAAAAGAACTGTTTGTAGAGTTTATCACAGTGACTGGCCAGGAACAGAGGTCAACAGAAAGGAACCGTCATTCCCATTGAGTGGGCTACGTAATGCATGAAACTGTCCTGCCTGGGCCCGGGGGCACCGAGCTAGAGGACCCCATCATTGTTTGTAGCGTTCCTTTCTCTCTCAGGAAGGCTTTCCGATCCTTTAACTATGAGCCTCTTACCTTTCATTGCCAGGGTCTTCCCCTGTTTAATTTGCGGTGGGCTGGGGAACCAGATACTCATCGCTGATGGGAACAAATGTGGGGGCTACAGTGGGGTGGCCCCCTAGCATTCAAAAACCATGTCCTCCGAGAGTGAAAACTTGAACACCAACAGTAAGGATGTTACAGAGCAAGGTGGGGGATGGTTCACGGTAAATTATTACAGAAAGGATTCCCCCTTTCTGTCTCTGGAGGTTCCTCCCCCAACACACACCTCTAAGGTTCAAAATGCCCACCGCCAGAGGAAAGACGTCTCTCAATGCCAGAGACTGGTGAAAAGGAAAGGAATTATTTATTTAAAAGTTACACAAACTTAGAGTAATGACTTAATGTGTTCAATAAGATACTAAAGTCCTCTAGAATACCCACAGATGCACAGTCCTTCCCTCTCCCTCTGCCCAGTCCGGGGTACCGTGTCTCAGGAAAAGAAGTAGAAGTCCGTGGTTCAGGCTCTTGGCACCATCAGCTGTGTGGCTGCTGCAATCTCCAGTTAATCCAAAGCCATGTGGCACCTTCTCACGGCCCACCAGCAAGAGTCCTTTCTCCCCTTTTCTTCCCGGCAAAGTCTCTCCTGCTTCCTAAGCCACGTGGCAAAAAGAAGCACCCCAAAACCACATGGTCCTCTCTACTCTCCTTCAGAACTGCATGGTCCTTCCTATTCACTCCAGAACTGTGTGCCCCCCCCCCCCTATTTACTTCAGAACCTCCTGGTCCTCTTCCTTTCTACTTGCTTCAGAACCTCGTGGTTCTCCTGTCTTTCCCTCTCAGAACTGCATGGTCCTCTTCCTTTTACTTCAGATCCTTGTGGCCCTCCTTCTCTATGGCTACTGCGCGTAGGTTTAAATCCCAGCACCCATCTTCCTTTGCAGCCCAATTTCTGACTCCTCCTACATTCAGTTACACCTGCCAGCATCCCCGTATTCTTCCAGCTTTTCTGGGCTGCCATAGTAAGTCTGGACAGGTGTGGCCCCATGGCGTGGAGCCAATCATCTCCATGCTCTCACGCAGGCCCTGTAACCAGGGGGAGTTGCTTCCCAGTCCCATCTTGGGTGGAATTCGCTCCCATCCCCCTGGCTCAAAGCATGGGCACAGCTATTTAACACATCCATGAAACCAGTTAAAGGTTATAGATATGTTAAATGACTGTGCCAGGGTTTAGCTGCAAAGCTCTTGCTACCCAAAACAGCTCTGAATGGCCCTGTTCCATGTGTCCCCTCCCCCCTGGCTCAGGCTTGTGGGGGTGAGGACACCCTATATATATTTTCTAATATTTCCTGGACACCTTGAGTTCTGGACCCCATTACAAATCCCTTCTTGGGGCCCTCCTCTTGGCTGCATCCTGCTTCAAGGAGACCAATCTTACCGATACGATGGCTCTCAAGCCAGGTAGATCTTGCAGCAGCCCAGTCCGGGCACATTCACGGTCAGTGCAGCACACTCCCATGAATGGGTGTGCACGGCCACAAGACACAGAGAGCAGGTCAGGTGGCCCACAGGGCCAGTGCCCAAGTCCCACCCGTAGGTGCTGTCCACAAGGGGACTTCAAGGATCAAGGCCCCACTATCGAGGCTTCTTCAGTTAAAATGGGTGAAGGGAGCTAGAACCCGAAAGCCTGATACTGAGTGCACGTGGAGCAAACCGTTCCTGTAGTCGAGCGTCCTCCACTCATCTCTTCACGTAGCGTTTACTGGGCAGCCACCATTCTCGCCAGGACCCTCCCACATGCATGACTGCACCCAGGCTCCTCGAGCAGCCTGGGGGACTGGCCTCTGGGGCCGTTCCCTCCAGGGAAGAGAGTGCTGGCCACGCCCACACTCTCGAGTGACAGGCCTATGCCCACACCCAGTTAACAAACAGGATGACAGCTTCGCGGCCTGTGTCTCCTGAGTGTGCTTAAGGTGTCTGCCCGTGAGATGAATCCCCTGCCATGTGTTGACTAAAGTTATCTAGGCCTGAAAATCTGAGGGCTAGGCTATGATCAGGTAAATTCACCCAGGTGGCAAGTATCCCCTTGGGTTTCTCTGCGTGCAAGGTGCTGGGGCGAGTGTGTTCTCCCCGACACTGACTGGTGACCAGAGGCAGGGTTCCACAACACAGAGAACAGGGTCCGGAGTCCGGAATATCTGGCACTGAAGGCTGGTGTTGCTACCTACTCTCTGATTCCCCTTTACCAAGTGACTTCACCTCTCTGAGCCTCTTCTTGCTCATCTGTGAAACCGGGTAATAACACTTGTTTCATTTGGGCTCAGTACTTACACAAGACCAGCATACTAGATTTGTTAAATTGAAACCACCTGCCCCCCTCCCCCGAGATCTCCGATTTCCAAACCTGAGTTACAGGTCCTGCCACTTCCCGCTCCAAGGAAAGGGCAGCGAACTCCCCGAGACTTCATTGCCTCCTGGGGGGACCTCCTAAAAGTGTCCCTGGACACCCAGCTCCTCACCCCGCCCTCCTGGCTTCTCTTAGATGGGAAAACTGCCTTCTTCACAAAGTGTCTCTTAGTGAATGCAAACACAGCTCTGAGGGATCCACTCCACTCATGGCCCTTTGCTGAAAAACTCCATTCACGTCAAAACAGCCTCCACGGTCTCTCCCCACTCCTCAGCCAACACAAAGACATCTTGTTCTTCAAGGAACCACCATCTGCATCCAGCTTGTTGGTAACAGAATCGGTCCAGGTTGCAGTTCTCGCGCACCTACGAAGCAAACGTCCTCCTACAGCAGACAAATCGAATGAGTTCGGACACTGTATCAACCACCTTTATTGTCCCCAAAAGAACAGCTCAAGACACAAGCAGGTTTTCAATCAGGTGTTTTCTTGACTCAGTTAAATTTTTATTCGGTGAAAAAAGTTGACATTGAGACAGAAATTATCTTCAAGTTGTGCAACAATATAGTAAAATCTTCAGCATAAATCAGTAATTTGGAAACTAATCAAGGCAATTGAAGTAATAAATGCCTATTTTCACTTTGGAGAAAAACAAGTGTACAGCATTTCACTTTAAATGAGAGCAGAGTCGGCTTTTATTTCGCTGCAGGTACTTTTGATTTTGCTTAAAGTTTCTAATAATTCATAACAAGAGTCTTCAAATGACAAAATGACAGAATATCTGAGCATACTGTCCCACTTCAGCATTCACACTCACTCCACGTGGGCCACTGCACGTGAAGCTAGAACCATTCTTGGTCATTTGGCTCCGGTATTTGACGCGTGACACAGCTGCTCAGAATCAGCGGGCAGAGCCACAGGCACAACTTGCCTCCCTCAGTCCAAGCTCAGTGGTGATGCCCTTTCTGAAAACATGTTTACTGTCCTTGTACCCAACCGTATAGATCTCCTGGTATTTATTCCATATCTCAGTCTTGCATAGAAAGGATTCTATATAAACTAAATGCACTGGCTTTTATTACACAAAAATTGTACCTGAAAGGCAGCACACACTCCCATTGAGAAAAATAACATAATGTCAAGACATGACCCCAACTCCAGCGGAGAGTCTGTACAGTGTAGAGTCAATTCCTAAAACCAACATGGAGGCAGCATTCAGTTTGCTTCCCTAGCCCTGGACTTGCCCCCCAAAGGGCTGCCCCACCCCTGCTGAAAGAAGAGAAAAACCTTTTCAGGAACTCATCAGGACCCCTTAGAGGGATCGGGTTTCTGCCCTTAAGGAAGTACTGGAAATACATCTTACTGGATGAGGCGACTGATGGGTGAATGTCAGAAGGCAGGATTCTCTAAGGAGAAGTGGGTGGTTCTCTGTAAGTGTCTCACAACACCATCAGTCTCCCCAGTTCCTCCCCACTCCTCAAACAGTTTTGTACAGTGGAAATTAAGTAGACTGGAATCCAGCTGGCCACACGTGATGGGCAGGAGAGAACACGCACAGCTGTGTCCCACCAGTCCACCCCAAGTGCCGCTGCCAAGCGGAGCCCAGGAACCCTTCTCCCCAAAGTCAGAAATTGCAGCCTGCTGTGCAACATCATGACTGTACCCTCAGCTGCCGGGGCAGCCAGCAGGTGCTGGAGCTTCCCAACCAGCTGGAAACAGGCCTGCAGAGACACGGCTTCTCCTTGGGACCCTCTGGAGAGCTCCACTCTGGCATTTCGCCTGCATGAACCCATGTCTCCTGAGGCCCAACGGCATTCAGCACACAAAGGGGCAAAGCCGGCTTCCAGAGGGTTTGTGCACAGTGCCCTGCTTGCCACACTCAGAGGTCCGAGTGTGCGCCCACTTGTGATGCACATCTAGCATGCTCTGGGAGAGAACAAATCCTGTGCCCTGCACAGTGCGAACTTCTGAGGTGGCACCTCAACAAGGTGCAAAGGCCCCCTCTTCACAAACAACTGGGGGCTCCAACTGGTCACAGTGAAGGCAATTATCTGGTCCCACTCAAAGGGCGCACCCAGTTTTTGTTTTCATTTCTTACTGTCACTCCAAGCTCTGGACTCCTGCAGAGAACACATGTACATCAGAACCCCGCAGAGCTGTGCAGAGGGAGTAAGAGTGTGTGCTTCGTTAAGTTCACAAAAATATACAATTTACACATAGCTGCATCTAGCTGAGTCTTCAGCAACTTAGCTCTTCTATTTATATAAAACATTCCAGCTCTGAAAGGCTGTTGCTCCTCAAACAGCACAGTGGCATTTTCCAGGGGCAGGGGGGCGCGGTGCGGGGACAGCCAGCCTGCACAGTGCTGTGTGGCTGAGCATTGGGAAGCTCTAGTAATCAGAACTGGATACTCAGAAACAGCTCAGGGCACCAACTGGAGACATGCGCTCTGTAAAAAGGCTTGCCTATGGAATAATGGAAAATACAGTCTCAGAGCCTTTGTATCAGCTTTTACCGATTTCACTGGATAGCTGGCGGAGAAAGAAGGAAACATACTTTCTGGTGGTTCAAGTAAATGACTGACATTCCATCAGACTGCTGGTCTTCCAGCCACTTACAGAGCTTAACAAGGTGGGGAGGAGGGGGCAGGAATGGGCTTGGAGTTGTGAACAAACTCCAAGGTGAGACATGACAAAGACAAAGGACTTCCAGTGTTTAAAAGAGTAACAAAGTAGAACAAGAGGCAAGAGCATGTACACTGGAGGAGCCAGCCGCTGCGCCAGGCAGGAGCAGCAGAGCATCACCAGCAGGACACACTGGCGCCTGTGGTTTAAAGTGCTCCTGCTCCCTGCGGCCTGCAGGGAGCGGAGAGGCTTGTAGCCGAGGGCGGGAAACAGAGCCTGTTGTTGTACAATTTGTAAGTCATTGTATTATTTTCTATACGTCCAACAATAAACCTACTTTTGCCCCACCCTGTGTAGTTTCAAATTAAATGTAATTGGCTCTTTGTTTCCAAACAATCCCTAGGTAGAAGGAAACTGTATTATAACCCAAGAATGAGTCTTCTGGTTAAAAGAAAGCAAGCACTTGAGAGAAGGTGGCGCACCGCATCTGAGAGAGGCTGTGTTCGAAAGCCGGGACAGCGCGACCGTCCCAAAGTGGACTGGCCTGTGCCAGAGCTCACCGCTTCCTGCTGACAGGACGTGCGGCAGGGAGACTCAACCGCAGGGCTCACGACATGCTGGGTCCCGGGGCCAAAACATCACCTCTCGAGGGTGGGCGCCAGGCCACAATGAGGTCCTCATCCCCACTATGTGGCCATCACTGGGACACAGGGGTGGCCTTTATAGGAAGAGAGTAGTGTGGCTGCTTCTGGGAATGGGATTGAATGGTCTCAAGTTCATGGACCTCCTATATCTCTGTAAGAATGAACAGTACTTTCTCTTTAAGTTGGGCAGACATATGGGCCAGGGAAGTGGAAGAAAAGAAAAAAAGAATGCAGTGACCCAATTCAAAACGACCGCATGTATCGGTATGAATTTGGAAGGACAAGTGGCCACCTCAACACAAACACAAACTTCACATTTGAGATTCTTCAGTGACACATAGAAACAAAAACTGGAAGTGTAGGCACTGCGCTGCCCACGGAGTCTGTCTTGGCACAGGTCCACGGCTCCCTCCCACAGCCGGAGCGATGTCTGCGGTGATGGCGACCCATGTCTGCGGAGGCAGTGTCGGCCATGCAGCAGCTCTGACAGCCGCGTCTCGCAGGAGGCAGCACACCAAGATTCCGGCCGTCGCTGTGAGCAGAAACAAGCTCGCAGGGCTTCCCAAGCGGCAGTTCCAGGTTGGTGCAATGAAGCCGTGCCGCCATGTGCTCTCTGCCTGGTGCCGTCACGTGACACCCAAGTCAACAGAGAAGGATTGTTTCCAGATGGCAACACACTGCTTCTGCCCCCCCGCCCCCCCACACTCACTCTGGCTCAGAACACATGCGGTGTCGGGTGACCCCACGGCCTGGCCTTGTACAGAGTCCCAATAAATTAACAAAATGACATAGAAGCATCTTCCCCCACCAACCACGTCCATATAAAATAAACTCAAACAAAATTTTAAATTTGAAGCATAATTTCAAGGAGGAGGGATTCCACCCACCACTCTCTCTTGAAGTTCTTATTAAATACATTTCCGTGTCTTAGAAAAATAACAAGACTGGCCAGTCTCACAGACTTGGAAGCATGCCAGCAAGCACAGCTCTGTGAGACGCCATGACGTCGCTTCGAAGCCACGTGGCCATGAAACCAACCTGCTTCCAGCTCACAGGTGATTACTACAAAGTCTATCCATTCCTTTCTCTCTGTTTTGTTTTGTTTTTGGCCCATATAAAAATAACATCGCAACTCAAAGTGCATCTTGTAAAATAAACCATCAGCTATCTTTATCAAATAAAACAGTTACACCATTTGGTTTCCAGGGAGGGAAGAAGCTTTTTCAGGCTATCACCATGGGGACGTCATCTGAAAACCCAGTGATCATTGGAGCATCTTCATCATCCTCTCCTAAAGGCAGAACAGACAGTGCTTAGTGACTTGCGGTGGCCTTGTGTCGGTCCCACCTCCCACCGCTGCACCCCTCCCAACGCCAGCCCAGCACAAGCCTGCCAGGAAAGTCAGCCCACAGCAGCCGGCACTCAGCCAATGCCGAAACCCAACCCAGCTTCCCTGGCACTCTTGGGTCCTCTTCTCCCATCAATGGGTGGCCAAGCTTATTCTGATCATAGCTTGAACTTAACCAAGTAAGTCAACTCAACCTTTTGGGAAGGAGAATCTTACTATCTCCTTAAAAGTCCAACGGATGTTTTAGTTCCCCAGTCTGAGCTAGGCACACCCTACGTCAGGGCAGGGGACTTGTTTATTTTCTCCTCTGAACGCACACTGCTCTAAGGGGAGGATCGCAGAAGGGTTTACGTGTTCCGAGGGCGGGTCCCAGCCTAGTGCTGTTCCTCAAGGGCCTGGTATGGTCCCGTGCAGCGAGTGCTGATCCCAATTCAGTGGTGATGCGTGGCCCCATAATGGGATGGCTGCTTCTGCCCTGAACACCAGCAGCAAAGAAACCACCCCATGCATGCAAGCTGTCCAAGAACTTGTAATAAGGCAAAAAAAGGAACTGAGAAGAAGCAAACAGCTAATCTCAAGTGATCAGTGACTGGGAATACATAGCGTCTTTACAGACAAAACAATTAGAATTAGTCTACAGAAAAGAACGAATGTGAAACTCGCCTTCAGCATCCCGAGTCTGGAGAAGCCTCAGTTGGGGGAAGTCCCCAGACACACCCAGTTTCTTACAGTAAGTGGTCTACTAGCTCCATTAGTGTTTGGTAGTAGAGTGTGCATACATTTGTAAAAGGGACAGTCCCCTCTCCTCCCCACGCTCTATGTGATCAGTACATAAAAGAGGGACCAGGGAGGTGGCACGAGTGGTCAGAAGAGGAACAGCGGAGTGGAAAGCGTGTCTTTGGCCAGAAGCCCACTGGGAAAGTGAGACTGTCTGCCCTGACTGGCACCCCCAGGTCTCCGACGGACCAGAGGCTGGAAATCCTTGAGAACTGGCCAATTCGTTGGGAGTACCCAAAGCCCGGGGCCCCTCTGTCCTTCCTGTTCAAGGTGAGCTGCTACCAGTTGCTTCCACAAAACCGCTGCCTGGCCAGGCCAGATCATGTGACTGAGGAGAACACTGGTACTTTAGTACTTTAACTTAGAAGCAAATTCAAAGCAAAGGGCTCTAACTGGTTTAATCCAAAGCAGTGGGATTGTTGGCTAATGCACAACCCCTCTTGAGTCAAAAAATGAGTTTAAGGTAGGTACTTCCTAATCCCGTCACTGGCTTTGAGCATCTGCCCCCGGGAGGAAGAACCACATACCCAAGTCATCCCCTGAGGAAAAGATGGCGGAGCCCAGCCTGGAGCTGTAGTGGCTGTTGGCAAAGGCAGTGAAGCTGCTCTGCAGCCGCCGGTGCTTCGTGTACAGGATGCCAAAGCCGACCCCCAGGCTCAGCAGGATGAGGAACAAGATGGGCACCACCACAGCAGCCACATCAGGAGACCTGGCAGCCTGGACAGCTGACGCATCCCCACCTGCCAAGGGAGGATGACAACCCATGAGCCTCCTGTGTAAGGGCAGGGAAAAGGACCAGGCCCCTCGTCAGTGACCCCCCACACACACACCACAGAAGCTAGCAGTCTGCGACACCTACACAGACCACCTGCCTGGCGCATCCCCTGCACAGGACGCTTGAGTGTTTCCCGGCTACTTGCCTTGAGCTGATAGACTCGGGCCTTGTGCGTGCAAACACGGTAATGACATTCGATGCCTAATCACTGCGTTGTTGGTTATTTAGATAATCTCTCAGAAGGCAGACCTTTGTTGGTGTGTCAACATTGATTTCATTAGCATTATTACTTAAGGCCACTTGTTTGCCTTCCATAAGAGGATATGAAATCAGACCACTAATTAACGAGATGGCAATTATTTCCCCTACTTAGCACCAAAGTCCCTCCGACCTGCAATTACCTGAAACTCCATCAAGTGACAAAAATGAGATTCCTTTACTCAATAGTGACTTGTCAGCTCATGAGGTTTTATGAGGTTTTCCATTTAAAGAGAAGAGAGGGCAAGAGAGCCTTTTCATGTACATCTAACATTTTTTAAAAAGCTCTCTGCAAAGCCATCTAAGTGTCTCTAACCTAAAAGCAACGCCCCATCCACTGTCTCAAACGAACACGAGCTGCATGACGATATCCTGTCAGGGTCTAGGGCGTGATTTCCCACCAGAATGTCGCCAGCATCTTTAAAGCCTGCAGTGCTTGACCATTCAGTCAGGGGCACTGCCCTCTGTTCCCTCAGACTGGCAAATAACAAATGACAACAGGCAACACAATAGCTGTCCAGGATGAATGAATCAAAATTACAGCTATTTGGGGGTCAGACTAGCAAAAATGTACATCTTGGTGTGCCTTGGTAACTAGGCTACGTGAGCCCTGAGATGACAAGGGTTGACAGTTGCTGCTCTTCCTAAAGGGCCAGTCTTCCTAAAAGGGGTAGACTTTTAAAGTCGGAAATCCTGGGGAGCCCGAGTCTCAGGCAGGGAAATGGAACTGGGGAGTAAGTGTTAGGAAGTGAGTGGGCTTTGCAGTATCCCTGAGGAGTCTCGCTCAGCGTGAGGCTGCACCCTGGCGCCAGGTGAGGCAGCATGGGCCTCCACCACATGCAGAAACCCGGCAGCTGCCCAGGGAGTCTTCCCAATAGGGGACTCTCAGAGACAAGCCAGAGAACCTTTTCTTGCAAGCCTCATCTAGCAATTCAGTGTTTGCGTCTTTAATTTCTTTCATTATTGACTTACAAGAACAAACAAACAAACAAAAAGCCACCGTATTTCCTGTGAGGTGGTGAACGAGAGTACTGCCCTGGGATGGAGCACCAGGGCGAAGAGAGTGGGGGCAGCGACGTGAGGGAGTGAGCTGCTGCCTGCACCCCACTTCCACGGGCAGAGCCTGGCACAGGGGATGCAGATGGATAGGCGGAACCAGGAGGTGCTCTGCCTGACGGTCCTGGTTTCAGAGGCCGCTGGCAGCTGTCCTCACAGCAGTGTTCCTGAAGTCTGTTTAACAATTGCTGACTGGTTTCACTTAAAAGGGAGGCTCTCTATTCATGAAACACCAAGCTCACAAGAGTTCTGTTGTCCATTTTCCATAGGACCTTCTAAGAACCTCGCACATCCATGATTCTCCGGAGGGATGTGGTGTGCAAAGCTCCACTTGCTTAGGGCAGTGCCCAGGGTGGGCGTTCCCCCCGAGTGCGCCTGGGGCACAGGGCTCAGCACAGCACACAGCAGCCTGACTCAGGGTCTCACTTGAGCACTGGCCAGTGCTTGGCCGGCAGCAAGTGACACTAAAACAGCCGGCGGCAAGTGTGCTGAAACCCTGGCCAAGTGCCTACAAAATATGCAGAATTTGTGTGAATGGAAGGTCCCCCTCCTCTGCCCTCAGCATGACCCCACAGTGGTGTCGTGAGTGTCCCCGAGAGAGACCCCAGCCAAACCCAGGCTCCCAGCTAAAATGCAGGGGAAGGCTGTAAAATCGGCTACCCGTGACAAGGAAACTATTTGCTAACTTGGAGAATCATGGGGGATAGGAGCATATTGGAGGCTCTGAAGAGTCCTAAAAAACAAAACCACAAATTTCTTATTAACCTAGTGTTTCCCAAACAAAATTTCATTTTTAAACAAAGCCTGTCCACCTTCCCGTGCTTGAGCTTCCCATGCAGAACGTGGTTGCCTTGTAACTCCAGCTCCTCAGCATGCCTGGCTCAGGAAGTATTTACAGATAAATCAGTGCCTAATTACATTGGTACATAAATGATTTCCTTATGAACTGAATTATTTTAAATGCACTGTAGAACAGCACATTTTCATAGAAAAACACATTTTCATGGAGCCACACTACATTCCTGATGCATTTCTCTAGAAAGGGAGCCAGAAACAGGCAGCCATGCCAACTTACCAGCCCCCAAATCGTCATACAGCAGGACAGCGGGCTCCCCGCAAATCTGGCTGCCAAGCAGGCACCTTGCTTGGACAGTGAAGGTGTAATTATGCCCCGATTTCAGGTTGGAAATTTTAAAGAAGTTGTCAGTAGTATTCCCAAGGTAGGCTGAAATATTCATGCCGCTGTCAAACATGTGCACCTCGTAGCCCTGGAAACAAACGTGAGAGATGGCTCAGGAGCCTATGGAAGGAAGCTGACAGCTTCTGTGGCAGCTTCCAACCTTGTGTGAGCTCCTGACTGCAAGCTTTCATAGACGTCGAAGTCCTGTGGGCTTCCTACGAGCTCTTTCTACACTACCATGGAGACACTGGATTCAGGAAATGGGCGTTTTCCCTCCCAACAGTCTCATCTAACCACCACGCCCCTTGTGAGCTCCCAGCGGAAGCAGCAAGTGCAGCCCTGACAAAAGCCGCATCAGCACACATTTCGGCACACATCCAAAGTTCTGGTCTCAAGCAATATTCAGTGCCACAAGGAATCTGGGCAGTGCAGTGCCCATGGGCGGCAATGGCATCTAACAGTAAGTCAAGATGCCGCGGGCTCCTGCAATGGGGTAAGAAAAAGGACCTCGCATCAGGAAAGAGAGGACATTTCTCCATAGAACTGTGCATGAGAGTTCCATCGTCGCCCATGCCCACAGCTCCTTGCCTCCTAGCTCTTCCAAGCTGATGGCAGCCCCAAAGCAGCCTGGCCTTAAATTAAAAACCACCTCAGCAGGCTCTGGAGGGCAGGATGACGTGAACGTGCGTCCAGCTAGACTGGCTCAGGCACAGCCCCAGAGTCCTGTGCTGGGAGAGGCACGCTGGGACAGCCCGGGCCCCCCCTGCTGCAGGGACCAGTGTGCACTGCTGGCCTTCTCTGCTAATCCCTAGGCACCCCAGTGCCAAAACCCCTCACCACTAAAAAGAGACCTGCATGTTGGTCCCCATAGCCCTGGCCTGCCTATTCTCGGAGCTCTAAGTCAGGGGTGGAAAAGGGCATGTGGCACTCTGCCAGAGCCCCCAGAAGCGGACCACTGACCTGCATTCCCAACCCAAGCACTGGGCTTCTGCCCCCAGGAGGGATCCCGAATGACTGCCGGCTGCCAAACCCAGTCTCCCAAGGCCACCTGCCTGGAGTCCCATCTCCACGTTCTTGACACACTAGCATTCACTACTTCCTGTCTCACACAGATTTGGGGTACAAAGTTTGCAAAATACCAAAGGCATAAAGGAAAAAACTGAAGTGGCACGAACATCAACCACCCACAAGTTATTCAGCCAGCGCTCTTCTGTTGAGCATTTGGGTTGTTTCCTCTTCGCTGCTGCAGTAAACAAAACCACTCCGAACAGCCTGGGAAATCAATTCCTTACACACACTGCCCCCTCCAAGCACAAGGAAAGACCAGCTGGGTCAAGCGGCTAGAACACTTCTAATGCTTTTGATGCCTCTTCCTGAAGCGCCTTACAGAAGGTTGAACCAGTTCACATTCCCGGAGCACTCACCTCCCCAACTACTGCTCATACTGGTAACACTCCTTTCCCAAAACATTGCCAATTTAATGTCAAAGTGCCACCCCTTTGTCGTTTAGGTCTCTAGTGAAGTTGAACCTTCTTGCAGACATTGAGCTTAATAAAAGGGGAAGCGTGAGACTGCTTGCTTCATTGGAAGCTACAGCTTCACGACCCAGGGGACCACCAAGGGGATCAACACTCCTCCCTTCCCCCATCCAGTACCAGATTGTTGGGGGGCACAGAGGGAGGTGCTGGACCATCCACGCCTCTCAGTCTCAATGGGGGATGGACCCTATCCAAAGTCAGCAATAGCCTGGGAAATTTGCTGGTCATTCTGGAAAAGCTTCCAGTCTTTTTCAAGCTGAAGATATATAACCCCAGAATAACAAAGCAGCTCTCTCTGTGGCCCACCCATCCATTCGTGTGCCCTCTAGCCTGGATGAGCAGCTACCAGGCCCGCAGCAGACGGCGTGGACTCCAAAGGACTAAGCTCTCTCTCTTGCCTGGTAACCTGCACTTGTTCCATGCACTGGTGCATCCTCCCTCCATAGCCATGTGGCCCATGGCCGAGGGGACTCCACACGCAGGCTCCAGGAGGGAGGCTGATCCCGCAGCACAGCAATGGATGGCAGCTGGGAACACAGGTAAGCTGGCCAGATGCTGGCCTGGACAGTACTTTAATGTGGAGCAGATACTCTGGGCCCTGGCCTTGACACTGATCCTACTGAAGACAAGACTGGACCCTTTCTATGGCCAGATAAACGGAGACGGGACACTGGGAAGTCGGGAGCAGAACCCCCTTAATCAATCATCATCCCCCATCATCAATCAACCATACCACACAGCCCCATTCTCCCACGCAGGCCTCAGAAAATTACTTTTCTGGTGACACTACAAGAACTCAACTTCCACTGATAACAAAACTGTTGGGGAAAGACAGCTCCCCAGTCCAGCTTCAGGATGCACAGGAAGGGTGCCAGCCCACTACTCTGTCTTCTAGGGGGAGATGAGTCCAGGACCAGAAAGTGCTCAGTGCAAAGATTCTCATTGTTAATGGGCAGTATCAACACTTCACTAATTAGCAATCCCACAGAAAATGGTGCTTTAATTCTCGAGTTCCCCCCCTTGCCTGTTCTTTCCCTCATCCTCTAACCTGCGGTTGAAGAACTCATCTCTCAAGCAGGATTTCAGTTAGATGCTGAAAGTCACTGAGAAGGAGGAAGAACTCACCCTACTTTCCTCAAAGTACTTTTCCTTCAAAGCGAGACTTTTCCAAAACAGAAGAACGTGGTCATTTTCTGTTATGATTTTTAAGGCATCAGGTGCTGATAATGAAACTGAAAATTAAAGACGAAACAGGATGCAGTTAGTGGCTACATGCTAGAATCGTTGTTGCCTTGTCTTTCAAAGGGAGACTGAAGACCACTAGCCTTGGAGGGTTAGACTAATATAAGGAAGGTACTGAACACACACACTGCTTGGTATAGAGCACAGCACATGGTAGACACCTTTTAACTGGCATTTCTTCTGCTGTTGTTATAATATCTTCAGCCAAGAAATCTGGACACTCATTGAGTAGCCCTTACACCCAAGGACAGCCAAAAACAAATGGGGTGGGGATAGCAAGGGAGGAATGGAGGGGACTGGACCTGGACTTCACTCTGCTTCCTGCCTGCATCCTATTTCCAGAGCCAGAGGGGCTCAGAGCTCAGTGGCTGGAGGGCCCGACCTTAGACAGGGGAGCAGCACGAGGCCTGGCCCACAGCCCACGCGGAGGGCCTCCATGACAGACACAGCCACTGTCCCCACAACTGAGATCATCACCTGCTTCTGAGCCTGAACAAAGGCCGCTCCGGGCGGGCACAAAGTCCCCCCAGCCCGGTCACCAGTCTGCCTCTGCCACTGCGTACAGTGTTGCCACAGGGGCCACCGCGACTTCACCCAGGTCCCCAGATGCAGGGCTTGGCTTTCGAGGCAAACACTCAATTTCAGCTCCTACCTCTCTCGGTCCTTCCTCTACTTCTTCCCTAAAACTGTCAACACAAGCTAGCACTGATGAAGTGAAGAGAGACTCAGGACATGAAAAACGACAGCCATGCTGGACCCGCAGAGCCCTGGCCACCACGCTGCAGCCAGAGGGGTCCCTGCACTGCCCTGCCCCGTGCGGAGGTTGCTGGGGGCGCTGGCACTTCCTCTGCAGGCGGGCCTCGCCCCTCCCTGCTCACCTGTGGTGACTTTCACACTGGCTTCTTTGCTCATGTTCCCCAGCTGGACGACGACGTGGTATTTCCCTCCAGGTTCCAACTTGTTCAGGGTGTATTCCACAGTACTGTTCTGGGATTTCACTTTGTAGCTCCTGTCGCTCTTTCTTATTAGATCTTTGACTGCAATTGCATATAACTGAGACAAGAGAGACAGGTAAGCAGAAATGTGGCATTTCTTCCTCCGTGTAGGTTGGGGCGGTATCATAATGTATCAGTGGCTGTGACCCACAGCAACAACAATGGAGCCCCAAAGTCCAGCTCTGCTCTTGGGGGGCCTCTGGGTGGCTACAGCCAATCTTACAACAAGTTCTCACTGCCAGGATTGTGCAGAGAATTACCAATTCAACCCAGTAACAACTCCAGGAAAAGCCATATTCACTGTGGCATCAGCAGGTAGATTGAAACAGGCAAGAAAACCCCAAATCCAGGGTTCAACTTCTTTCTCTCCACCACTGGGACAGTTTTGGGAGGTTGTCAGAGGAGATAATGAATGAACGTGGTCAAAGGACAAGCTTTACTTGCTCTCTCCCAGGCCGCTCCTTACATATGTGGGGAAAAGGGGGACACAGAGGGACAGGCAGTCCTCAGGAAGACACTGAGAGTCAGGAGGCATCTCTGCAACCAAGTGTTAAGGCTGTCAGCTGATTTCTCCAAAGAGACCTTACAGGCAAGAAGGGGCTGGACAGAAGTATTTGAGGTCATGAAAGGCAAGGACCTACATCCAAGATGACTCTATCCAGCAAAGCTTTCATTTAGAATGGAAGGGCAGATAAAGTGCTTCCCAGACAAGGTCAAATTAAAGGAGCTCATCATCACCCAGCCCTTATTATATGAAATGTTAAAGGAACTTATAGAAGAAAAAGAAGAAGATAAAAAATATAAACAGTAAAATGACAACAAACTCACAACTATCAATAAGCGAACCTAAAAAAACAAAACCAAAAGTGAACTAAGCAAACAACTAGAACAGGAACAGATTCACAGAAATGGAGATCACATGGAGGGTTATCAGCAGGGATGGGGAGGGGACAGAATGGGGGAAAAGGTACAGGGAATAAGAAGCATAAATGGTAGGTACAAAATAGACAGAGGAAGGTTAAGAATAGTATAGGAAATGAAGAAGCCAAAGAACTTATATGTACGACCCACGGACATGACCTAAGGGGGGAAATGCTGGAGGGAGGGTGGTACAGGGTAGAGGGGAAAAAGGGGAGAAAAAAAATTGGGACAACTGTAATAGCATAATTGATAAAATATACTTTAAAATAAATAAATAAGTACTACTGGGGCTGGGCTGGGCAGAGAGGACGGAGGGACAAGCAGACTGGGGCAAGAGAAATGCGAGTGTTTTCTAGGTCCAATGCCTCCTCTTTTAGGGGGGCCAGCAAACCTTCATGTGAGAGTCCAGCTCCTCAGTATTTTCCGCGTTGAGAGCCAGGTGGTCTCCACCACCAGGGCTTTGCTCTGCAACTTGCAGCATGAAAGCAGCCACAGATAACACGGGAACGATGGGTGTACTTGGTTTTAATTACACGCTTTTCAAACACAGCAACAGCCTGGGCTTGGCCTGCAGGCCTTTGTCGGCCAATCCATTCTGGGAGGCCAGCAAGGGGAATGTGAGAAGGCAGAGGAGGAGGGACAAACCAGTACTGCAGCTGGGAATAATGGGGAAGGGACAGCTCAGATGAGGCACCTATAATGACCCCCTAAGTTTGGCCAGACAGAAGGGGGGCCTCATGCTGAGCTCTAATCACCAGGCCTATGGTTCTTGCTCTAATATGGGGTCCTCCCCTCTTGGCCCCAGACCACACTAAGCAGCAGCAAGGATTCTGGGACCAGGGGCCCACTCACCAAGTCCTTGTCGGGAGAGTCATACGGGGATTCCCACTTAATAACAGCCGAAGTTTTGTCTGTGCGAACCGCGTGCAGGTGACGAGGCGGGAGCCTGCTGTCTGGGATCATCCTCACCACCGCATACTCAGAGGCCGGCCCCTCGTACGGCTCCACCACACGAACCTGAAACAAGCGCCCTGTGAACTCACGCCATTCTCACTGAGCCATTTTTCCAACGGGCGCGATTACAATGGCACGAAACGGGATGTGATGTAAAATGATTCCCCACCTACCCTAGACGCCTAATTTGTCTTCCCAGAGGTGCCACTAGTGACAGTTTTTTGTTTCCTTTCAGAAACGTCTTATGCACATATAAGTGCAGACAGTCGTGCGTGTGTGTACAGTCGCACACTTACAGATGCACACATGTACACAGAGTCACACCAGTGAGAACATCACACACATTGTGTTAACTTTTCCCTTAACAATACAGCCTGGAGACTCCCCGCTGACATGTTCAGAGTTGTCCTGTCTCTCTTCTGGACACTTGTCCTGCAGCCCTTGTAGGGGACCTACGCTATTTGTAACCAGTCCTCTCTCGACAGACATTAGTTTCAAATCTGTTGCAATCGCAAGCGATAGTATATTTAACATCTTTTCCCATGTATCTTGACACATGTGTTAAGAGTATGTGGGCTAAGTTCCTAGAAGTAGAATTCGACAAAAGCTCTCATCTAGTCCTGTGATGCCCTTGTTAAGTCCTCAGTCCTCCAGTGTGGAGCCGCGGCGGGCGAGGCCACCCACGACTGTTCCAGACAAGCACAGTGCTGCTGTGTGAGTGAGGAATGATCCTCCGCCCACAAACACGGATCCTGCAGCCCACCCTCCAGTGCCCCGGGTCCTGGATTGGCGCTGAGAACTCGGGAATTGATACATCCTCTAAAAAGAGAAGCTCCTCTGGGCTTTCTGGAACGGGATGCTTACCAGGAATAAGTACTGCTCATCCCTACTGACAATGACTGTCTTGTTGTGCAGTGATGTCGTCTCACTCTTCGGGTTTCGATAGAGGTCAAGAAAGGATGTAGCATAGAAGATGCCGTAAACCTGGCATGAGGAGAGAAAACAACAGAACATGGGCTCGGTGGCCAGAGACCTCATTCCCCTCAAGTCCCTAATTTAAGACCCAGGGAACCATGTCAAGAGGGCTCAGAGCTAAGTCTTCATTCAGTATTCACTTCCTCAGCACCCAGAGAGGCAGGCCGGGCCAGGGCGGCACCCACCCCTGCAGAGGGAACTGGCCATGGTCTCCGCCCTCAAAGACCTCGGGATTGACAGCAGAGAAGGAAAAGAGATACAATGTAAGCAACATGTTGCAAACATGGAACAATTAGATGCTACACTAAAAGACTACACAATGATCCAGGGACAAGAGGGGGATCTCCAAAAAGGGTAGCACTCAACCAGTGTGAAGCCCCAACATGGGGAGCCGAGCAGCAGTGCCAAGTGGGGCAGGAAGCTGCACAAACCTGTGGAGGGTGAGCAGCAGGGCAGATATTGGCAGCTACCCAGTGGACACACGTCCATCCCTCTGCCTCAGCAGAGCTGTGCTTCTTACTGAGCTGGGATGACCAGGCCAGAGCCACGGCTCAGTGCCTGAGTGGGCCTGAGCCACCATGGCGAGGAGTGGGGCCAGCCAGAGGCCAGAGATGGGGTCTAAGAGCCAAGGGAGCCAGGGCAGACGATGAAGGGCCCTGCACACGGAGAGTGATGATGGACGTCAGTGTCATGGAGAGCCAAGTGAATGGCGGAGGAAGGTGAGAGCCTTCCACCGGCAGCTGCACTGGACCCCTCTGGAAGCCAAAGGAGCAGCTTTCAGCAGGGCTGAGGCCAAGTGGGCTGTGGTCCAAACCCACAGGTAGTTCACAGCATCGTGCCCCCCTCTGTGCAGACACTGGGCGGGTTGTCCAGGCTGACTTACCACATTCCTGGGGCCGGTCCAGGCACATTCCACTGCCGTCTGATTAACGGCCCTGGCTTTGAGGCTGGGAGCAGGGGGGCGGATGCCTTTGGTTGTGACATGCTCAAATGCCAAAGGACTATCCCCTAATTCTGTCTTGGCCCACGCAGAAATCTCATAGGATGTTTGAGCTGTCAGGTTGCCAACTGCGAACATAGAACAGGGAGTTTGTGTCCTGATATACACACTCTTATTTTAGGTGTAATCTCTCAGTTTAAGGGAGCCCCACATGTTGAAGGACTTGCATCATTTTACAGAATCATTCAGAGTGATTTATTAATGACTCCTACAGGTAACATAACCTCCAAGCTGGTTACCCCAGGAAATCAGAGAGGAGCCCCACGGTGCAGCCAGGACGTCCGCACGGCATTCGTCACAGCGGAAGCGGCACGCTCCGACTGCCTGGGGACAGGGCAGCAGCGAGACAGCCCACACGCCCCGCCTTCACGCCTATTCCACAAACTGTTACGGAGCCAGTAAAAGTTGTTTCCGAGAATATTTAATGAGATTGAAAAAATTCTCGCAATTTCATGTTAAGTAAAAAGGCAGGATATAAAACTACATATAGTATCATTCTCATTTCATAAAAAGGATAAAGAAGAGAAAATTTTAGTTCAGAAAATATCTGAAATTTGAAAGTGGTTATCACGGGAATTGAAATTATAGGAAATTTATAATTTTTATTATACGTTTTTTGTTTTCTAGATGTGCTATAAGAAGCATGTGTCCCCTTTCTAAGAGGTGGAAATGCAGAAGTACAGTGAACAGGACGGCTTTCGGAGCCAGAACAACGCTGGGTTCAAGGTGTGACTCTACACTTCAGTTGTATCACCTTGATCGAAGTATTCAAACTCTCTAACTCCATTTTTTTAGTTTGTAAGAGAAAAAGATAGCAATATTTTTTGGAGATTTCTTTTAAAAAGTTTATAAGGAAAGTGCCTGGCCTGCGGCTGGCACACAGCTAGCCCCGCACAGCTTCAGGCAATAGCCAAGCCTTTCCTCTTGACCCTATTTCCACTGGTGTCCCATGGGAGCAATGACGTCACAGGCCCTGGAATTAGAAAAGTGGGAGTGGGTTCAAATTCTCGTCCTCGCTTCTTCTGAGGGATTGCTTAATAATCTCTGAACCTTTTTTCTCATCAGCAAAATGAGCATATACCAGAGACTGGTTACTGGGTTACGTGAAACAACACACTGAGGGCCCAGCAAGTGCCAGCACAAAGTTCTCAGTGCTGCTTTCGTTCCTGTGCAGCCTCCTTGGGCAACCTTCATTTGCCAGAGACACAGAGAGATGGTGACTGATCTCCCATCAGGAATACAACACAATCAAAAGCACTTTGCAAACAGGCCAGAAGAGGAAAGGAATCGCGGCCGTGTCATTCTCCACATTCACAGGTAGCCTCCACCACGGAAGTAAATACATTAAATTAAATCTGAAATAAATTAAATCCTTCCTTGAGCCCCTTTCGGGTATGAGAATCTTAGAGGGGCCGTGGCATTCTCACACACATGGGAGGAGTTGGACAGCTCCCTCCCTTCTCTTGGCTCGCTCGCCTGCTCCTTGGACGGACGTTGACTGAACACCAGTAACACACCAGGCCCCGTGCTCCTCCTATCAGCAAGGAAGGGGCACACCAAGCCAGAAGGGAGACAGGTACTGAATCCAGGAACTCTTCCTTTTGGAACTCAAAAATCATCTGTGTGGGGTCAATCTGGCTTCTTTCCAGTTTTTTTTTCCTTTGAAGTCTCCGATTTCCATTAGGAGCCATCAGGTTAGATGGCGGCTTAGGAACCCCCAGGGGATCCCTTCCCTGGGATCAGGAGTCATTCACAGTATCCTCACTCTGCCCCCAAATGGTGGCCCGAGGAGCCCTCCACACACACCCCTCCCCCCACTTCCAGCGCCAAAAAGCACTGGTCTAGCCTACTCTTTCCTGTCACACAGATAAGCTCACAGGTGTTACCTTTGTGTGACAAGATGCTCCCTCGAAAGTTCAAAGTTCTCTTCTCTTGTTTGTGGGTGTCAAATGCCCAAAAGAGGTTCACCACATAGCCATTCACCTGCCAGGAGCCAGAACACATGTCACAAGCAGAGCAGCCACAGAGCACTGCAAACCTGGGGTCCCCCACCTCCTTGTTCCTCACAGTGGGCAGGCGGTTTCTTTCGACCTTTCCGCCAGCTCCATTCGTGCTGTCATTGAATGTTTAGTGATATGCCACCTACTTCTAAAAACAAATGTGATTCCATTTATAATATAAAACATACATTCAATGAAACAAAAAATTAATATAGAATAAAAGGATGAGAACCAATTAATAAAGGCAAAAAGAGGAAAAACTGAAAAAATAACCAGGTTACAGTCATTGAGGATAAATCTCAGCTCAGGTGGTCTTTGCCGTTGAGGCCGAGAGGTCAGCTCAGCGGGGTTTGGGTTGGACCTCGCGGTCTAACAGGAGCAAGTGCATCCACCATCCGGGGAGACTGCCTTGTCCAAATCCTGAGCTCCTGGAAGGGTTTGATCTCAAGATCTTTAAATTTGGGACAACAAATAAAAGGTTTTCAACACCAAACACCAGACAGACATGGTCCACCTGAGGCCAGCAACTGCATCCTCTGTCTCTGAAGCCAAAGGCATGACATCAAAGTGTAGTTCAGTAAATGGCACAAGGACCCATCCAGACTTCACAGACAGGGAGGGCTGTGAGGGGACCTGGACAAGAAAGGACACTGTGCAAGGTAGTGTTAGCCTGAGAAACCACGGAGCGCAGGTAACCATGGCACAGCTGCTGGCTCTGCAGAGGGGCTGGGCAGACGGGTGGTGATGATGGAAGAGGAAGATCCTGGGTGGGCCTAAGTGGCTATGTTTCCAAGCACCTCTCTCCTAAGACTCTTCCACGGCAGGAACCTCTGCATTAGCAGTTAGCACCAGGAAATCCAATAAAGCTGAAAATCACAGGGCACACGTATTCTGTTCACACCACCTCCTGATTTGCACTCTAGCTGTGAACCATTTAATTACGTGATTAGAAAAGAAAGGCACCAGGCAGAGGCAGAATAAGTGCCTGTGAAAACTGAAGTTGCTCTTGGTGGGGAAAGGGCCTGGCCTCGCCCTGGTGTTTCAGCTTGATGCCCTGGTGATTCCCTGGATCTCTCTGCACTCTGCTGCGTTAGTTCCCACATGGAGCAAGACCCCGCCTGATGGCCATTTGAAATTTCAACGCTACCTTGATGTCCGTCTCCATGGTCAGGGTGAAGCTCAGCGAGGTGTCGCCACAGCTGTCAATGTGGATGTCTGGCGGTGGGATCACTGAAAACGAAAAGGATTTCAGTGAGTGACGCCCTGAGCTGAAAGGGAGGGGCGAGGCTCCAGAGACAGAGCGCTCCTTCTGCGGAGAAGAAAGGGTGCTTCTCTGGCTGCTATCACTCATCTGTGTCCTTCACCTGCTTTCCGGAAGCTGTGGTGGGCCCAGTTACCAGGTGAGTACACAGCTGTCCTGGCAGGTAAGTCGGGCCGTGATGTTCCACCACGTATGGCCCCAAAACAACCCTGTTTCCGCCCAGGGCAGAGAGCACGGTGAGCACCATCTTTACTGGCACGAACAGAGACCCAGGGGCCTCGAGTCCTCTGGGAAGGACGACAGCAGGATGCACGGCACATCGAGAATGCAAAGGTGAGCATGGCAAACGGGAATAGCAGTCTCCAGCATCTGACACACCTGAGTTCACATTCCTGTTTGGACATGAACTGGGTACCTGGGGCAAGTACTTATCCTCATTGATCCTGAAGATGCAGTCTACACTTTAGAGAGCTGGGAAAATTCACTAAAATGATGTATGTGAAGTGCCTAGCACTCAACTAATACTCCCTTTCTCTCCCTTCCCAGTCAAGTGTTCCCTGTGAAAGCCACCACCAACCGGAGAAAGGGCAAGGGGAAGGAGGGCAGCAGAGGGAAAAGCCAGATCTCAGCCTACGCGACCAGGATCCCACGGGCCCTGGTGAAGGTCTGTCCACCAAGGCCCACAGGGCGCTGCTATACAAAGTCGAAACGGACTCAATGGGATAAATACTCTCAAGAGATAATGTTTAAATGACAACTTGCGTATTAGACTCTCAGCATACAGGCCTCCTATGCCGGCAAGGTGAGAGAGCCTCAAAGGAGTGGATAAGATTCAGTGGCAAAGAGATATGTCAAAATCTGGAGGAGTTCCTCTAGAGAATGAATTGTGTAATGAAACTGGGCTTGAGGAAAACACAGTAACCAGAGAAAACAAGGATATTAGGCACTTCAGGCAGCCGACTCAGAGCAAAACAGTGCAGGTGCTGCTACTAAGCTGACCTGAGTTATAATCTCGTGACTGGGGACAGGTCGGGATCCCCTCTGAACATGTGCCCTCAGCTACAGACTGAGCTTAAGAATGCTTGTGGCATTGATACGAGCTGAGAGGTCAATTCATGTAAAGTAGCAAACACAGTGCTTACTCTACACAAGGTGCTGGGTACCTGACCGGTGTGGCTCAGTGGGTTGAGCGTCACCCTGCAAAGCAAAAGGTCGCCGGTGTGATTCCTGGTCAGGGCATGTGCCAGGGTGGTAGTTTCAGTCCCCCCCGTTGGGGCACGTTTGAGAGGCAACCAATTGCTGTTTCTCTCACATATCAATATTTCTCTCCCTCTCCTTCTCTCTCCTTTCCCTTCTCTCTAAAAATAAATAAATAAAATCTTAAAGCCCTGGCTGGTGTGGCTCAGTGGACTGAGCGCGGGCTGCGAACCAAAGGGTCACCAGTTCGATTCCCAGTCAGGGCACATGCCTGGGTTGCGGGCCAGGTCCCCAGCAGGGGGCATGCAAGAGGCAACCACTCATTAATACTTCTCTCCCTCTCTTTCTCCTTCCCTTCCCCTCTCTCTAAAAATAAATACATAAAATCTTTCAAAAAAATATTTTTAAAAAAGAAAGTGCTGGCTAACTGGTGGCTTTTCCCATTGCTATTATTAATCCACCACACTCACTAATTAATGTGGTGCTTCTGGTTGATGCCACTGCTATTTGCCTCCTTCGTCGTCTTGACATTATTAGGATAGGAGGTCACAGATACGATTCTTTCTGACTTAGCACACAGCTGCCTCCTGCATAGACTCCAACCAAACGGGCGCCAGGATCTACGATTCATCAAAATCATATAAGAGAATTTTAAGAGAAGCAACCACCCACTGAGATTGTGAAAGGAAGGTGTGAGTTATGCCTAGGAAGTTCAAAGTATACGTTTTTTGTTGACATTCCAAAATCACTTCTTTTCAGCATGTAGAGGTGGTATATTTTGACTCTGGTTTTATAGAAAGCAGGGACACCACAGTAAGAATTCTAGGGTGGTGTAAAGTCAGCACCCCTTTCCGAACCGTGCAAAGACAGACGGCTTCACTGAATGTGGCTGCCCGCAGTCCTGACCTCAACGCCCCCAGACTTTAGAGGCTGCCAGACGGTGCTTCTTCGAGACCCAGAGCCTACTTTTCACAGATCCAGGTTAAAGTAAAATACCCAACCACATTCTGTGCCACAATTTTGGCTTTGATACCCAAAAGTCCATAAATAAAAGCGCCCATTGCCAAGGCTAAGATCAAGAAAACCATTCAGGCAGGTGGGATGCAGTCTGCCTCCCAAAGTGTGCCAGAACCTTCATTTAATTGCTTCAATTCACTCATTCATCAACTGTCCCATTGGTTCGTATTTGGTGCCAGTGACAGAGCAGAGGAAACCAGACCAGGTCTCTGCCCTCCTGAGACACACATGCCAGTCGTGCCAGGTGACAAGCCAGTCGCCAAGCA
This sequence comes from Desmodus rotundus, assembly GCF_022682495.2. Taxonomy (NCBI): domain Eukaryota; kingdom Metazoa; phylum Chordata; class Mammalia; order Chiroptera; family Phyllostomidae; genus Desmodus; species Desmodus rotundus. Next base: position 32,678,798 of record NC_071393.1, read on the forward strand.
AGCCGGGCCACACGGCAGCCACACGCACGTCCCAGCCAGGTAGCCAGGCTCACGGTGGTCAAGGGCATAGGCCTGGGGGTCAGGCAGATCAGGTTCCCACCGGGCTCTGTCACTTACCGATTGTGTGATAATTGATGTAACCTTTTGGCAGTTCCTTATCTGCTCTCAGAGTTCAATCAGATGAGCTGATGCATGCCAAGTGGAAGGCACTCCAGACTACCTGGTCTTTGGCAGCAACCAGCCGCCGTACTACCAACGCCAGTGCAGGAAACTACCCCTGCACACCGTGTGGTGTTGCTGCCAGGAGCTGCGGTGCGTGTTTGCACAGCGCTCTACCGAAAACACCATAAAGGAATGTGCGCCTTCAGTGGAAGGCAAGGACGCCTTCTGCTTTGGGTATTGTGCCTAAGCACAAAGGGCCAGGGCTTTTGGCCCTTGCACTCCCTTTGTGTGTTTGCACGATAGAGGGTGCTCAGTCCTGCTCTGACCGGTGTGGCTGAGCAGGCTGGGCTTCGTCCCACAAAGCTAAAGGTTTGATCCTGGTCAGGGCAGGTGCCTGGGTTGTAGGTCCGGTCCCCAGTGGGGGCACCTAGGAGAGGCAACCGGTCGACGTTTCTCTCCTTCTTTCTCCCTCCCTTCCCCTCGCTCAAAAACTAAATAAATTCTAAAAATCTTTTTAAAAAAGGAAATGCTCAGTTCTAAGAGGAGGAATAATCCAAGAGTCACCCAGAAAGGCTGCACCCGTTGCACGTGCTGGGGGAAGAGGCCGTGGGAGATTTCTAATCTATGCGTCGGCATCTTCCAGTCACACTGGAAGTTACTTCTACAGGGCTGCTCACTTCTGTGAGTCTGCAAAGGCGGGATCATTTACCTTTTCCTTTTGTGGTGGTAATGGACTTGGCATCACTCCAGTTTCCTATTCCACGACTAGTCACTGCAGCCACCTTTTCAAATCAGAGTACGAATTAGTACAGAATAAAGGCAACACACCAACAGCAAGCACTGCAAGGGAGCTGAAGGAGTGAGACTTTGGCAATGGGATATAAAAACGTATACGCAGAGGGAGGCAGGTCATTCAGAGGCCCCAGCAACTGAAGTGAGAGGGGGAAGAGGCAACAGGAAGGAGCCTGGGTGCAGGGAATGGGACTACCACTGAGATTCTGAAAGGTCCAGGTTTTTCTGAAGAGCGGGGGTGAGTGTGTGTGTGTCCGTATGTTCACTCCCAACTGTACACACGCGTGGAAAAGGGCATCGAGGGACTCATCAGTGTAAGGCAGCCCACGCATGCACTTAAGGCTCTCAACAAACACATCTGCACAAAATCTACCTTTTATACTCGAGAGAGGGATAACATGTTTTGTAAGACCCTCACAGTATCAGTTTATAAATGCCACTTAGAGCGTGGCATCACCCTGCAGCCACAGACGAAGAGGAAGAGGTCAGTGTGGAAGCCCAGCAGCTGGGAAGTGTGCGGAGACCCTGGGCAAAAGGCAGCAAAGCAGCGGTGCCCACACTCTCGGTTATCTGGGGAAAGCCTGACTGCAAGCTCTCTGTGACAGTGGGTTAAGAGAGTGAAAAAAAATCACCCCTCCGGGCAAGGGGCTGGGTACTACGCACACTGCCAAGCATCACGCAAAGGTAAGCAGGGAGCTCTCAGGAAACAGGACCCACCTCCCCACCTTCTGCGACTGAGCCAGGGGCCGAGACGCTGGGAGACTCACCCGGACAGTGTACTGGGTGTTGACCAGTAAGTTCTCTATTTCTGTGAAGTTGCTAGCGGCCCTCTGCGAGGCCCACATCCTGGAGCCGCTCCTGCTGTATTCTACCTAGGGGGGACACAAATGTGTCTCGTGAGACGGAACCAGAGGTCTGGGGCATCCTAACACCCTACAGGGAGACCAGAGGAGAGAGCAGAGAGGGGAGCAAAATGTTCTACGAGATGGATCGTGATTTACAAATCAAACCCTAGTCACCCAGAACACACCTCTGCCCCAGCACAGACCCAGAAACCTGCTCCAGACCCCGACCCGCACGGTCCATGCCTGGAAGACACTCACAATGTATTCTCGAATGAGGCCGTGGGTGTGGCTGGGAGGAGTCCAGTGGCCCACAATGACACCTTCCGCTTCCCTGGGGAGTGACAGCTGGAGATTTTGAGGGGCATCTGGCACTAGAAGAGAATCAAATGGGGTTAAAACCCATCTGCAAACTGGTCAACTGGAGGAATTTCCCTGAGCTTAAAACAAGGACAAGAAAGACTCTGGGGCTGGCTCTGTGACCTTTCTCCTAGAAAGGGCTGTTGGTGGTGGTCACATGGACAAGAAACCTTTCCGCCTCCCACAATGCAAGCTGTGCATCAGACCACAGCGCAGCCGAGTCTAAGAGACATTTGTGCCCACCAGGGCTGCACGGTCTAGTTAATGGAGTATGCTGAGTCTCCATGGGCCCTGGTCCTCCAACAGCCACTGTGACAAACAGTCTTCCCTTTGATACAGGTAGACCTGGCCAGACCCAACATTGGAGGGAGACAGGGGCCATAGGAGGAGGCTACCTGAGGCAGTGAGCCAGCCTCCCCACTGAGCCCCACCCTGTAACCAAACTAAGGCAGCGCGTGTGAGGACAGATTCGCCACCTCCGGGCAGAGACAGGGCAGGAGGAAGTCATTGTGCAGCATTTGTGTGAGGCTAGACAGTGATGGACAAAGGGAAAAGCCCTCCTGCCCCCTTCCAGTTCCTGACTGAAGGGGAAACCATAGGACACAGAGGCAAGTGTACCTTAAATGTCAACATGTCACCAGGGGGAGGGGAACCCGTCCAGAGTGCACGGATGTTTGAACTGGGAGATTTCACAGAGGGAAGGCAGACACTCGCTGCTTCCCCTGGGATCCACGGCACGGACATGCGGGCCAAAGTGCTGTGGGACCTGGCGGCCCTCGAAGCTGTGTTGTCAGGTGCCGACAATGAGGCGGTGGGCAGTGGCCCCAGGCTCCCAGTGTGGGAAGCAGCGGCAGCGATGCCGGCCAAGTGAGCAGACTCAGGAAGGAGCCTAAGGCCCAACAGGGCAGGGAGAGAAGCTGGGCTGCTTGAGTGGTTGAGCTGCAGCCACCTGTGGTCCCCACAGGATGGCATTTTTAAGTGGGAGGAGGGCTCTCGGCGCAGCCTGAGACTGGTCTGGCAGAGTGCGGCTAGGTCTCCTCTGGGTGCCCTGGAGTGGAGGGGCTCTGAGGCAGGCGCCAGCTGTCCTCCCAGATAGTGCAACTTTTGAATAAAAGTTCTCTTTTCTCACCAATCTTTACTCTGGAATTTGCCTAGTGGGTGGCGATGAGCAGCTGGACCCTACTTTGTTTGGTAGCACCCTGCCACCCAGGGCCTTCCCACTATAAACCCGTCTGGTAAGACCTCAACAAAGCTCGCCAAAACCCCCTTTTTTGGGTTTGGACTGAACCAATCCAGCCTTAGTCTGGGAACCTCCACCCAAGAACCCTGACAAAGGTCCTGCTGCTCTCTCTGCCGGCTCCCCGCCTCAACCACCGGCGTGACCCTTGCAGCTTGCAGCACGCGTGGGCCTCTCCCAGGGTCTGGGAGTAATGCACTTCTCCATTGCAACTCCCCGTGTGGTCTTCGGCAGCCTATCTGACACCCCGGGCCCTACTTCACACATGTGAACTTCACAAAGTCACAGCACACAGGCCCCGTGGCAGATGCACACGCAGAACTCACCCAACTGTGGTAACGGGGGCTCCCTTGGACAAGTGAGTTTTGGGAAACATTTTTAAAACTTTAAAAAGTTTTAGAGGTAGCCCCAATACCTCTGACATGACTCTTATTTTAATGATGATGAGTTTTTAAGTACCAAGTACTGGAAAATACCTAGAGACAGAGACTAGATAAGACATGCAAAAGAGGGCAACTGTGGACAGAATCTGAAAAAACTTCCTTAAGCAACAAGAACATCATGTGATGTCATAAGAATAAATGTTCAACGCCTCAGGCAGGACCATGAAGCTTAGCCACGAAGCTTCCGTGCCTGTGAGGCACGTTGATTATGCTCCCACACTCCTGGGCATTCTCGGGAGACTCTGAAAATCCCACATGAGGTCTTCTGCGCCATGAAAACAACCTGTAGCACTTACATCCCTCTGGGGTCCTCAGAGTCACGAACTCGTTGGTGTTGTGCACCTTGCTCAGACACTGGACCTGGACTTTCACCTGGTAGGTGGTGTCTGGCTTCAAGACTTTCAGTACCGTGTTTGTCTTACTGCTGTGGGTCTCCAGAGTCTTCCACACGCTCTCTCCGACCACCCTGGCCAAGAAAAAGAAGACACGGTCATGCGAGCACAGGCTGGCAGACGCTGACTCCACGGGCAAGGGCCACCCCACGCACATCGCCGGGGTCCACAGACCGTCCAGTGGCCATGAGGACATCGCTTTCTCCCAGCAGCGGCGGGACGCACCTGTAGTACACATTATAGACACAAGAGGCCGCGGGCATCTTCTTGGGCCGCATCCAGCTCAGAGTTACATCCCCAGAGAAGTCAGCTGTCCACTGAAGATTCTGGACTTTGTACACAGTTAATTCATCTAGAGATAAAGGGGAAACAAGGAGAGAGATGTTACAAACTCCTGGATTTCGGAAGAGGCAAGAGGTTCCTTGACGTGGTGGAGACCTACCCCGATCCAGACTGTCAGGCCCCATCATCATCTTAGAAGACACCCAAGAAAACAGAGTTGACACCTTCCCGTACAGCCTTCCCCAGGGTCTCCTGAATTCCCAGTAGTAATTTTTCCCTTGCATTTCACTTCCTTGTCTACACTCATTTAAAGCAGTTTCTCAATAGAGGATGCAATAAGTACCCAGCCAATGTCACAGCAGGGTCTATCACTGCTAACGACTAGATGTTTGCATCCCTCAAAACGCACATGGTGAGACCTAGCCCCCATGTGATGGCATGCGGAGGTGGGTCTTTGGGAGGAGACTGGATCATGAACTCGGAGCCCCTGAATGAGATTAGTATCTTCACAAGGGACCCCAGAGAGCTCCCTCGTCCCATTCACCACGTCAGGGCACACTGAGAGCCAGGAAATAGGACCACACCAGACACTGAGTCTGCTGGTGCCTTGACCTCAGATGGCCCTGCCTCCAAAGTGTAAGAAATAAATGTTTGCTGTGTGTAAGCCACCCAGCCCGCGGTACTCTGCTGCAGCACCCCGAAGGACTAGACAGCCACTGAATCCAGTCCATGGAGGGGGACTGCAGCAGCATCCTCACAGAGCCCGGGGCTCTGAGAGAGCAAGGACGCGTCACCACGACGCGGGCAGTTCACAGAAAACAAACCTCAGACCCGCATTTTCCTAACAGGAACAGCTGCGTCACAGGCAGGACAAGCCTCGCCTCACTCAGTGCTCCAAAATGGGGAAGAAACCTGTCTCAATTTCAGACTGAAGCAAAGCTCGGAGGGGCTCTCTCCAGAGGACGAGACCCGGGGAGAGCAGGGACACGGCGCTCACCGCTGCAGGCCCGCTCGTCGCTCTCGTCGGAGCAGTCCAGGAAGCCGTCGCAGCGCTCCGACAGCAGGGTGCAGGCCTCGCCGTCCTCACACCTGAACTCCCCGCTCAGACAGGTCAAGGTGCTGTGTGTGGCTGAAACACAGGGAAGGGCCACGTTGTACAAAACGCCTCCCACATTTGGGAAGTGGTTTGCGCTCTATGAACTAATCAGCTTCTGCGTCAAAACATGCCTTTGGAATGACGAGAGGCAACTCTAGCAGGCACTGTGAGGCCACCTCACTCGACATGAACACCTGGAATCTGCCTTCACGACAAGCGAGAGCTTTGGAGTCAGAGCAGGGTCTAAATCCTGGCTGTGTGATGTGGAGCAAACTGCTTAACAGCACCTGAGTTCAGCTCTCATCTGCAAAACTGGGCTGACAACTGCACCTCTATTGTGTCTACAGGGGATGGATGCAATCGAGCACCTGGAGTGGAGCCTGGCTGACAACAGGCATCAGGAAGTTGTAACTGTGAGTCTGCACAGCTATTGATTATTCTGTTACCATACTAGCTTCCAGTCGGCATGACACTCTCTGATTTCTGGTCTGAGTGATGCAAACAAGACGCTCACAGTGTCGAGAGGTGTGCCCGTATCACGTAGTTTTTAATTGTACAGGCTTCAAACTATTTTACCAGAAAGTGAAATACTGCAAATAAAGAGTGTTGGTAAATTAAAAGTTATGCAACTCTATGACTGTAAATAATTAGACTGCATAAGGCATTAAAAAGCAAGCAATGGCCATACTATTGCAGGTAATTATGAAAAGAGAAAGGAAGAGAAGGCTATGGAAAAGACATGAATCTACTGCCCCCGGTGAGTGTGGACCGGGCCCGCACATGGGAGTTCAGACTTCCTTTGGACAGACTCACACAGCCCGCCCAGCTCTGGATGGTGGGGGCCACATCAGAACCTGACTGCCAGGGAGGAGGGTCTTAAATCACTCTTGCTCCTCCAGGGCAAAGACACCTGCGCTTTAACCTTGGAAACAAGTGAAATGTCACCTTACATGGCAAAAGGGACTTTGCAGGTGTGATTAAGTTATTGGCCTGGACATAGGAAGTTTATCCTGGATGATCCAGGTGGGCCCTTTCCAATCACACAGGCCTTTTCCTGAGTGCGGTCAGAGAGGAAGGTGTGAGCACAGAGGCGGCTGCTGGCTCGGGAAGCCGGGGAGGGCAAAGGCGCCTCTCCAAGCTGGGTGAGCAAGGACACAGCCCTGCCCACAGCTGGATTTTAGTTGGGAAAACCCATGTCCAGTTTCTGACCTACAAAACTGGAAGGAGATAAATGTGCACTGTTTTAAGACATTAGGTTTGAGAAAGACAAATACCATGTGACCTCACCATATGTGGAACCTAATAAACAAAATAAACTGATGAACGAACAAAATAGAAACAGAGGCATGGACACAAGGAGCAGACTGACAGCTGTCAGGGGGGAGAGGGGAGGACCAGACAGAAGAAGGAATTAGTCAAAGAACAGACATGCACGACCCACGGACACAGACAAGAATGTGCTGAGGGCCAGAGGGAGGCGGGTGGGGGCTGGGTGGAGGAGGGCAAAGGGGGTGGGGAATAGGGACATCTGTAATAGTGTCAGCAATAAAAAATGGTTTTAAAAAACCTTGAGGTTTGTGGTGATTGTTACAGCGGCCACAGAAAACTAACACACACTTGATCCTCTGTGTTTGCCCAGATCTTACACTGGGGCTTCTACCTTGGCTTTGTGGGTTCAAACTATCATTTCTGTTGGGACTCAAGACCAACCGCACCCCCAGCTCCTTCTCCCCACCCCATGCAAATATACACACAATAGCCCATACAATGACTATACCAATACTAAAGAAATTACCAAAGAGACCACTAAACCACTGCAGTAATCTCAAAATAGAGAATCTACAACACTGACTCTTAAGAGATTTTTCTGGGGAACTTATAAAAAAATACAAATTCCTAGGAGCTGCCCTAAAACCACTGAAGCAGAAACATGGAGCTGAGCGTGTGCAGTATTTACGAGCTCCAGAACAAGTCATCAGGATTCGCCAGGTTGAAGAACTCCTGTTCTAGAACAAGGGCAGGAAATCCTGCTTTCCCTCTGAAGCGCTGCACCTGCTTCTGAAAAGCCCCCCTGGAGATGCGGGCAGAAAAACTGGACAATGTTCCCATGAGAGCAACCAGAAAGGGCAAGAGGAGTGGACCAGCAATCAGGGTTATCTTCCTAGTGATGAAGAGACACAGGAATCGGGTGGGGGTGAAGATGAGACGCCAGAGCAACTATCTTCCATTGATGAGTTTTCACGGGAAAAAGGAATTAAGACTTGTTTGCATGTCTCTGGGATGGAGGTCCAGACTTCAGTTAAATATATTTTTAGAAGAGCTCTCTAATACAGAAATTCTTAATGTGAGAAGGGAAATGTGAAAACCACTTGTGATGCTTTTTACGAGCTATGATCCCCCATCTCCTGGAAAATTGCTGTGTGATAGAAGTATTACGTACTGGACTGAAATTGGTTTTCCTTGGGGAGGTGGGGAGGACTCAATCACAGATAAAACTGCATTACAGTACTTAGAAAAGGTCTGAGAACCACTAGTGTAACAGTCTCAGCAGCCCAAGATGGAATTCATCCATCTTTCTATCCACCCCTCCACCCACCTACCCGCCAATGCACTTACCCCAGCTATCCATCCATCCACCCAGCCACGCATTATCCATCTACCCAGCCATGCATTCATCTACCCATCCAGCCATTCACCCATCCAACCATCTGTCATCCATCTATCCACCCAATCATCTGCTCACCCACCCATCCATATACTCATCCATTCATTCACCCATCCCGCCATCCATCTATCCATCATCTAATGAACATTCATGGAGGTCTCCCCATGAATCAGGTACTGTAAGATACTAAGAAAATGGTGATGTGTAAAACAGACAAAGACCTACCCTTACGGAGCTTACCTTCTATTGAGAGAGACAGCAAACAAGTAAACAGATATGTTATTTGGATAGAGATAAGAACTACAAAGAAATATAAAGAAACAGTAAGAGCGTGAGGGGGGTGGTATCATTTTTACAGGAGAGTCAGGGAGGAGCTCTCTGCTCAGCAGTGGACTGCTTTGGGAGATTCCAAGACCCCATCACAGAATTATTCCATATGGTAAGAATGTCATAAAATATGTCCATATAATCAAACAGCTGAGTATTAAAGCTCAAAGACTTCTGAGGTTCATGAAACATGCCTCAGTATCTTAAAAATGGGAAAACACAAGTTTCAGAAATTGGAAATAAAGTTGTCATTAATCTCTGAAAATTCTTAAACTGGTTATTAAACACAAAGTTACTAGGCACTTAGAGCAGAATGTAGTGGTTTTCAGGGGCCAGCTTCTCTAAAAAGAATTATGCCACACTAATCTCATTCCCTTTTTTGATAAGGTTATCAGATTAATGAATTAAAGAAAACTGTCAATAGAACACATCTTGATTTTAAGACCCTTAACTAAGCAACATCCTTAAGAATAAGGCAGATTTGAAATAGGTCAAAGAAACCTGTTTAAAGAATAACAATTAATGACTTAATCTCACTCAGGAGGAAGTTCTATTCCCGTTCCTTTTTGTTCACTATTTCCACTGTTCATCTCTCTGTGTGGTTACCTCCTCAGCTCAGGTGTTTCTACTGTTATTTTGGTAAGTGTGGAGTCTATCTAACCTATTTTTTTTTAAGATTTTATTTATTTATTTTTAGAGAGGGGAAGGGAGGGGGAGAAACATCACTGTGCAGTTGCCTCTCATGTGCCCCCCACTGGGGACGTGGCCCACAACCCAGGCATGTGCCCTCACTGGGAATCAAAGTGGTGAGCCTTTGGTTCGCAGGCTGGCACTCAATCCACTGAGCCACACCAGCCAGGACTGACCTGCTATTTTAATGTCCTAATGCTACACTTTACTCATTCTTTTCATGTAAGTGTAGAATTTTACAATAATCCTTATTTAATTTCTCTGTGTTATTTGGGAGCATTCCATCCTATAAGAACTTGCAACACAGCATGAGGAAAAGATAACAACTTTGTACAAAAAAAACCCTAAATAAATATACCAGTGTGTTACTGATGACATATTCTTTGAAGCTTAATATTCCTATTTCTAAGATGGACATAATGCCGAAATTACAAAATCACTCAAACCAGTGAAGCACAGGCAACGGGACACCATGCTCTCAGAGGTCCTCCCTGGGCACCACCCTCCAAGACTCACGGCAGCTGGCCTCGTCCTGGCCATCCCGGCAGTCCCGGTGGCCATCACAGCGCTTCCAGTTGGGGATACACTTCTTCGGCTGGTGGCACTCGAACTCAAATCGGTCACATCGTCCAAGTGGGGTGGGAGTGGAGGCAGCAGTAACATTTGCTAGAAAGAGAGATTTCTTAAATTCGCTTTTCAGTACTGAAGGAACTGGCCGGCAACAGTAACCAACTCAGCACACACGGAGATGACAGTGTTGGAGGAATCACGAGAGCTCTGGATAGAGACGCTGACTGGACAGAGGCCTCCGATTTCGCTCTCTCCTAGGACCCTGAGAGAGACAAGAGCCACGAAAGTGTGGGAGCTGGAAAGCAGACAGACCGTGGTAGGTGGGTGAAGAGGCCACAGAAGACTGTATCCTATCTTAAGAAGCTGTCAGGGGAGTAAGCTAAGAACCAGCAAGATCAACATCACCAAATCCTCAAAAAGCTTGAAAATGGCAACTCACCATGGTAGAAGAGGGAAAAGGGAAGATGTGTAACAAGCAGCTGACACCCTGCCTTCCCTCCCCACTAGCCCCGGGGGACCGCCGTCCAGTTTTTGGCTCCATAAGAGGCTAGAGGATTGTTACTGGGAGAGGGTGAAAACCGGGTTATTTAGACAAACAGCTAGAAGCAAGAATGTGGTACTGACAAGGGGATTAAACCTACAGACTGCGGAAGGCATGAACACCCTACTCCTTCTGCTCAAGGACCCAGCAGCGAGACTTTAATTCTCCAGGCAGGAGACCATACAAATCTTCTCTCTGAGAAAAAGGGACCAGTCTCCCAGACAAACCCAAAGGCAACCAGAACAGGAGTTCCTCAAACAGCCCAACCGTGACACTCAGGGCTGACCAGCCGCCCTCCCCCAGCCCCACGTGTGCAGCGCCCCACAGCAGTGCTTGGGTCCCCAGTGTTAAGCACGAGCAGCCACTGAGGAGTATCCGAGGAAAACTTGTGACATGAAAAACAGACTCTGATGTAGACTGCCTCCACCCAGGAAAGGAAATTTGGAGGAAATAGAGACTTTGTAAAAAGAAAACTTCAAAAAATATACCCTCACCTTGGTTGGTGTGGCTCAATGGATTGAGCACTGGACGGTGACCCAAGAGGTTGCCAGTTTGATTCCCAGTCAGGGCACCTGCCTGAGTTGTAGGCCATGTCCCCAGTAGGGGGTGTATATAAGAGGCAACAGATCAATGTTTATCTCCCTTTCTTTCTCCCTCCCTACACCTCTCACTAAAAAAAAAAATTTTTAAATATATATCCTTATCACACTCGGAAAGAATATATATTAATATCAAAAAATGAAAAGTGGTCATAAAAAGTATTAAAATAAAGTGGTCAGAAAGAGTATTAATAATTTAAAAGCTCTTAAAATTAAAACCATGAAAACTCATATGGAAAACTCAGTAGAAGAGTCGGAAGATATAGCTGAATAAATCTTCCAGAGAGTATATATAACGAAATTAAAAAATACAAAAGATTAGAAAAAATAAGGACCAGATCAGAAGATCTAATACATGAATGACAATAGTTCTAGGGAAAAAAAGAAAGTATCATGAATGGGGTACTTCATGAAAAATCCCTAAAACTAAAATACATCAATTTCCAGAATAAAAAAGCCTGCCAGTGCCCGTGACACTGGAGAGAAAAGGGCCCGTACCGAAACCCACGACTGGGAGTATCAACGGCTGATCAAGGGGGGAATTCACGAGCTTCCAGGGAGGGAAAACAGGTCGCACACAGAAGATCCAACTATAATGGCTTTGGACCGTATGGGAGTTGTTGGAAGACAGAGGGGAGCAGTGCCTTCAAAATGCTGAAGGAAAATTATTTACAACTGAGAATTCCAAACTCAGCCCAACAATCAATCAGGTCTGAAGACCAGAGAAAAGCAATTTCAAACACGCAAGACCTCAAATATACCTCCCACGTACCTTTCTCAGGAACTTTCTGGAAAATATGCTCTATCAGAACATGAGATTTAAAAAAAGAGAAAAATCTGGGATATAGAAAATTGGAACTCCAACACAAGAGAGAGAGAAAGTGAGTGGGTGATGGAGGAGCTACAGCCCCAAGACCCCTGAGCCCAGGTAAAGGGAGACCAGGAGGAATGAGACAAGCAAAGCTCAGCAGACAGACACTGAGGACCGTGACAGCTGTGCCCTTGTCCCCTGTATCACCACATTCACCTGACAAAGCTACTGGAGGGCATGCTCCACCGAATCAAGGGAGTAAACCAAGAAAAAGCCAGACAGAAGATCCAGGAAACAAGGGATCTAACTCAGGAAAAAGGCAAAGAGCAACCCGAGGAGGGCAGTGGCATCCCGGGTCAGGGGCTCGCTCCAGGCCCAGACAACAGTCAGCAGACAGGCCCCGCTGTGTGGACAGAGACTGCAGCCAGAAGCACCGGAGCTGAGGGATCCTTGGACCTGGTGACTTTGCAGAACCGAATGCTGAGAGGCTACTGATGGGAGAAAGCATTAGCAAACGGTGAAAAATGACCTGAGCAGACACACCGACAGAAGAGCAGTTATCGAACTTTCAGGTATTCTGTGTAGTCCATAGTTTTAACTGAATGTCTGCTAAAACAGGCACAGGGAGAGGAGTGGCAAAGAATGAGGCTACAGATGGAGGTCAAGGCATTTGCACTTGTCGTCGGACAATGAGGGAGCCCTGAGAGGGCTGCAGTACAGGGAGGACACAGTACTGCGTCCAGGTGTGGCTTCTTGGAAGACAAAATAGGAGAGACATGGGGCGGCGAAACCAGAAAGGAGACTTTTACACTGAAGAACTGACACACAAGAGCCAGAGATACCCCCAATCTAAATTTGAACCAATGATGTGCATTAAAAAGAAGAAGAAATCTTTATGAAAGCTGAATGGAATATCGAAATATGAATCTACTCAAAAAAATCAGATTAGTCTGAATTCAGAGACTTCCGGCCACAATGGAGGTGTAGTAGATAAACTTTGCCTCCTCGCACAACCAGAAGAAGGACAACAACAAATTTAAAAACAAAACATAACCAGAACTGCCAGAAAACTGAACTGTATGGAAGTCTGACAACCAAGGAGTTAAAGAAGGAACATTCATCCAGACCGGTAGGTGGGGCGGAGAGGACTTGCAGCAAGGCAGCAGCTGGAGGACCAGGACGGGTGAGGCAGCAGACTGGGGAGGGGGCTGTCCCACATTTCTGTGTGAATAAACCGGGAGGAACAACTGGGGAGCAAAACAGACCTACAACCCAGAGTTCCCGCACGAGAAAATAAAGCCTCAAAACCTCTGACTAAAAAAACCCGTGGGGGTTGAGGCAGCCGGAGAAAGTCCTAGCCTCACAGGAAAGTTCGTTGCAGAGACCCACAGAGTCCTAGAACATATACAAAACCACTCACCTGGGAAGCAGCACCAGAAGGGCCTGATCTGCTTGTGGGTAGCAGGGGAAGAGACTGAAAACCAGCAGAGAGCAGAGCAAGAGGCATTGTTCCCTGTCAGATCCTTCCCCCACAGACAGTGCCACAACCCAATGACATGGGTTGCCTCACCCTGGTGAATACCTAAGGCTCTGCCCCTTACTATATAACAGGTGTGCCAAGACAAAAAAAAAATGGCTCAAATTAAAGAACAGATCAGAACTCCAGAAAAAATACAACTAAGTGATGAAGAGATAGCCAACCTATCAGATGCAGAGTTCATATCACTGGTAATTAGGATGCTCACAGACATGGCTGAGTATGGTTGCAAAATAGAGGAAAAAGTGAAGGCTATGCAAAGTGAAATAAAAGAAAATGTACAGGGAATCAACAGTGAAAGGAAGGAAAATGGCACTCAAATCAACAGTTTGGAGCAGAAGGAAGAAATAAGCATTCAACCAGAACAGAATGAAAAAATTAAAATTAAAAAAAAATGAGGAGAGGCCTAGGAACCTCTGGGACAACTTTAAACATTCCAACATCCGAATCATAGGGGTGCAAGAAGGAGAAGAGGAAGAGCAAGAAATTGAAAACTTATTTGAACAAATAATGAAGGAGAACTTCCCCAATCTGGCAAAGGAAATAGACTTCCAGGAAGTCCAGAAAACTCAGAGAGTCCCAAAGAAGTTGGACCCAAGGAAGCACACACCAAAGCACATCATAATTACATTTGCCAAGATTAAAGATAAGGAGAGAATCTTAAAAGCAGCAAGAGAAAAGGAAAGAGTTACCTACAAAGGAGTTCCCATAGGGATATTAGCTGATTTCTCAAAAGAAACCTTACAGGCAAGAAGGGGCTGGAAAGAAGTATTTGAGGTCATAAAAGGCAAGGACCTACAACCAAGATTACTCTATCCAGCAAAGCTATCATTTAGAATGGAAGGGCAGATAAAGTGCTTCCTAGATAAGGTCAAATTAAAGGAGCTCATCATTACGTAGCCCTTATTATATGAAATGTTAAAGGAACTTATAGAAGAAAAAGAAGATCAAAAATGCAAACAGTAAAGTGACACCAAACTCACAACTATCAACAACTGAACCTAAAAAAACAAAACCAAAAATGAACTAAGCAAACAACTAGAACAGGAACAGATTCACAGAAATGGAGATCTCATGGAGGGTTATCAGTGGGGAGTCGGAGGGGGAATGGGGGAAAAGGTACAGGGAAGAAGAAGCATAAATGGTAGGTACAAAACAGACAGAGAAAGATTAAGAATAGTATGGGAAATGGAGAAGCCAAAGAACTTATATGTACAACCCATGGATATGAACTATAGGGGGGGAATGCTGGTGGGAGAGGGGTTGCAGAGTAGAGGGGAATAAAGGGGAGAAAATAATGGGACAACTGTAATAGCATATTCAATAAAATATGTTTTAAAAATTTACTTGAAAAAAGATATGGCTGTGTATATACATTTTTCATTGAAAAATAAGACTTTGCTGGAGTTTATTAATGTCCTTGTCAGAGTTTCAACCACCAAAAACAATTTTCAAAGAAGGATAATCAAGTTACTAGACAGAGAGGTGGGCCTTGGGGGAAAAGCCAGAGATAAAGATGTTTTGTTTTGGGGGTTTTTTTTACAATTAGTTTTAATTTCAGAAGCATTTACGGAACACCTATTTTCCTATTATTGTCGCAGGCGGTCGTGGATTCAAAGCAGTGCGCCGCATGGTCCCAAAGCACAATTGTTAGGGAGAGAGAGGATGCACAGACATGAAAATATTAGGAAGCACAAACAGCAGATCACAGTTCAGAATCAAAGGTTCGTTCAATGAGGTCGGAAAAGAGACCCACATCATTTAAAGGACTCAGTGAACGCTCCAGGGAAAAGGGCTTGAGAGGTAGACTCGGCCCCTCTTTGCTGGAAGCAGGAGCCTCACACTTCAGTGAAACTGCAGACAGCATGGGAGGCTCGTGTGGATAAGCACCAGAAGTGGTTCTGTTGCAGGTGACCTGTGTGCCAAACTTCGAGAAATGCTGACGGCACATCTAGGTCTCTTGTAGCGATAAAGTCCATGCGTCTGTGTGCTGTGATGGGTGGTGGGCTTCCCCGAGAGGGAAGGAGAAGCACATGATCCAGGAGGACAGGGGTTTCTGGAGAAGCGACACCCTGCTGAGGGATACAGGCAGAGAAGAGGCAGGTCTCTGTCAGGAGCAGATGGGGAGCCGCTGGGCAGAGGTAAGAAGCAAAGGCAGGCAAGGGGGTCGACTTGCACTGGGATGTGAAAATAGGACCCAGGGGTCAGGGTCCAGCTCCTGGGCAGAGGACAAAGGGAACCACTGATTTTAAACAGGGCAGAGGTGGGACACAGAAATAATCCTGAAGGAGAAAATTCAGGTGGCTGACCTAGAAGTTCACTAACAAAAGCATGGAAGACAATGGTCAATTCTCTAACTACAGCTAATTTGAAATGGAATCCTGTTTAGGAGAGCACACAGCCTCTTCACCTCTGGATTCAGTCAAGGGCATGCACTAGACGGTGTCTCCCAGTTTACCCCAGCCCCAGAGCCATCTGGTTTCTGCAGAAACACTCAGCTGCCTGTCTGTGTTCCGCCACTAGATGGCAACGCTCACCCGTGTTCCAGTAGGAGGGCCCCCCCCACCCCCAACAGGCATGCAGGAGACTAGGCTCTCCCTAGGGCCTAAGACAGACAGACAGACACACACACACACGCGCACACACACACACTTCCCCACAGATCCCATTGTGATTTCTAAGGGAGAAGAGAGCAAAGATCCCCAGCTGCAGCCAGGGTGGGAAGCAGGGTGGCTGCGTCTTCCTGCAGGAAGAGCAGAGGGCATTAAACGATAAGACACCCTAGTCCCTAGTTCCCCCAAGTCCCCCGGGTCTACGGGGGAAGCAGGCTGACCACGGCACTTAGCATCCCTGGCCACACGGTGCCCAGGGCGGACCCAGAGGCCCTCTCCACACAGCAGGTACCACCCGTGGAAGAGGCGGGCCAGCACTCACCAGGCGAGGGACAGGCTTCCTCATCTGAGCCGTCAGCGCAGTCCCGGTACCCGTCGCACACCCAGGTGCCTGTCACGCAGGCCCCACTGCTGCAGCGGTAGTGATTCGGTGGGCAGGTCGCGGGCCCCGGAGTGGGGGAGGGAGGAGTGCGGGAGTCTGAGGAAAAAGCCCAGCAAAAAACCAAAGGGTTACAAGAAGCTTGATCCCAGACCAAAATGGGTCCCCAACCTGGTGAGGAGGTCCCAGTTTCAGCAGCATCAGCCCAGGGCCCGGCCCAGCACTGAAGTGCCGCTCATGCACAGATCCCTTACAACGGGCTGTCAGAATGGACAGCGTTTTTTCCTTTTTGGAGATGATTCACCTTATTTAATGTATTTGAGTTGGGCTAATAATATTCAGATGAGACTGCTTTTGCAGGCTGATGGAAGGAAGGTGGCCCAGAATGCATGGCGTGGGGGTATGTAGCTTCCTTTTGAGGTTAAACCCTGTCCTGCTTGATTCGACCGGCCACCCCCCAGGCCTGGTTCAGGCAGGAGGAAACAAAAGCGAGAGGCACAGGCAAGCATCCCGCATCCGCACTGCTCTGCTGCATCGGGGCACTGGTGTCACCTCACATCTCGCTGCAGTGCGCCTCCAACTCAGGATGGAGGCTAGGGGGTCGGAGTCTGTGTCCCTGACGAGCTCCAGGGGCCGGCAGGGGCCACCACTCTGCAAACCATGCATGGAGCAGCCAGGCCTAGGGCTCCTGCTGCACCATGCAAACCACGGAACGCACAATTATAAGAACAGCAGAAGCCCGCCGTGCGAATTTTCCAAATAGGAGGGGGATAGAACTCAAAGAAGTTAAGCCCCAAGGAAAGCCATTAGACAGGCCAGTCTGTGAAGCGTCTCGGGGCGGGCAGAGCCCGGGACGCCTACCTCCGCAGCCCTTCTCGTCCGACCAGTCCCCACAGTCGTTCTCTCCGTCGCATTTCCACCGGCTGGGCACACAGTGGCCGTTCTCACACTGGAACTGGAAGTAACGGGAGCAGTTCGGGGCTTCTGTGGGGTTTTCTGGGAGATCAAACGCACCGTCAGTCACCTGCCCTGCACCAGCGTGAACATGAAGCTCCCGTATACACACGGCCCCTCACACTCCCATCCCAGGGTGGCCTGCAGGTCCCCGCCTGACGTCCCCAAAGGAGGTCCAGCGAGTGACCAAGAATTCATCCACACACTCAACCAGAGCCCATCTTCCCAGACCCAGACTTGTATACCTGAGCGTTTGACACTTGACCCAAGGAACGACCTAACTAACTGCTGATGACCACACACTGGTGACAGCCACGCGATTACACTGTGGCATCTAAAACTTTGGGGAGAGGAGGGGGAAGCTCACTTTGAAATAATTACCATTAAATCCTTACCCACCGTGGTCCTTACACAGTGGAAGGAAAACGAAGTGGAATAAGCACCCTAACACCCGCAGGGGTCAGGCTGCCCACTCAAGCCTCAGTTCCTTACACAGACAGTCAGGCACTGGTAGGAAACACTGCTGGGGTGGGGGCGGGGGAGACGCAGAGGCAGCCGCTGAGCCAGGGTGGGAGCAGCGAGGGTCAGGCGGAGCGCGCACTCACCACAGCTGGCCTCGTCGGAGCCGTCACCACAGTCATCTGTCCCGTCGCACTTCCAGACCAGGCTGACACACACCCCGTTCTGACACTGGAAACTGAACTCGTCGCAGACCTTGTGAAACTCGGGGTCTTGGGCTGGATGAGAAACAGACACCTGTGAGAGCCCGGTTCCTGCCTCATGGAAGAGCTCCAGCAGTGGGGCTGCTCGGGGACCAGAGGGAAGAGCAGAAGCCCTCCCCCCAGGGGCAGCCTAGTGGGGGAGCAGCTGCGCACGCAGCCCAACACAGAGCCACAAATTTACTCAGAACACGGGGAGCCTTTTGTGTGATCACATGTATTTAATGTGTGGCCCGAGACAGCTCTTCTTCTTCCAGTATGGCCCAGAGATGCCCAAAGGTTGGACACCCCTGGTCTAGTAGGAGAATTCCTTGGAAGCAAAAGTCAATCCACTGTAGGCCCAACCCCCAGGATCTCAGATTGTGGCTGCATCTGGAGACAAGATCTCTGAAAGGGTGATGAGGTCACAGTGAGGTCACCACGGTGAAGCCCGAACCCGGGTGGCTAGTGTCCTTGTGAGACGGGGTGCTAGGACAGAGACAGGCCCAGGACACAGGGAGAAGACGGTCGGTCACTGGCAAGTCAAGGAGACAGGCCCCGGGTGACAGCACACCTGCCAGAGCCCTGACCTTGGAACCCCAGCCCTGAACTGTGAGGAAAGGTGTTTCTGTTGTTCAGGCCGCCCCATCGGTGGGCCTTCAAGCTACGGCGGCCGGAGCAGACGAGTCCAAGCACAGGCTGCTCCTCACCGGGCACTTTCAGGACCAGGGCCACCGCAGAGAACAGGGCACACACTCCAGAAGGGGGCGACAGGCAGGAAGATGAATTAATACCCAGGCTGCCAGGTGGGGGTGAAGACCACTGGAGCAAGGCAGGGGCCCACCCCAGAGTGATGGGGGCAAAGAGGCCTGTCAGAGAAGGGGACACCTGAGCCAAGGCCTGGGTCCTTCTCCGTCTTCCCTGTAGACATGTCAGCAACTAACAAGCATGACCTCTGAAGCAAGATACGTAAACCTGCCTCAGCAAATGCAAGACGGGACATGCACTGAGACCTGCGAACCAGCGGCGCCGCCCCCCTGCCCGCCCCACTCACAGCATCCTGCAAACACTGCGTCCTCGTCCGAGCCGTCCCGGCACTGCACGATGCCGTCACACACCATGGACTGGAACAGGCACTGCTGGCGGTTCTTACACACGAAGTCCATGAAGCGTGTGCACAGGGGCTCTGTAGGGGGGCCGGGGGAGAGGGCCCTGAGCACTCGGGGCCGGCACACCCGGCCCAGGTTCCCCCGGGAGCGGGAGCAGCCACCCATTCCTGATTGCTTGCTTTGTGCCAGGCCCTGACTGGAAACACCCGACATAAAAGCCCATCACCGAACTCTCAGGACAATGCGAGAGAGATGTCACTGTCCTGCTCTCGGAGGAGGAGGAAACGAGACGGCCACATGCAGGGCGCTGCCAGAGCACACAGGGACAAGGGGGAGCCAGAGACCAGAGCCCATAGCCGTCCGCCACGAGAGCCGTGCTCAGAATCACTGCTAACGTGACAAGCTCTCTGACACGGGGTGGCGGGGGTTGGGGACCTTCACGGAGAAGCAGTGTCACGGACGCAATCGTATGGCCGCCTCCCGCAGCTCGGACCCTGAAGCGCAGGTTCCCAGTGTGACTGTTTGCACACAGGACATTTACAGAGGCGATGAAGGGTGAATGAAACACATGCAGTCGAAGGAGGCAAATGCCTGTTAAATGGACCCGATGGACCCGTGCTCTCCTGAGACGAGACACAGAGATGCACGCACAGAGAAAACGCCACGGGAGGGCACAGCCACAGCAGGATCCTCTGGGTCTCCCGCCAGCCAGCCCACCGTCCACTTCGGACTTGCCAGCCTCCATTAGGGTGTGAGGCAACTCCTTACAATGCACATGGGTCCTACTGGCTCTGCTCCTCCCAGACACAGGTCAGCTGGGTCAAAAGCTCATTGCAACCAGGTGCACAGGACGTGGATGGGTCAAGCCGGTATGTGCTGGCGCCACGGGGAGCTCCCAGGACAGGAGAGGACTCACCACACCGCTGCTCATCGGAGCCATCCGAGCAGTCCCGCAGGCCGTCGCAATGCTTGCTGGAGGGGATGCAGGTGCCGTTCGGGCAGCGGAACCCATTACACTTCCTCTCTGGAATGGAACGCGACCGTGGGCAAACAGCCGGAGGAAACAAGCAGGCACCCCACACAGTCAGTGCTGGGGTGGGGGGAGCGGACCCCGGGAGGAGGGCGGTTTGCAACAGCTAGCACACGACAGGCGTGTCCGTGTGGGACCTAGCAGTGGCGCCTTAAGAGATGTAATCTGCCTGCACAGGTGAGAAAGAGTGCAGGTGCAAGGCTCTTCGCCGACACACTGTGAGAGACTGAAAACCACCTGCATGTCCATCAGTGGGGACCTTGTCAGAGACCGCTAGCCGTGGATGCGGCCCTGCTAGAGAGAGACTGCAGAAAGGCTCTGTAAAAATGTGTCCTGGGCACACAGCTCTGTGAAGACAAGGCACAGAAGAGCAGGCACGGCACACCGCGTGTGTGAGATCGAACAAGGGCACACCGCACATCCACCCCGCAGGTGTGCTCGCAATGCTGACAGGTAAGGATGCAGTCACGGCTGCCTACGCAGACCGGGTGGGGGCTGGGTGACGGGTAGGAGTGTTTACTGTGTAACTTCTAGTATTGTTTCCATTTGAACCATGTGAATGTTCAAAATGTTACCCACTAAAAAAATTTAAATATATGTATTTTTAAAAGTAAAAGCAAAGCTAAAGTGAATGGGAAAAAAAAACACAAATCCTGATTATAACCCTGGTTTTTAAAGTTCTCTTAAATAACTTACCATCTTGATTCTTTAGGAATTCTAAGCCAAAGCCCTTTTGGAGAAAGTTTGTTCCAGGAATGTTAAGAAACAGGTGTCTCACTTAGCAAAGAATTCTTGTCACTGGGTCACCCTGTCTCCTCAGCAGAGAGCTACTGCCCGACCGAGCCCGCATGGCCAGGCCAGCAGGCCAGCGTGGCCGCTGCAGACACAGTCCCTATGGACAGTCCAGGAGGCCAGGTGTAAGGTAAGGAAGCGGGTTTTAATGCTACCAAAAATGATCATTCCTAAGAATGTATTCAAAAGACATCAAACAGAAAGCAAATGAGCACCACAGTTGGAGAAAAGTGTCACAAGTATAAAAAGGTTTCCTAGCTTTTGGGATCAAGTACAGGGCTGAAAAGTGCCTGCTTTTTGGACTTTGTGTGCCACACCTGGAGAGGAACTGGGCACCGAGTGAGGTTGAGGGGGTCGCCCAAACCCGCAGGCCCGTGTAGCCCTGGGGTCCAGCCCCCCCCTGAGCTCTGCCGAGGTCCTCAGCACTATACTCATTTCTTGCCCGTCTCCCAGCCCCCATTTCCGGCAGGGGAAGTCCAAACCTCCAGACCTCTAAGCTCCCTCCAGGGCCACTGTGACCAGCTGGAACCTTGAATGCAAACCAGCAGCAGTCTGCCCGGGCCTGGTGGCCAGGTTGGAGCAGTCTGCTGGAGTGCTTAGCAAGCAACAGGCAAAGGCGGCAAGGGTTGAGAAAGTCTTTTTAAAAGTATAAAGTTAAAATCACATAAGACAAGGCCTACTCATTAAACTTGTGAAAGCAATTAAAAAGATAAAATGTAATACCAAGGGAGACTTGGGGAAACCTACAATATAGTACCAATGGAGATGTTTTTTGGTAGAATCACTCGGAAACAAAATTCAGAAACACTTAATGAGAATCAGAACCTATAACCCTGCAGGTGCATCTTAAAGAACATGCCCCAGGAAGGCGTAGGCCCTCGGCGTCTGCGGGTTCCCCACCGGCCGACTCCACGGACCTCAAACAGAAACCCACAGGGGCACGAGTGTGGGGCCGCAGACCCCACAGCTATGGGCCAACCAGGGCCCTGGGGCGTCACAGGTTGTGGCTCCCGCACGGTTCCCTAGAACCAGCCCCCAGCAACACCAAGGGATGACCGTATCTCAGAGGAAAAATGAGTTTTCGTTTCCAAGGACGCAAAGAGTTTTACTGTGCATTTAACAGCATCAACGGAAGCCACCGGAAGGCCCACCCAGGGCGTGACGACGTGAACTAAGTTAGTCACATAAAGTGAATATGCACCTGCCAGGAAAGCTAACTGCAGAAAAGCACGGAGAGAGGGAAGCATCTTCGTTAATGCCGTGACAGGAAAGGACCGTGGTATTTACAACACGGAGACAACGACTACGTTCCATGGAAATCTGGGCCGTATGGGGCGAAACGGGAAATACACACACTGGTCTCTGCCTCCGGTTTCCGGCACAGGGCTCTTCAAACCCTTGTAACATCCAGGAAGGAGAGAGGGATGCAGACTGAGTTGTTAATCATCAATCATGCCTATGCGATGAAGACTAAAATTCCCAGCAGTACAGGCTTCAGAGAGCCTCCAGGTTGCAGATCACAGGGAGGTGCCAGAGGGTGGTGCCCTGAGAGGGCTGAGAAGCTCCACAAGCCTTCCCCAGACCTGCCCTGTGCATCTCTTCCACCTGGGTGTTCATCTCTGTCCTTTATCACGGCCTTTTACAATAAACGGGAAAACCCAACTGTTTTTCTGACTTCTGTGAGCTATTCTGGCAAATGATCCAACCCAGGGAGGGCATTGCGGGAGCCCAGATTTACAGCTGGTCCGTCAGAGTCCAAGTGCGCTTAGACTGGGGCCGGCACCCGAAGCGGGGCAGGGCAGAGCCTTGCGGGACGCAGCCCTTAACCTGTGAGAGCTGAGGCTGTCTCAAGGAAAATAGGGGCACAGTTCAACGAGGGGTGCCCTGCTGGTGTTGCAGAACTGCCTGGTGTGGAAAACACGCACTTGGTAGCCCAGAAGTGTCACAAGTGTTCCACGCGCATTGAGAGTGGAGGAGAAACACAGGCGGTTGTTGCTACAGACACAGAGCAAGAGGGTAAACACAGGACACCTTAGAAATATTTGGTGTAAAAAGCATTTCACGTATTGTGTTTCTGTGGCAGCTATTTTATGGTTGACTTCTATTGTAAAGGTGATTGACTACTTCAGAATTCGTTTTTAAATCAATTATACTGAAAAGGTGCAGCTTCTCGGTGGGTAAGCCGTTTTCCGTAAGGACCACGACCAGGAACCCTTGGCCACAAAGCCTGCCGTGTACACGGGAGCTGCTGGCCGGCTGCTGGCAGACCGCCGGGCACGGGACTGTATTTGGCACCCTGGGAGCGTTAGCTGGTCTCCGTTTGTGTCCTGCAAAGCTATCACGGAGAAGCAGTGCGGCCGACTGCTCGCCTGGGAAGGGAGCCTGCACACATCCCATGGGACACCGCAGAGAACGGGGCTGGGGGCGTGCATGGGCAGGTGGACACGATCGTTTCCCGGCTGCCTCCCCCCAGCAGCACGCGTGGACCAGGGAGGCTCCAGGTGGGGCCAAAGCACCTGCGCTTACCACAGCTGGTCGGATCCTCGTCGGAGCCGTCCTGGCAGTCCACGTCGCCGTCGCAGGCCCACCGCTGGGGGATGCAGTGCCCGTTGTGGCACTGGAAGTTGGAAGCCTCACAGGTGTGGTAGATGGCTGCCCGCAGAAGAGCAGAGAAGCCGTCAGTGCCGCCCCTCCTCGCTCACCCCCCCAACCATCAGGGAGCTGTGCCAGCGGGAGGGCTGTGCTAGGGCACCCAGAGGGAACGGAAGCTTCTGTGTTTCTTCCCACCAGAACACAGGCACCTGGAGCTGCCCTCCAGACGGGGTTCACAAAGGGTGCACAAGCACAGGTGTACATGTTAAAACGCCATTCACTTTCCACAGCAAAGGTAAGAATCATTCCCCTTCTGCAGCTGAGAAACAGGCTTAGAGAGACTAGGCAACTTGCCGACATTCACAAAGGTAATTATGTAACGGCGCCAGGGCTGTCCAAGTCCAAAGCCTGTGCTGGTTCTGCTCGCCCTTGCTCCTGCGCCTCCTCATAGACATGCTCTCCCGCCCCAGATTCTGCAGCCGGGGGGAGGTGATCAGGTGCTCAAGGAGACCGGGCTCTAGACCTGGTCCGGACACTCTGTGGGCCTCGGCCTCATCGACATACCGACACCTAAGGACCCCTGCAAGCTCCGAAAGGCCATGATTTCACAATTCTAATTAAACTACCCAATTTTAAATGTGGAAAACCTCACACCCAAACAGCATAAAAGATTTGTCCAAAATCACAAAGCAAGCCCCAGAAGCTAGAACTCCCTGACCTTCTGGACAGTGGACAGCGCCATCTACCAGCAACAGCAACATATGACGCCCACTGTGATCACTGCAGAAACAGCCACAGGGAAACATAGAGCCGCTGTTACACATGAACAGCCTCACTCGTAACCGCGGGCTGAGGCCACCTGGAAATCCTGCAGGAACTTCGCAAGGCCTTGGTCAAAGACTTGGTCAGATGCTTAACAGCTGCTTCAAAGCTGACCAACACCACTAAGCACCTTCTCCATCAAGTTCCCCTTCTTCCCCTTAAACAAAAGCTGTTTGTGTCTATTCGCGGCCGAATGAAAGCCAGGATCGCCTTGTTCCCAGGCACAGAGTGACAGCCGAGAGAGAGAGGCTCACTGTGGGTTCACCGCATGGGCTGGACGGCTGCTCCACAGGAGGCAACAAAACAAGCCAGTGCTGGGGCGCGAACCAAATCACCACCCGGTTGAGGTGGCTCTCCACGAGCAGCTCCAGGGTTGGGAAGGCTGGTTTCCACGACCCTCTACAATTCCTGCTGAATTTGAGGCTATTTTTGCAGCAGTTGGGAATACAAAGAACTGAGTTTTCAAGCCGCTGCACAACAAGCGGCAGCCGGCCGGCTGTGGTCTGCACAGCTCTCAGAAGCCCGCGGCCACACCAACAGCATGAAGACCCGCCTACAGAAGGCCTCAGGGTTCCACAGACTTCAGCACGTGGAGCACATGAAAGCTCTTGAAAATACACTCATCTCTGCCCTAGCTGGTGTAGTTCAGTGGATTGAGTGCCAACCTGCAAACCAGAGGGTTGCCGGTTCAATCCCCAGCCAGGGCACATGCCTGGGTTGCAGCCTAGGTCCCCAGTGGTGGGTATGCGAGAGGCAACCACACATTGATGTTTTCTCCCTTCCTTCCCCTCTGTCTAAAAATAAATAAAATCTTTTTAAAAAGCTGTAAGATATATATATATATATAATGAAATGTTTGTTAGTAATAAAATGTGGCAGCACGGATAAACCTAGATGGAGGGTATTAGCTAAGTAAAGTCAGTCAGTCAAAAAGAAATGCCATATGATTTCACTTATATTTGGCATCTAAAAAGCAAAATTGAAACAATAGAGAGAGACTCGTGGATCCAGAGGTCAGAGTGATGACCCCAGAGGGGCAGGGGCTGGGGGCTGGGTGAGAGGCGCGAAGATTGAGCAGCACTGAGTGGCAGTCACAAAACAGTCACAGGACATAAGGGCAGCGCAGGACCAGAGTCAACAGCACAGGCGCCAGGCGGCACAGGAGTCTGGGGCGCACTCGGTACGGTGCATGACCGTCTCACCCGCACCCCTGAGACAGGTACGACACAACACCGTGGCAAACTGTAAGTGAAAGTGAAGGAATATGTTTTCAGAAGTTATGTTCCTGGTAGAATACATGTGCCTGGTAACTGAAAGAACAGTGAGCTGTAAAACAAAGCCGAGTGGTCTGGCAGGAAAGCAGACCTGCCGTCCCCCGAGGCGGCTAAGCAAAGCCCCCGTGTCTCCTTCCCTGGAGGGGGTTAAGGCAGAACTGAGTGGCAATTTCCAGAGCCGGGTGCAGAGAATATTCGCGCATTAGGCAGTGAAGTTTTAGTTCTCCATGAGTGCCCCAACCCCGTGCCCTGCCCCACGCCCCCATAATGTATGTGAAACTCAGTCCGTCCGTCCGTCAGTCACAAAGCACTGTGTGAGCAGCATGAGGAACCTGTTACCCAACAGGAGAGTCAGAACCTTACTGCACCGCTCCACGACCAGGCCTTCCCTGACACTCCCGCGTTCTTTCTAAGTTTTCTTTTAATGGAATGACACCCCAAAGAGACACAAGCACAGTTTCAGTTTTCCCTGTTTGGGGAACCCCTGAATCTCCATTCCAATACACGAGGTCGTCGAGTGCCACTCAACACATGGGCTGCAGATCAGGGGGCCGGTCTGCGAGCTGCTGAGTGTTGGTCCTGAAGCAACAAGCAGCTGAGCCACGACGTAAATCAGCTGCGCGTCCACCACTCAGGACACTGTCCAGGTCGGGGAACATTTCTCCACAGCCGGACTGCTCCATGACGGGGCAGGACACAGGTGCGCCCTTCGTCACCCGCTCACCCCTGTGCGGCACTGGCCAAGCCCGAAGGCCCGTTTCTCGGGGCCTGGACTCAGCAGGCAGGAGGGGCTGCAGTGCCAACCAGCCCACAGACAGCGAGTGCTCGGCAGGGAGCCCAAAACACTGACCTGTGCAGTTGGCCTCATCGGACCAGTCCCTGCAGTCGTTGTCCCCGTCGCACACCCAGGAGGAGCGGATGCACAGCCCGGAGCTGCAGCTGTGCTCGTCGCTGCGGCACTGGTGCGCTTCTGCGGGGAGACCACAGGCAGAGGTGTGAGGACAACCTTCTCCACCCAGACTTCCCCCTCTGGTGCGCGAGCTCCCGAGGGTTGGAGACGCACCACCACGAACCCCTTCCTGCTGACTGCCCAGTGCGGGCGTGGACGGACACCTGAGCCAGGGATGGGAGGTCACTGAGGATGGCCTCCAGCCACACTCGCCACTGGCTGCCACTAGGGGAGGAAAGCCTTGAGCATCGATCTCAGCACACTTTACAAATACTGTCATTTTCAATGCTGGCCAAGACGAAAAGGAGGTTGGGAAGCAAGCTCTAGTTGCCCGAAAAGTATCCGTGAGGACCAGCAGACTTCCAGAGACAGAGCCTGTGGTTTCAGAGAAGGAGCCACGGAGAGCCTGAGCCTTGGTCAACGAGACGCTCGGCTTGCGGCAGGGGGTCCCTTACCACAGTGACTTTCATCGCTGTTGTCTCCACAGTCATCCTCAAGGTCGCACTTGTAGGACAGAGGGATACAGGTCCCCGACTCCTGGCAGCGGAACTGCGTATCCAGGTCGCAGATGGTAGTGGCTGGCACGGGGAGAGAGGGCACACACTCACTAGGAACAGTTAACGCCCCGCACACAACCCTCCCCCTGAAAAACCAATCCAACAAGGGAAGGAAGCAGATCTCACTTGTAGCAACAGAAACAAAACCTAGGCTTGTGAAGAAGGAACAGCACGAGGGCCTGACACGTACAACCAAGGATGGTCAGAGCCTGTCTTCCCACGGGCAGCTTGTGGCCGGGACAGGCTGAGAAAAGGGGAAGCCAGCGTCTGGCTGGGGGAGAAAGTGACGACGGGCTGCACTACCTCCTAAGATGCCCTCAGACAGGAGGTGTCTCCCTGAAGTGGCAGAAACACCTTTACCTGGAGGATGGCCTTTAGGAAGGCCGGTTTCCCACATGAAGCCGGCCCCTCCCGCTCTGGATGACAGAGGTCAGAGGTGGTGTGTAGGCAGCTTTCCTGCAGTAGGACATGGCCTCTGCAGTCCATCAAGGCTGCGTGTCAAGTCCCGGCTCTGCCTCTTCCACAAGCAATTCACTTTAACCTCCCTGAGCCTCCACGTGAAAAGGTGGAAAAGGTGACGTGGCCAAGCGCACACAGGGACAGCAGAAAGGCTCGACACACATCTTAATGCTAGCACCCGCGGTGCACAATTCCATGCCTCTGCTCCCTCTACTGTTGCACGAAGATAATTCCTGTCCCCTGGCATTATGATGAAGGTAAGTAAGAAAGCAAGCTTGGGACCAGAGCCCATTAAATGGGATGTAAATGGAATGAGGCCAGGCAGACTGAGCACGGAGTGAGATATCCTCCCTCTTCTACAGAAGCCACCTGGGCCCAGGCCTGGCCCCTAGGACCCGGCAAAGGAACCTGCGAGAAGGGTTCTGTGAAGGAAGGCCGTGCTCCGGAGCAGTTTTGTTAGTGCCAATGTCTCAGAAATAAAAAACACACACAGAGGCTAGCTCCCCAGATGCCATTCGGGAAGCTCTTGCCCCTTGGTAGCAAAGGTGTCCACTGAAGCCAAGGGAAAATTCTTAAGAACAGTCTGGCGTGCAAGCTGCAGAAGAGGCAGGACATACCACGCAGGCCCAGAGCCGTGCGCTGGTTGCCTCTCGAGTTGCTGTCTGCGTGGACGGGCACGGGGGCCTGCACAGGCTCGCAGGTGGCAGGCCACATACCGCCGCCAGGGACAGGGGAGCACACAGAAGAGCCAGAGACCCCCTTTCCTCTGCTCTTAGAACATGAGATAACATGAGCTTCTCGACTTCCAAAGGTAAAATACTGAAAAGAGAAGCCTTCAGACTGGTTTCTGGCCTCCCAGCTCTGGCAGCTCCGGTCTTTGTGCCATGCAATTCATTCTGCCCCCAGCTGATCCTTCCAAAGGCAACACTTCAGCATGTCTCGTCAAACTGAAGGGCTCCCCACGGCACTGCTGAGAAAGTCCAGAGGGCCGTGCGGCTCCAGGCCCCCGGCCCTGACCCAGCTCCCCCTGCCTGAGTGTTTCCACTAGGTTCTCAACGGCCCACACAGGTCTCCCGCCAGGCCGCACACACTCCGATTGCTGGGCTTTCACACCGCTGCTCCTTGCAGAGAATCCTGCTCCCTCCACCTGAGCCCGACCCGAGTCTGACCTAGGTGACCTGGGCTCCCTGTCACAGCACTCACTGCTGTCCTGTAAATGGCTACTTGCTTTTATGACTCCCCCTCCAGACTCCAAACTCTGGGTCCACTGTGCTCACCAGTATATCTCAAGGCCCAGTACAGAGCCCGGAACAAAGGGTCTTCCATACACCGTTGTTGAACATACTACCAACTAACAGGGACGAGGCCGTCAGAGCTACTGAAAATTACCTCGAGAGCCAAGCATGGCTTCAAACCCTGTGACCAGGATCACATACTGTAGCAGGCAGACCTTAGAAATGCACGGTCCCAAGTCGCTGCTTACGCCCACACACGCCGACACCCCCACAGTCCAGACTGAACCGGGCCTCACCACTGAGGCAGAGCAACCTCTCTGGAGCCCGGCAGGCCGCCGGCATCCACTGGCAGTGGGGGCGCACAACTCCGCACCTGCTCCCCTCTCGGGACTGGCAGATCAAGGACTGTCCCCTGGTCACTGCCCAGGTCACCAGCTTTATGACAGTGGCAGGGCCACAGTGGGAGGCCGGCCTGCCAACGCCCACGTAAGCTCCCTTCCAGCCAAGTGAGGCTTATTTGCATATCCCTTACAGTGATGTAGTTAACTGATATGAACATGGGCTTGTTTTTAAATAGTAATGTATATCCAGTTGGGGATGGAAATGTTTTCTCTCTGTTCTCCAAACACACTATCAGCTCAAACGGGCATCGCCAACCATGAGGGCCCAGCCAACACCCAGACCAGTGACTTTCAACTGCTGTGCAGCAGGAATTTCCAGGGCTTGCAGTGCCTGACGACGGAGTCAGGGGCACTGGCCTCCTTTCCCTTACATCGTGAAATAAAAAAGTGACAACAGCCACCACAACAATGGCCGTGCAGTATGCATGAATCAAAACTATACCTATTTTCGTCAGAGCAGCCAAGAATATAATTTTTGCTGTGCCACAGAATTCTAGCAATTAGTTTATGTGTGCCATGAGATGCAAAAGGCGGAAAATCGCAGCCCTGGACTGCCAAGCCCTCCCAGGAGCTGGCCAGCCTTCTGAGCAGCCGTAAATGCTTCAACAGCTCGCAAACGGGGCCACGCCAGGGACTCACGGCAGTTCCTCTCGTCGCTCATGTCTCCACAGTCGTTGTCCAAATCGCACCGCCAGATGCTGCTGACGCAGTTCCCGTTGCTGCAGCGGTACTGGCTGCGGAGACAGGTGTTCTCTGGCGACGCGGCAGGCAGGGAGGAAACGAAACCAGCGTTACTCTTCCCGGCAGACCACAAGGCTTTCTCCTGAGTTCCCATTTCTCCCCCTCCATTAACACGTCTTAGGTGACACACAGGAAGAAGACGGTCTCATCCACCCACGGGCGGGCGGAGACAGGAGCTACCACAGGCCTCCTCCTTCCCTCTCCTGATTAAAATTAAAGAAGAGGCAAGCTGGAGCTGCGTTTAGAGGTGGTTACAATGATGCCAACTGGTCCCGCGAGTAGAGACACCGCATGCCAACGTGAGCGAGCTCTCGTCACACAGGATGCCCTTCGCGACTGCACCTGCACAGTGTCCCACCCACCACAGCGGTCGATGTGTCTGTGGCTACAGGTGCCACAGGTAGTTGTATGTACTCGTCCATGCTCAATTTCCCAACCAAGTGGGCTGTGGAGACTGTCTTTACACACACTGAAGGGTTTTTCCTAACCCGTGACTTCTTTAAAACAAGCAGCTGCAACTCCTCATGCAGAAGAAACGCCTCGCTTGGTAAAGGTCAAGAACACGTGAGGACTGGCTTCTTACTCGGGAAACCAAAGGCCTTTTATGGGCAATAGAGGAAAGCCTCCTTTCCCCTTCTTTTCAAAATTAGTGTCAAATCTGTTTCTTTCCAGATAACTTTAAAATGACTTACAGAACCTGAAAGATGGTTCCCTGTGTCTGAAAGGGAGGCTCCGCTCTTATTTCTAAGGGAGACCCTCAGGCGGCGGCAGGTGTACCACTGCCCGAGACTAGGGGGCTATGGCGAGCAGACAGGTTGTCATTACAGGGCAGGTGTGGCCTGGACGGTAAGGAGGAGCAGGACTCACGCCACCAGCTGGGCAGTGCATGGCAAAGCCCCTCCCGGGGTTCGCCTCACTGACAGAAGTATGAGGCTGGGACTGGGAGGTGGTAAGGATATAAATCAGACAAGAAAGAAAAGATTTAAACAGCTTTTCAGAGGAAGAGTTTAGAAAGGAAGAGCACAATGAGGCTGCTACAGGCAGCTGGTCACGGCTTGGAAATACAGACGCAAGGCTCTTTCTAACACTGGCCTCAGAGGGCAGGACCTTTCGGGCAGGGGTGGCGCCGAGGGGAGGCGAGGCCGTGAGGAAGCAGAGCCATTCCTGTTCCCAGTGCAGTGGGTCCAACTGCCAGGAAGCTGCAGAGCTGCGATGTGGGGCATGGGCAAGGAGAGGAGGTGGCAGAGGCAGAAGAGGAAGGCAGCCTCCAAGGAAATCCTGTACCTCTTAGCATTAAACCAAAAACACAAGCTATCATTTTTACATACACGGCCTAGGGCTGTTCTGAATGAAAACCACAATGCCACAGGCCTAGAACCTGGACCAGGTGAATGTGATTGCCCAGCGGTTTCATTTTTCCCATGGGCACTTGGCATGACTCAGAAAGATCAGGGAACAGAGAGCCCTGGGAGAGGAAAGCAAAACAGGGAAGGAGGGCAGCAGGCAAAAAGAAAAGGGACGTACCTTCTTTGACGCAGGTGTCGTTCCTCAGCTCATAGCCCCGAGGGCACTCACACCTCAGGTCGCCAGAGGGCAGGACAGTGCTGGATACGCCCTCTGGACACCGGCAGCTCCTGTGGCCTTCAGCCCTGGGCAGGCACAGCAGGCTGCATGGCTGGGACACACAGGCGTTGCTTCCTGCAGAGAAGGCACAGGCGATGGCACCACCTTAACACACCAGGGGGCAGCGAAGGGAGGCCTGGGCCCCGTGCAACACGCCTCAATGTACAGACGCCACAGCGCAAAGCTCGGAGAGAGAAAGGTGACATGGCACATGCTGGGTTACCTCCTGTGCCCACCACCTGTGCTCAGAGCCCTCAGGAAGGCTCCTGACCTATGAAGCCTCGGCGAGACCAGCAATCCCCAGAACCACGCGGGGAATTTAGCACTGGGAGGCTGAAGGGCACCTGACCATCCAGGAGCTGAGGCTGGGAGAGGTCGTATCGTGGGGGGTGTCAAAAGTGGTGCAGGACAAGCCAAAATCTGTGCCACTCAAAGCTGCACAAGCACGCAGAGGAGAGCCGGGAGGCAAAGCGGGCTTGGCAGGGCAGGACCATACCAGGGACCTGGGAGGCGGGAAGGCCGACAGCTTTGCCATCCCAGCTCCAGTCCCCCGAGGCTCACCCAGTGTCCATCCTTGGACTCCTTACTGTCTCCCTTCGTCCTTTCCATAGCACGTTTTACTCGAGTTAGCTTGAGCGGGTTTCTGTTCCTTACGATCCCAAAGCCCTTATTTAGAACATACACCTGAGCAACAACGGGTGTAGACAGAAACCCAGAACTCCCCTTCTCGCTTCCTTTGTGCCCGAGTGCAGCTGCTGAGCCAGCCACAGGACTCATCAGGCACTCTGTCACACAATAAACCCACACAGAGACGAGCTAGTGTGCATCTGCCCCACTACTTCCAACCTCTTCTCTGCTCAGCCTTCCACAGAGGACGCCCGACAGGGGCCATGAAACCCCTTGCTGTGTGTGCTCTGGACAGAGAACCTGTGTGGGTGACCGATGCTGGACAAGGAATGCTCCTACCTCCAACATCTTTCTGCAAAGGAGAGAGAGCACATAAACCATTCTGGAACAGCGGAAAAATTGGTATTGAGCAACATGAAAGCCACACAGATTATGGAATGTATCTTCTTCCTTTTGTGTGTGACTATTCATCATGAAAAAGGGGAAAATAAACATGAAACTCCTGATAAAACTCAGGGGACGGCGACCGTCCCCCGTGCTGACTCAGGGACAGAAAGGCCCACCAGAGCCACGGGCAGGAGCTCCATTCCACCAGCCAAGGCTTCAGCTGCCTGCCCGCCCGCCTGCAGCCAAAAGGATGCATCAGAGACAGTCAGCACTGATGGGCAGGACGGTACATTTAGCAGCTCCGGGTGTGCGGGCACCCGGTCAGCGTCCAACTGGCATAACAAACATGAAAACCACATACAGCAGCATGTTCTGACATGAAGGCCCACAGAGGACATTACTAAATAAACAGAACACACTCACCCCCTGAGGGAAATCCACGTGATGAAACATTCAAAAGGGTTTCCCAAGTAACTTGATAACCCTAGAGCCCAGGGGCAAACAAACACAAGGCCCGCAGCCGAACCCGGCCCTCCCCCTTGTTTTATCCAGCCCGCACCTTGTTTCTACCCGGAGGCAGTGCCGAGCTCCTTGCCCCTAGTTAAGGAGTAGTTACATTTATACAGTCCTAAAATTATACTTGGGTCTTTGAAGGCAACCGCAAGGCTGCTGTGGCTCCCGGTGGGAATGAGTTTGACACCCCTGCCCTGGAGGTTGAAAGTGCCACAGGTGAGTCACCAGCGACTGCGGCTGAAGTGGCAGGTGGAGCCTGCTGTCCCACAGGCAGCAGCTGCTCCCTCAGTGCAGGGACACAGGCCTGAGGCGACAGGAGGGCGAGCGCAGCTGCCACTGAGGGACAACAGCGCCACAGGATCTGGGACACTTGCTCTGTATTCAAAGGACAACAGATATTCAACAGTAATAGAACCTTTGGAAAAGAATCACAGGACGCTTTCACACGGGTTGTGTCTATAAAACGTCACTAGTGTTTCACATGCAGAGCAAACGTTCCTCACCAAACAAGCAAGAGCCAAAAAGACAGAACCCAGATGGGGTGGAGCCACTCAGGAGACTGGTCTAGAAGGAGATGCAGGAAACTAGCCAGAGGGGCAGTGTCCAGGGCGAACCCCAAAACACGCTGACCAAGGCAGTCACACCACGAGGCAGCGGGGCAGGGGCGCCAGGCCACAGTGCAGCCAGCAGAAGGCATCCGAGACGGCACCACTGGAGACGCCCATGAGGCACCCCGGGACACGGCCACCCAGCCCTGCCACAGCACACGCCAGTCTGCTGTGGGGAAGTGGCACCGGGAAGAGCATCGCCCCCACAGGAAGAGTGTCCCCTTACAAGACCACGCACGTGGCTCTGTGACGTCTTGTCACATTCAGAACACTTTCAGATGCCCTCTTGGGAAAGACCTCCAGACGGTAACAGAACGGAAGGCTCCCTCTCTCCGAGGCCTGTGGTCCGTGCCCCGGCTACGGGCTGGCACAGGCCCTTGAGGGGCTCTGCCGCAGGTGTGGGAGCCCCTGCTCCCCACGGAAGGGGAAACACACACAAGGCAGTGACTGCTTTCACGGATTCGCAGGCATCCCCACATCTGGGCTCAGAGCAGCAGGAGGGGACAGAGGGACTGAGAAATCCCCACTCTTCCTGGGACCCCTGTGAGGCCTCCCTGCCTGTGGCCAGCACCACCTTTTGCCTCGCCCCTCTCCTTTCTTTTCTTTTCTTCATTTTCTCTTTATTTCTATTGCTGACACTATTACAGGTCCCGTTTTCTCCCTTTCCCTCTGGCCATCACCCCACTGTTGTCTGTGTCCATGGGCCATGAATATATGTGCTTTGGGTGGCCCTTCACCTTCTTTCACCCAGGCCCCCTGCCGTCTGACAGCTGTCAATCTGTTCCACGTGCCCACGCCTCTGTTTCTATTTTTTCCCATGAGTTTATTTTGTTCATCGGGTTCCACATATGAATGAGATCACATGATATTTTTCTCTCTGGGTCTTATTTCACTTGTGTAATACTCTCCAGGTCCACCCATTCTGTCACAAAGGGTAACAGTCCCTTCTTTTTTACGGCCATGCAGTAGTCCATTGTGTAAATGTACCACAGTTTTTTGATCCACTCACTTACTGAGGGGCACTTGGGCTGTTTCCAGGTCCTGCCTATTGTAAATAATGCTGTTATGTACATAGGGGTGCATATATTCTTTCAAACTGGTGTTTGGAGACACTCGCAATATGTTCCCAGAACTGGGATCACTGGGTCAAAAGGCAGAACCGTTTTTAATTTTTTGAGGAAACTCCATACTACATGCATACAAGGCTGGCTTTTACTAGTAAGGACCTAGAAGCAGGTCAGCTAATGCCCAAAGTCACCCAGGGATCCGCCTCCGCCTGCCTCGGCTGCCAGCTGGCTGTTAGGCTGGTCACTAAAAAGCTCATCACTGAAAGAGCCTTTGGTGGGATTGGGGGGACGGGGCTTTTGGATCTCCCACAAGGGGCAGGTGCCGTTCAGAATTCAGGGAAGACAGTGGGTGTGATCCCCACCCTAGAGCGACCCTTCTGAGGCTTTCCCTGATTCTTCCCTGACTTCAGCAGGGCAGGTAGAGCCCCAATGAGTCAAGCAGGCGTGTCTGCCAGAGCTGGGAGAGTGTTTCTATCTGATCTCCCGTGAGAGAGGAACTCCAGTCAGGGTCACAGGGAAATGGGGGGATAGCCCTGCTCCAAAGCCGGTCACTGAGTCTCCCTGAGTCTGCCCTGACCTCTTACACCCCAGCCTACTCCGCTGACTCCTGGGCAGGGTAGAGAGCCACAGGGCAGGGAAAGGGAAACACCAGAGGGTGGGGTGGGCAACTGCTTTTCCTCAGGCTGATGCCACTTGGAGGGGATTGCTCTGCCCAAAAAGGATGGCTGCTATGGGATCAGAGGATGATTCTGTACAGGGGACCCAGAGGCTGTTCTCCCATGCCTCTTCCCAAAGCCACAAACACCACATTCTTGCAGGCGACTCCGGTTGGCACCACTGAAGGCTAGCGTGAGTGGCTGTAGACAAAATTTTGCATGTTGGCCCTTTAAGAGGGTGCCTTTGACTCCAGAGCGTGCTGCCTCTCCTGGGCAGACAGAAACCTCACTGCTTTTCCCAGCTGGATGCTATGTGGATGCCTATTCCTGGTGCTGGGGCTCTAGGCTGGGCAGCCCGGCCTGGGGCCAAGGCACCACACCTCTCAGGGGAGCCTCCCACAGCTGAGATGTTCCTCCTTAACCTCAGCCACTGTCCACAGGAACAGGGCTGCCCCTCTCACATGTCCACCTTTCCTGCGAGACTTCAGGTGGCTGCTTCTGCCTTTCTTGGCTATAAGTCTCCTCTTCAGGTAGTCTTCAGTTGCCAATTCAGGGGCATTGTTCCCCAATTCAGTTGTGCAGTAGGTCCCATTTGATTCTGAGAGGAGGTGAGAGTAACATCCCCCTATTCCACCACCACGTTGAGAAACCTCGTCCTTCCTCCTTTCCCTGAACAAGAGGCGATGCTGGGTCCCAGACTCTTCAAATGGATTTGAGAATTAGTTCTCACATCTTCTCCAGGTGGGCATTCTCGATCAATAAGCCTGTGCTTGCTCCAAACCCTGACCTACTGAGTATTTGTGTTAAAGCATCAGGAACACAGACCTTGGGCCTGTAACGGAACCAGTTTAGGAGGAAAGAACGCTACTATCTTATTTAGTAGCATTTGACAATTATCAAAATCAACCCTACCCCATGTAGTACATCATTTGCCCTCGTTATAGATATTTAAATGTATGTGCTCATTATAGGCTCTGAAGAGGACCAAGAGCATCACCAATTAAAGGTGTCGACAGCCTTGCAAAGCAAGCTGTTTAAAGAAAAAAGCACTCTTTATGGAGAATAAATTCTAGTAACACTACACACAAATCAGGCAGGTATAGAGACAAAAAAATACATCTGTTTCAAAGCACATAACCCCAGTCAACAAATGTTTCAAGGGAACAAAGTTTGGCAAAGAAGAACCATTCAAAACTGAGCACTGGTCACTCGCTGAGGCTGTGACAGCAGCAGACGACACGGGCAGCAGAGCTGACGGCTTCGCGGCAGTCCAGCCCTGCAGTCAGCTAGACCAGGGTTCAAATTCCCACTGAATGTGCGACGTGAAGCAGTCACCAAACCCAACTTTCACGCACTCATCTACAAAATGGAAACCTTAATAGTGCACATGGATTTAGGAAGATTAACTGAGGTCAGACAGGCCTGTAAAGCACACTAGTGTGATGCTATATAATCACAATCCCTTAATAAATGTTGTTATTGTCATTATTATTATTTTACATTAATAGGAAGTCCTACATGTGTTAGGAGAAGACAACAAAAATAGTAAAGATTGGCACCAAGGATCACCAATACAAAACACGAATTTGCAAAATACTACGTCGGTGCCCAAAGAAGTGGGCTGGCTGGAGCAAACAGGTTCAAGACCAAGAGAAGCCTCTGCACAGAAGCGGTGCTGGGAGCCAGATGCCACTGCAAAAGCTTTGACTGAGCCCAAAGGCCCTGTCTGAGAAATCACAAACTCGCTTCTCCAACCCTGTCTGGAAGCAGGAGACAGACCATGGTTTCCCCTGCAGGCCTCCAGCAGCGACCTTCACTCTGAGTTGCCAGGGTGAGTCCCGGTCTGCTGGGACTGCACACCCACTGGGATGACGGGGCCCAGACAATTGGGGCAGCGAGGAGCCCAGGGGCACCAGGTCCAGCTGAACGTGGTGTGTCAGGAGCTGCTCCGGCTCATCAAACATGCTCACGAGTCATCGTCAAAATGAAGACCCACTCCTCTGGACGGGGTGGCAACTCAGAGAAATGGTGACAACGCACTCAGCTTGCCAGCAAGGAGGATCAGTGGGGGTGGGGGTCCTCCATCAAAGGCCCTGAGATTTCAGTCACTGGAGCCTAGGAGCAAGACTCCCTTATCTCTCCCTATTTTAAAACAGGCACCTCCTCTAAGAATGTGACTTCTCCATTTAGCTGGAACAAAACTCAGCTCCTAAACTAGACAGGGGCCTCTGGGAAAACAAGCCCATATCTGAGATTACATTCCTTCATTTGTAAACCATAGCTGCTAACCCCAGCCCTGCCCATCCCACGGGTCAGCTGTGAAGACGCAACAATAATATTGACTTACGGGTTCAAGAACACACTTTTCTAAGGGTGTTTTCATGGTATCTTCACTGGTTCCCAAAAGGCTAACGATGATACCTATAACTGTGTTATTTCCCTTTGTCAATCTTCCCTTAGCACAGGGCCAGCCAAAACCCAGAGAACAACGTCTGCATTCTAATTCAAAACAGGAAACCTAGCAGTTTGTCAGTAAAGGCGAGTCAGCAGACCCAGGAGGCTATTTAATCCTGCTGAGATAGAGGGCACTTCTTAAAAGGACTATTCTTCTTTGAGGACCCTGAGGGCTCTCCTGCAGGACGGACAGGGTGGTTAGGAAATAAACAAAGGCAAAGGACCTTTGTTAAGTGAGGGAAAAGGCCTTCCTCAGAATAGTCTCAGGCTCCAGGACCAAGAGTCAAAGCCTCACAGAGCTCTGGAAGCCTCCGCCAACACCCTTGAAGAAAGCGACTGCACCCACTGCACTTCTTCCTTTCCCTTTTCATGCCTCCTTCTTTCAATACATGTGTATTGGGCACCTACTGAGTGCTAGACACTGGTAAAATTATTGAGAAAAAAAGACAACCTCCTTCTTCATGGGGTTCAGAGTTTCACCCACCGTGGGGACAAATCGATTAAGTCATACGCCTAGTGTTACAAGGGAGGTACATGCTCATCTGAGCAACTAGGATCAAGACGGCACTCCGGCCAGGAAGCAGCAGCTGCCTGCACACCCAGCGGGGCACAGCTCCGAGTGAGGGTGCCAGCACGAACTGCACACGTGCTGGGGCTCTCCAGCTGCAACAGAAGTCGCATCGCCCATCAGTAACGGCACACGCCGGAGGAGGGTGGAATTACCGACCAATCTCCCACACCCCAGGCAGGCAAAACATGCTGTCTCCTAGCCGTTTGTGTATCGTTAGAGAGAAATTACGATGTCACTAGGAAGGAACTAAATAACGTGCCTGTTGTCGTGACAAGGGTGCAGGCTGCCAGAGCCTACCTGCACAGATCGCCCACACCCAGCCCCTTTCTAGATAGAGGTCAACGCAGTAGCGAATAAGGAGGAGACACTGCCTTACCCACTGTCTTCCCCTTGTAGAAGATCTTCATGTCCATCAGCCCCGTGAGCTGGCTTGCCAGGAGCGTCACGTGGGACCCACTGTGTTTGGAAGCTCGGAATATGCTGAGCTGTGACCAGTCGTCCCAGTAGATTTCA
Source organism: Desmodus rotundus (assembly GCF_022682495.2). Lineage (NCBI taxonomy): Eukaryota > Metazoa > Chordata > Mammalia > Chiroptera > Phyllostomidae > Desmodus > Desmodus rotundus. The sequence continues at coordinate 32,717,767 of NC_071393.1, forward strand.
TTCTAAAATGAAGACCTTTCTCTTTAGTCCAGCTCCTCAGACCTTCATTCTGAACCCTCAGGAAGAACCAGAGTTCTGCTATGCACTGGACACCCAGAAGGCACTGGCCGAATGGTCAGCCCCATCAAGACTCCACTTAAATGCAAGAGTCATTGATTTTATCCAAACCTCGCCTGATATCCACAGTGATGGAACTATCCCAAAGAAACTATCTGATCAGCATCTTCCAAGCTGGACCACAAGCCCAACCACCCAGTTTGAAATCTGCTTCTCAGTGTTGGGAAGAGCGTTTTGCTCTCTAGCAGCAAAGTGGAAGTGGCCGGCGACACCAGAGGTGCAGGACTCATCAGAAGCCCTCAGGGAACGAAGGGAGCAAACCTTACAGGAGACACATACCTGGAGCCAGAACAAACCCACCGGCATGTAAGGGCAAATCGGGACTTTCATGCGAAATACCTCGCCTTTGACCTTTTGAAACGTGAACACTAAGTTCCCTGGACTCTCTTGTCTGGCATCCTTCCTCATGGGCTGAAGGAAACTGCCTCAAATTCAGTAAGGAGCTACTTTCTAGAAGTCAGACAAGCTGGCATGCAAAAACCCAGAGACAGTAGGTCCTCCACCACAGCACACCTTCGCCCATGCCGACAGAGTGCCCTATGCTGGACACCAAGAGTCCTACCTTAAACACTGCGACGGCATAGGGGTGTGGGAGGTTGTCCAGGACAATCGAGCGCTGCTGGCCACTCAAAGTGACCCGCTCGATGCAGTCCAGGTAGGCATCTGTCCAGTAGATCCATTGGTCATCCACAGTGATGCCGTTGGGCCATTTCACATCCTCTGACACAAGACAATGGACAGCAGAACCATCCATGTTGCTCCGATAAATACCAGGCTTCAGGTCTCCCCAGTCGGTCCAGAACATCACTCTGGTCGAGACGAGAAAGCACACCCTTCACACCAGAACTAGGGGAACAGGAGCTCAAGGGCTGCCCCACAGAGGCAGAAGCCCCTCCAGAGTTAGCAGGCGCTATCTCAGCCCACGCGTCACAACATGTAGTCACAGTGCTTAAACCCACTTAATTCCTTGACCCCAAATTCCTTCGCTGGAATTTATCTGCAGATATAATCAAGTTAGGCAAAGGTAACCTACAAAGATGGTCGTCACAGCAAAGAAGGATTGTTCATACTAGCAAAAATATGCATTTTTAAGTAAAATATATGTACATTTGTGTGTGTGTCTGTATGTTAACCTATAGAAAAAGTGATAGATTATGGTACGTATAAAAAACTATCATGAAGCCTAAAACGCACGTGTGCTTCTATGAAACTATCTTCAAACACATTAAATTTTTTAATACGTTTAGACCAGCACATATCTTATTACTCTATTTGGCATATAGGCGTATGTGTCTGGGTGTTTTGAAGATATATACTTGTACATGGGTTAAAAAAAGTTCTGAATGAGACACATGAAACTATTAAGCCCTGGGAAATGTGAAGTGAAGAGTTAATAGTGAGAAAGGAGGAAACAAATATTGTTCATTTCATAAACTTACGTTCGCTTTTAACACTTTAAATCGAGTGCATGCATTACTTTCAGAAATTTGTTTTATTATAAAAAATAGATCTAATCCTCAATTATAAATGCTATAAGAAAGGGCAGCCCTGGCTGGTGTGGTTCAGTGGATTGAGCCCCGGCCTGTGAACCAGAGGGTCACCCGTTCAATTCTCAGTCAGGGCACATACCTGAGTTGCAGGCCAGGTCCCCAGCAGGGGGCGCACTCGAGGCAACCACCCATTGATGTTTCTCTCCTTCTCTCCCTCCCTTCCCCTCCCCTCTCTCTAAAAATAAACAAAATCTTAAAGAAAAGAAAAGAAAGGGTAGAAAGGCTACCCCAGAATTTCCCTTTCAGCTACGTTTCCTAAGTTAATAAAGTAATAAAGCACTTTTGCAACCCCAAGTGCATGTGGATTATTTGGAAACCTACACACGCTAGAGGGCAAGGTAAGATGGGAGGAACTAGACATTTGCACCACGCGAGGAACTCAAGATACAGGACCTTCACAACACCCCATCAGGCCTAACATGTCTACAGAGTAGTTTTTAATACTGTGTTTTGTTGGAGAAAACCCCACAGATGTGAGACATCTGGATGCCTAGAGATTCTGATGTATGCTAATGAAAAGTCACCTGAGAGAGACTATGGTTTCAACACTCGGTTAATAGATGATTTCAACCACAGTCCTGAATAACAGAGCTTTTGTCCAGCAGTTTGCATTCCCATGAGGATCTGGCTGCCACAGCCTTTGGCACTCACTGACTTCCACTGGGGCCACACTTACCCCTCCTGGGGCATGAGGACCAGAGCCCTGGGCCGATCAAGCACAGAGGAATTGACGATCGTGAGTCGGAAGTCACCATCTGGATGAGCTACCTGACCAGAAAAAGAACAGAAAAAAGCCAAGATGGCCCTAAGATCCTTAGAAGTCTCCTCTGTGCTCCTGCCTACGGACATGCCCCTGACAGATCGAAAATTCTGCCCCTTTTCCGGTCAGCACAGCTTGTTCGCTGCTCTGGCTCACGTGCCCACTCTCACGTGGTCTGACAGAGGCCCAGCACCACCTATGCCCAGTTCCCGGGCGTGAGGGGCTGCACAAAGCACTGGACGTGCTTCCTGCCTTGACCACCGTGTTTCTCCACCGTGCACCAGTCACCGACAGCCCACCTGTCCACTGAGCACACACTCAGGGTCACAGCCTTGCAGTCAGGCATCTCCAGTCTTGTCCCCCTTCCCTCTCCTCTATCTCAGCTCCTACAACTACAGCCAGATGTGTCTTCTCGTGGCTCTCTTAGCCTGTCTGCTCCTGCCATACCCCCGCCCGGGCCTGTCCTCTGCTCTCTAATCAAATCCTGCCTTTCCCTCCAAACTCCCCTCCAGGCCTTCCTCCTCTGTCCCACCTTGGTCACTGAGCATCTTTAGCTTTGCACCATTCAGCACAAGCAGCACTGAGCTGAGCACTGGCCCCCCACCTTGGCTGTATCCTTCTAGCGCCCAGCAGAGCACAGGTCCTACATGGTGACAGAGAGGAGACAGAGACCCACGGCACGCTCCCTGCAAGCCCGGCACTGTGCACCTCTCTCCACTCTCTCCTCACACAGGCCCTGGGACATGGGCACGACCCTGTCCTCAGTCAGGGGTCAGTTCGGGTGTCACACCTCCAAGATGCCTCCCTGCCTACCATTTCCAACACTGTCCCACAGCCCCCTCACAGGGTCGGTCACCCTGCCCTGGTTGATGTTCTCTGCAGCACTTACCATCAACAGAACTGACTGACTTATTTCTTCACCATTTTGCTTCTCCACTAAAGTCTATTGTCTATCAGAATCCATGTGCCTTGCCTACTGCCTATTGTCACGTCATACAGCTGTGCCTGGCACACGTCATGTCCCCAAGAAGCACCTGTGATATGACATCATCTTACAGATGAAGGAAGTGACACCCATGTCACAGAGCTACCGGAATGAAGACTGAGCCCAGGCCTATCTGTCACTTCGCCTGGCTCTCTGTGTCTACCTGCTCCTCCTGGGCGCCCCCACGGCCCCCGTGCCAGCCCCACAGAGAACTGGTGCACGAGTGCCGTGGCAGGATCCCAGGCCTCAGCAGGGCACTGACCTAGTGGTCCCAGGCCACTGCTTGCCTTCGTGGTGCCTTGGGTGCTAAGCTGCGGATGGATGAGGCGAGGAAAGAGGGACAGCCGCCTCACGGGGCTGTCATGAGAACGAACCAAAGAGTTCCTGTAAAGTGGCCCCAGCTTGGCTTGCTGCACAGAAGGACCCACCGGCAGCACAGTAACAACGATGATGACCGTGACGCTGACTGCTGCTCGGTCGACTGCAGCACTGTCAGAACACCGATGTCACGGCTCTGTAATAACGCTGTGCCAGTGCCACTGTCGTTGTTCTGCCTTACGTCGTTTCTAGCCAAAATACAAACTCTCAGGTGCCCTCCTAAAATCTGACAGGTTCACCTATTGTTCTTATGCAGGACCACGGTGACAGAGAGCGATGATTGAGACCGTCGCCCTTTTTTCCTTCTCCAGAGGCTCAGGGACTCCATCCTCCAGACTCCCTGAGATGTTGCAGGGTCTTACGAGACACTGGCTCCCACCTCGGTGCCAAGTCTGGCTCGAAGGCCAGGTGCTCCGCTACGCGCTACATGGACACGGGAATACACATACCTCAATCTTTTTGAAGCCAGCATCCACCCAGTAAAGTAACTGGCTGAGGGGCTCGAAGGCCAAGGCTTCGACCGTTTCCAAGCCGGAGCTGATGATCACCTCCTGCCCTGTGCTCCCGTTCAAACAGAGGCGCTGCGGAGAGGAAAGGGGAAGCTCTGTGAGAAGCTCAAACGACCTCCTGCCCAATTGGTCCCATGGATGGTGACCCTTGTTCACCCAGCCTGACTGGCAAGGAATGCAGTGTTTTACATCAGTAAGTTTTCCTGACGAACAGAGCCAGTTCCTAACAGAAGCACTTCTAAAACGTGTCATGACCTCCTGTTTGAAGCAGCCGAGCTGAACAGAAGGTGCCCGAGGCCAGTCTGCACCCCCGTGAGCACCGAACACCAAGCACCGAGCTGCGAGGCATCGCAAGGACAAACTCAGAGGCAGCCGAGGCACACATGTCTGTTTGCCTTTCAGCTAAAACCAGGTTGGTGTTGTTTTTAAGGTCTTCTGTCTGCTTTTTGCAGTCTTCCTCCCTCGAGAGGCTCCTGGCCATCAGGTGCTACTGTCCCCTTGGGACAGCTAAACTGAGTAGTCACCTGCCCCCACTCCCACCCCTCAGATGCCCAAGCACTGCGTGCCACATTTCTGTCAGGCTGGATGCCCAGAAAAGCCTGCTGAAGCTGCGCTTCTAACAGGATTAAAGACTCAATAGCTCTCCTGGAAAAGGCACAGGTTTAAGTGCATGGTGGCTCTCTATCCTGCCTGGGCGGGGATCTTCGCAGCTCACTCCCTGGTCCTGGACTGTGCTCACCAGCTAAAGTGGATAATGACACAAACTCTACTAAGCCAAGTGTGACTATTTCAAAGCTGGGAAGAAGGATGCTAGAGGCAGGTGGTGCAATAGGAAGTGACTAAAACTCTAACATTCCTAGTCCTAAAAGCTTCCCAGCAGGAAAAGGAAGACCTTGTTTACAAGCAGGACTGTGGATTTGGGGCTCCCTTTGTCCTTCCTACAAGGACAGACGTAGGCAGGGAAAGACAGCATTAAAACAGAAAACTGAAAGGTTTCTTCACTCAGCCTTCAGATGAATCATGACTTAAAACTTCTAATACCCACTTCCTTAGGCCATTCTGAAAGAAGTTTACCTAGTCTGGACAGTTGCAGGGCACAGCCCCTAGGACCAAACCAAGGGCTGACTCACCTGGATGATGTCCAAGGCCAGGTCGGACCAATACAGGCAGTTGTGCTCATAGTCAAAGTCCAGGGCCACCGCGGCCCGCAGCCCGGTGAGCGGCAGCTGCTCGGTGGCTCCTGAGGCCAAGTCGTAGCGGTGGATGGACTTCCGCGTGGCATACAGGATAAACTCATTCTCTTCTGCACAGACCCACAGAACAGCAGGGAGGTGACCCGGGGCACACGAAGGTGTCTCAGCATGCCTGACCGGCTCTGTCCTCACACACAACCGCAGAGCCACCACAGGGCACGTGCTGTGGGTCCCGTGCAAGCGCACTCGGTCCAGACTCAGGAGGTGTGTGATGGAACCACATTCCCACCTCGAGCGAGTTACTTACACCCCCCTGAATCTTAAACGGGTGTTCTCGTTCACAAAGCCTATGACTTGTTATTTTTCTTTTTTTTAATCTAGATCTCTCAGTAGGCATGCTCCAACATCCAAACACCTAGGCTCGGCCTAGAAGTCATCAATCACACTGGACAAAATAATGACACCATCAGCACGTGGTCCTCATGAGAAGGCTGTACCACATGTCACAATAATCTTGGGGACTAGAGATCACCGGTCACTGAAGAGTGTACCTAAGTTTTCTAATCAATTTGCTCACCTGTTAAATATTGTTTACAATGGCATATAGCAATTATATCAATCTGTTATATTTTTAAAACAGTAATAATGCATTTGTTCTTGACTACTGACAAAATGTTTTACAACATGATTATCACGAAGACTATTTCTACTAAACAAATACTTATACACACTGTACATACTATGTACCAGGCATTGTTTAATCCAAATAACAACTGCATAATGAAAGAACTATTATTAACACCACTTCACCAATAGGAAAACTGAGAACAGAGAGGTTAAGTGGCTCACTTAAGGTCACACAACCAGTAAGTGGCAGAACCACGCCTTGAACCGAGGCAGTCTGGATGTCTCCGCTATAACCATCACACAGTGCTGCCTTTTATGATGTAGATACAAAGTTGCCATTTTTTAAGTTACAGGAATAGATGACCAGAATTCCTAAAGAGCTTTACTTAATTTCAGAGGAGTAACCAGATGAGCTAGCGCTCTGTCTCCCACCCAGGGAACAGCCTGGAAAACATCAGACTCTTCCGAGGGAGCTGGTGAGCGACACACTCGCGCCCTGCACGCCCTTCCGAGGACGTGTCTCACACGTGGGAGCTGGGGCCAATCCAAATCTCTCTGCGGGACATCTCATGGTTACTGCCGTCCTCCCCTTTCTCTCATGCTAGTCACTTGACGAGTTAATGGGAATGAGCCACAGCTTTATAAAGGCTAGATAATGCACCAAAAACAAATCTACTGCAACTCCTAATAAAGATAAGGTGGGCTGCTCTGCCTCTGGTCTCACTTCACTCCAAAAGTACGTAAGCTACCACCACATGGTAACGAATTTCTCCTTCCCACTTAAGTCCCCATGAAGGGGCTGTCAGGATGGAGACCGCCAGAGTCTGTGGCTGACACGGGAGCCCAGGGCTCTCATGAGGCTGCTGACATCCCAGGGAGGATATGCACAGTGAGCCCTTCACCCCATCTCTCTCTGACCTCTGTGAGCCTCATCCAGGGGCTCTGGTCCTACCTTCTAATGAATGTCTTTACAGAGGGGCTGAGGCCAGGAACACTGACATGCCTTAGCGGGAGGTGGGGAGGAGCATGCAGCATTCCCATGGGTAATACCGATACTTAACTTAGGGAAGGAACAGTATCCTTGGCCAATCCAGCCATCCTTGAGCACAGCGTAGAAATCTGTGTTATTACAGTAATCATAAAGGGAAATAACTTCTTCACTTTTAAAAGTCCTTCTAGATGCCCAGGTTACCTCATCTTTGCAAATTGAGGTTTCCATCAGTCCTATGACCTTGCCCTTTGGTGGTACATGTCTGCCTTCAGTTCCACGCATTTAAAAAGAAAAAACATTGAGGGATCACCTACACCACAAATAAGATTTTCCACTTCATTCCCTGAGTTATCCTCTCCTCTCTCAAAAGAGAAAATATCTTATCAGTTTAATCGGCTTTAAATAAACTCTTTTGTCCCTTGCTGAGTTATCTTCATAACACTTATTACAAATGTAGGTGCTCCAGCTCATGAGAGCTTTGCTCACGCCCTGCGAGCCCAAGCCCTCCTCTCCAGGAAGCATCTGCCCGTCCCTAAGAGTCTGCTGAGGCACATTCTCGCTAAGTCCCCACTGAGAGGCATGCTGATTACTCTGATAAAGCTGGAAGATTAAATTAAGGGACTAATGAGCTGAGCACAGAAACCACAGGGCGAGCTGGCAGGCTGCGAGCAAGGACAGCGCGCTGCTCCAGGTGCTCGAGGAGGCAGCCCTGCTGAGAGATGTCTGCGCCCTCACTCACCTGCATCCAGAGGGAGGGGCTCGGAGGGAACAAGGAAGCACTACTGCAGACAGACCGGCAACAGAGTAAAGAAAAGGTGCTGAGAGATCAACTCATTGTTGAGGGATCATAATTCCGTGTGTGGAGCACAAGTACTTCCTGTGCCGTCACCACTAAGTCAACTAAAACACGGGCTTCTGAACACACTTCCAGTATGTGCAAACACTGCAGAGAAGCTGTTCTTGACCAGCATGCACAGCGATCACCCAAGATGCTGGACGTGACATCCATCTGCCGCTGCAGCCACCCCCCCGGTAGAGCATGGACTCTGCCACTTACCACGTGTGACCTTAAAAAAGCCGACCAACCCTCTCCTCTGAGCACGCGTCCTCACATTTTAAAAACAAGGGAGCTAACGATATCTGCTTCAGGAATTAAAACGACAACACATGGAAAGGGCATTAAAATGGGCAAAACCCCATCAAAATATCACTGATAATTATTATTATAAGAATTAACATAGACCCCTTAGCTACTTCCCCAAAAGCCACAAGTCTCTTTACGTTCATCACTGACAAACAGACCGAGGAGCATCGAGAAGGCCTTCGGGCACCACGCACCCATCCGCGCCCAGGACACAGCGGATGCCAATCAACGCTCCTCAATAACCAAAGGGGATTCACTTCAAAAAATACTTCTCATTCCTGTAAAGTCATAAGGCTACAGACACATTTAGTTTGAATCCCAACCATGAGACTGGACCTGGGTGAGAGGGCAATCACGTTTCAGGGGCGGCTTGTGGGGTCATAAGGAGAAACTACCTCTTACCTGCCAAGGGGCACGGGACCAGTTCTCCCTCCAGTCGCGCTTCAACATCTCCTCCACTACAGGTGTCTCCAGAAATCTTCCGATAGCTGCCACCCCCCCCCCCCAAGAACAAGAGGTCAGAAACATCGAAGAACAGTCATAAGGGCTTTGTGGCTGGGAACACATTTCCTACCAGGCACAAGGAGCTCATCTCCTCATCCCCCACAGAACAGGAAGCAGGGCTTACTCATCTGCACCAGCCCTGCCTGTAACCCCATCAGGCAGCGCCAGCAAGCTGAGTGCCGTCCTGGTGAGACTTTTACATATATCTCTCCAACAAACTCCTCTGAAAATGTGGCCTTGCTAGAATGTATGGCTTAACATACAACTAGAGCTGTAGAGAAACATACAGACATGTACTTTTTTCTGACCAAGGGTAGAAAAGTTTGCAAACACCCTAACTTTACACATTGCCCAAGCTACTTGAAACCTGCTTACGTGGAACTCTTCAGGGAACAAAGGGGACCCAGGTAGTTCTCTGCGCCCCTCACACTACGTGTGGGCCCCCACCACGTCCCTGGCATGCAGTCCGTGTGAGACGTACCCTCTTGTTCTCCTGTAAGTAGAACCCACAGGACACGGCACAGGAAGGGAATAGGACTTCCCAGAAAACTCAGGGTCTGGAACGCAAGCCTCTAATGACAGATCTTCACTCAGCTTGAAGCCGAAGTCACTGGAAAGGCAGTTGGGGTTTGTTAAGGCCACTGGGTCACTTACGTGCTTGCGGCACTCCAGTCCCACCCTCGGACTCTCCCGTCCCGCCGACTCCCTGCATTGCAGGTTACTTAACGCATCCCTTTACAGGCTACTCACATTTCCACACCGGCACACTTCCTAAAGACACTTCGTATTAGAACCACTATCGTGCCGTAAGCAAACACAAGTCATTATGCCAAAAGCGAAACAATGTTAAATTTTTAGCTAGATCCCATTCTCCACGCAAAGCCTCTGGGCCTGCCCGCTCTTGTTAAAATGATTACCAAATGGTAAAGAATTCCTAGCCCCAGTGAGACTTTCTCCTTTACAGGATTGGAAGAATTAAAAGAGAAATTAAAAAGAATAATCTCTTCTTTTAACCAAGGATTTTTTTTTACCAATGTTATTTAAGAGCATGCCCACAAACTACCGATAGTCACCCTGGTGCCTGATCCTGCACTTCAGGACACGTGCTTCGATGCACGTGCTTCGATGAGGCCTTCTGCGACTTGGAGGCCACATCTCTGCAGACCTCCCAGCTCAAGGCGCAGAGTGGGAAGCACGGTTCTCGGTCTCATCTCGGCTCTGCCTAAAGTATGTGACTTCTCTCAGCTGCACTGAACAACTCTAAGATGAGGCAGCTTCACTGCATGCTCACCAAGGCCCTGCCCCAACCATAAATCCACAATTCAGAGGAGTTTTCCAGGTTCATGTGCTTTACCTGAAAGGCTTCATTCACTCTAGTTGGTTCAACAAGTATTTATTAAACACCTGCTATGTGAAAAATGTTTAACAGGCACAGACAAAGTGGTTTGTGTGCACGATGTCATGATCCACATGCAGCATTTTGTACAGAATGGCTCAGAAGGAAGAGTTGTATTACTGTATAAAACAGGTCTTACTCACTAAATCAGGTAATTTTTATTGAATGGCTGCTCTAACTCTTTTCAGGGACAATGTGGAGCATTAGCTAATTACTTTTGTGCCTCCTTTTTTAGGCAGGTTTTTCCCAAACTGTAAGCCATCACGTAGTGGGCAGTAAGGGCACGTTGAAGGGCTAAGATCAGCTTCCTCCCCCACCTGCCCTAACAAACAGGGGACCGCGAAGTTCACCACGCCTCCAAGGAGGTGTCGCTTCCTAGGCTTCTGCTCTAACACATGTGTGCAGGTAGCGCATCCGGAGACTGCAGGCGGTGCAGGCGCAGGGTCGGACTGGGAAACGCACTGTGCACCCCAGTAGCTGCACTCACAGCAATGAGGGGAAATATAAAGGTGTAAAAGAGTGGACTGTACTTTCAGAATTTTTTCTTTTGCCTTTAAAAAAAAGACATAAAAGAACCTGCCCCTGAAACCACGGCACACAGGGGCTGTGGCTGGGCCTGCCGGCCATGTTCACATGGCCTGTTCACACGGCACACAGGGACTGTCGGCAGTAACCCACCATCAGACGCAGCTGTCACTCAGGAGCTGAACTAGCGGGCAGACCCGACAAATCCACGTGCTCTCACTTCCTCTCCTGTTGTCTGTCTTCAGGCCTTTCCACTTCTCACTGCCACAGTCCAATGCCACACATCCTCAAGGCACACACAGCCAGCTGGCTGGTGCCTCCCCAGTAGCCACGGTGCCCCAAAGAGCAGGAACGGGGTAGCCTGGAGTCTGCACACCCTGTCACCCACAGGGTCATTGCCCTCATGAAGCCCAGCTCCCAGCTCCCGGAGGGTGGGGGGCCGGTTTCCCTGGTCTGGAATAAATACTCAGCATCCGCCAGGTTTCTCCAATGGGCCAGCTGGGTGGGCATGGGGGACCAGTGAGAGCCAGGCCACTCACAGGAGGCCGGTTAAGCAGCCCCTGGTTCCCAGAATCTGTCGTTGCTGCCACAGCAGGGAGGCAGATTTTTGAGAAAAGTCTTAACGGTGGTCATCAAGGGGGAACAATCAAAGATCTGTTAGGTTTTCTTGCACATTGCTTATTTCATTTTATTTTGAAGTACTTAATGAGGGCAGGGCAATCTTCTCTTGACTAGGGCCTCTCCAGTCTGGGGGACCACCTCTGGCCCGCAGGAGCCCTCAGATCAGAGCTCCGGTCTCGGGGGATCCGAGAGAGGGCAGAGGCAGCAAAGGGCCATGAACGAACATCACGGGTGCCTCATGCAGCTCTGTGGGTTTGCCAGGGCAGCTTCTGCACCCTTATCTCAGGACCACGCGGCTTTCAAAGGGAATGTGTGTCCTGCTGCTCGAATGGTGGGCTCACAGATGCGCAGCGGCAGAACCGCCTAAGTCTGGCAGGATGGAAGACTCCCAGAACCGCTGAGCCCGGACTTGTGGTCTGACCAGACCCCAGGGGACTCATGGGAGCACTCAAGTCTTAGAAGCCCTGGTGCGGGACCGGACTTGGCCACCAGACCTGGAGAGCTGTGCTGGCAAGTGAGACCTGCCAGGAGGGCAGCCACGGCCCGGCGACCACATGGCCTCCACAGCCCCCAGCACTGGCTATGTGGCCCTGCTCCAGCATGCCAGAGGCTCCCGGCTTTAGTCAAGAAGAGGGTGCTTCCCAAAGCGAACTGTATTTCTTTGTGCATCAGCAACTACTGAAAACAAGCTGTTTGTGTTCAATACCTAGGCCCCACTGGCCTGCGGGGACCCCGGCTGCACCACTACCAGAGATCCTCCCAACACAGAGCTCTGCTCTGGTCCTCCACTCTCCTCAAACATACCCTCTGGCTCCCGGAACAAGGTCTCTCTTTCCAGCCCCACCTGCCTGCACTGACCCCACCTTGTACACCTAGCAAGGCACCAAGCAAAACCCCACCAGCGCGCCTGCCCGCACACTTGCTGCTCATCTCCTCAAACGCTGCTGTCCACACGGCCAGCTGCTTCCTTAAGGCCCGCCACACATGGTGCTTTCTCCAGAAAGTTCTCAACCCAAGAACAAATCAGCCTCCCCTCCCAGGTACCACCTGCGGCTTTCCACCTCCCGTCACGGTCACCTGTGTGCAGCCGTTTCTCCTGCTTTCGGCAAGGCGGCAGTGTCCTGCGTATGCCGCTCAAGGACTGACGAATGCAAGTGCACATGCACACACTAATGTTCCCTCACATCAAATAAAGAAACTCCCTCCGGAACGGGGCTCCCCAGAAGAGGGAGTCGCCTGCGGTGGGACTGTCAGCACGCCTCTGCTCGGGCCGCCCACGCAGACGTAAGTTGCAGAGTGGTCATTCCTGAATAAACTCCGGCAGTGTCCCCAGGTGGTCACACCTCTCCCACAGCACATGGCTGCTGAAACTACACGGAATAACCTACGGAAAAGGACCCAGCACAGGTCCTGGCACCTACAAGATGCTTAATAAACATCTGTTTCCTAGGATTCCCTTCCTTCCCTCAGGGCCGGCACCAGACCCTGGCCTGCCACCGCGCTGCCAGAGCGAAGCCCCACACAGCCCCGGGCCCCCGAGAAAGAGCGCACCACTCGTAGTCCTGTCGGGTGCAGGAGCAGTTGGAGACGACCACCGGCCTGTCGAAGTCCTCTCCGTTGAAGCAGGTGGCGTGGGGGGTCCTCCGCTTGAACACGGTCTTGTGCCCCAGCAAACACTCGTTGCCCCTCTCGTCAGACGGCGACCACAGCTTGTAGTCGTTCTCTGTGCAGGGAACCCCTGCGGAAAGGACACGCAGCGTCACAGGGAGCCCCTGAGGGGTGCCCCTCACCCCGAGGCCCCGTTGCCCACCTCCCAGCATCCTGGGGCTGCCCTGCAAGGGCCTCTGGAGCTGTCCCAGGCCTCTGCGCCGCCTGCTCCGAGGCTGGGGGACACCCACACAAACACAGACGGCGCCCACTGCAGCACGAATGCTCATCAGAGGCTAGGAGGAAGAAAGCCACCTCTGGCGCTACCTATTTCTGACTGGTTCTCTCTCACAGCTTCTGTGTCCTGATGCTTGTTATCTCTTTACGTTCTCACTGAGTTCATCCTTCCTTCCCTAAGCCCTGGAGCATCCTTGCAACCACTGTTTCTAACTCTACCCAGCAGATTGAGTGCCTCCATTTCATTTCAGCTCTTTTTCTGGGGATTTCTCCTGTTCTTTCATTTGGGGCATGTTTGTTCGTCTCCCCATTTTGGCAGCCACCCCATACCTGCTTCTCTGTATGAGGTAGAGCTGCTAGGACTCCCAAGCTTGGCAGGGTGGCCTTATCTTGTGGGACCCAGTGGTGCATCTCCCTGATCACTGAGCTGGTGTCCAGGGGTGTCCCACGTGGGTTATGTGAGGATCATACCCTCCTAGTATGGTTGAGTCTTGGTTGCTGTTAGCCTGCCTGTGGGCAGGCTTGACCCTCAGGCTGGCTGACCATGAGGGTTCTGCTCTCATTTTCTCTGAAGCCCACAACTGGGTGTGTTGGTCTGGAGCCTGTAGGGAGGGACTCAGGTGCAGATCAGCATCGGATGCTGCCTGTGACCAGCCCTGGGCTACCTGTTAGGAGCCACAAAGTGAACCAGCTGCCTCTGCTGGGCCTGGGGGTGCAGGGGCCAAAGCTGAACACTGAGGCCAGCTTCCACCAATACCGAGCCTGGGGCAGGTCAGCGAAGGGCTCGAGGCACCTAAAGCTCCAACTCTATCTGCCTGCTGCCGGTTAGGCTCAGCCACTGAAGAGCTGCATGAGGCAGGGTCTCAGTAAGTCACCAGTGGAGGCGAATGGTGTTCACCAGACTGACAGAGACTGAAAGTCAGTGGCAGTGCTGAGTGTGAGGCCACTGAGCAAACATCTCCAGGCTCTCTAAAGTCGGCCGCCACCCGCCCAGTGTCTGAGGACCTTTGTGGGAGGGCAGGGTGTCAGGGAGCCCTCAGGGCGAGGCCAATAGAGTTCTTCAGGTTGGAACAGACTGAGAGGTGGCCGTGTGGAGGGAGGGCTCAGCACAGGAAGCGGGGGGCAGTGGTGCCAGTGAGGGCATACAAAACAAAACAGCCCTCACTCAAAAGCCGCAAAGCTCAGTCTTCTCCAGCCTGTCTCTGACGCCACCAATGTCTGCCCAGGCTGGCCACAGCCAGCAGCCTCAGGGTGTGAGCTTGGCAGGGCCCCAGGGAGCCGGGAGGCTGGGACTGCTGCATCTCCCAGGCTGATGCCATATGGGGGGAAACGCTCCAGCCAGGAGGGATGCTGTCTCTGGGCAGAGTGGGAGCTTCAGCTAGGGACCCTGGTGACTGTCCCTTCGGCCCTCTCCCGGAAGCCACGACCCCATCTCTGCCTATATGACTCCAGTCTGCTCTGAGCTGCCATCTCTCCGCCAGAGCCCAGGGCAAGTGGCTGCGAATGAGATTTTGCATGCTGGCCCTTTAAGAGCATGCTTGGGTCTCTCGCAGACTCCTGTCTCTCCCTGGCAGACAGAATCCCTGAGGACTGTCACAGCCAGATGTTAGGTGGGCTCCTCTCCCCAGCTCCAGTGCTCTGGGCTGGGGAGCCCAGTGTGAGGTGGAGACCCCACGCTCCCCAGGGTGAACATGTGCAACTGAGAGGTCCCTCTGGATTTTCCACAACTGCACGTGGGTGTGGGCCCAGCTTTTTTAATGTCAGCCTTTCCTACCAGTCTCCTTGTGGCTTCTCCTGTAAATCCCTGGTTATAAGACCTCTGGTCAACTAGTCTCCAGTTGGTTATTCAGGTTGACGGTTCCGTGTTTTAGCTGTAATTCCAGTTTGGTGCTGGGAGCAGGTGACTGCACTGCCATCTGGGTCCCTGGGCACTATCCAACCCTCTGCTATGTTTTAGCACATGCTACAGTTCCTTTTAGAAATGGGAAGCCGTGATCTCCTAGAAATGGAGAGCTAGGGAAAGGCTGTATCATCCAGGACTATAGCTCCCGGCCTGCCTCCTGGGGGCGTGGGGGCACATCTGGCCGTGTGGCCTGGGAGTAATACAGAACTCGCTGTCACTATTAGAAAGCACAGCACCTCCATGGAGGAGGCTGAGGAATGAATGGTAAGACAACCCGGACGACCACTTAATCTATCCACATCCACTCGAAATTTAACTAGAGGGGGTTTTATAGGAATTCCAAAGCAACCTAAGTCAATACTGGCATTTTACGTCTTTTTTATGTATGTGTGCCTCAGGTTGGAGCAAATGCTGCCTGAAAATAATGAGGAACTATCACCTCAATGCCATTCAAATCAGCAGGTACTTATTAACCCCTCACTGCCCGGGAGGCTATCAGGCAGTGCAGTGCATGAAAAATAAAGATGCAGAGGACAGCTTCGTATGTCCAAGGACCTTACAATCAGTTGACAGAAAACACACACACACACAGATGACAGGCACAAATCGATAACTTGGGCAGGCGAGTGTGTTAATACTCTGGACACAGAGAAGAAGGGAGGAGTCTTCTGGGTGGGACCTGAGTAGGCAGGTCCTTGGATCCAAAACACGAAAGGGTTTTAACTGGTGGCAACTGAACAGGTGGCCTGAGGGGCAGTCCCTGCAGCTGGAATACCATCAGCCAAGGCAGAGAAGGGGCGCGGGAAGGACGGCGCATCACCCCTCTTTGCTCACGTGCCTGTGCTCCGCCGGGACTAGCAGACCCTGAGGAGGCCCCGCACCACTGGGCCCACTGCCCTTCACAGAGTAGCTCCCAGCTGGATTCGTCGGACCGGAACTGCTCCCTTCAAAGAGCCTTTTCCCTTCATGCATTCATTAACTCCTTTCCCACATACTCAACACACCTGCACTACACCCACGCCATGCCAGTGACTACACACCAGGAGAAGGAAGCGAACAGCACATGGCCCCATTACGACGTGCCTGAGTGCGGCCCACGCAATCCTCAGCCACTTAGTCTGAACGTGCCCATCTCACTCAATGGATCACAAATGCTCCTAGGTACCGAGCATCTGAGCTGGTGCTCTGGCCAGCAAGTATTTCCAGAACAGGGCGAGGAGACAGCAGCTTACCCAGGGCATCTGTGGTGTTGACCTGGAGGACCAGCCAACTGTGGACATTCTCCTTCTTGGAGCCGAAAATGGTGAAGACGGTGCTCTTCTCGCCAGGCTCTGTGAGGAGCCCGTACACAAACACGGGCTGCGTGCAGAAGGTGAACGCTTTCCAGGTCTCCCCTTCATTGGTGCTGTATCTGCCCGAATGCAAGTAAGAGGGCCTTGCCATTAACGCCTCTGGGGCAAGGGCTCAGTTTCCAGACGGTACTCACCAGGGGCTGGAAGCAGGGCTCCTTGGGGAACTGGCTGATCGCAACCTACAGCAGAGAGAGTTTAAGGTTGTGCCAGAGAGCAAGGTGTGCTCAGGGATGGGCACAGGCAACACAAAGGACACAGGAGCCAGCTTGGTGCACTCTAACTGACCCAACTTAGGACACGTTGAACACAAAAAGGAGAGATAATGAAACAGATTATACACTGACTGAAAACAGGGCACGGTCTCTAGGTGATACTAAAAGTAAGACAGAAGGGGAGGGGGGGAATTTTTTCTTATAATCAATGCTACCTAATAAATGTTGAAAACGATGACAGGATGAGAAAAGTGACCATTCGGTAACCCCTGCTGCATGACCGACTCACACAAGATCATCAGCAGATGCTAAAGCCCCTGGGTGCAGAGTGTGGGGACCAGAATGTTCACAGGGAAGTGCAGTCTTTCAGTGGGCGGTGTCAGTGTCACCAACCTTCACCACACCTGGCGTCACCAACAGTGGGACGACCTGGCACTGCACGCTTCCAGCGAAGCACCGAGGATGCGCGTCACCTACGTGTGCTTGTACACAACTGGACAAATCCGGCACGTGACATACTCCACGTGGCAATAGGTCTGGATTCTTCAAAAATAAAAAATCAAAGCCACGAAAAACAAACAAATCAGGGGGAAAGCCGGATATAGATTAAGAGACAAAAGAGGTGTAATAACCAAATGCAGTGAGTAACCCTTGATTGAGTCCTGAATTAGAAAAAAACTACCTTTAATAATAC
The DNA here is from genome assembly GCF_022682495.2 of Desmodus rotundus. Taxonomy (NCBI): domain Eukaryota; kingdom Metazoa; phylum Chordata; class Mammalia; order Chiroptera; family Phyllostomidae; genus Desmodus; species Desmodus rotundus. The sequence goes on from NC_071393.1 coordinate 32,735,112, forward strand.
GGAACGAAGGAAAAAAAATATGGCCTATGAGTAATACTAAGTTCACGTGAATATTCTTAGATGGGATAGTGGCATTCTGATTGTGCAGAAAAGTCTCCTTATTTATTGGAGATGCATGAATGGATAGATGGACGGACAGACAGGACCGATGGGTGATAGTTAAGAAAATTGGCAAATTGTTAACAATTGCTGATTCTAGGTGAAGGTTGCATGAGTGTTCTTTATGTAACTCTTCCAACTTTTACTGAAGCCTTACAAATTTCAACGTTGGAAGGAAGGTATGTGCTGAGGAAAGTCTCCGAGGCGGATACATCAGAACAAACCAGGAGGCCCCTGAAGCACTAGCAGCCCCGAAGTGATGGTGATGATTTCAAATTATCATCTGTGCTGAGGAGGACGGGAGGCAGGTGCCTCTGTGCTTCACTGCCCAGTAAGCCGGCAAGATGGTCGACACGAGAAACTACTCAATGAGAGCTTCCGTTAGGGTCACAGAGCTCCTGAGGCTCTGTGAGATCCGCACTACATACAAAACTTCTCCTTCCAGTTTCCCATGTTTCTGTAGCGATACTCAGGATCCTAATGCTTGACACAAAGCTTTCCAAGGCCTCATTCAGTGCACACACTTCCTCTGACATTAAGGTCACTGCGCCCCTACCCTGCAAGGAGGCTGTGTGGGAGACCGGTGGTGGTGGTTAGGGGGCAACGTGAGAGTGTCAACAGGGCCCGAGTGATCGCCTCTCCGGATCTTCTAAAGAGGAGAGATTCTCATCTGGCTGACGTGCCTCTGGCTTAAAGTATTCTGAAGCAGATACAGGGGTGAGTTGACTCAATCTCCTTCTTGCACCACTGTAATGAGCTAAAGTCTTAGTACCACCTGTAAAGCGAGATAATGACAGAGAACATTCTTCTTTTCACAAGAATCTTTGTGGACCACAAGAATCTTTGTGGACCACACAGTTAAATACATCCACCACCAATGAAACAAACAAAACCCAAGTGTGCTGATAAATGGTTTTATCTCAACCCAAAATAAGACGTCTGCTTCTCACAGAGCTGGACACATCTGCCAATGAGCTGCACGCTAACAAAAAGGAAGGCAAATCTACCACCTCTGCAAAGGGCACAATGCTACCTGTGCAGATAATACAGTAAGAGCCAAGGCAGTTAAAAGGTGGTTAAGAACACCTGCTCCTCTGTAACAAGGGTGCGGAAGAAACTGCATGGGGGTTAGAATGAGGTGGGGTCGCGTGGCTCTCCCTGTGATTCTCCCAGGAAACCTCACTGGCATTCGGTGCTGCAATCAAGTCAACAGGCGAACTGCTGCCGCCCAGGTGGAACCGTGGCCACTTGCAGAACTGAGGCCCAGAAAGGACAGTGGCTACTGGCGCAGCCTTTCCAGGGGCTCTCCTGGACTCCCAGAGGGAAGCCTTTGAAATCAGGGATCTCCTCTGAGGAAAGATGCCTTTGTATAAAGTTATGCTGACAGGCATACTGTGGAGAAGAAACAGAAACCAATGTCACACCTTCCGATCAAGACGACAAACTTGCGTGTGGGTCACCTGAGGGGCAGCACATGCAGTCACGCAGCCCCTCCTGTGAGGAACATGGGCTGCGAACACTGAAAACCCGCACCCCCGAGCAGGTACTCGGTGACAGCACACTGAATGGAGAGACGAGTGAGTGCCCTGGACAGGCTCGTATTTACTAATTTCAGACATGGAGACACAGGAACAACACAAAGTATTCCCCTTCTTGCTCTCAACTTCAATCAACGTTCACAAAGGTAACAGCTTCTGTGGAGGATCAAGGCAGAAGCTGAAACAAATTACAATCGACTCTTGGTTGTCTGCGCTAATCAGGAAGAGAAAGACATGAATAACTTAGAAGAACAACAGAAAACAAACTTGGAGCCACGTTCCACCTCAGTCCCCACTAAACCTCTTATTAGAGTTGCAGATGTTACTCTGCTTCCTCCCTGAGGCAGGCTAAGCTTTGGGGCCGGAAGCTCCCTTCCAAAGCTCTCCCTTCCTCCAGCCTCTCTCCCCAGCTGCCTCAAAACACAGCAGAGTCACAGTGGGCCAGAAAGTTCCCAGACGATGCCCCACTCACCTGTGTGTGCTCAGTACCTAGAAAAACATCTGGTTCATTTCAGATGTTCCACAAACGGCGTAAAGGACCTGCAATTGTGCCTAACAGCTACAAGCCCCAGCAAAGCGAAGAGGTGCCTGGGGTCATCTCCGTGCCACTGCATACCACAGGCCATACACACGGGGCTCCAGGAACTGTCAGTTACACAGCACATGGGGAGTGCCCCCAAGCCACATCAGCACACCCTTCCAGTTTCATAAATTAGTTAAAAGAAAAAAAAAAAAAGCAATAAAAATATCTGAACAATCACATATTTACTAAGTGCCTGCTAGTCTGCACAGAATAGAAACACTTGTGCAGGAGGCCTTGCTAATGAACTGAGGAATCCAGGCATGCAATGAAACGGTAACTAACAAGGGAGTCAGTACACTCTGAGACTGGAGGAGAGAGGATGACGGTGGGGGGCAGGCCAGACGTGTAGGGACCTGAATCTCAGACCTGCACCAGAAATCTAGTTTGGCCCAGAGCAGCCCTCACTCGTGCATGGATGGGTATCACCACTGCAGTTTGAGGGTGTGACAACCACAACATCCTCTCCTGCTTCTCTTCTGATGAGGCTGACAGCAGGCAGCAGCAGGTCAAAAGAAGAGCAGCGGGAGGAGAAGCAAAAAGAGCTCTGTGAGCCACAGACCGAGTAAATGCCAGGTGGCTGCACAGACTGAGGCGAAGCTCAGACTGATACGTGGGGCACACACACCTACCAAGAGGAGGCCTGCGTGTGTTTTCACATTTGTAAATGCTTTATTTAAACCACATGGACAGGCACCTCCAAATGACCTTCACCAACAGAACGAGGCTACAGTGGCCGCAGTCCCTGAAGTCTGCAACAAGTCACTTTTGCAAGTCTGGGAGGGCATGTGAGTTTCCCAGCAGCAGGTGTCTTTTTCTGGTCAAGTGGTGCAGCAGTGGTCTGGAGTCCCTGGGCTCACGTGCACTGACAGAGGGGTGAGAGGACTGGAATCACGGAACTCGTACTTTAGAGAAGCCAGCTAGGAATGCAAATGCAAGTGGGAGCTGCGGAAAAGCCAAACCCGGGAAATCAGGAGCCAACTCCACGGTCTGACTGCCCTGCAGAGAATGAAATGTATTCCAAAGAGGTCAAACCATGCCCCCTCCCCCACAGTGCTCTCAGAGTACTGTCCCAAACATCACTTGGTTATCTCGGTGCCTTACCACTGGAGGGCAGTCCTTCAGAGTGGAGGAAACTTCCTACTTCTCATTAGACACAGTACCTCGCAGAATTAGTGCTCGCTAAGTGTGTGAGATGGGAATCAATGCATTAGCGGATAAATAAATGACAGCTAAATGTGGGGAGAACCGCACTTTGTGACTGTCCTCCACTGAGCCAATGCCAACCCGAATGGAGACACAGCGTGTGACACACAAGCAGGACCTCTCGGACTCTTGGCCCCAAAAGCAGCAGCTGACCAGTGCCATGGGGACCAGAAACCCAGGAGCAACACCCAGTGCAGGGCTGGCTTCTCTCTGCCGGTGGCCCGGCCACTCAGCACACGTCCAATGAACCACAGGGGCACCACCTGCTGATGCCTCTTTTTCAAACCACCTGCCTCTCTCTCCACTGGTCTGTTTCGGAAAGGCTTTCTCCCCAGCACTGACATGATGATTACAAGGCCTTCTCCCTCTCCTTCAGTAATTCACCCTGTGGGCTCACCTCAAAACAGGGAGAAGGAGGGCCAGTGTGCCCCACCCTACCACTAACAAAATCCACTTCTGTCCTACGGGACGGAAGTAACCAAAGAGCTGGTTTTGAAATCAAACTTCAGGAGGCAGAAATCACAAACTCCTGACATTTCTGCTTTTCCGAGTGATACTCTGCAAAGAGGACAGAACAGAAGGTAAAACCTGAGTGCTGATCTTCCCTGCCACTGAGAAATGGGAGGCGTCGGGCAAGGCACTGTACTTGTCTTGCTGTGCCTCGGTTTTCTCATCTGTAAAATGGAGTGGTTAACCCTGAATGTCCCTTCCAGTTCTATTTGTGAGAACCTCTAAAACCAAATGCATCACAGTGAAAGTCAACTGGCGACCAATTTACAGGCACCCTGAAATTATTACCCATGTATTATTATCATTATCTGTTACTCATGCTGAGTAACCTTATGTGTGTAACACTCAAGCAATGAAAAACAATGCAGAGAGCCCCTAGGTAGTTTTCAAATCATAATTAATTTATATTTGGTAGAGTTGTACTTCTTCAAATCAATAAAATTATTTTATTGATTGCTCGAGATGCCCTTTGAGGGAGGAAGGGCAGCCCATTACTGGCGCTGTAGAGAGAGCAAAGTGCAGGTGACCTCCTGCAGGCACGAGGGGTGCTGCCGGGGGCCGGAGGGAGAGACCCCGGGGGCCAGCTTCGCCGGCGCTCCGGGAGAGCAGCGTGACACCCGAGGAAGAGCGCCACCAGAGACACTTACTTCAGCTCGCTGGTTTCCGTGCCCTGGGCGATGGCCATGATGATGCCGCCGTGGTCTCCCCACGCATAGTAGTGAGGCCCGGGGAGCGCCTGGGAAGGAAAAGCCAGGATGACGCTGCTGCTGCGGCACACACGCTCGCATAGGAAGGCATGTGTGCACATGCACACTTGCACACACATGTTCTCGTGCGTAAGCACGCCACACACGTGTGCGCACACGAGTGTTCGTGCACACGTGTGCACATGCATGTGCACACGGCCGCGATGCCACCGCTCGACCGCTCCTTCTCAGTTCCCAGAGCGCATCCACAGCCACAACCGCATCTGCTCCACAGGACCTGAGGGCGGTGGAGCGAGTTCTCAGACCCCAAACCGTGCCCCAGCTGCAGGCAGTGGAGCTGCGATTGAAGTCAGTGGCAGACCACACAGGCAGGGGTCCACCTAGTGCTGTGCAGACAGAACGCAAATCTCTGGCTCTCACCAAGTGATTAAAAATTCACCAACGGAAGATCTAGCTCTACTCTGAAGGCGAAAGCCCATTCTTCCTGCTGATTACAACTAAAAACCGTGTACAAAATACAAAGACCCCTAGCTGAGGATGACGAAAAGTAAATGACATCAGGCAGCCTGCAGATGGGTGTAAAACCTAGAGAAGCTCCTGCACGGGTGGGGTTTGCTGGTGTGGCCCTGCCCCAGGCATGGGATAACTCAGTCCCCGCCAGACAGCCTGCACTCACACAAATGGTTTCTGCCGCAGAAACCAAGAAAAGAACCTTAAAGGCCACGGAGAATATGGATGTGATCTTAGAGGACACAGTGTCAGAGAAGTAAGTCCACTGTTCCGTGTATGAAATCACCTAAGTCCCAGCCCGACCCTAAACTATGCATCTGGAACAATTCCACACCAGCAGAGCAAAAGGCTTGGTAAACTTAACTGAGACTTCAAGGACCACCCACAGAATGCAAGACAGAAGTTACAGTCTAACAAGCCCTCCACAGGCTACAACAGCAACGTTCACCGTCTCCAGGGCATCACGTCTCCTGCATTTCATTCACTGTCCTGGATACAACCCACAATTGCTCCGTAAACAAATGTATCAGTAAAAGGTGTCCAGCTCTCAAGGGAAAAGACAATCAACAGGTACCAATCCCAAGATGATCCAAATCTTGGAGTTAACAAAAGACTTTAAAATAGTTATCATAATTGTGTTTTGTGAGGTAAAATCGTTCTGAAATAAACAAAAGACAGGAATTCTCTCCAGAGAAGTGGAAGCTATTTTAAACATAAAAGAAACAGAAAAATTTAACAAAAATATAACATCTGAAATAAGAAATTCACTAAAGGGCTCAACAGCCCTTTAAAACAGAAATGACAGAGGCATTCATGAGCTTGAAGATCCACCCAGAGCAGTGGCAAGATCCCCTCTGACGGAGATGCAGGGAAGACGGAGCTCCAGGGCCTGCGGGACAGTCGCAAAGGTCCCACGGGCGAGTGGGTGCAAGATGAATGAGAGGAAGGGCTAGGGGTAGAAAGCGCATGGGAGGAACAGCTGACAGTCTCCTCAACTGGGTGAAAACATAAATTTACAGATTCACGATCAGTGTCCCCAGAAAGACTAAACACAAAGAAAAACACAATTAGAGACAACGTAACAAAACTGCTGAAAACCAAAGATAAGGGGGAAAATCCTGAAGCATCTATAGAAAATGGACACATTAAATACAAGACAGTGATGAGTGACATGACTACAGATTTGAGGGGGGAGAATGGTGGGAAAAGGTGCAGGGAATCAGGGGCATAAATGGTAGGACATTAAGGACAGTATGGGAAACAGAGAAGCCAAAGAACTTGTATGTACGACCCATGGACATGAACTAAGGTCGGGCGTAATGGGGGAGGGCGTGCAGGGTGCAGGGCAAAGTTGTCCCCCCAAAATTGGGACAACAGTAATAGCATAATCAATAAAACATACTTTAAAAAAGAAATAAAGAAGGAAGACCCAACTAAGTAAAATCAGAAGTCAAAGAGCAGTTACAACTGACATCGCTGAAATACGAAGGATTGTAAGAATATATTGAGAATGATGTGCCAACAAACTGGACAACCTGGAAGAAACGGCTAAACCCTGGAAACACACCTTGTCCAGAACTGAATCAGGAACGAGCAGAAAGTCTGGGCGGGCAGATGACGCTTGTGACGTTGGGGCAGTGGGCAAAACTCCCAGCAAACGAAAGCCCTGGGCCGGATGGCTTCACAGCTGAATTTAACGAAACATCCACAGAAGACCTAACACCTACTCTTCTCAAACTATTTCACAAACTTCAAGAGGAGGGAAGGCTCCCAAGATCATTTCACAAGGCCAGCATTATCCTAATTTCTAAGTCAGACACTACAAAGAAAGAAAATTACAGGCTAATATCCCTGATGAACATAGATGCTAAAATTCTCAACAAAATATCGGCAAACGGGATCCAGCAACTCATTAAGATCACACACCAGGACCAAGTGGGATTGGTTCCTGCCACCACCTGTGCCCCTCACACCCCCCAGACTGTCCCTCTGAAGCCAACACTGCCAGCGCGGACCAGAAGCCCACTCACACAGTCTCAACCTTTCCATGCCCCAGTCAGTTCTATGCTGTTTCCAAAAACGAGGTCCCTTGTGCAAGCGCTGCTAGTGGGAGGTGTGGCCGGCGGCCCCGGTACCAGCCGAGGACCATGCTTCACGGGAGGAGAAACACCACATGGCTTTCTGCCAGAAGGAAATCACCTGCAGACGTTCACATCCCCGACCACACCGACTTCAGACAGTACAAACCGTACGAACTGAAGCACCAAGGAGGGGACACCCAGTTTCAACAGGAACGTCCGGCTAAAAGAAAGAGGAGAGCAGCTGCTTACTCTTCCCCAAGGAGGCAGGACAAGGGCACCCCGGGAGTTCCAGCCTGCTCACACTTTCTGACTCCTCTGGCTTAACAGCCTCCTGCATCTGAGTAAGTACTTACTTACTCAGATGCAGAACTTACATTCTCTACCAGACTGCACAGCCCTTGATGGACACATGCATGCACACGTGAGTGCATACACATGCAAGCAGACAGCGTGCACATGGGTGCGTGCGGTGTCAGAGTCCCACCCCTCAGCCGGAGATAGGGCCTGTGACAGTTCTCTGTAACTGCAAAAAGCCAGGCAGAGTTGGGCTCCGTCACTGCTTGATGGGCTACACAGGTAGACACGGAAGTGTACACACTGCTTTCCCAATCAGAAGCACCGTGAGGGTGGGAACGTCTGTCAACTCTTGAGGCCCACATCCGCGCCCCCCCCCCCCCCCCCCGCCCCAGACACCAGGCCTGGCCTTCCTGGGTCTGGGGGCTCCCTGCACGCACACACAGCACCTCTGGGAACAGCCCTGCACAGTGGGGTCTGGGCACTTGCTGTGGCCTTTGTCAGTCACGGGAGGCTGGTGAAACACCGTTTTCTACAAGTTTGGGAATTCCCTGTTGTCCCAGGTTGAATTAGCATTTCAGGACCAGAGGACTAGCTGCACCCGAAGAACTGGTGGTATCGTCAGTGCCTAAACACCCAAATGAACCACACAACTGTAAGGCAAAAGCAGTCTTCTCCCATGGCTCAGATGAGATGAAAGTACAATCCCCGCACGTGATGGCCCAGAGAGCAGAGGCTTGACGTCGGTAACAACAAAAATAACAAGCACCCAGGTTGGGGCCTGCCTCTGCTGCAACAGTCACTTGCTGACAGAGTCAGCAAATATCACTGAACACTCACCCTATGCCAGACACCGCTAGGTCCCAGGGGAAAAGGAGTGAGCAAAACAGACACTGCCGTGTCCTCATGGAACTGATCATCTTGGAGCAGTTAGTTTTCTTAAAGCCTGTTTTTGATTCCAAGTAGCGTATGTGGCAAAATCACAGCCCACATTCCAAGTTGTGAGAACACAGGGTGCAGCGGACCCCCACGCGTGGTCCCCGGTAATGCTCTTCATTTTACGGTCACAGTTGGACTTCGTGATCTCCACCACAGGCCCCAGGCACCCCCGAGATGACGAGGCTCAGTCCAGTCTCCTACAAACAAGAATGGGGGCCCTCACCTCTCGCCACCGGGCTCCCGCACTGCTGGAGATGTACACGTTCATCTTGCTTGCTAAGTTCTTTCCCACTGAACCTGAAATGCAAGAGGAGTAATTGTTTTTGACTTCAAAACCTCGTCCAACTAGAAATTCTCGGCAGGATCTAGCAACTGAGAATATCTTAACCCCGCTGGCAGCAGTGACAGCCGCAGATGGTGGCGGTCCCTGCGCACCGGGCTGCACCTGAGCAAACGGCTTACCCAGGAAGAAAGAGCAGGCACAGCAAACTTACCCGTGGCAACAATGAGACCGGGCGCCGACTCCTTGGAGAGGACGGGCATCCTCCGGAGCTGGAGGTTGAGCAGCTGACTGAGCCGCTGGGCCAGGTGCAGGGAGCAGCCCTGGGAGAGCTGCAAAACACACGTTCCAGGCGCCATCAGCAAGGCAGACGATGCCCACATCCCCCTCCAAACACTGAGGCCCGTGTGCACACACAACAGCGAGGGGCAGAGGGAGGAGGCCTGGCCCGAAGGAGACCAGAGCCACCGCCTGGCTGCACCCACACGTCTGCAGAGGGGCATGATCAGCTGAGCCACGTAAATGTCTCTCACTGAAGCAAAGACAAAAATACTAATAAAAAAAGTTCCTTCTAGTACCCTCAGAGAAACAACTAGAAGTCAGTGTCGACTCACGCGGACAGGAAAGCTATCAATCTCGCCACGTTACCCAGAGACTCTCCCTGTGATGCCCAGGAACATGACATGAGATATAAACCCCAGAGTATTCACAATAATTTTTTTAAAGTAGGCTGCCTTTGTACAAAGTACAAAGTCTACAGATGTTCCCCGTAAGATTTCAAGTTACCCAAACTGACCTCCATCACTTATGTTTCAGATCTGAGTTCTGCAAACAAAGCCTTTTGCCATATGGTCGTGCCTGATTTTCTTGGCCAGGAGATGGTTATCAAATCTATTCTGGACAGGATAATGCTGTGTGTACTTACTATGGTACAGGTAAAAACTATGACATGGTTTGCTAGTACACCTGTCTTTGTAACAAAAGGATCTCTAATAAATATCCATCTTACGAGCATCAGAGTCTGGCTGATGAAAACTAGAGCAAACTGAGTTGGGCCTCAAATAGCTGACAAGGTCTTCAACCTTTCTCCTTGTCTTTCACTGCCTAAAATGAGAAGTAGAAGCCAGAAGCTGAGTAACTGTTGTGCAGCTCATAAACAACCTGACGGGCCGGGGAAATAGGAAGCTGGATTTTAACAATACCAGTAGTTCCACTGAACCGAGGCGCAGACCCCCACCACACACTGGAAAGCGCCCCGCCTGCGTCCACACCAGACTCCCACAGCACTCAGTGCTGGAAGGTGCTGCTGAGAAAATGAGAAGCACCTAGGGAGTGGTTACGTGTGCTTACACCCTGCCTCTTTCGAAAGTTAGATCTGATGTGGTCAGTCAAGACCTGGTGTCAAGTCAGAAGACAAATGAAGAGCTACGTTCTAGAGCAAGAATGTCCAAAAGAATCTCCCCACGGGCCACAGACACAGCACAGAGTAGGCCAATGTATTTATCACGGGCAAAAAATTCAGTCATTCGAAAGGCCAGGTAGTCGTCTCAGTAAGTGTTACAGTTTCTCCAAACATCAGCACCACTTGTTTTCTCCTGAGCTCCTTTTGTCCACCTACTTTACATGCCCTAGACGCCCTGCGTCAAATGAAAACAGAGATGCCGTCTATCACAGAAAGCCAGGGACCACAACCGTTGTCTTGAGGGAAAAGACAGGAGTTGCTTAAGTACAGGAGACTGCTTTATGGACCCAAATAATACAGTTTCGTCTTCTTAGTTTTCCACATGCGGCCACAGATAGAGGAATTATAGAATCCTAAATAATATTCAAAGAGGAATTTTAAGAGAAATTCTACAGAAATAAACTATGGGCGATGATGTCAAACTTTCTCGGTTCACAGCACAATTGGTGTCTCCGTCACATCTCTGTAGCTCTTTTGAGCTGGAAGAGCTATACCAATAATTAGATGTGCCCTAATAACTTAGGAGCAGTTTAAAATAATAGCATCCACACAAATATTAGAAGCAGAAATAAAATTCCATTTCATTTTTAATACCTAGTTACTTAACACTGGGCTGTGTGGACCTGCTGGGCCCAACGTGACCCCTCGCACTCCTGCCAGACACCACACGGCCAGCTCCTGCTCCGCACACACTTCCTCACTTGCTTCCCACGTCAGCTGCTGAAAACTCGGCCTCACACACACAGGACGCCATCAAAAGAAACACAGCGCGAGCTCATGCCGAAACTGTGCGCTAACTCAGGATGGCGAGTGTCACAGCGCCTCCGTCAGAAATTTAACACGCCACGGGGCCCCCCAGAGCTCACTAGGGCACCCCAGTGTGCCTTGCCATAGAGTTTGAGAACTGGGAGTGCAGGACTGCAGGTAAAACTTTACATTAACAACCCAAACCAAACGAAAGCACCTATACCTCACAATCTATTTTTTCTCCATACTCTGTGAAGGCTGGAGCCTGAAGAAACTCCCAGGTGCCCCCTTTGTCGAAGGTGATGACCGATCTCATGTTCTCCTCCTTCATGGGGCCGTTGATCAGGGTGGCGATGTAGACACCTTGCAGCCCCTCCACGCGGTGGAAGTCAGCAAACGGCTCGTTCGCAAAATACCTGCAGTAAGAGAGAACAAACAGCTGTGAAAATGAAATGGTATTTTTGGTATGATTTTATCATAAGCAACATGAAGTCTAACCACTTTAAATCACCTAATGCAGTAGCACGAAGTCCACTCACGGTGTCGTGCAACCACCCTCACCCGCTCGCTCCAGAACACTTCCACTGCCCCGACAGGAGGCCCTGCACCCACGGGCAGTCATTCACAACGCTCCCTGCCCACCGAGGCTCCGGCAACCGCTGACGCAGTTTCTGTCTCTATAGATTGGTCTCTTCTGGATACTTCATATAAACGAAAGCATGTAACATGTGGCCTTTTTCATGGTTATTTTCACTTAGCACAATGTTCTCAAAGTTCATCCAGCCTGTAGCTTATCAGCACTCCATTCCATTTTATGACTGAATAATCAGCTCTTTAAAAAAAAAAAAAAGTGATGGTTTTTAAACTTTGAGGCCAAGATCCTTACCTGATCAGTAATTCCTCACAGGGGGTTCAGAATGATACGCGACACACAAAAACTGATGTAAGAGTCACCTCGATTTGTTCAGGTTTCAAACAGTGAGTCTTAACAAGCAGCAAACAGTAAGCCTGACTTGCCAGACACCAAAAACAGTGCCAGGGCTTACGGTTTTGCCCAACCGGCAGGAATATGGCTGGGGTTAAGCAGTCACTGGCCGGGCCCACACAGCGGACCATCTGACACCCAAATCAGACGGACGCCCCCAGGGCCCCTGTCAGGAGCAGAGCAGACGCCCTTCCCAGAGAAGCGGCACAGAGGCGAGGGCGTCTCCACAGCCTGAGGTCGCACCTGTGACAGGGAAGCAGAGAACCAGGCCCTCCGGGCCAGAAGTGCGCACTATCCCAGGACACTGGGATTTTACTGGGCGGTAGACCTGCGCTGGCACAGCACAGCTCACACGTGGCTTTTAAAAACTGGAAGTGCACCCTTTATTTAGAGGGTCCTGAGCTACTGGACTTTGCAGAAGATAAGCCCAGGACTGCTTTTCCCCATCCTCTGCCCCAGAAATCTTGAGCGGAGCGAGGGCTCTGCCCCTCAGACAGAGGCCACTCTGGACCTCAGAGACAAGCAGCATCCTGAACAAAATGTGGACTTGAGACCAAGTATTCTGACGTGGGGCTTCCTTAGGTCGGCTTCAGCTATTTCTCGGTCGCTCCCTTCGGAATCGGCCCCAGGTCTACGATCCTCCTGCTGTTTTGGATTCTATCACCGTGAAGTCTCTCGTCCTCAGGTTTACGGGCCTCTCTCACACATCTGGGAGGTGTGAGTGTCTCTCGTTGTGGAGAGCTCTGTTTCTTTCCCCTGGTCCTTCTCCTCAAGTTTTATCTCTTAGTTCCCAGCAGAGACCTGCCCTCTGTATCTCGCACACTCCTCTACCTTCCATTCGCAGCCCACCTGTCATCTCCCCTCTGCCTGGCCCTCACTGCAACACGAGCCATGCTCCCCAGTGTGCCTGTACTGAGCTTCACCAGGCGGTTCCGCAGGACCTGGTGGCTGCCCTCAGCGCAGAGCCAGAGCCCCCGCACCACTCCCGCCAGCCAAGCAGGGCTTCCTCAGGGCACCCCAGCGCCCGGGTGGCTCTCATTGCCACGCTTCTTCCGTCTAGATGATGCTTTCCTCAAGACTGCTACTTGGCACCCCTCACCACTGCCAGCGTTGCCTCCTATTAAGAATTCTCTCTCCAGTTCTCCTAGTAAATTAGAACCAGTTCTGGGGCACCACACTTCCCCA